>NC_135840.1:7545000-8745000 GCF_029677425.1 Wolffia australiana | reverse complement strand
TGTTCGAGTGTGAAACTTGACTCTTTTCTTCCGTTTAATATGTGATAAATAGTGTTGTCGTGTAACTCATAATTGTGTCTGCTAGGCTAGAGTTCTCATACATTGATTTATAGATATTGAGTACTTATTTTTCATTCCGTATATTTCACATTTCGAATTATATTTATTATGAAAATAATCATCTGTTTTGAAAATAATGATTTGTTTATGTTGCCATCGTGATTGTTAAGGCACCAGAATGGGCATGTTGGTGGTGCCACCCTCAAGGCTGGCATACAATAGAGAAGAATCCAACTTGACAGACATACGGTGAGCATTGAAGAAGGCCAGCCTAACTGCCAGGGGTATCAGCCGAGCAGCGATCCTCTGAAAGTAAGTCTTAACCTAACCCATGACAGATCTCTTGAATGATTTAGATGGCAAGGGTGGGTGGTCCGTTAAAAATTCAACCCAAAGGGGCGAATTTTCTACCCCCCTGGATGGTCCGGGCGAATGCCTTCAGGCTAACTTGTTTTGTTATGTTAAATTCTGTAAGAACTTTGCCCAATTTTCAAAGAGCGAATGCCTTCAATTTGTATATGGTTTGTACACAGCTTCATTTCTTAATAGCATCAGGTTGAACACCACTCGGGGTGGTCTTCCTTATTTTCTTCAAAAAAAAAAAAAAATTCAAAGAGAATCATATGAACTGGAATTTCCCCCTTCCCTCTAGAAAACGGCCATTAATCCTACAGGAAAACTCATTTACTAAAGATTTCACCCTGCCACAGGTCTATCAATGGCGGTGTAATTTCCCTCCATAAAAAGATACCTCTATATCAAGAGATCATGCAATTATTCAACAACAGAAGAGAGAAAAAGAGGGGAAAGAAGATATACAGAAGCGGAAAGATTGCCCCCAAGAGCCAGGAGAAGCTGCAGTCATTGCAGGAAAGACCATCTGGAAGGTGTTGGAGTTGATGAACGGCTTAGAGGGAGAGCACAGTAGACGAAGACAGACAGATGGAGAGAGAGTGAGATGATTCACACTTACAAGTTGCAGTCCCTGCTTCTTGGCCATTTCCAGCACCTAATTTGGAACACCTGGTGGGCTTGTGGGCTGTTTCTTCTTCGTAGGCCGATGGCGTTCATAGACACGAACCGGGATCATTTCAAATATGAGATAAAGTATGTGCTTTCACTGGAAACAGGTGTCTCTAGATCTTGATTGTGAATCTTGTCTCCTCTAGAAATACTAGGGGAGAGAGAGCAGTTATTGAACGACAACAATGTTATGGCTCTCACTAAACAATATTGGTTTGGATACCAGGCTATGGTATACAAATACGGGGATAATAATAGAAATACCCCGAAAGAGGAAATAACATAAATTGGAAAATAAGGGAATAAAAACAGAATTAGAGAAAGTAAAACATGAAACATAAATGTCCTGGCTGATAGTATGTTTCATCCCCAAGGGTAGGAAGTGGTAATTTTGTCACTTCTGCTTGAGATACACTCTTTTTAAGTTTGAGATAGATTTAAGAGAATAGGAAATATTGTTGAGTTTGAAGAAACCCTTGTATCCCCTCATGCTATGAGCAGGTTTGATCTTTTTAATTCCTGGTTCCCTTTATCTCTCGTCACTACTGATGAAATGGGTGGGTAGAGTTATGACTTCAGAGGAGGACATGGTCCTAAACATTCTGAAGGATAGTAGTGGCTGGGGACTGAACTGGGATAAGTGTGTGGTTTGAGTTCAATGGAATTCTACTAGGTGTCATGGCACGAGAAAGACCTCTCAAGCCCAGGAATTTTGCTGGCTCCAAACTTGAGAATAAATCATTGTTTTGATATTGGTTGGACCATCAGCGTACTCAAGGTTTTCTTAGAAAGTAGTTTCCAGACCTCTTTGCCCTTGCACAGAATCCCTACAGCACCGTTAGAAGTGCTGAGACGACACATGGAATCTGATCTGGGAGGGTGCCTTGTCAGATCAAAGGCAGATGAGTTGATGAATATTCAACGGTTGTTAATACATCTTAGCCCTTGTAATGTAATACAAGATGGATGTGAGTGGAGAGGGACCTTTTTTTTGTATAGGAGGCTTACATGAAGAATCAAAGAGGGATTGAAAAAGGCATCAACACCCATTACTGATGGAGAATTCTATGGAAATAGAAAGTTCTTGAAAAGGTGCATATTATTGGATGGTTGTTGATTTGGCGGTTTCATGTGACAAGAGCCCTCTTGAAGAGAAAGTTATCGAACATCTCATTAAAATGCACTATGTGCACATAGGCTGAAGAAGGCCGCTCACACATTTTTCTTGCGTGCTAGTTTGCGCAGGTGATGTGGGCCTTACAGTAGATCTCAGCGGGCCCATCCTCAGACGAGGCATTATGGGATTCTCTCAGGAAAGTGAGTACAAGAGTAGGATGAAACAGGGAAGACCTCTTGCAGTGTTATGAGCAATATGGCTTCAGTGTAATGATGTGGTTTTTAAAGAAGGAAAGCATCGACTAACAACACTATTCATGATGTGGAGAGTCTTGTTTCGTATATGTTTAGAGGGAAGTAAAGGGGGGAATTCCGGTCATCCAATGTATGTAATGTTCATTGCTATTTCTATCTCTATCTCCATTGTTAGTAGAAGCATTTTCCTACATATCTGCATATGGAAATTGTGAGAGAAAGAGCAATTGCATTTCTCCTTTCCCTGGCTGCCAACTCTACCGCTGCTGCTTCCATCTCCCTTATTACAGCCTCTGCTACCATTATCTCTAATGCTGCTATTGCAGCTTGATAAAATCTCTAAACCAATTAGTTCAAAATAGGAAAATTTTCCCTCTTCGACCAACAGTACACTTCATTCTAAGGACTAAGGGATAAGTGATAAACAAGAATTTTGATTAAAATTCATCATTTTTAAGTTCTGATTTATGCAAAAATATTTATTAAATTTTCCTTCGTACGAGGTAAATAAGTGTAAAATCCACAAGGAGAAGGCAATGACAGAGTAAATATTAGTTAAAGTAATTTGTTCTGGTGATTTTAAATTTTTTGGGACTTTAAAAATTTTCTCAGAAACCAATTCACTAAAATAAAGTAAAACTAGTTTAAGAATTAATAAATCAAAATAAGTGTTTGTTTCATTTTTAATAGGTTCAGCTAATATTATATGATTTTTGGAAAAATTGGGGATCTTTTTAGGATACATCCAATTCAAATGAATTCTTATACCTTTGGCCGTCGCTCCAATAGCAACACTTTGCAAGCGGTAGCGATTGCCAATGCATAATTTATGGGCAGCAATGCGCTACCAAATGGTAGAATGGGTAACCGATGGGTAGTGATCTATTCTTGAATTTTTCCACATCAGAAAAATTGTATCATGGTTTGGTGCATCAGAAACTTTGACGTATGAACTATACACTATAATATGACCTAAAATAAAAGGTGATAAATTTTAAATCAAACATATCTTAAGTTACACAAACATCCTTGTCACTTCACTCAAGGGCTGAGTGGTGCTTTTTCTCCAAGAATCTTGATGAAACATGAACGGTATCTTCCACACCATTGAAGAAAAATAATGGATCACAGAAATCTGATGCGCTAAGCGACCAACAACAAGTATGTAGCAGAAATCTAAGATGTGATGCAAAGTGAGGGGATAATAGTTTAAATAATAGTGCCTTAATTTATTTATTTTTAAAAAGAGTACCTTAAATTTCCTAGCATTTTGATTTAATTCCAAGGGTTGGAGGGCTTGATTTCCCTCCTTTATCCACATACCTTCCTTCCCATATTTCAAACTGGAATTTTGAAATTCAATTTATAAGTTAATTCCATCATTATTGCAATTTGACCATGTTCTTAAAAAAGTCTTAAATGAGCTTGAAGAAAAAAAATCTTTTGTAATATGCATCTTTTTATGATCTGGGTCATGGCAAGGATTTCTTGTTCTGGTCTAGGACATGGCTTGGTTTATCTTTTCTTCCCATTTACATTCAAAAGTCATATATCTACCACCATGGAGAGATCCATGTGGTGAGCATGTGAGAGCTTAGAATCCAGGGAAGGGTATTGAGAAACTGATCAATAGATAAGGTTCAGAGATTCACCGAATGGTCACTATACTTCATCTTCATCTTCTAAATTAAGGGTTGATTTTTCTCCTTTGATATTTGTCCTAACCTGTCAATTGTTTGGGCCGGAGTCAAACAATCCCAATGCCTCAATATTCGTCTCTCGGTATTCTTAAGATCGGCTCAGCTTGTCTAATGGTAAGCCTAGAATTGAGTCCTAACGCATTCCTTCATCACTTCGTAAATGACATCTCAAAGTTGTTGTTGCAGCTCTCATACCCACACAATCATTTCCCTTATGAGTTGTGACTTGGGATTTATTTGCATTTATTTCACCTATCTCTGCCAGATCCCTTTTTCCTCTCTGCTGCAATTGGAGACAAAATCTCATTTTATTGCATTTATTCTCCCTAATTTCAAACTTATTTATGCTAACACGTATTTTAAGTAGGTTAATATAGCCATATTTAAATGTTTATTTGCACTAAATAGATTATATACTTGTGTTACCAAGTGTAAAATTATTAAATTAATTTTTAAAATGATGATTTAAATTTTGTAAATTTTTAAGGATTTAGGAATTTTTCTAACATATTCTTAAATAAAATAATATTCTGAGTCAAATATTATTTTTCCTGAATTTTTTGACTTATATTCATAAAAATATGAATTTTCTAGGTCAAAATAAATTTTTTATTTATATTTTTGGGCATATATTTAATTTTATATGAATTTTAATATATTTTTGGGCTCATATTTTCCCATTTCCACATGTATGATTAGTTGAACGGTGACCAACCAGAAATTAAGGTTAATGACTGGCAACAACCAATCACTAAACCTAGTCAATGATTGGCATCAACCGATCGTTAATGGAAATCGTTATGTCATCGTTATTCATGATGCCATTGGCATTTATGACTAACTATTTCTCTCCTATTTTTCTTTTCATAGAGTGATGTAGCCCAATAAAAAAAGATGAGTTTTTTTATAATAAATGTGATGCGGAAGTCGAGGCACAAACATTCAAAAAATGATTATTTAGCACTTTGATTGGTCAAAAGTTGCGGCTCATCCCACATGTAGGCTTTGACATTTTGGACTAGGGACCGATCGGTTCAGATCGAACCAAGACCGAACAAGACCAGACCGTAAGTGGACCGAACTTCAGGTAAGGTTTAGGTCCATGCCAAAAAACCGGACCGGACAAGACCCTATCCCACGCACTACCCATTCCCCTTCCCGTCGCCCTTCCCATCACTCACCCCACGCACGCATCGCCGCTGCTCCGCATGCACAATGCCTCGGCCACCCCCCGTACCAGACCGGGACCAGGACCAAACAAGACCGGGCCAGAACCGGACCGAACTTCAGATACAGTTTAGGTCCATGCCAGAAAACCGGACCGGACCGGGACTGCCAAACCCTACCCACGTGACTTTAGACACATAGCGCCACATGTCCCCATGGTGTGTACATGTACACGTGGCATGCATGGGTCATCTTGTTATTAGCTTTAAAGGATAGAGCACTGATGTGGCACACTGATGCATCACCATGTTAGACGTGGCATATTTATTAATGATATATTTAAATTGTAGGGTTTTAGGGGCCTTGATCTGGATGAATACACGGATTCCACGAAACGAAAGACCCATAACAGAATCATAACGGCATCACTAAAATCATTAAATGAAGAATCTGTGCAAAGATCGCATTCGTGCCTCCCTGGATCCTGGAGTGAGACGAGTCAAGCTGTTCAAGCGTGCAACCTCTAGACATATCCTTGGCACATCAAATCTCCTCCTTCTCATTGACAAGCCCCCTTAAATCTCCATCGCCATCGTTACGCCCTCCCGATCGCATCAGGAATGGAGAGGACTCATGGGGAGAATGGAGAAGAAGGGGAAGGCCACTCAACAATTCTAGCTTGGGTGAATTTTGTTCGGGGTCTTCCCTTATTTATACTGATGGATATTATGTGGCCATCAAGCCAATCACACTATCATGTTTATTTAAGTTCATTGAATAAAACATTTGTGTTCATTATTATTTTGTGTGATATTTATAATGAAGTCCATGAAAACGTGCAATGACTTAGTGAATTATGATGAGAACATAATATAGTTATCACTAGTCTTTGAACATATATTCTAAATAATTCGATGGATAGTCGAGACAGACATCAAATTATCTAGATAGAATAGCACTAGATGATCCTACTTATACGATAAGTATAGCTGATCTTGTAGTTATTGGTGTGGCGACAGTAAGGACAGATAGTGGGTGCTCTTTGGAGAAAGAGTTCACTGAATTGATCCGTATGAATCCCTAAATGGTGTTATACCTAAACGTCAATCAGGTTGATTCAAGTCACGGTTGTATAAGTGATCCACTGACTTGAGACACTAAGGACATCTCATGAGTGGACGACTACGTTTTGACTATGACTCATGAACCTCTAATCAAGGGATTCAAATACGTTATAGATCGGATGTAGTAAGAAGCTTACGGAGATGATTGAGTGGTCAAGATGGGATCATCCGCCTTCGGTATAAGAGGAGATTGACTCGAGGAAGATGGTGCAGAAAAAATTCCTGGCATGGGTAGTGAGGATATTGGAGAAGGCGTTCTCCAATGATCCTCATTACGCATCATTACTAATCGAATGACGGATTATACATATACGGTAAACCATGCCCCAAGTCATTCATGAGACTCGCGCGGATGATGGATAATACATATACGATAACCGATGATGGTAAAGGTTACATGAGAGAGTTCGAGACTACTCGGTATCTTCTAGAGCACGAGGTGTAGCTTGTTACCCCACGGGCTGGAAACTTAACCTATTGATTGGATTAAATCGATCCTTATTTAATTGATCTATCTATTGATATAGTTAATTAATTAGGTTGGTCAATAGATGTTATTGGGCCATTAAAGTTATTAACTAGAACGATACATAGGCCTAGAGTGTCACACGCACAAGGTCATAAGGGTATTAGTGGATATATTTTAATTTTGAGGTTTTTGAGAAAAACCTTATGTGAAATATAAAGAGGGAAAGGGGTCTCATTTTAAGCACCTATGCAAGCCTGATTTGAGAGCCCCCTCCTTTCTCATTCTGTAAATCAACAAAGGAGAGAGGCTCTAAGAAGAATTGAAGAGGAAGAGGTGGAGATCAAAGTGCCGAGTGATCGCGTGTATACTTATAGAGGCCAAACGCGTGAACAGGCTTCAGAACAATCTCGGAACAGCAAAGTAAAGGTGGAATAACTTCCCCAAAAGGTAGTTTTATGTTTTGTTTTAAAGATTGGTTGTGAATTGATCGACACACTTCCGCATCCATGGAACATGTTTTCCATGGCCAAACCAAGGCACCGAAACCAACATATACTAAGTGAGTATTTTTCATAAGACCCCAAAACTTAGGTATATCTTTCGACGTCCAAAAGACCATTTGCATGTGACTCTCTAGGCCTAGTATCAGTCTAGTTACAACTCAAGGGGCTCAACAACTTTTATTGGCCCTCCAAATTAATAAAGTATACCATCATATAGATTAATTAACGTTGGACTGATTTAATCCAATTGATAGGTTGAGTCTCCGACAGTGGGGGGCCAAGCGTGTATCAACTCACTCATGGAACCTGGTCATCATCGGTTACCGTGTATGTATAGTCCCTCATCCACTTAACGCTCATAGTAAGACTTAGGGTATGGTTAACTATCAAACCCTAATTGGTCCTCCGAGTTAGTACTAATGCATTCAGAAATCATCAGAGAACTCTTCTCCGATGATTTGCTGCATTGGACAAGGACTTCATCGCGTCGTCTTCCTTGAGCTATGACCTCTTAAACCGATGGTGGACAATCCCATCTTGACCACTCAATCATCTTCGTGAACTTCTTTACTCACTCGAACTAAGACTATTTATAATCTCATGATTAGGGACATGTAGGCCATAGTCAAAGTACAATTGTCCATCCACAATACATCTTTGGTGTCTCAGGTCTAAGGACCACTTACACAACAGTGATTTGAATCAACTTGATTAATAATTAGGTATAATATCATTCAAGGATTCGTGCAGATCAATTTAGTGAACTATTTCCACTAAGGATCATCCACTATCTATTGGTAGTGTCTCCACACTCATCATATGAGTGAGGCTAGATAGTGTTATTCTATCGGGATACATTGATGTCCTTTTTAAGTTTCTTCGAATAGGAATATTTAGAACACATGCTTAAAGACTACTGATCTCCATATTATTATCTCATCATAATTTACTAAGTTTGATCATGTAATCATAAACTTCATTATAAGCATTAGGCATGCACCAAATGAATATGTTCTATTAATGAACATGGAACGAGATGTGGGATTTGCTTTTCGGCCTGATATATTTCCATCATTAATATTAAATTCGTATCTTATATTTTGTGATTTTCTAGAAGTGACATGTGGCACGATAAGACTGTAGATTGAGGATGACACAGAGCAATTCAGCCAATGATTGCATAATCAGGACCCAGACCAGTTAGCTATCAGTGGAGTCATGTATTTTAGATCCATTTTTACCTCACAACCTAATGATGCGAGTGAGGACCTACCCAACTCCATTCCTCACTTGGTGACTAACCAGGAAAATGCCATATTTACGACCTTTTCTTCACGCACAGAGATCAAGGAGGTGGTATTCTCCTTTGGTAGGAACAACGCCCTGGGAGTGGATGGGTTTTTTGCAGAGTTCTACATCGCTTGTTGGGATATAGTAGGTACTGACTTGGTTCAAGCTATCGGAGAAATCTTTAAACGTAAAATCCACTTTTCGGTGCTTACCCAAAAGTGGATAATCCAGTTTCCTTTAGAAACTTTCATCCTATTAGTCTTTTGTACTGTATGAAACACAGTTTCATCCAAAATCATTACAAACTAACTAGGGACCTTCCTCAATAGGCTCATCTTACTTAAACACTGTGGTTTTGTCAAGGATCAACATATCCACAATAATATCATGCTAGTTCAAGAGTTAGCACAATCATTGAATACTCATATTCCTAGTTCAAACGTCATCATCCAATTCAATATGGAGAAAGCTTTTGATAGAGATGAGTAAAATTTCCTCACCATAGTGTTACGATGTTTTAGCTTCACCGATGTATTCATCGCTCTAGTAGATGCTTGTATTAGAGAATCTTTCTCTTAATGGATAGAAACTTAATCACTTCTTTCTCTTAATAGATAGAAACTCCACTAGTTTCTTCACTGCCACGTGAGGTCTACACCAAGGTGACCCTATCTTACACATCATGTTCATATTGATGGAGGAGGCCTTTAGCCTATCCCTCACATGAGTGATTGCTAGAGGACTCATCCAACCATATTTTTTGAAAAAGGGGTTGCCTGATCCTCTCACAATTCTCTATTCGCAGATGATGCTATCCTTTTCCTCAATGGATCTAAAAAAATCCATTGATAAGCCAAGAATAAGGGTGAATTTTACAATTTTTTTAATCCCTTGTCGTTGTTGATTTTAGTGCATACAATAAAATTTATAAAACCTTAACTTAAGATTTGTAGTGATAAGTATGGGTATCGTCCAAGGAAAGCTACTAAGGCATTGAATTAGTGTTCTGCTTGAATAATTCGATGAAGATCAAATAACCTTTATTAGATGAAGAGTTTAGAAAGGAGGGTAGAAGAGATGGGAAGAATAAAAGAAGTAAGGATCTCCAAATTGACTTCTTTGATCCAATAAAAAGGATCAAAGGGATCAATTAGAGGGGATAACAAGGAAATTTGGGTTTTATTTTTTTTGGGAGAATTTGGTATCAAAAATCAGTAAATATTAGATAAGGAAATCTAATATATCCTAGAAATTAAACTTTTATAATTTTTTTAATGTGCAAATAGAATAGCTAGGTAAATTTCATAATCTCTCCCCTCAATCTCAATATGGGCTTGTACATTTCCTCAAGCCTAGCGATTTAGAAATTCAGACCAAAATTGAGAAGAACGAGGAAGAAATTCACTAATTAAATCATCCATATTACACTAAAAATTCAAATACAAGGAAATAGAAGGCACCTAATAGGGTCGATCCAGGATGAAGCTCCCCTTTGTTTTGTAGTTGTGAAAGAACCACCTCCAGAATTTACCTCCTTGTCTTGAAATTTAGTTTTTATACTCAAGTTAAATGGTGAAAATTACTCATTCACCCCCAATCAGTAGTTAAATTTACCCATCAATGTAGGCTTGATGTAATGATCCAACCATAAAAATTGAAAGAGGAGGCCAAGATGAGAAAATCCATAAAAAAATCACCTCAATCGGACTTCAAGATAAAAAATTATTAATAAATGAATTTTGGCCAATCATGGCCGCTGGATAAATATTCATTTATTTAATTAATTTTTTTTCTTACATGCAATGATGCGTCGACGTCTAATTGGCTGATGAAATTCCACTTCATTTATTGGGTTCCTTCTCGTAGTGTCACGTAGCCTCTGTCATGAAATCAAAATAAGGAAAAAAAGATCAAAAAATATGTGCAATACACTTAAAACGCACCTTACTTGAGTTGTTCCTTGCGTTTGTACAATCATATTGCACCACATCACCCCCCATGTATGAGTTTTGTATGTGTGTCACGCGCAGTCAACTTACCTCCCTCTAAAGAAATAAAATCAGGTGACATTTAAGCCGTCAGAGTCGCAACCAACGGCTGAGACTTGGCTACGTGGCCACCTGAAAATTTCTCTTGGCATTTTGCGTTTAAGTTCTTCCGAAAGTATTTATGTATGTGCCCTTCGCTATCTCTCTCGTCCATTTTTTTCCTGAAAAGACCATTAAAAATTCTGGCTAATTTTAATAAAACCCTGCAAATAGTTTAGTTGTATCTTTACGCTTGCAACCACAATCGAGAGCTGTTTTAGGGCATAATTGCAACACGAATTTATTAAAACCCCCTCTGACTTTGTAAATTTCTTAAAAAACTCTTATTTTTATTATAAATATACTTTTTCCCATTTCAAAATTCATTTCTTCTGCGAATAATTCCCAAAAAATCCAACAAAATCTAAAAAATTCAAGAAAATCCAGTAAATCTTTCCCCCATTAATTATGATTAAAATAAATTTTCAAACCTGCCATTTTAATTTAAAAAGAATTATTTCAAGCCTAAATAAATTCCATAAAATTCATAAATTTACAAAAAAATTAGGGAAAATCAGAATTTACTTGGAAAAGTTCATAAACATGTAATATATGATAACAGCCCTATTTTAAACTCTTTAAATGCATAAAATTGTGATAATTTCTTGAATTAAATAATGAATTTAGGGTGCTATCATCCATTAAGGTGCTTATGAGTGTACTCACAGCGTGGGAGTGTACTTCTGGTCAGATAGGGATTGATAGTCATCATCCGTCACGATGACGGCAACATGATGGATGACTTGACAGTGACAAAATTTTGGCCCGTGATGGTGACAGTGAAAAAATATCCGTGATGGTGATAAAGGTCCTCAGACGGGTGACATGACGAGACGGACATCACAGATGATGTCGATGGCAGATTTGTAAAAACATTTAAAAAGGGCAAAAAAATTAAAAAATTACAAGCTTGGAAATTTAGTCTAGGTCTCATTTGGCTTCTTCCTCCGACGGTGCCTTCTTTGGCTTCTTCTTCCTCTTCTTCTTGGTCTGGGTCTCATCCGCGTTCTCTAACTCACCCTCGAGCTCCACTAGGACGCAGTCGGCGACGGCAGGAAGTGTCCCGCCCTCAACGTAGGGCGTCGGGAATGGCGACAATGTGATGACTATGGACACTCACATTGGGCAGCTCGGGGGGTGAGGCTGCTTGCTACTAGAGTGAGCTGGTATGTTGATCAATTCGGGCGGGCTCCAGGGTGTCGCTGTTGTGCGTGCATTGGGGCCAGCCCCGGTGAAGGACGTTGATGAGGACAAGGACCGGCTGCATGACAGGAAGATGTCGAGTTCCAACAACAAGACCGGGCCCCTATGACGTTGGTCACGAGGATCACGGCGTCGGCATAAGGCACGAACTACAGGCTGTCGGAGTAGGACTCCTCGCAGAAATTAGAGAACCACTCCAGCTGAGTCACGTTTGCATTGTCACATTACCACAGGAATAGCCCAATTACACAAATCCCCCGAGAGGATAGGGCGGAGAATTCGAGACTCTTATTAGGGCTACCGGTAAGAGGACGTCAGCGACAATGGCATCGACAATGACCTCCACCTCTTTCATTCTCCACCTCTGATGGTGGCGTCAGAGGTGGAGGATGTCTGAGGTGGTGACATCGGCAACGTCCTCCATCTCTTTCCTTCTCCACCTCCGATGGCGGCATTGGAGGTGGAGGACGTTGGAGGTGACAATGCTAGTGACGTCCTCCATCTCTTTCCTTATCCACCTCCGACGGTGGCGTTAGAGGTGGAGGATGTCAAAGGCACGACGGCGTTGCCAGAGAAGGCGGAGGCATTGCCGGAGAAGGCGACGGAGGAGGGCTGCATGTTGACTTGGGGGGTGAGATATATGGAGAGAGAGATAGCAATAGAGACAAAGAACAAGCAAGAGAGAATGAGAGAGAACGAGAGAGAAGGAGAGAGAGATAGATAGATAGAGATAGATCCAAGAGAGAGAGAGAACAAAAGAATTATTTTTGCCACCTTGTGATGATGACATCATCCGGTGATGGGATGGTGATGACATGACAGGTGTAGTGACACGTGACGAGAACGTGATGAATTTTTCAAAATGATGGGACATGTGATGGGATGGGGACATGATGAACAACTCATCACATCCCATTCAGTCACCACGCGTCATCCATCTCATCACGTCTAGGCCGTCATGTCCGGGACGTGATGTTCCTTATGGTCAGCTCGTCAGTGCATCAAAGAGTAGCTTTATGGTCGGCCCCTTCACAACCGTAAAGCACTTCGAGATTATCCAACAATATATGTAATTCCCATGAGAATGCCTTCCTTTCGATTATTTTGGATGCCCCATCTTTCTCGGTCACACACAACGGCATTATTTTCATGCCTTGTTTTCCAAATAGAGAAATAAACTAGATGGATGAAAACGTCATTTCCTATCCTTGGTGGGCGCATCCAGCTTATTTGACATGTCCTTATGAGCATATTGTTGCATACCCTAGCGGTAGACTCGTTATCTCTCATAGGTCTTTGCTATGTGAAACGATTATGTGCGTGTTTCCTATGGTCGGGTCACCTTGAGGGAGGGCATAGACAACATTGGGTTTCTTGGCAGAAAGTATGTCACCCAATTGGACAAGGGGGTCTAGGGATCAGACACCCTCTGAATGTCCAAGATATGCTTCAAAAGAAGCCTGTGTGGCGTATGCTTACCATGAGCTCCCCGTTGGGGAGCTTCATCTCCGCAAAGTACGAGGAGTGGGCTCGTAGAGAGTGATATCAAGGGTCAACAAAAGGTGGCAGACTTGGCAGCGACGCTGGCTAGAGATATCCAATGTGACCCGTTGGCACATCGGCCAAGGCACGATTAGTGCATGGCATGATACCTGGCTTGACGACACACTCCTAGCCACACATCCCCACTTTACCCACCATCGAGTTTGATAGACTGTGGCACAATTGCTAACGAGGAACACGCAACTCCTATGGAAGAAGCATAGTCTTCTAATAGATTACTTACTACAGGCTATGGCCACTACTATCAGGAAATCTTCCAATCGGCCTATTTGGATGCTCAAACTCGATGAAAATTTCTCTTGTTGGTCCTCTTGGGATGATTATTGAGAGAAACTCCCAATACAGACCGGGGGTTGATAAGCCTAAATTTGGTATGGTTAAATGCAAGTTTAGAAGTGTCATTTTGATTTAAGCTTATGTAATAAATTTATAGAATTCCCTTTTTAAAAATGTAGAAAGTTAAGGATGAGAAAAGGGATCGAACCATAAGGAGGCACTTTGCAAGAATTTTTATCCTAATTCCAATGAATTAATTCAAGAATGAATCATTTTTTGCATTTAATGGGCCTTTATTGTGTTTAATTTTGTTTTGTAATTAATCAAAATTAAGCAAAAACTTAATAGTGATCTTAATATTTTCAGTCAAGACACTCTAGATAAGATAATTTTGATTCTTGTATCACAATAATTCGGATTACCAAGATTTAAATCAATCTGATTTATCAACAGAATTTTATTTGTATTAAAATTTGGAATTTATAAGCAAGAAGGGATTTTGGAATTGGGCTTGAAGATGGAGAAATTTTTTAATGAAATTTTGGATTTACGTATTTTAAATGTTGAGCTGAATTTTCAAAAAATAAATTTCAAGATATTGAGAGATATAATAGACGAATTAACCTAGAGAGAGAAAGGAGAAAAACTAGGAAAAATAAATTTAAGATGAAATTTGACTCTAATCTAGGGATCTAAGATGCAAATTGAGATGAAAATCAATGTAGAACTAAGAATAAAAAATAAGATCCTGAATCAGATTCAAATTGTAATGCTAATCACCACTCAAATAAACTCCAAGGGTATGTACATTTCACCTATGCCTTGGCATTTTGAAATCATTCAAGAAGAAGTTCATATAGTGCAGAAGAAACTTACGACTTTGATTCTTGAACCAAGATCTGTCAACTTCAAAAGCAACACATGTGTCCTTCCTGGCCAAATTCTTGGGGGAGAGCTTCCTCGGTAGTTTTCCCCTTCTTCCTGACCTCTGATTTATAATCCAACCATATGGATCGTCAAGGGTGAAAAGACAAACCTACCATCAAAATTTGGGCACAATCGAACAACTAGATCTCAAGATATCGCCATATTAATCTCCCTTACTCACATCCCTTAGATCATATTTTATCACTCCTCCACGCGGGTGCTAGTCAGCGAAAATGGCGCTTCCCAATTCACACCTTTTTTTTCTCCACCCTCAGATTCACGGGCTACCACATTTTTTCACACACTGAAATGGCTCAATCATCGCCATTAAGAGAGTCAAAATGATGCTTTTGCATGGCTGAGATCGTGCCACGTCGCCTCACGTCAGCTCCTTTTTTAGAAATAAATAAAAATAAAGAACCTTTACCATTTAAATAAATGCACGCGGTTATAGATTTTCCACTTGCATTAACTATCGATTCGCCACATGCATTTATTGCATGAAAAATGCCAATAAGACAAGACAAATTTCCTTTTTCTTGAGACACCCACACCACATAATAACCGAGACAGTTATTGGCTATTTATGGCATCGCGTATTATGATGGCATTATTAGCATATGGCAAATATGATGATGGCATTGCGAATATTGGGGCAAATGATTGGATGCCACGAATTTTAATAAAATCCTTTTGATTAAATTTGAAATAATTCATAAAATATATTCTATTAATTCTAGAAAATTATTTCTTAGCTATATAATAGTCAAAAAATTATTTAAAAAATATAGAAAATTCAAGATAAATTTATAAAAGCCTTAACAACCTCTATCCAAGTATTTTATGCCCTCCAAAAAAATCTTTAGTGCACTGAGGTTAAATGTCATGTAAAAAATACAAAAAATTAAAAAAGAATCATTAAATTATAGTGCAAGCCATTTATGTCCATTTAATTATGATAACATGTAAATATGGCTAATAAAACACATATATGTATGTAATATTCATCAATTTATCATTATAATTTTCAAGTTATCAGGTCGCCGCATCTGGCATCCGGCAATTATTACCACGTCTCATGTTTCCTTTGGAAACTCATGTATCGTGGCCTCTAGATTGATAATTGACCCCTATTAGTCACTCCCTCAATTCACGATGCCATAGCTCACTCATCTCTCCTTAGGTTGAGACTGTGGAACACCTTTTCTTCTATTGTGAGATTGCTATAGGGTGTTGGAGCCAATTTACTCATCATTGGCGCCCGCTCTTATGCATCCAAACTCCTCCACCATCGTTAGAGTATTTTAAGAAGATATTTATCTCATTAATATGCTTTAAACGGAGCCCCCATATACACACATCACCATAGCTTACTATGAAAGATTTGGAAGGGGAAAATTTTTTCTCGTTTTATAGCGACTCCAATGGGGGGGGCACTAATGGAAATATATGTGGCCGGCAAGCCAATCACACATTCCATATTCATTAATAGAACATATTCATTATAGTGCATGTGTGATGCGTATGATGAAGTCCATGAATGCATGATCGGACTTAGTGAATTATGATGAGATCGTAATGCAGAGATCACTAGTCTTTAAGCATGTGTTCTAAACATTCCTATTTGAAGGATACGCGAGAAGGACATCAAAGTATCCGGATAGAATAGCACTATCTAACCTCACTCATATGATGAGTATGGCCGGTCCCGTAGCCATTAGTGTGGCGACACTAAGGATAGATAGTGGGTGCTCTTTAGTGGAAAGAGTTCACTGAATTGATGCGTACGAATCCCTGAATGGTATTATACCAAATCGTCAATCAGGTTGATTCACGTCATGGTTGTGTAAGTGGTCCTCAGACCTGAGACACCAAAGACGTCTTGTGGACGGACGGTTGTACTTTGGCTATGGCCAACGAGTATCTAATCATGGGATTCTAAACGGTCTTATTTCGGGTGCATCAAGAAGTACACGAAGGCGATTGAGTGGTCAAGATGGGATCGTCCACCCTCGGTATAAGAGGTGACAGCTCAAGGAAGATGATGTGCTGAAGTCCTTGGCCAAGGAAGAGTTCTCCGATGATTTCCGACTGCATTGTACTAACTCGGATGACCGATTAGGGTTTGACAGTTGACCATACCCTAAGTCGTCAAAGGAGCGTCAAGTGGATGAGGGATTATACATACACGATAACCGATGATGAACAGGTTGCATGAGTGAGTCGATACACACTCCTTTGTATTTTCTAGGACACGAGGTGTAGCTTGGCACCCCACGTGTTGGAGTCTCGACATATCAATTGGGTTAAATCGATCCGACGTTAATTAATCTATATGATGAAACAGTTAATTAATTTGGAATGCCAATAAAGGTTATTGGTCCGTTGGAGTTGTTAACTAGACTGATACATGGGCCTAGAGGGTCACACGCAAATGGTCTTTTGGACGTTGGAAGATATACTTAAGTTTTGGGGGTTTTTATGAAAAACACCCACTTAGTATAAATAGGGGAAGGCCCTAAACGAAATTCACCCAGGCCAGAATTTTTCAGGGGCCTTTCCCTTCTTCTCCACTCTCCCCACACCCCCTCTCCATCCCTGATGTGATCCGGACGACGTAACGACGCCGATGGAGAAAGAACGGGGCTCGTCAACGAGAAGGAGGAGATCCGACGCGCTGAGGACTACATGGATACGTCTAGAGGCTGCACACTTGAGCAGCTCGACTCGTCTCACTCCGAGATTGAAGAAATCACGAATGAGATTCGTGCAAAGGTACTCGTTTTAATGTTTTTTGTTGATGCCGTTCGATTCGCAAAGAGTCTTCCGATGCGCATCGTTTTGATTTGTTCATCCAGATCTAGGCCTCTAGAACCCAACAGGCACTAGAGATTATGCGACATGTCAAGCAAGGGCTAGGGTGAATACATCACCTTGTACCCCCCTTGGGCGTAGCTCCACCCTTACCTACGACCTTCTTCACACCTGAGGCATCCCGGTGACTTTGACCCCCATCACCACTCAGCTATAGATTGTCCATTGGCACCCTCTGCCAATAGTAATTCTAAAGCTGAATGCAGATGGTACGACCAAAGGGAATGTTGGATTCTAGAGGACTTGACATGGATGAAAAAATCAAAACATTTTGTAGTTGAAGTCAAAAACTGAATCGAACGGCATCGATAAAACCATGAAATTAAGTACCTTTGCACATATCCCATCTGTGATTTCTTCTACCCCAGAGCGAGACGAGTCGATTTGCTCAAGTGTGCAACCTCTAGAAGTATCCACGTGATCCTCGACATGTCAAATCTCCTCCTTCTCGTCAACGAGCCCCATTCAATCTCCATCGTCTTCATCCCAATCACATCAAGGATGGAGAGGGATTGTGGAGAGAAGGCAGAAGAAGGGAAAAGGCCCCTTGAACAATTCTAGCCTGGGAAATTTTTTTTCGGAGCGTTCCCCTATATATACTAAGTGGGTATTTTTCATAAAAACTCCCAAAACTTAAGTATATCTTCCGATGTCCAAAAGACCATTTGCGTGTGACCCTCTAGACCCATGTATCAATCTAGTTAATTACTCTAGTGGCTTAATAACCTTTGTTGGCCTTCCAAATTCATTTACTATATCATCATATTGATTAATTAATGTCGGATAAATTTAACCCAATTGATAGGTCGAGTCTCCAACAGGTGAGGTGTCAAGCTACATATTGTGCTCTAGAATATACAAAGGAGTGTGTATTAACTCTCTCATAGAACATGTTCGTCATCGGGTGCGGTGTACATATAATCCATCATCTACTTAACGCTCCTTGGATGACTTAAGGTATGGTCAACTGTGAAACCCTGATCGGTCATCCGAGTTAGTACTGATGCATTTGGAAATCATCAGAGAAGTCTTCTCCAATATTTTGCTGCCTTGGCCAAGGACTTCATCACATCGTCTTCCTTGAGCAAACACCTCTTATACCGAGGGTGGATGATCCCATCTTAACCACTCAATTGTCTTCATGAAATTTTTGATGCACCTTATCTAAGATTGTTTAGAATCCCATGATCAGAGACTCATTGGCCATAGTCAAAGTAGAATTGTCCTTCCACAAGATGTCTTTGGTGTCTCAGGTCCAAGGACCACTTACACAACTGTGATATGAATCAACCTTATTGACAGTTCGGTATAATACCATTCTGGGGATTCATACGGATCAATTCAGTGAACTATTTTCACTAAAGAGCATCCACTATCTATCCTTAGTGTCTCCATACTAATGGCTCTGAGACTGGCCATACTCATCATATGAGTGAGGATAGATAGTGTTATTCTCTCCGGATACTTTGATGTCCTTCTCGCGTATACTTTAAATATGAATATTTAGAACACATGCTTAAAGACTAGTGATCTCTGTATTACGATCTCATTATAATTCACTAAGTCTGATCATGCATTTGTGGACTTCATTATAAGCATCACACGTGCGCTATAATGAATATGTTCTATTAATGAACATGGAACCAGATGTGGAATGTGTGATTGGCTCTCCAGCCACATATATTTCCATCAAGGAACTCAGGCCCGATCGGAGGAGGCGGTATTCTCCGAGATCATACAAGAAGTATTCTTTTTTGCTTTTTCATATTTTTATGAAGTACAAACGAACACAACTGCCAAGGCTATGGCAATACGTGATGAATTGCTCATATGCGAGGAGTGAAACATCCACAATATCGTTGTACAATCGAACTCACAATAGTTAGTCACTATGCTCCGTGCAGGTTCACGCTCCCAATGGCATCTCTAGAGCGTATGGAATGACATCATGCAGTGTCGCCCTCACTTGACCATCATCCGCCATCAGTTGCGCGAGGGAAACCAGATGACAGATGCCCTTGCCAACTATAAAATATGCTCTAGTACTCTATCTTCCATATACTCCACTTGTCAAGATCTCCCTCGGGTGGGTGCGGTCGCCATCACGCTGAGAACCTCGGCTCGCTGGCTCTTCTTATGTGTCATGCCCCGTTAAATGATAGCCCTCATGAGTGGCATATTATATAGAGCACTAGATGTGGGAACGCTCGACCTCTCGCCTAACTATTGTACCTGCTGCACTCCTCAACAATGGCATCTGATGAAGGCGGGTGGCCTGCTCCTACTCCATGAATCAACATTGCTACGGAGCTCAGACACGTCGCATGCATCAAGCAGCCTTCTGTAGGCGCTGACTTGGTATCACCAGTGCATTTTTTATTTTACTCCACCATGGGCGTGAGCGAGTAGGTTTCGTGTGTAATTGGGGCATTTACGCTCGCTCCATGCCTATTGAATATGTTTCCTTTTTTATGTAATGGGTCTTATTTATGGGCCATTTTTCTTCTTTTTCACTTTACTCTCTCTCTCTCCTATTCTTTTTATGTATCTCATCGAATGGAACATTTTGGTGACAAGAACTTTTTCCTGAACCTATTCTCTTCCTCTGACCTTCTTCATGGTATCAGAGCCATCACTCACTTAGCTCAGTTATTCAAGCTTTGACAGTTTAGCTCAACCACGTCATCCTGTTCAAGCCCGAGATCTTCTCGTTCATCCCAATGGCGTCCACAAGATCCACTCATTCTGCATCGCGTCGCCTGATCTTCTCATTCTTGGCAGATCTTCTTGTCCATCCTGTTCAAGCTCGAGATCTACTCGTTCAAGCTCTTCTCATTCATCCAGGCGGCGGCCACAAGATCTGCTCATTTCGCTTATCGCGTTCACAAAAGGCCGCTCAGTCACAAGATCCTATTGTTGAGGGGTGTTATCTATCTGTCATCCGGCAGTGGAACCATATCGACAAGCCATCAGTGGTCCATAAACGTTTGGCAAAAACCCCTCGACGGCTATTCTATTATTCAACAATTAACCTACATATTCTACATATTCACCAGTCGACGGTTCTCACCAGAGCCGATCTGAACCTCCTCGACGGTTATTCAATCGTTCTCAAAGAAGCTTATCCTTTCTCAACCGTTCTCATTCCTTAGTTGTCCCTTGTCAGTTGTTCAACTCGTCTATAATATGGCCTCCACTGGCTCCACTACTTCTGTTGTCAGTCTGCCATTGGGTCTGCCTCCTCACTCATCCAAATTGAACTCTCGGCGCTATTCCCTGCCATGTATGCCTTCTGAATTTAGATTCACTGGGTTGAATCTTCTTCAATGGCGTTAGTATGTTCAAATTACCTTGAAAGGAAAACTTACGAAGCATCATGTGGAAGAGTCGATGTCTCCCTCCGCCTCTCACTATGAGCACTTGCTCAATGTTGAGGGTGTAGTTCACAGGTGGCTTCTTGATAGTATAAGTCCATCATATGCTGCTGAATTCTTATCTCTAAACTTTGCCAAAGAGATATGGGACACAACTTGGCCATTATCTATGAACTCATAACTCATTCCACTAACTTGGTCCAAGCTCCACGATCTGTTCGGGCTTATCACCTAGAATTGTCGTCTCTTTGGGCTGAGTTGGATCACTACGTGCCACCTGACCCTCACACAATCAATCGTGGGTATCTTCTTCAACTCCGGGTGTTCAAATTCCTCATGGGACTGAATCCCGAGTACGAGTCTTTACGCGGCCAACTTCTTCATCAGGAAAAGGTTCCTACCTTGAAGGAAGCCTTTGTGGCCGTTCAGTTGGTGGAAACTTGCCTCGGTATATTCCATTCCAAACCTGTCTCGGCGATGGCTGTTCAGTAGCTAGGAAACTCACGTCCTGCATATGTTCTGGGTGTGTCACTGCATATGTCCTCTTCTAGTGATGCCACCTAACATGAACCCCACGGCCCAGAAATTGACGTCCACAGGACACGGTGCCCATAGTGGTTCTTCTCTTTTCTGCAACTATTGCAAGAAAAGAGGTCATGCCAAGGAGACTTGCTACAAGCTACAAAGGAAAAATGCTCATCAAAGCCGCTTGGTGACTCATATTCCTACCTCCTCCGGGCAGTTCATGACTCCTCCTACGCCTTCTCATGATACACCTCAACCAACTACGGACGCCACATCTTCAATGGGAGACCAGCTCCGACGTGATGAAATCGACCAACTCCGACAGCTTCTTCAGAAAAAATTGATGGACTCTAGTTTCCTCGTTCATCACAGTAAACTTGTTATTCTTCCAATGTGCAAAGGATAGTCAACTCAGGTGCCACAGCCCATATGACTCCTATATCCCAGTGTTTTCTCACCTGCACCCCCTCTACTAGTTCTCATAAAGTTAGAATTGTATCCAGTGATCTCCTTCCTATGGCCGGTGTGGGGAGTGTCCAACTCTCCTCCAATCTTACCCCACGCATGTTCTTCATGTCCCACATCTTAGCCTGAGTCTCCTATCCCTCATCACCTCATTCAAGACCCTGGTCAAGATGTATTTTTTACTCCTAATTCATGCTTCTATAAATAAGGTGTCGAGGCAGACGACTACACTTGTTGAGGAAGGAGGTGGCCTCTACATTCTTCACCGTCCTCCATATGTCTCTCCTTTGATCCATGCTCTCGGCGTGGCTCTTTCTACTGCGGCGTCGGATCCTCTTTGGCTTCTTCACAGTCGCTTGGGACATCCTTCCTTCTCTACTTTGAAATTCATATTTCCTCGTTCTTTTTGTGGGCGTCTTGTGGACAGGTTTGTTTGTGAACCATGTCAGTTAGCTAAACATACTCGGACAACGTATCCTCCTTCTGATCCATCTTCATGTTCATCTTCTCTTGTCTCTCTCATTCACAGTGATCTATAGGAGCCCGCCCCTGTTCCTAGTATTTCAGGTGCCCGATGGTTAGTGATCTTTGTGGATGATTTTACCCGCGTTACATGGGGATATCTCCTCAAGCATAAATCAGACCTTTCCCAAACTATAATTACATTCAATGTTGTTATCCAAAATCAGTTTCCTACATCCCTCAAATTCTTCTGCTCTGATAATGCCCATGATTACGTTAATTCCACCGCCTCCACGTTCTTCACCTCTCACAGTATCGTTCATTAAACATCTGGCCCCTACACGCCCCAATAGAATGGTCTAGTGGAACTCAAGTTTCGTCACATCTTTGACACCACTCGCTCCCTTCTTCTTCACATAGACATGCCCAAATAATTATGGGGTGAGGCTTCTTTCACCGCAGTCCACCTCATCAACTGCCTTCCCTCTCGCGTTCTTTTCCACCTTTCCCCTATTGATGCCCTCCATGAGGCCTACCCCATGGTTTCCTTGAAAACTAATCTCATTCCTTGTATTTTTTGGTGCACCTGGTACGTCACTAACCATCATCCTTCTCGGGACAAGCTTGATGCTAAGGTGCTCCAATGCGTCTTTGTGGGTTACTCATCTCATCAAAAAGACTATAAATCCTATCATCCTCCTATTCATCGCTTCATTGTTAGTAAAGATGTCACCTTTGACGAGTCCGCTCCATTTTACATTTTTGGATCGTCATCCTCTCCTTTCTCTTCTCATTCCTGTGATAAGTCCCTTGATTTCCTTGTTCCCCTTACACCTCCCTCATTATCTCCTCTTCTTGCTCGCCCTCCATCCGTTTCTTCCACCTTGGCTCCTCCATCGAAATTTGATGGAACCATGTACCATCGCCGCCCGCGTCATCTCTTGCATCTTTATGTTCTGACACCTACACCACCCAATGCTGAACCGAACCCTCCTCCATCTGGTGACGACCTTCCCATTGCCCTCCGAAAAGCCTCTCGCAAATGCACCTCCAACCCTTTATACCCTTTGGCCAATTATCTTTCCTCCCATTGCCTCTCCCCGTCTTACCGTGCCCTTCTCACCCGGCTTGATTCCATCGCCATTCCGAAGACTGTGGCTGAAGTGTCTGGCTTCCTCTGAATGGCGACGCACTATGGAAGAGGAATTGGATGCTTTGGATAAAAACCGGACATTTTTCTAGTCCAGAGCGCCAGACTGTTTCATTTCTTATTTTGTTTTGGCTTTAAAATACTCCTAAAAAATTCCAAAAAATTATTTTCTGCCTACTTATATTATTATAATATTATAATAATATTTTAACTTTCTTTGTTTTATATTTTTATTTAGTTAGTTATTTATCTTCATATGTAGTAAACCTACTTCTAAAATTATTAAAAAATATATAACTAAAGCACAAATTCTTAAGGAAAAACCCTTGCTCCCTGTGGATCGACCCTTACTCTCCCTACGCTAGTAAGGTTATTATAATTTTTTGTTGTCTTAATTCGGATAAACCAAAGACACTAATTAGTGAAGTTAGCTCATCACTAATTACCCCAAAATCTGAATTATCAACTGGCGTCGTTGCCGGGGAGCACTGTGATTGTTTTTAGTGAATTTGTATTTTTTCCCTCTTTTCCCAAAGTTGAGTGCATCTAACCCTCAACAAATGGTACGTCTAACTACTTTTTTGGAGATTGATGGTCTTAACAAGGTCTAAGGCTGAGACTAGCGCTGAGGAAGATCTAGACACTCAACATCCGGCTCTTCCAGCAACACTTACAGCTCAAGACAAAGAAGAAGTCAATAAGGTAGAAGATGGTCAGCCAAAACAAGGGAGGAGAAGGACGATGCTGGATAGATCTACTCCGTCAGGAAGTCTAAGGAAAACAGGCATCAACATCAATGTAGGTGAGGGGGTTGTGTTTATGTATGACAATGCCCTACTTAACTCTCTCCCTGAATTTACTGGTCATTCTTCTCAAAACCCTTTAGAATTTCTTGATGATTTTCACATTCGATGTTCCTCTCAAAATATTCCTGGTTTAACTACTGAAGCATTAAAAATGAAATATTTTCCGCTTACTATGAAAGATAAGGCTTTCGCATGGTACAGAAATTTAGGCATAACATTTAACTCGTGGGAAGAAATGCAGAATAAATTTCTCCATAAAGTTTATCCCCTTTCCAAAACTAATTTTTATAGAAAAGAAATTCAGAAATTTTATCCCCATGATCATGAAGCATTTAGTGAAGCATGGGAAAGGTTCAATGAATTAATTCGAAAATGGCCTCACCATGGAATAGAAAAATGTCAGCTAGCTGAAATTTTTTATGAATCACTTCTTGATATTTTTAAAAGTAAAGTGAATCAAATAGCTGGTGGCTCATTCTATATGGCTTATGAGGATGAAGTTTTTGATCTTTTGGAAAGGGTGGCTGAAACTGACCTGCAGGAAATAGGAGCAAGTCAAAATGGAAGAAACACCAACCCAAAACGAGGAGTGCTGCAAGTAACTTCAAAGGAAACTGACCTTCATGCAGGGATAAGAGAAACCAACAAGAAACTTGAAGAATTGACTTCCACTCTAAAGAATGATTTTCTCCCTAACTCACCCCTTGTGAAAGAAAAGATTTGTTCTCTATGTTCTAGCAGAGATCATGAGGATGGAGCATGCCAACTTGGAGAGGAGGAGGTCCCTTTGTTGAACCACAACCAACAGCCTTTGGGAGGACCAAAGAGGCCCATCTACAACAACCAAGGAATCTACTCCCAAGGGACCAAGGCACCTTTTCAGCCACGAGTCCAATTCCAGACTCTACCACAGCAGCTTTATCAAGGAGCCCCACAAAACCAGGTACAAGATTTTTCTACTCTAACACCTGTGATCTCTCACATGATAGAGCAGCAGAATCGAAGGCTAGGGGAATAAATGGAGATGTGCATGCAAGCCATGATGGAAACGCAGACAAAAATGATGATGGATGCGCAAGAGCAGACCAGGCAGCTATTGCAGAGCTTGAAGCAAAGAACAGCTGACCATGGAGGTAAGGGAGTTGAATCCAGCTCCCACTCAAGTCGATTTCCAACTCAACCTTCCATTAATCCCAAGAATTTATGTCATTTACAAGAGCATAGCCTATATCATGAAAATGAGGAAGATCTTGAAGAAATTCAAGCCATTTCAAAATTGAGAAATGGCAAGGAACTTCAAGATCCTTGCCTAGGTAATGAAAAAACAAAATTAGAGAAAAACCTACGAGAAGGAGAGGCTCCATCACCTAGTGTGGAACCCCTACCTTCAACCTACACCCCTCCCATTCCTTATCCTTCAGCCTTAAAACCCCTTAAGTCTTCTCCTGATTATGAGTATAGACTCCTAGAGATTTTTAAGAAAGCCACTATATCAGTAGCCGTAGAGGATATGATTAAATGTGCACCTTCTTTAAAGAAATATTTGAAGGATTCATGCACATCTAGGAAAACCAAGGAGGTAGTTAAACTTTCTGAAAATGCCTCTAGTATCTTAAACTCTGTTCCCATTAAAAAGAGAGATCCAGGAGCTCCTTTTAGTACATGTGAAATTGGTGGAAAGACTTTTACTAGAGTATTATTAGATACAGGAGCTAGTATTAGTATTATTCCAAAAGTTTTATATGAAGAATACGGTTTTGGGGAATTAGAGGAAATCTGCATGGATCTATTGCTAGCTGATGGAACAATTAGACAACCGGAGGGTAGGTTATCTGATGTGATGATAAACGTTGAAAATTGTGAGATCCACGTCGATTTTATTGTAACAGAGGTCAAGGTGAAGGGAGATCTAAGTTTAGCACCTATCATTCTAGGAAGACCCTTCTTGGTGACAGCTAGAACAATCATGGATTAGGAAAAAGGGACGGTTGAATTTAAAGTTGGAGAGGAAAGAGTGAAATTAGACATATCCAAGATGATGAAATGTCCTAAAGGGAGTAATGAAGAGTTAATATTTTGTGATTAAGAGGAGGATGATGTTGAGGTTATTCGAGGTTTTCTATTGAGAGTAGATGACAAAAATCAAGAAAAAGTAGAACCTGATCCTCCTACACTCTCCCTAGATTTGAACTTAGAGCTTAAACCTCTCTCATCATCTTTAAAATATGCATTTTTAGATTCTAGAAATTTTCTACCTATGATTATTTCCTCGTCCCTTACTCCTTCACAAGAAAATGATTTGCTTAAGGTATTGAGAGAGCATAAAGGAGCATTAGGATGGACATTTGAGGATATTAGAGGAATCCCTTCATCAATTTGTGAACACATAATATTTTTAGAAGAAGATTCTAAACCTTCTAGGGAGCACCAACGTAGGCTGAACCCACATATGAGGGAAATATTAGAGAATGAAATATTAAAATGGCTAGATGCAGGTATTATTTATGCCATTTCTGATAGTGAATGGGTCAGTCCTGTTCACATAGTGCCAAAGAAATCTGGAATAACAGTAGAGATCAATGAAAAGGGAGAAGAAATCCAGAAAAGGCTGATAACTGGATGGAGGGTATGTATTGACTATAGAAAATTAAATAAGGCTACAAAGAAAGACCATCATCCCCTTCCTTTCATTGATCAAATTCTAGAAAAACTATCAGGACAGAATTTCTTTTGTTTTCTTGATGGTTATTCAGGATATAATCAAATTAGCATTCATCCTGATGATTAAGAGAAAACAACTTTTACTAGCCCTGTAGGTACATATGCCTTTAGGCGCATGCCTTTTGGCCTATGTAATGCTCCAGCCACCTTCCAAAGATGCATGAACTCTTTATTCTCTGCTTTAGTAGGTGATTGTTTAGAAATATTTATGGATGATTTTTCTGTATTTGGAGATTCCTTTGAAATTTCCTTCTAAATCTCACTTAAGTTCTTCAAAGATACATTGAAAGTAACCTTGTGCTAAGTTGGGGAAAATCTCATTTTATGGTACAGGAGGGAGTAGTATTGGGGCACAAGGTCAGCAATCGTGGACTGGAAGTGGACAAGGCCAAAATAGAAGTCATCCATGGCCTTCCACTCCCCACAAATCTAAAAACCCTTAGAGGGTTCCTCGGCCATGCAGGTTTGTATAGGAGGTTCATTCAAAACTTTGCTAAAATTTCCAAACCTATTACTAATTTCCTTTATAGTAAAACTAATGAAATCATTTTGGATAAAAGTGCTATTTGTGCTTTTGAAGAGCTGAAGAAGGCTCTCACACATGCACCTATTTTGCAAGCTCCAGATTGGAGCTTGCCTTTTGAAATCATGTGTGATGCCTCAAATTTTGTTGTAGGGGCAATCTTAGGACATAGGAAAGAGAAGAAACCTGTGGCCATATATTATGCTAGCAGGACTTTAATTGATGCACAACTCAATTACTCTACCACATAAAAAGAACTACTAGCTGTTATTTTTGCTTTAGAAAAATTTTGACCTTATTTGCTTTGTAGTAAAATAATAGTCTATACTGATCATGCGACATTAAAATATCTTTTGTCTAAAAAGGAAGCTAAACCTAGGCTCATCAGATGGATTTTATTATTACAGGAATTTGATATAGAAATTAAAGATAAAAAGGGCTGTGAAAATTTCGTTGTTGATCATCTTTCTAGGATCAAAGTAAATGACTCCTCACTTATCCATGAAGCATTTTCGGATGAGCAAATTCTGGCCATCCAGACAGGAAATGTTCCATGGTTTGCAAACATTGTAAATTTTTTGGTGACAGGAAGAGTTCCTTCAGGATGGAGCTACAGTGAGAGAAAGAAGTTCTTCAAAGATATGCGAGATTATTTTTGGGAAGAACCAGAGCTATTCCATCAAGGAGCTGATCAAATTCTTAGAAGATGTGTACCCGAAGAAGAACAGAATAGCATCCTTAAATTCTGCCATTCCAATCCAGGAGGAGGTCACTATTCGGCTAAGGTAACAGCCCATAAGGTAATGGAAAGTGGGTTTTATTGGCCAAATTTATTTAAAGATGCACATGATTTTTATTTGAAATGTTTAGCGTGTCAAGCATCCATAAATATTGATAGAAGAAATCACATGCATCTAAAACCCATTTTAGAAGTAGAAATCTTTGATTTATGGGGCATTGATTTCATTGGACCATTTCCTAATTAGAATGGATATGAGTATATTTTAATGGTTGTAGACTATGTCTCAAAGTGGGTACAAGCCATAGCCACTAGGACCAATACCAGTAAAGTTGTCAATGATTTTGTGGAGACTTACATCTTTTGCAGATATGGATGTCCTAGGGCTATAATTAGTGATGGGGGTCACATTTTGTAAACTTTAATTTTAGACATCTTTTGAAAAAATATGGTGTACAACATAGAGTAACCACCCCATATCACCCGCAAGCTAATGGTCAAGTTGAATTATGTAACAAAGAAATTAAGAAAATCCTTCAAAAAATTGTGAAGGCCAATGGGAAAGATTGGCCATACAAACTAAATGAAGCATTATGGGCTTATAGAACAGCCTATAGAACACCCTTAGGAATGTCCCCCTTCAGGTTGATATTTGGAAAACCATGACATCTACCATTGGAGTTGGAACATAAAGCTTCATGGGCAATTAAAAAGCTAAATCATTCTTTAGATGAAGCAGGAAAATGCAGGTTGCTCCAGCTCCAAGAACTTGAAGAAATTAGGAATGAGGCTTATGAAAAATCCAAGATATACAAAGCCAAGATGAAGGCCTTCCACGACAAAAACATCAGAAGAAGGACCTTTGTCAAAGATCAAAAGGTATGGCTTTACAATTCAAGATTAAAACTCTTTCCTGGTAAGCTAAAAAGTAGATGGAATGGACCTTATTTAGTAGTAGAATCATATGAAAATGGGGCCATTTTAATTTCGGATCCTAAAACCCATAAACAATTCACAGTGAATGGGCAAAGGCTAAAGCCTTACCTACATGATGATCCTCCTCATCAACCCCTTAGCATGGTCTTGGGAAAACCTGCAGGTTAGTAACATCTATAACCGCATTGAAGCTTTTATCTCTATTTGTTACCTTTCTTTTTTTCTCTTTCGCTTCTTTTGTTTCTTTTCTTTTCTTTTCTTTTCTTTGGTTTCAGAAAATGCCAACCACCAATACATGAAATGGACGTGAAGGAACCCACATGAAAGAGTTCAACCCACTGTTTGCGCCCTCTAAACTCCTTTTTATATTTTCCTATGCATTGAGGACTATGCAATTACTATGAGGGGGGGGGGAGATTCAATACGCCTTAAAAGTTTTTATATTTTCTATGATTTCTCAATATTTTTTTTAATAAGATGGGGGGTATAAAAAATTCTTGAATTCAACATCATGCCATAACACAACTTTGGACAGCCCCTTTTATCTTTTTGCCTTAGAAGACAATGAAGAGAAGCTAGGCTCACTGAGAGCATCATGATCATATTATAGGGGCATCAATTTTGATTTCTAGGTATTACATGATCTTATCCCCAAATGGCGAGAGTACATGGTAGGGTGAAGGACAGATCTGAAAATCAAAAGGTGTATACCCCATAAATAAGGATTTGAGTGTTGAGTGAAAGTGTAACACCCCCACTACACCCATATTCTGATATAACCGAACCTATCTATGTGAACGACTACCTATCAGCCTAATCATATGCTGGATAGTGAGATGAATTTCTTCAAGTCTTGAGCACATTACCCCTCCATCTCATACCTTTTATAACAATCTTCATCCCACAATTCTTAATTTGCCATCTTCATCCATCTATGCTTACTTACCTTTTACCACCTTTACCTCACCGTACCTATATAGGACTCCTCCACCTCATTGCTTATGAAATGCCTTACTCCCAAGTCGTTCTATCTCTCTTATCTTTAAAAACAATATCACATTGATATTTGTCATCTGATTTTAAATCTTTTCCATTAATATTCACTCTACATCTTCTCAATATATTTCTTTTTTCTGATCCTCAAAGTTAAAAAAAAAATCCTCTTTGAGGGTAGAGTGATTGCATGAAATCTGTGATTGACTTTCATTCAAGAAAAATTATCTGATTACGGCAGTTCATAAATCCTTTCTTATTCTCTTCTTCTGTTTGCCGCCCCCAAAAAAAAAGAAAAATACAGAAAAATTACTATGAAGAATACATTTTACAAAATTATGAAAAAAAGAGAAAGGAAACATTACTATGGGGCTTGTTTATTCTTCTTCTTATTTGTTTCCTATGAACTGCCTATCATTCCATAATAAATGCATTCTCTACCTAGAAGAATAACTTATGAGGATCATCTTTACCTTCTTCTACCTTACACATTTCTTCTTGAATCTTGGGAGTAGGCTATATAAGTAATCTTCCTCCGACTTTCTTAATTCAGACTTTGCCATTCTCCTTAAACCATCCTTATCATCTCTCTTGAACCTTAGAGTAGATAGGAAGTCATTTCTCAACACACCTTGTTGCCTTGTGCTCACAATAAGAGGCGAAGACTGCATACTCTCTATTTCAGGTCTGATAAAGCTTGTAGGGACATCACCACTTAGGTAGCCCTTTCTCTTGTGAGAGAGTGAACCAAGAGGGGTGAGGCCCAGTTTGATGTGTGAAGTGAGAAAATCTTTTTTTATGGTGTTGAACCTAGAGAGAAGTAAGCTGCCCTATTATGACCACCAGCTCTTCTCAGACCATGAGAAAAAAAAGTTCATGTATTCCTGCAAAGGTTTTGACCTAGATTGTCGAAGGAAAATGCTCATCCAGATATGTGATTGATAAACTTAACGCTTCATGCAGATACCTTCTTGGTGTAAAGGCGAGAAGGGAAGTCCAAAGAAAATCTAAGGGCATTGCTAAGGGACTAGCAATGATCTAAGTTGGGGGGTATTTGATAAATCCAAAATGACAGTAATATATATGTGCAATTCTAGCTAATTTATCTACTTCTTTATCTTTATCTGAATATATTATCAACATTTATGTTAAGTTGTGAAAAATCATGAAATAAAATCACCTTTTTCTAATTTGGAGTTAATTATTATCATTTGTGGGACTAACCCCACTTAACTCAATGAGTTAAGTGGAATGAATCTCACTCTCTTCTTAGTTGATGTGGAAGGTGCAGGAATTAGGTGAAACTTTCATGAATAAAGGGGATATTTAAATGAAGAGGAAGCTATTTGGAACAAAGGAGCAGGCTCAGCCACAACCCTGGGCCAAGAAAGAAGGCCCAAAGCAAGACAGTTGGCTCTAGTCTAAAGGCCCATTAAGGAAGCTCCACTAAACCCACTATGAGAGGCATGTTGGGCCAAAGAAAGGAGGGCAAGGGGAAGGTCCAGTCATGATTATTTATGGACATTTCAGGGGCTTAAATTCTGATTGGAGGACAACCTTGGACGTGGATCCAAGCCAGAGAAAAAGATCCAGCCATTCAATCCACAAAACATCCAAGTGTGGAGACTTAAAGATAGCACCTTTAATGCTAATTAAGGAAAGAAACCTTGAACGTCCAGGGGGTATTTCAAAGGTCTCAATGCTGATTGGAGGACCATAATGGACGTCGATCATGACCCTGAAAAGAAGATCTGGCCATCCATTGTATTAAAAATCCAATGGCTCTCATTTGCTCTCTCTCCCTATATAAACCCCTTCACCCTATTGTAAATATTCATCTTGTGATTCAATCCAAAGTAATGTTTGGTGGCCTAAGTACAATAGAGTCATAGATCCATTCACCTCAGTGAGTGCCAGGCTGAGCAGGAAGCATCCAGGGCTGAAGAAGCTGGTAGAAAGGAGAAGAAGAAGTCCCTTGGACCTTATTGGGTGTGACAAAGAGGTTACCTTCTTATTTCTCCTTTTTCACTCTTTTCTGTTCGTCTTTTGTCATTTTGGTTAGTCTTGGATCAGCTAGCCAATATCCAGACGGTTCCAATGCATCCAACCACGCTCTAAAATTCATTCTAGGACTCATTCTAGGACTCATTCTAGAGTGAATTTAGTGCAGTCCATTTTTTCTCTCTCCTCCACCAAGCCACTTTCCCCATTTGGCATCCGAACTTTAGCCAAATTTTGACCAAGTCCAGAGTGCTAGACTGTTTCATTTCCTATTTTGTTTTGGCTTTAAAATACTCCAAAAAATCCCAAAAAAATTATTTTCTGCCTACTTATATTATTATAATATTATAATAACGTGACCTCAGAACCTATTCTTGTGCTCAAAACTCAGAGTAGTGCTAGCTCTAACTAGAAGTATGAGTCGATTGTAGGTTTTTTCCTTCCTCCTATCCCGCTCGCTCATCTGAATCTTCACGCTCGTCTTCATCTTCATCTTCACGCTCTGTCGCGCCTGAATCTTAATATTCACCGCTTCTGCGCCTTCATCTAAATATATTCACCGCTTCTGGGCCTTTATAAAGCTAAGTTCACAAGGGCCAGAAAGACTCGGTCATAGGAACTTAGACCACCTCGGTGCTGGTAAACGAAAACCACCTCGACCAGATCTAGCAAACCCTCAAGTGACCCACGCCTAGCCCTCCAAGCTCCAAAAATGATACGTTCTGTAAGAACTTCGCTCCCGCTTTCGCTTCTGCTCCTCGCGCCTCATATATTCACCGCTTTCGCACCTTGCCATTTTATCTTTAGAGAAAAACAGAGTAAATTCATTCTGAGAAATCAGAACCTAAAAGTCTCTTTACTGAGCGAGACTCCCCATCCATATTTGCATCCATATCCCGCCCATTTTATTTTTTTCCATTCTCTGATTTTAATGACAGCTTCAATTCAACTAGGCTCCATTTTAGAGTTCGGTCTTAATCATTAGGGGCGCGTCGGAACGGTAGCTGCTTAGTCTCATCCGAGTTGTACTGCTTTTGTTTCTAAAAAAAATAAGGGTTTAGGCTCCTTCCCTTCCACTGAATAGCTGCGCTAGCGGGTACTACGAGCCCTCTGTCCCAGATTCCCTCGCTGCTAGGAAATCTGTTCATCGGTTCCACCGAATCATTTTTATAAGCGGAGCATAGTGCGGCGCCGAGCGAGAAACGTTTCTTCTTTCATTTTATTCACTGATCTGAACTTAGCACTTTTTTATGTTGTTCTTATCCACTTTTTGCTCCCGCTCACTCGCGCCTAAAGTCCGCTCGTAAACTCGCGCCCGCTCACTCGCTCCTGATTAATTCTTGACTTCATAACCTGGGGCTAGGGGTTCGCAGAATAAGTTAATCTATCCTAGAAGAAAAAACCCAGATCTGTGACGGCCTCTCCAGAGGAGCTCGGCGCCGGGGCCCTGGATGCGCTAGCGATCGACACATGGTTGAAGTCCATTCTCATCATGATCGATCCACGTCCTACCATAATGCCCGGAGAACCAGGCTTGCTTAGCTTACCAAGCTAGCTTACAAAGCTAGCGCGAAGGATTTGGGATAAGATTGCACAGCCAGAAGGTAGCTTGCTTATAGAATCTTCTATAGTGATCCACTGGATCGGGTGAAGCCTCCCTGTTGCCATGCCACTGTTCCGATTTAGCCGCTTTCATCAAATCAACTGCTAGTTGTTCCAGAGTCATGATTAAGCTACATAAGCAATCAGCTTAAGCTAAGTGAGCGAAAATAATTGAGTTTTCGCACAGGTTCTGAGGTTATCCAATTCTTGAAGAACAAAGTAAACGCGCGGAAGCGGTGAAGATGAAGATGAAGACGAGCGAGCGGGCGCGAGGATGAATCACGTTCTGAAAGAAACGAAGTCAAAGGCACGAGGAGCGGGAGCGATTCAGATGAAGATTCATGTCACAAAGGTTATTCAGATTCATCTTCAAGTACGAAGTCAGAAAGGTTTTATGTTTTAACATAAAACTTTACGAAGTCAAAGGTTCTGCAAGAACACGTTCTGAAAGAAACGAAGTCAAAACTCAGATAACAAGAACACGTTCTGAAATAATATTTTAACTTTCTTTGTGTTATATTTTTATTTAGTTAGTTATTTATCTTCATATGTAGTAAACCTACTTCTAAAATTATTAAAAAATATATAACTAAAGCACAAATTCTTAAGGAAAAACCCTTGCTCCCTGTGGATCGACCCTTACCCTCCCTACGCTAGTAAGGTTATTATAAATTTTTGTTGTTTTAATTCGGATAAACCAACGACACTAATTAGTGAAGTTAGCTCATCACTAATTACCCCAAAATTTGAATTATCACACACTCGTCCTGACATTGCTTAGGTTGTTGGCATGTTAAGCCAATTTATGCATTCTCTGAAGGCGTGTCATATGCATGCTGCCAACCGCGTACTCCATTACCTCAAAGGTATTGTTGGTCTCGATCTTCAATTCAAGCGTAAAGGTGGTCTCCATTTGGATGTCTATATAGATGCGGATTATGATGGCTCTCATGTTGATCGCCACTCAACGACGGGCTACTGCACCTTTCTTGGAGGAAATATTATTACATGGCAAAGTAAAAAACAACCTGTTGTCTCCCGATCTAGTGCTGAAGCTGAGTTATGTGCTCTGGCACAATGCATCTGCGAGGCATTATGGATCACCAATCTCCTTGTAGAGTTGAAGCTGTTGTGTGATCAATATACTCAAATATTTTGTGATAACAAGTCATCTATCAGCATCGCCCAAGATCCAGCGCAACACGACCGTACTAAGCATGTTGAAGTGGATCGTCACTTCATCAAAGAGAAGCTGGAGATAGGACGCTTTTTCATATCATATGTTCCCTCCACCCATCAGCGAGCTGATATTTTTACCAAAGGCGTGTCTGCTCTGAGTTTCCAAGAATTGTGTGGCAAACTGGGAATGGATAATATCCACTAGCAAGTTTGAAGGGGACTGTTGAATATGTGTTTCCTTTTTTATGTAATGGGCCTTCTATATGGGCCATTGTTCTTTTTCACTTTACTCTCTCTCTCTCATATTCTCTATATGTATCTCATCTAATGGAACATTGTGGTGACGAAAACTTTTTCTTTAAACGTATTCTCTTGCTCTGACCTTCTTCATGCCTAGACTTTGACATTTTGGACTGGGGACTAGTCGGACCGGACCGAAGCAGGACCGAAAAAAACCGAACCGGAACTGGACCGAACTTCAGGTAAGGTTTAGGTCCATGCCAAAAAACGGGACCGGATCGAACCCTGTCCCACGCACTACCCATCTCCCTCCTTGTCGCCCTTTCCATCACCCGCCCCAAGCACTCATCACCGTTGCTCTGCACACACAACGCCTCCTCCACCCCGTGCTCCTCTGCCACCCCCCATAACGGACCGGACTGGGACCAAACAAGACCAGGCCGGAACCAGACCAGAACTGGACTGAAATTTCAGGTACAATTTAGGGCCATGCCAGAAAACCGGACCTATATGGGCATCTACGCTCATGTCATGCCTATAAACACTTATGAACACCACAACTAGGGATCGACAAACGTCATCCGTCACGTCACATGTCACCGTGACGGACACGTGGCGGATGACATGACGGTGACGGTGACAGAATGCATGGGGTGTGACGGTGACGGGGACGCGTGACGTGACGGTGACAGGATACCCTGGACGCGTGACGTGATGACAGGTTCATCACGGCTGACAGCCGTGACAGATTAACATATAAAAATAAATATCATAAATAATAACATAGTAAAATAAATAATATTATGCTTTGACTATGTTTATTAACATAATAAAAATAAATATTATTATTTCCGTCACCAGTGACGGGGACGACGTCACGGTGACGGTGACGTGACGGAACAAGGAACCCGTGACGTGTGACGGGAGTGTGACGAAAATTTTAAACTTCCTCGAACGCGTGACGAGACGATGACGTGACGAATATTTGGTCACGTTACCCTTCGTCACGGATCATCATCCGTCCTGTCACGTCACGGGCGTCACATCCCGGACTTGCCGTTCCCTAACCACAATACATAAAAGCCCCACCTACCCTGCTCGACCAGTCTATGTTCACAACCATTAGGTTGGCCGTACCCTGCACCATGTCCCGTCCATTGTCATCCGTCATCCGTCATCCGTCATCCGTCCATGAACGTTCTTAGAGGGGAAGATCTCGCATTGTCAGAGAAGTGGAATTCACTCTGCATCGTCCGCGGTGGGAGAAATGGGGAGCTGCTGCTCTAGCAATGGAGGGGGAAGGGAAGGAGTAGGCGGCGTTGGCTCAGTTGGCGATGATATCGAGGCCGCCGAGGCCGTCGACCGATTCCTCAGATCGCGCGGCGACTTCCAATCCTGCTCTCTCGTCGAGGTTTGCTTCCTTGGGTTCTCGCTTTCTCCGGAGCAATTGGATGAAAAAATGTTGTTTTTTTACGATTCCCTTTGCGCCGGCGGACATTTCGGTTTGACCGATCTGCGATGACCCGTTATCCGATTGAAAATTCGACCATCAAATTGATGACGTTCGTGATTACGACTTTGGGTGCGTTGGGCTGTTCTGTTTTTATCTATTTGTGTTTCTTGGATATATTATTGACTGTGTTATGCTTTGCTTTGATCATATAGATGGTATGTATAAGTTAACTCGTCAAAACTTTGGATTTTGTTCGGCCATATTTGAATATCACGATGCTTTTCTTGTAATTCTTGTAATCGATTTGAATATTCGATCGATATGTTACGTGATATCAATCGGATTGTCAAGTTTCCTGCCTTCAGTTGCTTTTGAAAGTTTCGTTAATTCTATGGGGCTTTCCATTAATTTTTTCTCACACTGCCTCACGTCCCTTGGAGACGCTAAGGCACAGGATCGAAGAAGAAACGAGACTTATAGAGATAGAAAGTAAAAGATGGCTAGATTTTCATTCATTTAATTTTGTTGAAGAAAAGTTGGGAAGATCACTCATAATCGGTGAAAGATAGGCTAAGTTTTCATTCATAGAGGACACAGTATGTACAAAGTTGTATTTGGCCGGATAAGCGGCTGGCCAAGACATAGGGATCACAGCTAATTACAATGGCTCTATTCTTTGCTTCATTTTATGATTAGCATGTGATGTGCATGTGCTTCGTCATAACATCATTACAGTTTTCATTTTTTTCAGATTACTAATTTGATTTATGTTACATTGTTTGTACAGTTATCTCTATCTGCATCAAACCTGCGCAATCGGGACTTGCTTTCAGAGGTGGGTAATTCTTGTGGAGTATCCAACGGGGATTCCATTTTTTTTACTCAAATATCCAATAAGGATTCTCTCGGCATTATTATAAATAAATCAAAAAGCTAATAAGAAGAATAGCTTTCCAGAAACGTTGCTTTTTCATAATTCATCCCTTTCTCCTTCCTATTGAGGGTTGTACTCAGGTATGTAAATCCGTTTTTTTCCATTTTTTCATTTACATGGTTCTTATGACTTTCAGAGCGACCCCATGGCCGTTATTTATACTAAAAGACGAGACGGATCTCTTGAAGAAATTTCTCGCACCGAAGTAGTGTTAAATTCATTAAATCCCACGTGGATTCTAAAGCCCACTATCACCTACCAGTTTGAGATTATGCAACCATTAGTGTAAGGACCTGCCATTCAGCTTTTTTTTCAATCCAATGCCCCTTAATTATCGTAATGCCATTTTTTCTAAGGATGTTATTATTCAATTTATAGGTTTCAAGTCTATGATGTTGATACTGATTTTCGAGACATACCGGTCAAGGTGAGTTTTTTAAGTATCCTTGCCAAGTCGTTCTTAGAAGTTCAGAGCAAGTGATCCTATATCGTTTCTGGAGTCCTTTGTTCCCAATAGGCAATCACTTTTGTTTCTTGTGGGAATGATGAAATAGCTAACTAACTGTTTCTTTCATATTATCTCCAGTCTTTTAAGTTAGATGAGCAGCAATTTCTTGGTGAAGCTTCTTGTAACCTTTCTGAGGTACGCTTGTCTTTGCAAGTAGAAATGCGGCCTTATCTGCTCATCATTGGCCGTTTTAAATATATATTTTCTATTTTTTCTCTCACTCGCCGATAGTTGGTACCAAAATATTTCTAAGCTTCATGATTTCATGAGTTTTAATGGTACTATGCCTCTGTGTTGTAATCATAGAAAGTTTAAAATACGTCTGTTCTTTTTTTCCCTCTGTTTCATATGCAGATAGTCGGTAGATCAAGTAGGTCATTGACGCTAAATCTTCACGACAGAGATCACAGTCAGGCGGATGGAAAAGAATTAGGCGAGATAACTATCTATGCGGAGGAGACCTTTGCATCAAGGACTATCATGGAGATAGTGTTCAGATGCTCAGGATTGGAAAATAAAGAAATTTTCTCCAAAAGTGTGAGTAATTATCTTCTAATGACGGCAACCTTGTGGAATTACTTATTCCCTGTGATCTACTGTTCGTAGCATGTTAACACTTAGTTTCACAGGACCCTTTTTTGTTGATATCCAGAACAGCTGAGAATGGGGCTCGCATTCCGATCGGTAAGACTGAGGCTGTGAAGAACAATCTTGATCCTACATGGAAACCGATAACTTTAAGTTTAAGGCAAGTTGGCAGCAAGGCAAGATCCATCATTGTCCTTTGGACAGTTGCATTTATCTCTCTCTCATTAAATAACAGTCGCATATCTCTCTCGTATCTGACATTCTCTCTTGGAGGTTTCAGGAAAATCCGTTGACCATTGAGTGCTTTGACTTTAATAGCAACGGCAAGCATGACTTGATTGGGTATAGTATTTTCTATGGTAATGCATACCTGGCAAATCTGCTCTTCAGACCGCTCTTATTGTTTGGTCATTTCTCTGTTAACAGGAAAACCGTGAAGTCTCTTTTTGATTTAGAGAAACTCCACGACAGTCAACAAGGAGAAAACCTCTTCATGCCTTCTGTCGAAGCGAGTGGGCATCACAACAGGGTAATATGATATGGAACCCAATCCAATCCCAGTGAGGGGTATTTCTGTCATTAAGTCCATTAGGGTCATTTCAGTCTGTCCCTTCAAGGTTCCTATAATAATATGCCTTTTAATGATTCAATTTGATTGAACTTAAAGATACCAAAACTTTTTATTTTCTTACTTTTGGCCTTATTATCAGGTGCTAAAGAGTCAGATATTTGTGGAGAGATATTCTGAAAGCAGCAGAAAAACATTTTTAGATTACTTAGCTGGTGGCTATGAACTGAGCTTCATGGTGGCCGTAGACTTTACTGGTAAATTCAGTATATTCTTAGTTCTTTGTTATGAGTGGACGCTGACGTCATGAGTGCAATTTATTCGTTGTAGCTTCGAATGGGAACCCAAGATTGCCAGATTCGCTGCACTACATAGACCCCATGGGCCGCCCAAATGCATATCACAGAGTGCGTAACAGGATTGGATTTGTTTTGAGCGCTCTTTGTTTTTTAAAGTAATTCTGTTTATTCCAGGCGATTAAGGAGGTGGGAGAAGTCTTAGAATTCTATGACATAGATAAGAGGTTTCCTGCCTGGGGTTTCGGAGCCCGGCCAATTGATGGGCCCGTCTCACACTGTTTCAACTTGAATGGAAGTACTTCTCACTCAGAGGTGAGGCAGAAAATTCAATTTCCTGTAAACGAGAGAAGAAAGTGAGAAGCCCAGTGATTATATTTATTTTGTTTCTTCTAATTACAGGTCGAAGGAGTGCAAGGAGTGATATCAGCTTACTTTAGTGCTCTGTATAATGTATCTTTAGCTGGGCCAACACTGTTTGGGCCGGTGATTAACATAGCATCGGCGTTGGCAGGCCAAGCACAGTCTCTCGGCCAGCAGAAGTACTTCGTCTTGCTGATTATCACAGTGAGAGTCAGCTGACAATATTTAACTTTTAAAAAAGGAATTCCTTTTGGTTTGGAATTAAATCGTTTAAATCTGTTTCTCAGGACGGTGTTGTTACAGATCTCCAAGAGACTATAGATGCTATTGTCAGGGCCTCTGATCTGCCCTTATCTATTCTTATTGTCGGCGTCGGTGGGGCAGATTTTAAAGAGATGGAGGTTCTCTCTCTCTCTATCTATCTATCTCTCATTATCTCTCTTTATCCCTCTTTCTTTCTCTCGATCTCTCTGTCTCGATCTTTCTCGCTCTTTCTCTCTCTATCTCTCTGTCTCACTCTTTCTCTCTCTTGCTTTCTCACTATTTCTGTTTCTCTTTCTCTTTCTCACTATTACTCTCTCTTTTTCAGTATTTCTCTTTCTCTCTCTCTCTCTCTCTCTCTCTCTCTCTCGTTTTCTCACTATTTTTCTCTCTTTTTCTCTCTCTATCTCTCTTTTCTCTCTGTCCTACTCTTTCTCTCTCTCTCCCTATTTCTCTCTCTCTCTATCTCACTCTTTCTATTTGTTTCAAAAAAATCTCTTTCTCTTTCTCTCTATCTCTCTTTCTCTCTCTTTATCTCTCTCTATCTCTCTTTTCTCTCTGTCCTACTCTTTCTCTCTATCTCCATATTTATCTCTCTCTGTCTCACTCTTTCTATTTGTTTCAAAAAAATCTCTCTCTTTCTCTCTCTTTCTCTCTCTTTATCTCTCTCTATCTCTCTCTTTTCTCTCTGTCCTACTCTTTCTCTCTATCTCCCTATTTCTCTCTCTCTGTCTCACTCTTTCTGTTTCTTTCAAAAGAATCTCTTTCTCTTTCTCTCCATCTCTCTTTCTCTCTCTTTCTCTCTCTCTGTCTCACTCTTTCTCTCTCTCTGTCTCACTCTTTCTCTTTCTCTCCATCTCTCTTTCTCTCTCTTTCTCTCTCTATCTCTCTTTCTCTCTTTCTCACTTTCTCTCCATCTCTCTCTATCTCTCTTTCTATATATCGCTCCATCTCTCTCTATCTCTCTTTCTATATATCTCTCTATCTCTCTTTCTATATATCTCTCCATCTCTCTTTATCTCTCTGACACTCTGTCTCACTCTTTCTCTTTCTACCTCTCTCTATCCCTCTTTCTCTCTCTTTCTCTGTCTGTATCTATCTCTGTCTCACTCTTTCTCTCTATATCTATCTCTGTCGCACTCTTTCTCTCTATATCTATCTCTGTCTCACTCTCTATATCTCTATCTCTGTCTCACACTTTCTCTCTATATCTATCTCTGTCTCATGCTTTCTCTCTATCTCTATCTCTGTCTCACACTTTCTCTCTATATCTATCTCTGTCTCATGCTTTCTCTCAATATCTGTCGCTGTCTCACTCTTTCTCTCTATCTCTATCTTTGTCTCACACTTTCTCTCTATATCTATCTCTGTCTCGTGCTTTCTCTCAATATCTATCTCTGTCTCACTCTTTCTCTCTCTATCTCTTTTCCCTCATCATGCCACATACTCATGTGTATTCATTTTGGAATCTCTCGGAAGAAAATACCTAGGTTTCTGAATTAGACCAAAAAAATGTTTTATCTAAACCTTGCAAAATGTTCTTGATAAATGCAGATATTAGATGCCGACAAGGGGGTGAGGCTGCAGAGCTCAGCTGGGAGAATCGCATCTCGCGACATCGTTCAATTCGTTCCCATGGCAGATTTGGAGAGTACGTTTTAAAAATTCCCAAATTCTAAACTTTCTACTCTTATTGCTACCGTTTGTCATTAAAAATAATAATTTTGATATTTAGTCGATGATAACTTGATTATCATTGCATCATCTGCAGGGGGAGAGATCTCTGCCGTCCATTCCCTTCTTGCCGAGCTGCCGTCTCAGTTCTTGAGCTACGTGGGAATGAGAGAGGTTTCCTCTTCTTCCAATTTCTAGATTATTATTGTACATAAATGGAGAAATTATTTAGAAAATTGCTCGTAGAAATTGAGGAAAAAAAGGAATTTCTGTTTTAAAATTATTTCTAGCTTCTGTTGCCAGCTGCCTGCTTGGTAAGTTGTCGTTTTCACAGAGCTGGCCCCTGTTTGCTTGTGCTTCTGTTTAAAAATACTATTGTTTAATTTCTAATAATTCCAAATTGGAAATCCAAGAGAGTAAATTTGTTGGTATTTCTTTGTTACAAACGCCAAAGTTCAGCCGTAGATTAATCGTTACTAGAAATCTGTGGAAGGTATACTTAAGAAAAAGATTGAGAGAAAGAAACAATGAACTGCTAAAAGTATATCTTCCACGGATTTTTACTGGCAATTAATATACACCAGAACTTTGGAATTTGTAGGCGAATAATAACAAATGGGATTCAAAGTAATTTCCCAGAAATTGGAATTGGATCCGCAGAATTCTACACAATTCAATAGAATAATTCATTCAGATAGAGAGAAAGGAAAAATTAATTGCTAAAAGTATAGCTTCCATGGATTTTTAATTGTATCCCAGGTCTGATCGATGTTGGGATTCGATCCCTAATGACAATTAATCTACATCACAACTTTGGCAAATATAGTGGAATAATAAGAAATAGAATTCCTAATAATGTCCCAGAAAATAGAATTGGATTGCAAATTATAAATCCTAAGTAATTTCTGATATTATAACTGGGGGGCTGTGGTTTTTTTATTTTTTATTTTTTTGAGTGGGTCAAAGTTTGAGGACAAAATTAAATTGTAGATTAATGTGATTTGGCGGCTGGGTCAAAAACTATGTGATGTTTGGTGGGTCCTGCCTGGCCTTTGACCTTTTCATTGGCTGACGATATGATTGGAAAAAAGAACGCGGAATTTCCGATTTAATATTGAGTTTTATCGTACTGATAATAGAAAAAATAGATGAATTTCAACGCTTTTCAGTCCGAATTTCTGGATTTTGCCGATTTTTTAAGGAGGCATAGATTTTTCTAGGAGCGCCAGTTTGAAACGCGGTATGAGAGAGGTCAAATGGGTCAAATGAGAGAGAGAGAGAGAGTAGCGAGAGAATAGATATATGGGTATAAAGATAGATAGATAGACAGACAGATAGGTAGAGAGATAGATAGAGAGACAGATAGATAGATAGAGAGAGATAGGTAGAGAGATAGATTGAGAGACAGACAGACAGATAGATAGGTAGAGAGATAGATAGATAGATAAATAGAGAGACAGACAGATAGATAGGTAGAGAGATAGAGAGAGAGATAGATAGATAGAGAGATAGGTAGAGAGTTGCATAAATAGAGAGATATAGAGATAGAGGTAGAAAGATAGATAGAGAGATAGGTAGAGAGATAGATAGGTAGATAGATAGATAGAGAAATAGATAAAGATAAAGGTAGAGAGTTAGATAGAGAGATATATAGATTAGAGAGATAGATAAAGATAAAGGTAGAGAGATAGGTAGAGAGTTAGATTGAGAGATAGATAAATATATAAATAGATAGATAGAGCAATAGAGAGATAGGTTGATTGATAGATAGAGAGATAGATGAATTCATAGAGAGAGAGATAGGTAGAGAGATAGATGGATAGAATAGATAGAGAGACAGATATATAGAAAAAAATATAGATGTATTGGTAAATTTACAGATAGAGGATAAAAAGAGAAAAGAAGAAGTGATTAGATAGGGGATAAAAAAGGAAAAAATAAAACATCAAATAGAAAGAGAGAGGGAGAGAAGAGAGATGAGAGAGAATATATAGTTTATAGTCTTAGAGAGAGAGAAGAGACGAGAAAGATGTCATATTTTTGAGTCTGAGAGAGAAAGATACGAGAGAGAGTATCTATTTTAGAGACTAAGAGAGAGAGATTGAGAGAGATAGATAGATAGAGATTGAGATATATATATATGGAGAGAGATTGAGATAGACAGACAGATAAATAAAGAGGGGATATATATTAGAGACTAAGAGAGAGAGAGAGATTGAGATAGATATATAGATAGAGATTGAGAGGTATATATAGAGAGAGATTGAGATAGATAGATAAAAAGGGGATATTTATTAGAGACTTAGAGAGAGATATTGAGATAGATAGATAAATAGATAGATAAAGAGGGGATATAAATTACGGACTTAGAGAGACAGAGAGATTGAGATTGATAGATGGATAGAGAGAGACTTAGAGATATATATATATATATATATATATATATATATATATATATATATATATATATATATATATATATATATAGAGAGAGAGAGAGAGAGAGAGAGAGAGAGATTAAGAGATATAGAGAGGGAGAGAGATTGAAAGAGATTGATATAGATAGATAGACACAGAGATAGATTGAGATAGATAGATAGATAGATAAAGAAAGAGAGAGAGTGAGTGAGAGAGAGAGAGAGATAGATAGATAAATAAAGAAAGAGAGAGAGAGAGATTGAGATACATAGATAGAGGGAGATTGAGATAGATAGATACTGAGAGAGAGATTGAGAGATGGAGACTGAGATATATATATATATACATATATCAGAGAGAGAGAGAGAGAGAGAGAGAGAGAGAGAGAGAGAGAGAGAGAGAGAGAGGGCTCTGCTAGTCTATGAAGTTGACCAGCCACCATCCTTGTGCTCCGGTCGAAAAGAAAAAGAAGCCCACCCGGCAACTTCCCTCAGAAAAATTTCTCCTTTCCAACTTCAACCGGCAACCCGCAGCTACCCATCTTCCTCTTTCTCTCCCTCTCTCTCTCCCTTGACTCCCAGCGACGACGATTTTCTCTCCACAATCGCCATCTCTTGTCGCCAGAAAGGTTTCTGCAACAACAGGGAGCCCGATGAATCGACGATTATGGGTTTATTCTGCTTCTTTAATCCTCCTTTCTTTTGCCATATCTTCTACCGGCGCAATCGACCGCAGACACCAGACCGAAAGGATCTCAGGTACCCTTCTTTCCATGATTTGATATTCGTCTTCTTGTTCTTTAAAGTTTTATTCGTGATCTTACCCATCTCTGAAAGCTTGTTTCTTTGATCTGGGGCATTCATCTGAATATGAAATATACATTTCTTGGAAACCCCGACGACAAATCCAAACAGGATGAGAAAAAATGAATAATCCCTTGAAATTTTGGTGTATTCTAGTTTCGGTGTATGGATAGATCCATGGGTTAGCCGCGTATTTATCAAGTCTAATTTGAAATTAGAACGCAAGTAAACCCATGGATTTGCCCTTGTTGCCCTTTGATCCGCAGTACTCATCTTCATTTTCTTATTCTTCTAAGTTGTGTTCATGATCTCGTCTGTCGGATTTTGTCTTGTAGTATCTCTCCGCGTGAGGCTTTGATAATAGGCATTCAAAAAGTCCATCCACAGATCAAATACACATTTCCCTTCGGCACTTACGAAAAATCCAATGAAAACAAAAAATAGTCAACCCACCAAATTTTGGTCTGTTCCAGCTTCAGACTTTTCAATCGGTCCATGGATTAGGCTCGAATTTCTCCAATTTAGATTGAGATTAGAACACAAGAAACCCGTTTCCTTCGACTTCTGAATTTTGGGCCTTCTCTCCTTGATCTGCAATACTCATCTTCATCTTCTTATTCTTCTAAGCTGTGTTCTAGATCTCACTCGTCAGATTTTGCCTGGTACATTTCTCCCGTGATTCTTTGATTTGAAGCACTCTTAAAGTCCATACAAAGATGAAAGATACATTTCCAAGCCAGAAAAAAAGAATAATCTCATTCAACTTCGGTCTGTTCTTGTCTCAGATTTTTCACTAGATTCTAATTCTAAACTCGCAATTCCCAGTTTTGAATTCTAAACACAGGAATCTCAATTCCTTTAAATCCTGCATTCTAACGTCTTCCCGCGTGATACTTTGATCCGAGGCATTCAACAAGTTCATCCAATGTTAAAATATGCGGATCCAACCTCATTAAACCTCACGGCAACCCCAACAAAAAACCATACAGGAAGAAATCTCATTAAACTTCAGTATGTTCCAACCACAGATTTTTCAATAGATCGATGGAATATGAACAAATTTCCCAATTCTAAATTTTACTTAGACCACAGTTCTAAATTTAAAGAGATCACACTTAGTCCGCGAGAAAACCAATGCCTTCAACTCCTGGATTTTAACTGGCCTCTTCTTAATCTGCAATACTTGTGGCTGCAGGGAGTGCTGGCGATGTTCTTGAGGATGATCCAGTGGGAAGGCTGAAGGTGTTCGTGTACGATCTTCCCAACAAATACAACAAGAAGGTCGTGCAGAACGATCCCAGATGCCTTACCCACATGTTCGCGGCCGAGATTTTCATGCACAGATTTCTCCTTTCAAGCCCAGTTCGAACTCTTAACCCGGAGGAAGCTGATTGGTTTTATGCACCGGTCTATACCACTTGTGATTTGACTCCCAACGGTCTTCCTCTGCCATTCAAATCTCCCAGAATGATGAGAAGCGCCATCAAGCACATTTCCACGAGATGGCCCTACTGGAACAGAACTGAAGGCGCCGATCACTTCTTCATCGTCCCACACGATTTTGCTGCGTGTTTCCATTACCAGGTATTAGACTAATTTGATCATTATATAACTGAGAGTGGTTTTTTTCCAGTAATATAGATGATTGTGCCGAATTTTGGTTGTTCTAGGTTTTACTCTGCATTGGTTGTTGTGATCGCTGCTAGTGATTTTCTTTTATTATTTAGATGATTTTCCTCATCTGGTCCGAGTAATTTAGATGTTTGTACCATATTTTGGTTGTTCTAGGTTCTAACCTACTTTGGTCGTTGTGATTATTGCAAGTGGGTTTCTTTAATTGGTTAAATGACTACACCTAATTTGATTGTTATGAGATGCAGAGAATTATGCATATTCTCAGTTAATTACTCGTATTATCTCGTACCCAATGTTATGTTAATTTTTTTTGTGCGAGGGATTGTGGTTAATTTCGTTTAGAATATGCGTTGGCTGTATAATCGTTAAGGTGAGATTGAATAAAATATGGCCAGTCACTGTCATATTTTTTGGGTCTGCCCTCCTATTATCTCTTTATATTAGGATTTACGTTTTAGTAAAATTTTATCTTTTTTAATGATCATCGCCTATTAAATGATGAAATTACCTTTCAAAAAAAATTTCAATGATGAAATGCTGCTTCTTATTGGCATTGTCAGGAAAACTTTCAATTATCTCGTAAAAATGTTATATTAACTTCTTTCTGCATGGGATTGTGGTAAATTATGACTAAATATTTACTTATTGTGTAATTGCTTTAATTCATATTTCTGTCGTATTTCTGAGCTTGTCCACTAGTATCGTTTATTTTTACTTTTTGACAGAAAAGCCTCCTCATTGATTTCAACTCGAAAAGGAGAAACAAGAGACCATAACGGTTTTTCACTTATGATTGCATATTCATGGATGAAACACCTCATTCGGAATGAATTAAGCTTGAATAAGCCCTATGTTTCATGAAATAACCAGTTCTCTGAGTGAACTTATGCAAACTATAGAAGCACCTAAGATTTATTTTAATGTTAAACCACAGTAGGAAATTCGTCCGATGACATCTCACCATGCATGTAACATTTCTCAATTTAGGAGGAAAAAGCAATCGAGCGAGGAATCCTTCCTATGCTCAAGAGGGCTACTCTTGTCCAGACCTTTGGACAGCGTTACCACGTATGCCTCAAGGAGGGCTCCATAATCATCCCCCCGTACGCTCCACCTCAGAAGATGCAGGCCCATCTTATTCCCCCCGACACCCCTCGCTCAATCTTCGTCTACTTCCGTGGTCTCTTCTACGACGTCGGCAACGATCCCGAGGGTGGATACTATGCCAGGCAGGCTGGCAACACTCCCAAGTTCTTCTAGTTCATTTATTTATTTATTTATTTCTTAAAGAAAATGCTATTATGTTATCACCTTGGACCAGGTCCAATGTACAAAAATTATGTTATTAGCATTCAATCATCGTGCTTACTTGAGCTTTTACCTCTCTGACAGGGGGGCAAGAGCCTCGGTGTGGGAAAATTTCAAGGACAATCCACTCTTTGACATATCCACCGATCACCCAGTCACGTACTACGAGGACATGCAGAGGGCTGTCTTCTGCCTGTGCCCGCTGGGATGGGCGCCGTGGAGTCCAAGGCTCGTCGAGGGGGTGATCTTTGGATGCATTCCTGTCATTATTGCCGATGACATCGTTCTACCCTTTGCCGATGCCATCCCATGGGAGGACATTGGCGTGTTTGTGGCAGAAGAGGACGTGCCGAAGCTAGACACAATTCTCACTTCGATCCCCGAGGAAGAGATACTGAGGAAACAGAGGCTGCTGGCCAACCCTTCAATGAAGCAGGCCATGCTTTTTCCCCATCCTGCTCAAGCGGGGGATGCCTTTCACCAGATTCTTAATGGGCTTGCCAGGAAGTTGCCCCATGGGAGTGGAACCTACCTACGCCCTGGAGAGCATTTCCTTGACTGGAATGAAGGCCCAGAGGCTGATCAAAAACCATGGTAATGGGGGGAAATAAAATCTGCCTGATCAGTTGTTAGCTTATTAAAAAGTCATAATGGGGCCTCATGCTTTGTGGGTCAATGTACCCTCTGGATTGTGCAAACTGGGTTGCTTCAGAAACACATTGAATTGCCTGATCATATGTCTGGTTTTCAGTTCTCATGAGCTGATAAAGGAAAACGAGATCTGTAACTTATTCTTTTTATTGTGATTGATTTTTCTACATTGCAGAACAGAATTATTGAACTTCACAACCATGGTTAACTTTCTCTTCCCTGTCTATTCAATTATTGGGTCGGCCGTGGTTCTGGATCCACATTCAAGGTCAAAGGACAAACTATTTCATTTGTGAAATTGCACATTTTATCAAGTTGGGCAGCCAATTCCAATCTGCATCTTCATGTATGATCTGTGGGTCAATGTTCTCTCTGGTTAACGCAAAGTGGGTTGCGGGAGGGTTACGCTTATCTGCATGTACATGTGCCTGGTGTTCAGTTCTTAGGAGTTGAATGAGGAAAAGTGTACTTGTCTTTTTTCATGTTAAATTATCATTTATTCACACTTCCAAACAGTAATATCAAATTTTCTAATCATGGTGAATCTATCTTCGTTGCTCTGCAATTCATCTGGATTGAGGGAGCTGTACCCAGACTCGAGGTCTACAGGTTTTTTTCTTTTATTTTGAGTTCAACTTGGTCTGCAGCATTGCATAGTTTATTCTGGAATGTAGAGTTTCCGGTCTCAGATTTATCCATGTTTTTTTATCTATGTCATAAATGCAAAATAATTTGAGGTTTTTAGAATATTATATTCCTAAACTGTTGATATATGTCATAAAGCCAAAATAATTTGATGTTTTTAGAATACGACCATCTTAAATAAATATAATACTATATATTATGATACTTTTGGAGTTGCATTATATTAGCTGTATTTTATTTTTGTTGTGAGGACATAAATGTCTGTTTACATCTATAATGATTTTTTCAGTTATTGGTGAGCAATAATATTGTATCCATGGCAACGTGGTGATATGTACATGACTAATAGTATATTCTTCTAAAATTAAAATCTTTCTATTGTAATGTCTCTTCTATTCTTGATCGCATATGATCCATAAAATTATAGCAACAAAATTGATTATTTTCCAAAGAATGATCACTTTTAGGTCTTTAATATAAAGCAGTGAGTTACTTAGAAGAAAATAGTAGATTTTATTTCAGATGTTGAGGATTGAGAATTATAAATATTTAAGTTGGATTAATCTTACAGAAGGATTAATCTTTAAACTGGGTTAATATTGGTCATGCTTAACTTGGAAACTGAGAGGGATTAGTTTAGATTTTAAACAACATATTGAGGATTTATGTACATTTACTGATTATAAAGTCCAGGACATAGAGCAAAAGAACCACTTTTATTTATTTTAATAGAGATAGATATTGATAAAGATACTGGAAATTAAAATGAAAATGAGGAAATAACCAATTTTAAATATTCGTTGCTTATTTTTTACATAGGATTTTAGAAAAGATCAATTTACCTGAGAAGGATTCAAAAAGAGATGAAAATAATGCATTTAGAAACGCACATATAGGGAGGCTTTGATGGATGGATAAATTATTTAGGCTCACACTAAAGCTTTAACTAAGAATGTAAATTGTCCCTGTTTTAGTTTTTTCTCATAAGTAAACCACATAAAATTATTTTTCTGACTTTTGCTTCATACAGCATAGTCGTCAGTTTTGATTCATCAATTGATAGAGCATAGCTGTTAGTTTTTTGTTTACTTCAAGGCTGGCGAGGGCAAGATCGCTGTTAGTTGAAGATTAAGCTTTAAGGGTATTTTTAGCACAATGATTTAATGTGTGTTTTGATGAATGTTCAAAGTGATGCATGCCTCAATATGGGTTGTGATCAAAGCACAATAGGCCCTCAGTCAACTAGTTGACTGATTGTATGTGAAGATAGAATAAGAGTCTTAGATATATTAAAAGGTTACTTAGTTTGACCATACACTGAACAAGGTGAATCCTATATTTAGGACTTGTAATTTTATGACTTGAAGATAAACATAGTTTTTACCACTGTTCAGGAATTTGTGTAAATTTGTCTTCATTTGATTTGTTGAATAACTTGTTCAAAATCTTAATTACTACCTTCGATTATGTTTACATAACAACGTTATCCAGTGGAGAAATCAGAACCTTGTGAGCAAGATGTCGATTTGGTCTGTCATCCTCCTCATTATAGTCCTAGAATCAATAGCATTTTGTTGGAATACATCTTGTCTTTTCACACGATTGAATTTTTTGATGATTTAATGAAAATTAATTACATAAAGTTACTATTATCCAATGGTGATATCTTTATTTAAATGATGTGGTAAACATATCTAGAAGTTTAATATTATTTTAAATCTCATGTCCTTGGCATAACATCTAGTTTTTGCTCTTAACTCTTGAAAGGTATTTTGAATTGATGGTAAAATTATAAATATAAAAAATTAAAATTAAAATGATTATTATTTTATATTGCTTAATCATAATAATGAATATGACTGTTGGACTTTTGAAAGATTACTATTTTGCCCTTTCAAATTTTCAAGTCCATGTATGCAGTTTTGAGCCCTAATTTCAAACTCTCCTTCTCCTTGCCCTTTGAAAATCGCAGTCCAAAACCTAGAAAGATCTCTCAATTCCTAGAGCAATTTTCAAGCCGTTTTTTAGTATTCTTTGAAGAGATCATTTGTTGCTAACATCAATCCAAGTCCCTAGAACTTGGAACCATGGTTTTTGGCTCAGGGTATTTCAAGATTCATAGAAAATAAGGCTGGGATCCGAACTTCGCAAATCCTCGACCCTGTGATAAGTATATTTTTTAGCATATTTTTTATACTGATTTTGACCTTTTTTCAACATATGAATTTTTTCTGAAATCCATAAAAAACCTACAAAATTTTAATCGCATCATTTGGTTGATTTTGGAAAGATTTACAGGGATCTAAAGTTGGACACGGAGGAATCAAGTTGTAAACAAAGGATGTTGAAAGATTGATATCTGGAGATTTGTCTGATTTGTTTTTGAATACTTTGTGTCAGATAACGGTTGTGCAATTTTTTTTAAGAAACCCTTCCAGGTAGAATAATTGCATTTGGTGCAATGTGGAAAATATATTGTAGTTTTAAGCATTAAAGGTCAAACATGAATCAATAATTTTATTCAAAGAAAAACATGGAGGAGAAGATGACTGAATAAAGAACGACCACAAACAATGAGGTATTACTGAAGGAAAGTCATAGATATATTTATGAATCTTTATCTCTAAATTAATAAAATTTGACATAAAAGTTTTCTTGTTGAAATACTTAAAATTGATCATTTTCTTGAATACTATTTTGAGTAGCCATCAATACTAAGTGTTGTTGAGGATAATACATTATTCAGAAATATATTGTTATTGCTAGATCTTTGTGATCACTCAGGTTAAGGCTTTGGAGGCCATAAGAAGGCTGCGGGGGCTAAGTTGAAGTAGATTAACCAACATCATTCTGTGGAAGCCTTTGAGGGTTGAGGACGAGAAAGCTTCATCAACTTTTTCTTTTTTCTTGGTATCCTTGTTTAACCCTATTTCCAAGTGATTTTCTTGGGGGGCATTCACAAAAACGTTTTTAGGGCACATCATCACCTCGAGATGGATACCCCATAAGAGCATTAAGGATTAGTCTAAGCTTTCCAAAAAAAAACTATGTCTTCCATTTCCCCTACCTCATTCTTAAGAAGAAAAATCCTAGGCTAATTAAAAATAAAAATATAATATAAATGGAGAACCTAATTCCCCCCCCCAGGTTATTCCTTGGCCACCTAAACTAACATTAGTTTTCTAATTTAAAATGAAAATAAACTCGAGGTTTAAAAATTGTAAAATTCATAACTTTTATTCAAATCCTCACACTTTTTAGCTGGCATGTTTATGATTTTCGAAAAATGTTTACAGTTTCCTTTAAGTTCGTATTAGGACCTCATTATCTATACTAAAAAATGATTTGATTCCCTTATTAGTCAGCACAATGAGAATTTTCTTCTTTCTCTATCCCATTTATGTGTATATGCCTAAAGTAACTGTTACATGACATATGTTCGTCAAACATCAAAGGTATGTGTATCTTAAAGCCAAATTATATGTTGACCCTTAATAGTTTGAATGGAAAGGGCATTGGTGGCAAAGGGCATAAATATTTAATACATATTACTTCAGAATACAGAGTGCTGTGTGAGAAAAGATGGAGCACCATTTGTAAAACCTATTTCTGCCTTAATGTCAATCAGTCAAATAACAAATAAATTTGACTTATCAAGACTTGATTAATGGCTGTTTTAACATACTTTCCAGCATCCTGAATAAAATATTTACATGATTTAAATAAATCATACACATTAGATGGAAATGGGTGGTCAATGATCTCAAATTTGGGGCAATAACTTTTCGTTGATTTGAGTTGGTCAATACAAACGTATAAATATTGACTCATAAATGAATTTAACTTGTAATAGATTAACAAGGTTCGTCTCCCCATGCAACATATACTATGATTCCAAACACTTTTCATCTCATTAATAGGGAATAATAGAAGATATTGATTAATTAATAATTTAATGAGATGAGGAAGATGATAGTCAAATATAGATGTATATAATAATTTATTCGCATAATCAATGGGATAAGTGGATGTGTCTAATGATGCACACAGCAGGGAGTGCTAGACATGGAATACCTTTCCACAGTTACTTCAAAATTATATTGTTTTAGTACTCTTTACATCATCTTGCTCTTGATAATTATTCTTGATTTTAAAAGCTTTATGAGTATATTTATTGGATATAAAGTTATGCCGTTCATAAAACTGGTAGATTGAATGAATGATTGTAATACATGACGACCCCAAAAAAACTAAAATGAGGCCATTATTTTGAATTTTAAATCAGAAATTTTCTGATGGATAAATATTCATATTTTAAAAATAGTGCGTTAAATTTTTTTGGGATTGAGAATGAGCTCTCATGGGAATATATATTTATATAAATTATGAGAGTCAAAGAGATATCTCTTATTTTACCCAGCTTAAAATTAAAATTTTATCATAAAATGTTTACTTAATAATATATACAGGAGATGATAAAAAATCATCATGCATGACTGAGGGTACTTAGAATAAAAAACTAACTAAAAATCTTGTAGTAGCAGGAAGTTTTGCCAAGGGCATTTAGCATATATTTGAGGAGGCAGGTAAACTCTCTCAGTTTATAAGACATTACAAAAATAAATTTTACTTAATTTCCCTTTAATTTAATCTTAATATCTACCAAACACATGATCTATATTGTGATTTGGAGCAATAACTCTACTTCAAAGCAATAACCAATTGGAAATGGTGTAAAAATGCATCAATATGGTGTGTCTTTTATCAATGAAACCTTTGTAGTTAATGATGAATATAATTATAACTGAATTTTACCTCCAAGATATCCATCAAAATTCTCCACTTAGGATTCAATAATAATCTGTTTTATAAGTGCTTTGTCCTTTTTCAATACGTGTGAAGAATAATTTACATGAGTTTCAAGGATATCAAAAACCGAAAAGCGCACAAATAATTAAGTAAAAACTAAGAGGATAATCTGTAGCCAGAGATTCCCATGTCAACATAGTCAAGCTAAAAAAGCTAGAAGATGACTGAATTTTCTTGTTTGCTCACTAATTTCAGTACCTGACGAGTCATCAATCATGCTTGTAAACCGAAATTTCTTACGGGTTTATGAAGTCATATAATGAAACAAACATGCATTTTTATGTAAGTTATATTTTTATCCAATTATTCATTCATTATGTAAAATTTCATATTTTTTTTAACTCAAAAAAATAGCATAAACTTCGTTGATTAAGTAGAAAGAAAATAAACAAAAAATAATAAAAGAAAATTAATAATAAAAATATAAATATAACAAATAAAAATAGTAGCAGCCAAGGTAGGGGCACCGCAAGCGCACCCACAGCGATAGCCAAGGCCGCAGCCGCAGGTGGCACAAGCAGTGCAAGCGCAGCTAAGGCCGGCACCTCAAAGCAGTCCCCGAGGTAATCTGAGTCAATGCCCTTGGTGAGAGGTTTTTATTCAATCCATAATTATGGAATTCGGAATTTATATACTGATTCACCTTTTTAAAACGGGCAATATGGGATTTGAAAACGTCATATCTCAAACGCGATCAGGCTGGGCCAAGAATGGGCCAGAGTATGGACGCGGCCCGTCAGGCCGCGATCTTAAGAAAAATAGAATAAAACCAGACCGGGCTTCGAGCCAACCCGGCTCAAAGCCCGTGTCGGTTCGGGCTTTTATTAAATAAGATGTTATAATCTTGACCGTCGATCTTCCTTCGGAAGATCGAACGGTCAAGATCGTCATTTAATTATTTTCTTTTATTTCAGGGTGACAACTCAGCGCTGAAGTTCTACGTGGACAGCCGATGCTGACTCAGCAGGAGCTGACGGAGTAGGGGTCCACAGAAATGAAATGGGTCCACGGCTATGATTTAATCATATCTGTTGAACTCCCCAACAATGAGATGTAACGGTCGAGAATGACTCGACCAAAATCTCTTTTCCCGCCGTCATCTCCGTCGCCGGCGACGAGAAGGCGGATTTCCGCCGATTTGTCGTCGGAGTTGTCTCATAACGGTCAGGAAGGTCTTCGGACCATTCCTGACCTATAAAATGGCTGTAAGTTGCCAGAAAACCATCTTTGGCCGTCGGAATTCCGAATCAACATTTTGAAATCAAATCACCAAAGGAGAAGGTCCTCCATCTTCATCGTTTGTTTCTCTGGAGTCTCTCGGTCAACGTCTGTGATAGGGTTGTGACCTGAAGGGAGATCAGTGAGGAAGAAGAAACGAAGATGGAGCATAAAGCTTATCTGAAGGATGACGCGGCTGGTGAAGGGTCTGGAGCTGTCGGTGACTCCGATTTGGTACAGAATCCGGTAAGTAGCTCAAATTTTTAGTTAACATAATTCATAGAATATTAACCAAGGGTCGAGGAGTAATCCTCAATCCATATACTCGAAATCAAAATCAAAATGATTCAATTTCGAGCATAAGCCCAGACTATAAAAACCCCGTTAAGGCATTTCCACAAACATCTTTTGTGCAAAAATTTTAAACGATTTTTAAACCACCATTTTTAATACTTTGACACCAATTAAAAATATTAAAATATATAATAAAATCTAGGAAGATATACTTCCTGATATATATACATTCTCTGATAAAAAATATCGATTTCATTCCTTCTATAACTACACGAAAATCAGATATCTCTTATTAAGCATTTCATCAAACACTTAAACTTCAATATTTGAACCTGCATTTTATGCTATGAAATGACCTCCGAAAATTCTCTGAAAAATTCCTAAAATCACTAATATAAATTTACTACCTACGAATGAAATTTGAGTTCTAAATAAAATATTTAGGGAGGACTTCCTTTATAAATTTTTATTAAATTCTTCCTTATTCTCTCATAGAGATTACAACAAACACTTAGTGGTGCTTGTTGACACTCGTACTCATTAATTGAGTTCGACTCTAAGAGCCAATCCCCATGGAGACAACGTTACTCGACACTATACATATCTGAGTAAGATTACAAATAAAATTTTTTATTTGATTGAAGCGAAAATAACAACGACAACAAAATTACAAGCATTTTCACCTTCGTCAGTACCTTCCTCAAAAAGATCCGCAACATGATAGATCATGATAATATTTTTTTACCTTGTGATAGACATTTCGTCCTTTGCTTGAATACAATTTTGAGCACTGCCTAGGGAGCTTGTATATCCTTTGGCACTCGTGACATACAAGAGACATACCTCTGATAACCATTTCATTCTTACTTTCTTTGGTTTTCCCATAGTTAATTTGGAGGGAGGGATTGTACCATTCAGATATATTGAAATAATTTTTTTACTTTAGGATGATATAATAAAATATAAATCATGATTTTTTAATTATATTAAACATCATTCATTTTATGTGTCAATTCAATCTAAGTAGAGTTTTTTAACTTTCAAGTTTATTTCATTCTTCCCTTCAAATTTCACCTGGAGGAAAATGATACATAATTTTTTTTTATATACACTCCAATTTTAGTCAACTATTCAATCCAAAACAACACTCAACTGTCTTGTTTATTTTCTTAAAGTTAATTTTAAATATCCTTTACTCCCAAAATCTATTCAATCATAGTAACATGTCTATCTAAGAGTTGAACACTATGACTTTTTCTTATATTATCTATTTATAGGTTCTCAGTAAGGGTTCTTATGAATAACGTTCGTTTTCTTTACCATAAGCGTATGTCTATATGTTTTTTATTTAGGAATCTCCTCGGACTGAAACATTTGAAACAGTTTCAACAGCTTGAGTGAAATTAAAGAAGATATTTCAGTCCAAAATTTTATTTATGATACTTAATGTTCTATATATTATGGAGAAGATACAAGACACAAACCTAGAAAATATTCGGAAAAGAAAGACATTACTAACCATGAAATACCTGAAGATCTCTGATTACTTTTAACCAAAATCCATATTATAAATGTTTCTTGTATGATGCATGTATCCAGAACTGGGTTATTTAAGCATATCTTGGAGGCCACTCAAAACTCTTTTAGCATAGTTTAACATATCAGGCGGTATCGTAAAATCGAGATGATGTTTCTTATCTTACCTTTGCAAAGTTCCAACATAGGCTCATAAGTAATACTCAGATTATAAAGCACATTTCTAAGACTTCTCTGTCATATTTCAAGTTGATCTTAGCCAATTTGAATCACACACTGACATTAACAACCTCACTTCCAAGAGTAATCTCCTTGTTTTGATCTGCTTCTCTTAACCAAAATATATTATTTTTTATTATATATTTTTTATAACACATTTTGCCCCTTTATTTTTGAATAATCAAAACGACTGTCTCCTCCTCGGTCTGTAACGTCATAACCTTCTCGGTCTTTGAACAGCCGTTTCTCATCTAAGATATTTTTTAAAATATCAACAAATATCTTCCGTGTACAACAACCCTACGTAACTATAAGAAACCAGTCACCGCGTGTACCGGCCACAAAAGGGCACAACGGGTATTCCCCTAGTTATTACGTCATTAACCAATTAAGCACCTATGACTAGATGACGGAGGACAAACGTAACGGGATGGAACCTATCCCGTCATCCGTCTCTATTCCGAACGGCAAACAGATTAAAACCCCGTTCCGTTTCGCCAACCGTCATCCGTCTGTGGAAGGGGACAGCGGGTATTCCCCTTGTTAATTACATCATGAACCAATTAAGCACCTATGATTAGATGGCGGAGGACAAACATAACGGGACGGAACCTAACCCATCATCCGTCTCTATTCCAAACGTGAAACAGATCAAAACCCCGTTCCGTTTCATCGACCGTCATCCGTCCGTGGAAGGGGATGGTTGTTTCGTCCATGGATGAAAAAATTGTACCGTCTGGAAAATTGTACCGTCTGGATGAAAAAATTGTACTGTCTGAAAAAATTGTACCATACGAATGACGGGACGTAGAATTGTCGGCTGGTCTCCAGACGGGACAATTTTTTGTCACGAGACGAAAAAATCGTCCCATCCAGAGGCCTTCGTCCGGTCCGAGAGGAGAAGCTGAGGGGGAGCTGAACACCGAAGGGCGAGTTTTTTTCCCGTCCCTCGTGTTAGACGAGACGAGAACGTGTCAGACGGGACGGGACGTGGACAAAATTGTTCAGAACGGGACAGTTCAGACGAACATCTAAAATTGGGAAGTGGGACAGAACGACCATCTGCCCGCCCCGTCCCACGTCCCCGTCCCAGACGATCGTGCACTATACTTACAGCGAGGTTCAGATGACTGACCGAAACGGTTTTCCGACCAATCTCGTCCAAAACCGTCAACCATCGTCTGTCCCAATCCATATAACGAGGTTGGATGACTGACCGAAAACTTTTCCGTCCCGTCCCGTCTGTCGGTTCGTCCCACCCCGTCCGTCCTGTCCAGTCCGTCCAGTCTGCCCGTGCAGTCCGCCCAGTCAGTCCCGTCCGTCCCGTCCGCCCGTACAGTCGGCCCTTCCGTCCCGTCCGCGTTGTTAATTATCCTAGAAGAAAAGAAAAAATCATTAATTTGGCGGGGTAAGGAAATGACCGTTTTACCACTTCAGTTTCAACACGTCTGCGACCGGCACGTGACTCAACAACTTTCTCTCTCTCTTTAGCTCTTTCTCTCTCTAAGTTTACGTATAAATATCTCTCCGATGAAGAGTTTCGGGAAGAACAGACAGCCCTAGAGAGAGATCTGGTGCTACGCTTCCTCGATCTCTCCGGCCGATCTTCATCGCGGTCTGCAATGGCGACGATCTCGAAGATCGGAGGCTCTATCTTCGCCGCCACCTCCAAGTCGCCTTCTTCTTCTTCTCGATCGGCTGAGAAGAAGCTCTCGTTCCGATTCCGCGGTGATTCTTCAATCAGAGGCTGCTGCCCTGTCCTGAGCGTTTTCGTCTCCCGAGACCACGCCGGGAGGAGAACCTTATCGTAAGTTTTCCTCTCTTTCTTTTCTTTTTTCTTGATCTTTCCATTCGCCGTTTTTCCGGTTTGTACGATGCTGAAGCTTCGGGATGTTAGCTCTTTTTGCTGAAGTTCGATTCTATGTCTGAAAATCGGTTTTCTGAAGTTCACTTTGTATCAAAGCTCATCCTAAGTAGCGTAGTCAATCTCTATTAACTGGTCCGGAATTAGGTGTAGCTATATCACAAGCTCATGTTTCTGCGATCTCAATCTGTATTTACTTGAACGAAGACGCGGACTGGACGGTTTGTCGTCCAAATTTCATCGAAGTATATTACTTTTCAGCTCAGCGTAACGTACAGATTACGCATGGACGAATTATTCAGAAACAAGTTTCAAATCTTCTCGTCCGGGACGATTTCGGGACGGATGAGAACTCTGTGAGCGAAGACGAGATCCATCTCTGAAATGGATAACGCAGATATTTTCAACTATAAAACGTCCCGACCTGTCTTATCCGTTACTTGTTGCTCGTCGAAAATCTTATCCGTTGAAGATATATTTCGGACGGTTGACCGCTTTTTTGTCGTCTTGTTGCAAAAAATCTTATCTCGTTTCGATTTTCCGTCATCTTTCCCACTTTCAACCGTCTTTTTCTCCTGGATGATAATCTGTTTATGTGTGTGTGTCCGACGCGTGTGACGGCTTACACCGCTGTATCTTGAGATAATTATTGAAATATCTGCGCCTTCGTGGCAGCTGTTCAATCGCCGTTAATATTCTCGTGTAGGGAAATATATTTATGCTTCCAAACTCAAAGTTTTAACTAGTTAAATTACATCATCCTCCATTTCTTGTGATTTTTCTCTGGTTTTTGAGTTCTGTGATTTTTCTCTGGTTTCTTTTGTGTCAACGGACTGCAGTTGGATGGAGAGCGGCGCGTTGATTTCGTTTACTTACATTTTTTGATCAAAGATTGCTACTATTGATCTCCAACGTGAACATTTATCTTTTTTTGCAGGGTAAAATCTTTAAAAGCCGATGATAATGGTTCACAGCTGAAGAAAACTTCTCTCCATGATCTCTATGAAAAGGAAGGCCAATCCCCTTGGTATGACAATCTCTGCCGCCCAGTCACGGATTTACTGCCTTTGATAGGAAGTGGTGTCAGAGGAGTCACCAGCAATCCATCGGTAAGACCCTTCCAACTTTCTATTCAAACATGACTGTGTTCTTTCTTTCCATGTACTTACTCAAGCCACTGTACGATCTGATTCAATTTAAATTAATCTCCCTACAGATTTTCCAGAAAGCAATATCCTCCTCCAATGCCTACGACGAACAATTTAGGTAATGTGGTTTTCTCCTAATGTTTTCTCTCTAACAACACAACAAATCTCATTTTTAAATTATTGGGGTTTTCGCAATCAACTTTTTATTCAAATTGTTAATCTTAAAATTCCCTGGGGATAGGATTTCATGTTCTCAATCTGTGTATTGACAACGTTCATTCTATTTTCAGACAACTCATTTTGGCAGGAAAAGATGTGGAAAGCACATACTGGGAGCTGGTGATCCAGGACATTCAAGATGCTTGCAAGCTTTTCGAGCCGATCTACGATGAGACGAATGCCGGTGACGGCTACGTGTCTGTTGAAGTCTCTCCGAGGCTTGCTCGTGAGACCCAGGAAACTGTTGAGGCTGCCAAGTGGCTCCACAGCATCGTGAACCGTCCTAACGTTTACATAAAGATCCCTGCCACTGCAGAATGCATTCCCTCCATCAAGCAAGTTATTTCTCTCGGCATCAGCGTCAACGTGACGGTGAGTACCTCCACTTTCCGCAAAGCTTTCCCCCCATCTGCATTTACTAACCCTTTTTCTCTGAAACAGTTGAATCTATATTTTTCTTGTTTAATGGAAGCTTAGAATCCAACTTTCCCTGGCCAACTGTCAAAAAACCTGCAATTCTTACAGCAATTCAGTAGTCTTATTTGCTGAAATCAAATGTGTTAGACTTTAATTTCCATAAAATAAATCATCGAATAAATGCTTAAGAAATCTTTTATGTTATGACACTCACTGCTCCAAATTTATTGGAGGGAATTCCCGACTAAATTTATTGCCCTTTTTGTCCTTCATGGGATTGCTCTTTATCACTTTTAAAAAAACTTCGGCTGAATGTTGGGTATTTTATGGCAGCTCATCTTCTCCCTAGCAAGATATGAAGCTGTGATTGATGCTTACATTGACGGTCTTGAGGCCAGTGGACTAAGCGACCTCTCTAAGGTCACCAGCGTGGCATCCTTCTTCGTAAGTCGGGTCGATACTCTTATCGACAAGATGCTCGAGAAGATCGGCACCCCGGAAGCCCTTAATCTGTGTGGAAAGGTCAGTTTCAAAATATATATTTTCTATTTTTCCTCCAGGCGATGAATTCCCAAAAACTCGTTCAATAATAGATGGATGGGTCTATAAATATTTTAAATTATATTTATATTTTTTCCAGGCGGCGGTTTCCCAAGCGGCGCTTGCATTCCAGCTCTACCAGAAGAAGTTCTCCGGGCCTCGGTGGGAGGCCTTGGTGAAGAAGGGCGCCAAGAAGCAGCGCCTCTTGTGGGCTTCGACCAGCGTCAAAAACCCTGCCTACTCTGACACTCTCTACGTTGACCCACTCATCGGCCCCGACACGGTAACTCTAACAGCGCACACACCCTCGGCAGTAGTTTCTATTTATGGAAATATGGAAATGAAATTATTAATTTTAGATCATATGGCTATTAGACATGGTTGTTCTGTTATGTTCGTTTTAAATGAACAAAAGAACTGCACAGGGCCTTGTTCTTTGTTCTGTTATTTTTTTTTTCAAAAACGAACAAAATTCACACATTCGCACATTCGCACAAAACTAGAACAAAATTCGCACAAAGCGAACAAAAGAACCGCACACGGGTCTGTGCGATGTTTTGTTCGAATTTGTTTTTGTTCTGTTTGGAAAACCGAACAGAACGAACAATTCGCACCAATTCGCACAAAAAGAACAGAACGACCATGTCTAATGGTTATTTATTCGGGGATCTCGGTTTAATAAAGTCTAGGGATAAGGGTCAGATCCCTGAAATCCCCGAGACGTGTTCTATTGAATGGATTTTAGTCATATAAAGGGATTTTTTTTCTTCTTTGTGAAGGTGTCGACGATGCCGGATCAAGCCCTGGAGGCATTTGTAGACCACGGCGTGGTGTCTCGCACGATTGATGCGGATGTGTCGGCGGCGGAGGGGATATACAGAGCCCTCGAGAAGTTTGGCGTAAACTGGGACGAGGTGGGCTCTCAGCTAGAGGTGGAAGGAGTGGCTTCTTTTATAAAGAGCTTCGACAGTCTCCTCGGCACCCTCCAGGAGAAGGGCAACTCCCTCAAGGTTCCCAGCCCTGCTTAACTCTCTCTCTCTCTATCTCTATCTCTATCTTTGTGCCAAAGATTCAGAATAAGATCTTGTGGGACAGGTCGTGTCCGTATGTGATAGGTTTAGCGGTAGAATATGATGGTGTTTGTAAGCTCGTGTCCTCTGTCCATCCATCCATCCATCCATCCATCTTCATCCGTCTGTCTATCCATCCATCCATCCATCTATCTTGAATCATCCGTCATCTATCTTGATCAATCCGCCCATCATCTATCTTGATCCATCCATCCACCCATGCAAGCTTGAAAATCTTTCAATCAGATATGGCCCATGCAATCTTGAAAATCTTTCAATCAGATCTGGCCCATGCGAGCTTGAAAATCTTTCAATCAGATCTGGCCCATGCAAGCTTGTAAATCTTTCAATCAGATATGGCCCATGCAAGCTTGTAAATCTTTCAATCAGATCTGGCCCATGCAATCTTGAAAATCTTTCAATCAGATCTGGCCCATGCAAGCTTGAAAATCTTTCAATCAGATCTGGCTAGTTCAATAGCTATTTGCAGGAAATCTGACTTGATGGTTCATCCAACCATTCATCTCCATAAAACCATCTATATCTCTATACAACAATCCAACCATCCAATAGCTATTGTCCCATCCATCTCGTAATAATCATCCGTCCATTCACATCTTTATCTGGCCTTCAGTCTCGTTCAGTCTGGCTCATCCATCCATCTCTCCATTGATATCTACCCTCCAATTTTGCTTACCTTCCATTGATATCTCCATTGACATCCATTCATCCATCAATATATGTCTTTATATCCTTGCACAGCTCCAACATATATTTATCTATATGGTACACCGAAAAGCCATATTTAATCAACCTGTTGTATTCATTCCTAATAATTCACTACCTCAGATAGGATTAGTTCACGAATACCGCACTTAGAACAACGGCGCAGATCAAGTCTGAAGCACTGAAATCAGTGAAGGCATTAAGAAAGAATCCAGCAAGTCTTTGGGTATCCGCATGATCTTGCAGAAGCTCATCAACCAAAACGTTGATTTTGTCACCTACAGACAGTGAAGATAACAAGTCAAAAATCTACTTTGCAAAAAGATAAATATAAGCTTCCATGGTTCTGTGCCACTTACCTCAGATGCAAGATCAATGCCTGGAGCTCCATCATTTGCTGCTAATGTCCTCACATATTGCCCCATTTGCTGCATTATAGATGGTAGGAAGAAGGATCAAGATATTTAGGAACTTTGATAAATTTGTGACTTGGGTTGATGAAAAGTACCTGGAGGTATGTGATCATATGTTTGCGGTGGAACTGATTAATGAATGTTCCGAGCCCTATGATCTGAGGAGAAGAGAAGGTCATAACTTTAAAGTGGGCCTTTGGATAAATCTGGATTGGTTACTCCAGGTGGATTACAGAGCAAGATCTAGTGGAATAAAATAATAAAATGATTTATATTTTGAGCAACAGGTAGTTGGGCTTTGACCACAATTCAGATTATCTTTTCTACTGGTTTCTTAATGTACTTTGCATGACCTGCAAAGTTTATTGTTTGAGGAATGGAAGATAATGCTCCTAAAGAATATCAATCCCATTGATTGAGCAAAGCTTAAACTGCTCTTAAATATGTATCAATTATTGGCTGAAGAAGAAATTAGGTTATCGGGATTTTTTGTTAAATTTCATTAGGCTGAGAGAATAGCCAAATCCCATCCAATGTTACATGCTAACAATTGCAAAGATATTGGATGGGAGTGAACATGAACATGGACAGAGAGTGAGAGATCGAGACAGTGAGGATTGCTCTGAGAAGACTGGATCGGTTATGTCTACCTGGTGGTTTTGTTAAATCAGCCTCCTCCATTGACGGAGCAGAGTATTTCCACTCCTCCCTCTCTCCTGCCAGTCTCATGATATGAAAAAGAAGAGCCACTTTCTTGAGGGTATGTCCCTCTTATTTATAGGCTCACCACATCTCATCCAATGTTATGTTCTAACAATTGCAAAGATATGAGGTAAGAAGCGTGTATGTAAGGGTACCCCAAAAGAAAGTGATGAGAAAGACGGGCAGGAGGGGATATATGGTTCAAAGGGGAGAGGGAAGACGTTTGGTAAAGTAGACAGAGGTCGAGGTCGCCCGTCTCTTAGCCAGGCTACCAATAGTGGAGACCATATGATAAGCACCAGAAGCAGTAGTAACTTTATGGGTATTGAGATGAGGCTCCTAGGACATGAAAACTTGGAGGTTAGGATTCATATGGGATGTGGAGAAATCAATAATTGAATTCCTTAAACCTCATTAGGGTGAATTACATTGTATATAAAGGAAGCAGGAGAGAGAATGTGAAATGGGTCCATTACCATGGGTCATTACAAGGAAATTTTAGAAATACGAGAAGAAGCCCATTCAACAGGATGCGCTCTGGAAGTGATAAACTAGGGAGAGGTAGAGGAAGCATTTGAAGTACTCATAGAGAGAAAGGTCATAACAGTAATGGGAGGCAGGCATACTGTTTTGGATGAAGCGTGCAGAGCCTAGTGGTGCGCATGCAAGCACAACGCCTCATTGAGTGGACAGAAGGGAGCTGTTTTCTGTTGGCATGGAGTGTAGACAGATGGGTGCAAGCAAAGCACCTGGTGGGGGACATCATGTCAGGTGATGTGTGATGCACAAGGGCAGATGACATAGGCAGCCATCGTTATGCTGAGGGTCCAAGTGTTGGTAGAATTATCGCAATGCTGCTAGGGTTGTCATTTTGACTACGGATTACGACAATGTTAGATTTCTGACGACGCCACTAAGGTTTTTTCTGTGCATTGTGTGAAAGAAAGTATGCAGCTGAAAATACAACCATGCACAAATGGCAGCTTGGAGAGGATGTGTTGACTGAGCATTAGTGGCACATGCAAAGGGATCATGCTATGGTTACAAAGCATTAGTGGTGGCGATGCACATGAAGATGACTGAGTGGTAGGGTGTCAAATGACCAAGAAAATGACAGCACAATCATAATAATCTGCTAGGGTTGTGTCCAGGGGAGGAGGCCGATGCAAGGCAGATTTGTCAGCTGGGACAGAAGCATTTCTGGCAGTGGAGATATAGATGAACAGAACTGTTCTGATACAATGCAGAGGAAGAATGACATGGGAAGAAGACCAACACCTGATGACACCACCAGAGGAAGGAGAAGGGAAAATTAGAAAAGAGAGTGTTACTCTGGGTTGGGAAGCCCGTAGTATTTATACAAGAGCCAAGAGCCACATAGGGGAAAAATAGGAAAAATGGAAAAAATAAAGAGACATAATTTGAATAAAAAAAGCACTTAAGAAGTAGAAAAATACTCAGGGTCAAGCTTAAGAGAAAATACCGATGAAACTCACCAAAGGCAAGAAATCCGTTGCTTTCTTTGTTTGGCATATTAAAGTGCCCAAATGAGGATCAAACACATATTGAGCCAGCTGTAAAAAAGGGTATCTTTAATCATCAAAATATAGAGAGGATTATCAGATATATGTCATTGAACTTTGGATTCTTAAGACTACATGCAGAAAATGACTATAGTGGCAAAAAAGACAAAAACAAAATTTAAATCCGCCAAGAAACTTAGACTATTTTCCTCTAGAAAATAATCATAAAGTTTACATGACTAACTGAATGTGCTAAAATCAATGTTGAACCGTATGGGTGTGACCTCCATAATCCTATGCTCAGTGCTATCTTCAACAAATGGCCAGAAAGGGAAAATTAATCTCGGTAAATAACAGGTTTCTGGCTACCTCATCATCTCTAAGGTGCTGGCTAACCGGTTGAGGGAGATAATTGCGGACCTAATCCGACCCTTTCAAGCGGTATTCATTCCCCACAGGCAACTGGTGGATGGGGCGGTGGTAGCGCGAGAGATTTTATTAGCATGGAAGAGAAACAAGACAAAGGGCTTCATGTGGAAGGTCGACTTCGTGGAAGCTTACGATTTGCTCGATTGTAGATTTCTCTGATCTGTTATACGAAAATGAGGATTTCTCGAGGAATGGGTGGCCTGGGTGAGGCGATGCGTAATGTCCCACTCATTCTCGGCCCTGGTCAGTGGCAGGTGAAAGGATGATGGATCCACCCACAAAGGGAGGTCAAAGCAGGCTGCCCGCTAGCACCATTACTGTTTGTCCCAACAGTGGACACCATGGCCACCTGCATCCTTAAAGCCTACGAGCAAGGGCTTTTAAGGGGCTTCCAGACAGCGAGCTACCTGGAGGCCATTCCCTTCAGTATGCAAACTTCACGGCATTCTTCATGGATGAATCAGAGATAGAAGCGCGTACCCTATCTATTTCACTAGATATATTCTCTGACTTCTCAGGGCTATGACTCAACTGAGCCAAGTCACCATTTGTGGGCTTCGAACTTTCTTTGGAGGAGGAGGCACAGTGTGCCCGAGATTTAGGTACACCGCGAGGATCAATCCCAATGAGCTATCCGGGTCTTCCATTAACAAGGAGACGTATTTTAGCCGCAAAATGGCAGACAATGATCGAGGTGGAGAGGAGGTTGGAGGGCTGGCAGATCAAAGTGTTATCAAAAGGGAGTCACCTGGTGCTATTGCAATTGGTGCTGTCAGCAATCCCAATATTCTATTCATCGGTATTTAAAATACTAGCAGGTGTGGTAAACTGCTTGGAGGGATGGATGAGAAGATTCTTTTAGGGAGGCAACGGAGATGAGGAATGCAGTGGGGTGCCTCTGGCCTCGTGGAATGTAGTACGCAGACCTGTGAAGCAATGACGGTTGGGGATTCTCCACCTGGAATCCATGAACTTAGCACGCTGACCAAATGGGTGGAAAGGATTGCGACATCAAAGGAGAGTCTGATCTTAAATATCCTGAGGGATAGATATGACTCAGAGATTGATTCGGAGCGGCGTTGGACTAGAGCTTGGCGGGAGTCTTTTTTTTGGCACGGTCTATGTCAAACCATACCTCATATTTGCGAGTTCTTTGACCCAAAATGGGGGATGGGGCAGGTTTTCGATTATGGACCAATAACTGGTCGAATAAAGGAATCATGAAGCTGAAGTTCCCAAGACTTCTTCCTCTAGCAATGAACCCACAAGCCATAGTCTGTGGCTGTTGGGACGAGGCGTGGGTCCGTACCATGGCTGGGCCCTTATCGGAGCCACGATTCGAAGTTCCCAAGACTTCTTCCTCTAGCAATGAACCCACAAGCCATAGTCTGTGGCTGTTGGGACGAGGCGTGGGTCCGTACCATGGCTGGGCCCTTATCGGAGCCACGATTCGAGGAGCTGATGGCGATGCAACAGATCCTCCTACATCTCAGCCCGTCGAATGAGTCACGAGATGGTTGGTTGTGGTGGGGCCATCTTTTACGATAATAAATGCCTATATGAGGATCAGAGCGGAAGCAATGGGGGAGTCAACAACCAACAGTACATGCTCCATGTTGGTGAAACAAAAAGTTCCCGTCAAGGTGAGACTCTTCAGTTGGCTGTTGAGGCGGTGAAGATTGGTCACAGGGGTCTTTCGCAAAAGGTGGGCACCGACGGCCTCCACCGAAATGTCCTATGTGTGCCAGGGCCAATGACGACTGCTACTATCTCTTCTTCACATGTCATTTTGCCCAGGGAGTGTGGGCATCGCAGCAGATGTCAGGGTTGAATGTATCCTCTGATGAGGCATTTGGGGCCTCAGTCAGTGACGTTAATTACAAGAGCAGACAGGAATCGAGGAGGCTACTTGCAGTGCTCTAGGTGATATGGCTGCACCATACCGCGGTGGTATTTAAGGGGAAGACGGCTTCAGTGGAGAATGTCACTCACAATGTGGAGGCGCTAATATCTTTTTGGGTTGGAGGGAGGTGAAAGGTAGACCAACTTGGTCTTGTTGTATATTGATTATACATCATTCTAATCTTTAATACTAGCAGGTTGGCCACTGTTTTTGGGTGGTCTTCCCAATTTTCTTCAAAATAAAATTCCATAAATAAAATAGAAACATTAGTTAATGGCCTTTGGTCTCAACTAACCATTTACAAAGTCAAGCAGTATAGGAAAAAATAGGATGAGAAAAATCAACAGGGAGTTGGTTAAGGTTACACAAGTAGGTGCTTTATAGGGCCACACAAAAGAGTGGGGACAGATTAATAGGTGTTGGGGCCTATTGTGTTTTCACATAATACATTGAAATTATATTCATGATATGCTTTTTCAATGAATAACTAATTTTTTCAAAAGGTTTCATCAGTGAGGGAGATCAGAAATGAGAAATTCTGCCTGTATTTTTTACCATCCAGATAGCTTATGAAAAATGTTGCATTGCAGGAAAGAGTTTGACAAAAATATTGTTATCGATTTTCAATCAAAATGAGGCTATATGGGATTTCCTATACGTAAATATATCTTGCAATAAGCTAGCCTAAATGAGAAGGCAATTAACCTACCTGTGATATTGTCATAATAGACATACATCTGCTGATGAAAGGAGGAGGTTCTTTGCATATATAAACTTCTCCATATGGGTTTTGACGGATAGAAGTTTCTCCTTTGTTCATTACCTGAAAAAATAGAGTATCGAGGACATGAAATAATATTGTATTTACTTGGAATAAAAGGCTGAATATCTTATACGATTTATAAAATTATTAATTCATGATATCAATAATACCAAAATTAAGAGAAACCTCTAATATTTGGATATTAGATATGGCAATGATGGCGGTGAAAATTTTGTGGGGAGGTATGTTGAGTTTTAGGCTTTACATGGTGTAAAAGTCCAAAGAGTTTTTAGGCTTGAGATTCAGACAGCATTAACACATCAACATCGACAGTAAAAACTCAGGAGTTTGAAGGCCCCAACGTCAGTATCAACTCCTAAAAGGGTTGTTTTTGGAGAGAAGCAGCTTTGAGCCTAGGAAGGCATTAGAGGCAGGACAAGCCCAGGAAAGAGTGAAAAGTTGGAAAAGAGAAAAAGCCTCACATATTAAGGCTTTGCACTGTCTGGCTGATACTCCCGTGGTATCGAAATATAATATGAACCAATTGAATATCGATATCTTGCAAGAGTTTTCCAAGAAAATGAAATGTATCTTGAAAATAGTGAAAAACAACGGAATTGTAGAAGCTCCTTCTCGATCCCGGGCGGCTTCTCCACTCATAGGCGAAGCTTCTCCCTCCCAATCGGCAGCGGCTAACGATCCCCTGCCTCTCCCGTTTCGACCTCTGAGTGTCGATTTGGACTTCAAGAAAACTGAGTTCCTTCGTCCTCATACCTGGTCCCCCTTATTTAAAGGGGTGCGGCACTGCGCCCTTCTTGTAAGTTCAGATGTACTGGTCAACGGTTGTTGACCAATTCTTGTTTTTTCCTTCTTTGGTATTTCTTGAAGAAGAGTCTATCAATACCTCCCCCTTGGAGATTCAGCTTGTCCTCAAGCTGGAATTCAGGAAAGGTCTTGCAAAATCTATGCACTTGCTCCCATGATGCTTCTGATGTGGCAAATTTGTCCATTTAACTAGGACTTCAGCTCCATAGGGAGTGCGCCGTACCTTGAGAATGTCTTCAGGGTAAACATGCCATTCATAGTCATCTGTCAAACAAGTAGGTAAAGGTTGAATGATGGGGACGGGAGATCCCAGTGATTTTTTAAGAAGAGAAGCATAGAACACAGGGTGCAATGAGGTTCTGGTAGTTCTAATTTATATGCTACGGGTCCGATTTTTTTGGATATCTTGTATGGTCCAAAAAATTTTGGACTAAGCTTTTCACAACTCTCTTCGCCAGTGATTTCATCCTGTAAGGTCTTAACTTTAGGTAGACCCAATCTCCTTCCTCAAACTCTTCGTCCCTCCTATGTTTGTCTGCTTGAGCTATCATGTGGGATTGGGCTTTAGCCAAATGCTGCTTTAAACTGACTAATACTTGATCCGTTTCAGTCAGGAGTTGATCAATGGAGTCAAAAGGAGATGAAGTTGATCCATAATGAGTCAAAGAAGGAGGTTCTCGTCCATATACTGCCTAGAACGGTGACATTTTAATCGAAGTGTGAAAGGAAGTGTTGTAATTATATTCTGCCAAATGTTGCCACTGTTTTCATTTACTTGGATTTTCCGAAGTGAAACACCTCACATAACATTCTAATCCCCTGTTAGTCACTTCTGACTGACCATCTGTTTCTGGGTGGTACGACAAACTAAATTTGAGATTAGTAACTTGAAGCTTGTGTAACTCTTTCCAAAATTGACTTGTAAATAGACTACTCCTGTCCGAAATAATGGAATTTGGGATGCCATGCAACCTCACGATCTCCTTAGCAAATATATCTGCGATAATCACAGCTGTGAAGGGGTGTTTGACTGCTATGTAATGGCTGTATTTACTTAGTCGATCCACTACCACTAGTATCGAATCATACCTCTGACTTGGGTAGTCCTTCTATGAAATCCATTGTAATGTCCTCCCAAATTTGATTCGGAATGGGTAGGGGTTGGAGTAGACCAGCTGGAGACAAGGTGGACGTCTTCTGTCGCTGGCACACATTGCAATGATTTACATAATACTTAATTGTTTTTCTCATGCCAGCCCACCAGGCTTGCTGAGATATCCTTTTCAAAGTTCTTTGGAACCCACCGTGCCCACCTACTTTAGAGTCGTGAAACTCATGCAGAATATTGGGAATAAAAGACGACCCCGTTGGAAGTATTAACTTTCCCTTATATAGTAGAAGGCCTTGATGCACAGAATATTCCTCTGACGGTCTGAAGCCTGCCTCAAGATCTTGCAAAATTTTTCCCAGTCTAGGATCATCTTTGATTTCTTGACTAAGTTTGACCTTGTCCAGCCAATGTGTCATAGTTAGGGAGTTGCACTCCCCGGAGGAGTTCTGTGGATATCTGGAGAGGGCATCAGCTACTTTATTCTTTTTTCCAGCCTTGTAATGTATTATGAAATTATATCCCAGAAGCTTGGAAACCCAACGATGGTATTGTATGGGTATTTCTTTTTGTTCAGATAAGAATCGAAGACTAAGCTGATCAGTATAGATAGTGAATTGGTTGAACATTAGATAGTGCTTCCATTTCTGTACTGCCCAGACCACTGCCATGAGTTCTCGTTCATAAGCTGATTTGAATCTGGAACTAGATGAGAAGGCCTTGCTAAAATAAGCAATAGGATGGTTATCTTGTAGCAGGACTGCTCCTACTGCACTGTCTGAAGCGTCTGTCTCGATGCTGAAGGGTATGGAGAAGTTTGTTAACCTCAATACGGGTGTTTGTCTCATTGCCTCTTTCAACTTAAGAAATGCTGTGTTGGCTTCCTCCGTCCATTTGAACGAAATTCTTCTTCAAAAGTGATGTCAATGGTTGGGAGATCATTGCATATTTTGATACAAACCTTCTATAGTATCCTGTTAGACCCAGAAACCCTCTCAGTTCCTTTACGGTAGATGGTGTTTTCCACTGCTGTATAGCTTCAATTTTAGCTGGATCTGTGAAAACCCCTTGAGCCGAAATGCCATGTACCAAAAATCTATATACTTGCAGACAAATTTGCACTTTGCTGGATTAACATGGAGTTGATTAAGTGAAAGAAATTCAAAAACTGTGGACAAGTGATGCTCATGTTGCTGAATATTTTGAGTGTACACCAATATATCATCAAATAATACCAGAATGAACTTCTGTAAATGTTTGGAAAAAATTGAATTCATGAGCGCTTGAAAGGTTGCCGGTGCATTGGATAAAACAAAAGGCATCACCTGGAACTCAAAGTGTCCGTGATGTGTCTTAAAAGCTGTTTTATGAATGTCATTCGGGTGCATTCTGACTTGGTAGTAGCCGGACTTCAAGTCGATTTTGGAGAAGACGGTCGTTCCATGAAGTTCTGATAAGTTCTAATCACGGAAATATCAAAGAAAGAAGAAGAGCGTGCCTGGCCAGCGCACCGTTGACCAGGCGATATGACCCTAGGCTTCTGTGACTGCCTTCTTATAAATAAAGGAGTCAACAGACATGTAAGCAGTTTTCGACATTTCTTGAAGCACCTGCCGATTTCCACATCGGGGCAAGACCCTAGCAAGAGACTAGCGGTCGACTGCCTGGAGGGAGGAGCTCTTCCACATCGGAGGAGACGCTCGAGCTCGAGAAGGAACTCCACAGGAGGGAGTCATCTTGATCATTGTTTTCCTGAACTCGTATTGTTCTCGTCGTATTCTACATTCTTGGAATTCATACCGCTATCTTGGACACACTTCGTTGTGGAATCCAAATACCGTTAGGTTCAATCTTGAACCTATCAATCTGGTATCAGAGCCAACGATCTTCTGACTTCAAGATTTGAAGCCAGAGTGGAAGTGCCGGTAATTCCAGAACATTCAAGAAATCAAGGGAATCTTGAGTCATCCATACTCAAGAAATCGAGATCTCGAAGCCTCTTTAAGGTGAAGAGCTAGGGAGGTTAGTATCGACCACCAGAATCCTGCATTTCATTTATATCAAAATGGAAGATACGGTCAACAAGGGAAAAGCAAAATGTGAAGATGTTCCCGTGCCAGCTGAAATCTTGGCCGGAATTTTGCAACAATTGAAGGCGATGAACTCAAAATTGGAAGCTCAGCCGTCTTCAGCATCAAGAAGTGTCCCAAAGGACCAGTCAAGGAATGGTAGAGTCCAAATGCTACAAGATCCATTAATAGATCAGAAGCCTATATTTTGCAAGGGAGATCTACCTTACTTCAATGGCACCAATGCACAGATGTGGTTAAATTGTGTAGAGAGGTATTTCAAGATTAATAGACTCTCAGATGAGGAGAAGTTACAGCTGGTCTCATTACATATGGAAGAGTCCGCCCAAGGATGGTTTATATATACTGAAGAGAACTTTGGATTTGAAAATTGGCCCGGATTTCGCCATTATTTTGAAAAAAGGTATACCTTCTCAGTAAGATCCTTGTGTACTCAGCTAATGAATCTCAGACAGAAGGGTACAGTATCTGAATATAGATCAGAATTTGAAGATCTGGTTGACTTTTTATCGCACAGACCGAATGATGTCCAAGAGACAGCATATCTTAATGGATTAAAACCTGAAGTCAGAGTTGAGCTTAACAAGTATAGACCCTTTGGCATTCAGGATATTATGGACTATTCTCTGGAAGCCGAGAGTAATCTGGCTACTTTAGAAGAACAAGGGCCACAAACTCGAGCTACAAGTCTTCCTAGAGTCATCTACAACAACAACAACAATCCGAGACCAATTGTGGAAAACAAGGGGGACGGGCGACCTCAACAACAACAGCCTCGGGAAGTTCAAAATCCAGTAAGAAATGAAGTATTTCTAAGGGATAACAAGAAGAAGATTACAAGGCTATCCACGGAAGAATTTCTACATAGAAAAGAGAGGGGGTTATGCTACAATTGTAATGAAAAATATACTCCGGGTCATCAGTGCAACAAAAAGTTAGGCATATACATGCTCCAGGAGGACATAGAAGAAGAAGATCAACCAATTACAGAAGAGGACCTCATGCAGTTGGACGATGGTCCCCTTATAGGAGGAGAATTTATGTCGATGCAGAGTTCGAAGGTTGACAAGGACCCAGTCCTACCTCCTTCAGACTTTGGGGAGAACTCTACAACCATAAAGTGAGTTTGCTTATAGACGGAGGAGCAACTTACAATTTTATCAAGCCAAAAGTGATCCAAACACTTAATATTCAGGTCTGCCCTTACCACAAATTCTGAATTTCTCTGGGGGATGGATTTTGCAGAATGACTGAAGGAATTTGCCTACAAGATCACAGAAAGAATAGGACCTGTAGCTTGTAAATTGGATCTACCGGCTCAGACTACTCTACATCCAGTTTTTCATGCATCCCTATTAAAAAAAGCTCTGGGGTCTCTTCCGCAAGAAATTCAACCCTTACCTACATGTCTAACTAATGAATATGAATGGCAGGTGTATTCGGAAGACGACCTTAAAGTTCGATCCACACCTTATGGAGCAGAAGTTTTAGTCAAATGGACCAACTTACCAATCACTGAAGCCTCTTGGGAGCAAGTCAACCGGTTCTGCAAGGTATTTCCAGAGTTCCAGCTTGAGGACAAGCTGAGTCTTCAAGGGAAGGGTATTGATAAGTTCTACTCACGGAAATATCAAAGAAAGAAGAAGAGAGTGCCTGGCCAGCGCACCGTTGACCAGGCGATATGACCCTAGGCTTCTGTGACTGCCTTCTTATAAATAAAGGAGTCAACAGACAGGTAAACAGTTTTCGACATTTCTTGAAGCACCTGCCGATTTCCACATCGGGGCAAGACCCTAGCGGGAGAGACCAGCGGAGGAGCTCTTCCACATCGGAGGAAACGCCCAAGCTCGAGAAGGAACTCCACAGGAGGGAGTCATCTTGATCATTGTTTTCCTGAACTCATATTGTTCTCTTCGTATTCTACATTCTTGGAATTCATACCGCTATCTTGGACACACTTCGTTGTGGAATCCAAATACCGTTAGGTTCAATCTTGAACCTATCAAGTTCCTCTAGTAGTTCATCTACCAAAGGTATAGGATATCTGTTTGGAATTGTGATTTGATTAAGTGCTCTGTAATAGATACAAAGTCTGAACCCACCATCCTTTTTCTTGACTAATAGTGCAGGGCTAGAAAAACAACTGTTGGAAGGTTGTATCAATCTTTGATCTAATAATTCTTGAATTAACGCTTCTAGGATATCCTTGTGTACAAAAGAGTATCTGTAGGGCCTCTTGTGAAGAGGTTTAGCCTCAGGTAACAAGTGAATTTGGTGATCACATTCTCTCCTAAGAGGTAAGGTACTAGTAACTGCAAAAACTCGGGGATATTTTTGCCGTATCCAATGTAAACTAGAATCAAGTGTCAGAGTGCGTACCTCCATCAAATTAGCGGTTGGGAGCTGAATAGTGTCCTGTATGCAACGAATTGAGTTCTCCCACTCCTGTTGTGCTTGATCTATATCAAATTGTGAAAACCTGAGCGAATTCAATTCTGGGCCAGATATGATCGTGTACAGATTTTTCCTTTCCACGGGATCTTCATCATAAGGTGGTGGTAGTTACAATGAAACCACCCTAACGACTTCAAGCACGGTATTCCAAGAATCATGTCACAGCGCCCTAAGGGAAACAGAATAAAATTTTGTTCAAAACAAAGCCCTTGGAATGATATGGGAACATTCAAACAAATGGCCTCTGTCTGTCTGAAAAATCCATCTCCCACCGCAATGCTTAGTTTATGGTATGAGCTGACGGGAATTTCAAGTGTCTTAATCACCTGGGGTCTAAGGAAGTTGCAAGTAGCCCCGCCATCAATAAGCACCTTTACTTTATGGTTGATTATGGTTCCCCATAACCTGAAAGATCTCAATTTGTTAGGAAAAAATGGTTGGTTACCTTGTATAGACATGATTTCCCTATGGTTAAGTGGACCATCATCTAGCTGCATAAAATCCTCTTCAGTAAGGGGTTGATCCTCTTCTTCGATCTCTTCTTCTAGCATGTACAGACTAAGCTTTTTCTGACATCGGTGCCCAGGAGTGTACCCCTCGTTGCAGCTATAGCAAAGTGCCTTCTCTTTCCTTTGTAGAAACTCCTCGATGGATAGCTTGGTAGTCTTCTTTTTGTTTCCCCTTGGAAGAATTTCATTCCTGTGGGTAGCTTTAACCACCCTGTGTGTGTGAGTATTATACTGGCCTTCGCCACGAGGTGTTTGATTGGCCCTTGGGATATATTGCAATTTTCAGCCTCTATTGAGTAATCCATAATTTCTTGGATGCCCTATGGACGATATTTATTCAGCTCTACTCTTACTTCCGGCTTCAAACCTCTAAAATAGGCTGTCTCTTGCACATCAGGTGGTATATGTGACAATAATGAAACTAAATCCTCAAATTCCAACCTATATTCGGACACCGTACCAGCCTGCTTGAGGTTCATTAGTTGAGTACATAAAGACCTGGCATAGAAGTTGTAACGTTTTTCAAAAGGTTGACGAAATACTAACCAGTGATCGAAGCCAAAACTTTCCTCGTTATATATAAACCATCCTTGCGCCGGACCTTCCATATGTAAAGAGACCAACTGCAATTTTTCTTCATCCATCAGACGGTTGATTTTAAAGAACCTCTCCACACAATTCAACCAGATCTGAGCGTCTGAGCCATTGAAGTAAGGCAAATCGCCTTTCCTGCATATAACCTTGTGTTCAGTAATTGAATCTTGGTTAGTTTGCACCCGTCCATACCTCGTAGGTTCTCTGGGTACATTGCTCGCCGAGGAAGCTGGATGAGCCTCGATCTTGGAGTTCATGGCTTGCAATTGGAGGAGAATGCTGGATAATATCTCCGCTGGCACTAGAACTTTTCGTCGTTTCGTGATTTTCCTCTGTTGCTAGTATCCTCCACGGTGAATTCCATAGTAGGCTGTATCTTCCCTTCCTCTTCTTGCTACGGCTTCTTGATTTGATTTTCTTGAGTTGCAGTGGCCCCAGAACCGCGATTCTTACTTGGATTGCTGACGATTCTTTGATTCTGGATCTTCTTGCTTTGACACCGGATCTGGAAATCCGAGAATCTTCTGGCTCTGATACCAGTTGATACTCCATGGTATCGAAATATAATATGAACCAATTGAATATCGATATCTTGCAAGAGTTTTCCAAGAAAATGAAATGTATCTTGAAAATAGTGAAAAACAACGGAATTGTAGAAGCTCCTTCTCGATCCCGGGCGGCTTCTCCACTCGTAGGCGAAGCTTCTCCCTCCCAATCGGCAGCGGCTAACGATCCCCTGCCTCTCCCGTTTCGACCTCTGAGTGTCGATTTGGACTTCAAGAAAACTGAGTTCCTTCGTCCTCATACCTGGTCCCCCTTATTTAAAGGGGTGCGGCACTGCGCCCTTCTTGTAAGTTCAGATGTACTGGTCAACGGTTGTTGACCAATTCTTGTTTTTTCCTTCTTTGGTATTTCTTGAAGAAGAGTCTATCACTGGTACAGCACTTGGCGGCAGGCCCCAGCACAGAAACAGAAACAAGAAGAGATGATGCAAGGAACAAAAGTGTGCCAAGGCATTTTCCGACAAAATTTCTCTGAGACCTAAATGAGACTGATAAGGTAAATCAGAGCCTGGCAGGAGGAATATATGTCACATTGGAGATGTTATGCAAAGCACTGACCTCTTGATTCTGTTGAAGGGCATTTCAGTATTAACAATTGTCCCAAAAAGAAAAGTTTGGTTTATCAGGAAGAACTTTTTTTTAAACATTCCTTACTCGATATTGGTTTTATACATGGTTCTTCCTCCAAATGCACAATCTCCTAGCTTGATATCTCTTGCATTCATTTCATTCCATATTCCATGTATAAGCAAAACTAACATTTCCCCAAAGTTGGAAAAGAAAATATTTCATCACCCTGTAAGATTGTTCTCTTGCCCTATTCCCTAAATGAATGATCGTTCTCTTGCAGCTTCATAATTCTTAACACTATTTATCCAGAAGACGACATTGAAATATTAGCAAATTCAGGATTTAATTTCGTCAACATCTCAAGAACCTTATGTCTTAGGGCAATCCCATGATCCACAGAATTGATGGCTGGAGGTCTAAAGTGGTCAGTTTCTCCCCGAATATCCATGAGTATATATTGTGAGATCATTCGCAAGATGCTCAGGGTCATTGGAAAGATACTTAGCATTTTCTCTTAAAATCATGTGGGCTGGGAATCATTGAATGGTCAAGGGGATGGGACTGAGACAGCGACAAGAGGCTGATCTTACGTTTATTCTTGACTTCCCTTTTAAAAGGAGGCTCACTCATATTTATAGATAAAGGAAACAATCTATTCTAAAACGTCAAATGACTAAAGAGACCGTAATAGGCTAAAATGCCTAAGACTCTGGTATGGGCCTAGTCACTTATGTCACGGTCGAATATAGAGGGGCCATCTTGTAATAAGGCCCTTGGGATTCACAATGCCCTTGGCTAATGCTCTAAATTCAGCTTCAACACTGGACCTAGACACCACCTTCTACTTCTTACTCTGCCAGGTGAACAGGCAACCCCCTCAGAATGTAAAGTATTAAACTTTAATTCTTCATCACTCCAAAAGACCAAACCATGGCCAACAGTTCTTTTCAAGTAAGCAAGTAGTTTTTTTTTTGAAATATAAAAGGGGTGAACACCCGATGAATCAGTGAACCCCCCATCAGGACCTTACAGTCCCTTCACCATCTATCCAATCAAATTTGAATCCTTCCCTCTCAGCCAATTGCCCGCTGGAGCAATGTTGCTTTTAAAACCATCCACTTCGTGTATGGCTCCATCTGTAGAAACCATTCTTTCCTTGAACAACACCTCGTTTCAATGCAACCAGATGAACCACAATATTGCCAATGCTTGTCCACCTTCATTTCCTCTGCCTCTCCAATTCTGGACTGAGTCCCAGAAAATATCTTCAGATGTCACCTCCAACCTTGATAATACCTGGCTGGCCCGAATCGTGCGAGCAAATGAGCACTCAAAAAAGAGATGATTGCAGGCTTCTTCCCCATTAGAGCATAGCAAGCATTGTGACGATGTGTCCTGATATAGCCTTTTGCGAAAAAATCTTGTCATTAGTCTTCTTTGTGCTGGCAACCAGCCGAAGATCCTCACTTTCAGCAGAACTCTTTGTCACCATATGAATCTGCATGCTTGGATTAGCAACCTATCTTCCTCTCGGCCCTCCCAGATCCTTCCATAGGCCTTCTGGACTGAGAAGGGGCCATTTGTCCATACCCAACCAACTTGCTCTCCGTCATTTGGTCTTAATTGGATTAGGGATTGTTGTATGTCCATGCGTTCAGACACCCGCTGGTCGGATAAGGCACCTTGTATGATCGGTGTCCAAGCTCTATCCCGACAGTCCCGAACATGGGCATTTTGATTTTTGGCGAGCGCGTACAAATGAGGGAAAGTCTCACTCAAGATGCCTCGTGCTGACCTTGCATCCCTCCAATATTGAAACGTCGTCCTGTCGCCTAACTTGGCAGACAAAAATCTTTGTACTCGTGGAAAGATCTGTCTAACCCATGCCAGAATGGCGAGGGCCCATGATACAGATCTGACTTTCTTCCCCAATTCAATCCCCTGCCATAGATGTCTCGCAATAATTTGATGACAAGATCATCACGTGGATTCATGATTCTCTCCACCCATTTGGATAATAATGCAATATGAATACTCTGCATGTGTAGGACCCCCAGACCTCCCAATTTGGTGGGACAACATACTTTGTCCTACGCCACCATCGCAAGTCCCTTACTTTGTTCCGGACTAGAACCTCTCCATAGAAAGCGTCTAATCATGCCTTCTAATCTCTTCGCGACTCTTGCTGGCATTTTGAATACTGAGAGGTAGAATATCGGAATGGATGAGAGCACCTATCGCAACAACACCAATCGACCCCCTCTCAATAATACCTTAGCTTGCCACCCCTTTAGTTGTCTTTCCACCTTCTTAATGACCGGTTGCCAATCTGCTCTTGTATCCTCCCCTTTTTAGGGGTAGGCCCAAATACCTCATTATCTCTGTATTCAAGTATTTTGAATGCTGCCTGTAGATGAGGTTCTCTTAGAGAATACATGAACCGACATACGAAACCCACTGCCTATGCAATATCCAGCCTGGTATGCTGAAAATAGAGAAATTCACCAATTAATCTTTTATGCTGTCCACAATCGACTGAGGCGGCTTCTTCACACAACCAAAGCTTCAAATTTGCATCAATGGATACTGATGATGATTTACAATTATTTATACTCATTTCCTTCAAAATATCCAAAATATATTTCCTTTGAGAAATGAAATTACCATTTGGGGAGTATGGGACTTCAATTTCTAGGAAATAATGTAGCAATCCTAGGGATTTAATGTCAAAGGCTTGAGCAAGGTGTTGACCCAGAACAACAATCTATTTCACATCACTGCTAGTGACAACAATATCATCTACATATACAAGTAATGCTCTCTTCATCTGGAAATTCTGCAACCGGTGGCAAAGACATAAAGATAGATTCACCCTTCCCTTAGACTGGACCCCCTGTTCAGCTCAACTATTAGATATTGCAATGAATGTTCTGACTCACTAAATGTAACATCCAGGGGCACAAAATTTTCTTGGATAGAGGATGGTAGTATTTATATCCTTTTTGAGTTGATGTGTATCCATCAAATGCACACTTAAGAACCTTCTGACTAAGTTTGTTGGAGCAGTTATGGATGTGAACAACACAGTGCATCAAAAAATTCTAGGTTTCAAACCAGTTCTCATTGGACAGAAGGAAAGAACTGAGTCATAAGGTCCAGTGGGCTCATATAGCTTAAGCCTTTTGATGTTAGCCGATTGATAAGATTGACAGCTGTTATCAAGGCTTCTTCCCAGAGGGATTCGGGTACCTCCTGGTGAATAAGTAAGGTTCTGATCCTCTCAACTTGCTTGATCTTTCTTTCCACTGTTCTGCTGAGGTGTATTGACATATGATTACTTATGGATAATTTTGTGAGTTTGAAAGTATGCCCTTAATGATGCATTGAAGCAATCTCTGGCATCATCTGTTCTGAACTTCTTTATCTGTACATCATACTGCGTCTGCACCAGAATAGTAAAGAGATTGATGATAACAACTATCTCTGATGTGTGTTTTAGGAGGTACGTCCATGTCAATCGAGTATAGCTGTCAACCATTATGTGAAACCTCAGAGCCCCATGCAATGAGGGGATGGCACATGGTCCCCATACATTGTTACGCATCGCATCAAAAGGATAATCGTTTCTCTCTCTCTCTCTCTCTCTTCCTCTTAAAAGAGGATTTTCTATGCTTAGCAAACTGACACATATCACATACAAGCTTGGACAAATCCACATTACGAGCATAAATAGGGAGCATTCTCCCCAAAAGTTCGAAAGGCAGATGTCCCAAAAAAATGAAATAGTTTCACTTGTTCTACTAGAGGCAGATTTTCATCTTCAAAATGGTGTCCGCCATTCACCATCAGCACTGTAGCTGCACCATCTTCCATGCAAAGCAAGCTGTTTTTATCTTTAATTTGCCCAATCCTTTGGTTCAGCTTCTTGTCATGTGCAAAAAAACCACAAGAATTAGAGTTAAAGTGACAAATACTTTACCAGTCTATGAGGGAAGATTAACTCTGCTTTAGGCACAGGAACATGCAGAACATGTTTCAGCAGTCCTAGACTTTCAACTTTGGCAGTACCAATACCCGAAACTAGGAGTATTTGCACCTTTGCAGTCAGTGTGCGGAAGTTTCCCACATAGGTAGAATAGTCCACAAATTAACAGTGGACCCAGTTTAGATACCAGGCAATGTTCCATTGTAGATAGGCTAATGGACATACCAATTTTCCTAGATCTAATAGAGCAAGTGACTAAATAAAGTATGATAAAAAATACTAACATATCTCGATTGAAAATTGGATAATAATATTGTTCCTATTTGGGTGTTGGAATGGATAAAATTCAGAAATCATTTACAAAGAAGTTCAAAAAGGCAAACCATTTATATTACTTTTACCTTGTACTACATGCAGCAATAATGTTACACCAGAGAGAAACAAAACTGTTTGAAAGATATGAATATTCTGAACATAACAGTAGACTCACCTCAGTAGAAGCATTTGGCTTTAAGGAAACCATGTGGCGAAGTAATTGGAGCTGTCCCAAAGTTGCCAAAGACTCAGCCCATGAATGACAGGAAGCATCAAACATCTTCAACTGAAAAATTAAATTCAATTTGAGTTTAGAAATTTATGGGGTTTGATTTATTGGACCATACTACTACACAAATGATTCAAAATTGAGCATGTGTTGATCAATCTGGGTGAGCAGGGAGCGGAAGCGGGAAGTCGGAGACGGGAGATGGGACTGCCGGAGACAGGAGCGGCTAGGGTTCCGGGAGTCGGGAGCGGGGAACGGGGAGAGAAAGCGGGGAGTCAGAGACAGGAGATGGGACCGCCGCTGGAGACGGGAGCGGCTAGGGTTCCGGGAGTCGGGAATGGGGAGCGGGAGCGGGTAGTCTGTCTCTCCGTTTCTTGATCGCCGTCAGAGTTAGGAGCGGCTTGCAGCCAGAGTAGTGAACCATAGCCGAAGGAGTCGGCAACGGTCTGCCGCCGGAGTCGGGAGCCCTAGCCACTGGGGGCGCCTAGCTACCGGGAGAGGCTAGCCGCCGTGAGCTTTGGCTGCTGCAGGGGGCGAATAGTCGCCAGGAACCTTACCAGCCAGAGCCTGAGCCACCGAGAGTGGATAGCCACCGTCGGGGTCAGCCCACTGTCAGGCGTGTCTAGCCGTCAGATACCCTAGCAGCCGGAAGCCCTAGCCACCGCTGGAGGAGGTTAGCTGCGAATAACTGTTGAGAGGACCACAAGGAGAACTGCTGATCAGAGAGGGTGGTGGTGGTGGTTCCAGTACTCGTCCATAGTTTGGGATGACGAGTCCTCGATCAACAAAGTCAAGGGCGCCCGACTAGACAAGGCCGCAGCTTGAGGTGCCTGCTCAAAGTTGGGGATGGCAGCAGCTTGAGCAAGGGAAGGCGGAGTGGAGCCAGAGGCGACAGCAAAATCAGGTACGCACCTTTTATCCATTTAGTACTGCTTCCCTGGGAAAGGAAGGGCATGAAAAAACAAGCAAACGTAGCTGGGGGGAATTTTGATTGATGTGTGGCTCACCGAGAAATCATCAACACCAAGGTACACTTCCCCTTACAGTATTTATAGATAATTTCCTGTTAGTATCTTGTTGGGAGCGGAGTCGGCTGGAATCGGGTGCGGAGCGGGAATCATAGCCGCTGGGTCCGGAAATGGAGCTGGCTGGAGTCGGGAGCAGAGTCGACCAGAGCCCGGAGCACAGCGGGATTTTAACCGCCGGAGACAGTATCTGGTTAGGAGAGCCAAGCCGCCCTGGAAGGCGACTAGGGAAACCAGTGATGATCACGGGCTGCATTGCGAGGAGTGTAAGCAGAACGACAGTGGTTGTCAATCTGTGACGGCCTAAGAACTACCTTAAGGAGGTCAATCGGGCAGCTCCCCCCATTCCTGGGGAGTGGGGCAAAGCGGTTGGTAGCAGTAACAAAATGCCCGAATTGGAGCGGGTACTTGAAGACGTCTAAGACACCAAGTGTTTGGAGGTAATCAGAGTAATGGCGATTGAATATCGGGTTTCGGGGCAATGGTCTAAGGTGGAGGGGAGCAAAGGTGAGATGTTTACATGGAAGAGAGGTCAGTCACCAAGGCAGCAGCACGGTGGGAAAGGCGAGGATCATCCCTAGGCCAAGAGGACAAACTACCCTGGGGTGTTAAACAACCCAATCTCGGGGCAAGGCCCACACATATAATCATGAGGGGACGCGAGAGGGGGCTAGAACGCCGATATGTGGCCCCGAAGGCCTGATAGTGCAGTACCCCATTAGGGATAGAGGAGAAGATTGGAGAGCACCAAGTCAAAGACAGGATATTGTTCAGCCGAGACACCAAAGCATCCACACAAGGAGGGCACAGGGCAAGGCGTCAAGTGGTCCCAATGGCAGTACCTTTAATGGGGGAACGAGCCAAATGCACTGGGGTTCCAGAACCACAGCAGTTACAAGAGAATCCCAGAAACAAAATTCAGCTAGTAGAACGTTTGGAAGGAAGGACGTTACTCCCGCGGCTCAGCGTACAAGGACGGACGAGGGTAGACTATGCTTTGAAGGGGAGCAAAGATGTTTTCGATGTCTGTCGCGGGGGCACTTCGCTCGAGAGTGTTGTGAGCAGGTCATTTGTCGAGGGTACCAAGGAGCGGGGCACCGTCAGTTAACGTGCCCCCACAGGGCAGTTAGGAGACAAGAATCGTCAAGTAGACCACATAGAAAGGTAAGCTCGGGTCACGGTCAAGACTTGAGAAACTTTCCTTTGGGGGGAGAGGAAAAGAGCCAGATTCCACACAACTACGTGGGTGCCTGATAAGGCAAGTAGTCAACGGATCTCCGAAACTAGCGGAGGTTAAACATGATTTATGGCAACGATTTCCCGCAACGAAGAGCGTAGAAATATGGAACCTAGACTCTGGGTCTTTCTTCATCAGGGGAGCATCCATGGCAACCTATATGGCAATATGTGGCTAGGTACAACACCTCAATGGGGGCACAACTGTACGGTGGCGTCGAGTCCTTCCGAAGATGGAGCTTGGGAGGACGTTAGTAGAACCCTCATTATAGAGGCTCGAGGAGTCCCAATGGGGTACTGAACATGGGAGATGATGGAACCACTGTTCAGACAGTTGGTTGTCTATGGTCTATCATTTCAACAGGATTAGGCTACGGTGACCTGAACGTGGTTTTATGGAGGTGGAGACCACAACATTAACTCAGATGCCAGGACACATATGGCTCAAAAGCCCACACCGAAACTTTATGATCTGTTGAGTCACTCTACGCTGAAGTTACCACGCCAAAACTCGTTCAAAGTATCCATCACCTCAGACCTGATCATGTCCCAGAATACGCTAAAAAAGAAAACTGGGAATCCATCGGGGGCTGGTGCTCCTTCTCCATTTAATTCTTTGATCGTTTCTCACACTTCTTCCACCAGGAATGGCTTCATTAGCTCAGTTTGCTGTTCATGCGTCAATTTGGATGCACTTCTTCTACTCCATCTTCATCGGTTCCGAGCCCCCCTTTAAGTTACTGCTCTGAAGTGATCTGCCAGTGCTCCTCCAACATCTTGTGTCCTGAGAATTCTTGATCCTCCACTTGCACACGTAGTATTTGGTTAGGACGCCACTTTCCATTCGCTACCAACATAAAAAACAGAGTATTGGCATCCCCTTCCTTCAGCCAAAGTTGTCCCGAACGCCATCTCCAATCAAGCTCTAGCTTCTTGTCTTCCTCTTTGACCACCTCTCTCCAGGCTTTTCTCTCATTGAGTTTGGTGTCTGTTAATCCCCGTGTATCTTCTGTGGCACCCAGCTCCTGAACTCATGACAGGGTTTCATCCCTTCTGCAGTGCCTTCCTTCTCGGATCTTTTTCTTAACCCTTATAAGATGAAGACATAATCCTGTCAGCTTGGTGGCCAGCCGCGTCGTGGCTGTGCACTAGCTGGGTTGGGATGTCTACCATACTATCACATCTTCCGTGAACCCTTTCTCATGCAACTACGACCTATCCAACTTGAAATATATGGGTCTATTCTGGGCAACATTATCCTACCAGATAAGTGGGACAAGGTTAGATAGCGGTCTAGGAAGTGCTCGCACATCGGCAAATGGGAATTCTTCGAGCAGTTCCACCAAGCAGAGAAATCTGTCAAGATGAGAGAATGTGGTAGGTTCTCTCAAGCTTTTCCATGTGCAGGTACAATTCGTCGGCCCCATTTCATGCATACCAGCTTTTGAGATGAAGGACCGGAACGCCTCCGATCCTAGGTCTTACCCTCTAGTCTCATTTAGTCGATCCCCCGATTCTAGAGTGACATTAAAATCTCCTCCGAAAAGCATTGGGGTCCCATGAAAGAGTGAGACCACTTCTTCCACCTCCCCCCACAGCCTGTGTCAGCAGGCCTCGATAACTAGGCCATAGACCGATGCCACCACACATTGAAAGTTGTCACTCATTTTCATTATTATTGCTGCCACACATTGACCCATCTAGGACCCCTCTATAGCAAAGGTCGCCATTTTCCAATCCACTAGTAATCCCCCAGATCTCCAAGTTTCATCGACTGCCACATAGCCGTCAACGAAACCTCGTCCCACTAGGTTCCAATCCCTTGCATCACATCTCTCCAAAATCGTCTCTTGTATGCAGACTATTTCGACCCCCCATTGCCGCAAATACCTTCCCACCACTCCACGTCTCCCTTCATCGCAGAGACCGCACACATTCCATGAGACGTGTTTCATAACGGGACCGATGGTTGCCCCCCTTGTGGTTTCTCCGGCAGAAGCTCCACTCTCTTTGCCAACTCACACTCCATCAGGTGCGTGCTCAGTTCCTTCTCTATCACAGTTTCCACTCTGTGATGGGATGGCTCTTCATTCTCCTTCCCCTTTGTTAATCGGCCGTCTAGGCGTGACTCGCCCATCTCTTAAATGAGGCCACTTTCTTTTATAGTCCTTTTGTTCTCCGGCGCATTTGACCGTTTTTCTCAGTCAACACCCATGTCTTCTTACCCTCCGCATCTGTCAAGTCCAATTTCCCCTGATGGTATGTCGTCAAAGGTCTTCATCAGTGATCCGTCTCACCCTTCGGGGCGCCTTATCCTTCTTCGTCGTGGGGTTTGTCCTTCTTTGGCACTGTCCCCCTGTTGGGGCACCAGAGTGTGTGCCCCATCCGAGACTCCTGTCTATTGTGGATAGTCTGACCAATCATGTTCTGCTGTCTTCACCACCTCAATAAGGGATATCAGTAAAATCGGTGTCTCGCACTCCCCATTGACCTTGACCCCTCTATCTCCATCTAGGCTGGTCTGTCAGCCGTGGTCCATAGCCTTGATTTATTTTGCTTGGGGGAGCCCCCCCCCATCTCACCTCGTCGCGCCCCCCGTCACCACCCCACCCCCCCTGTCTTTCCTACGCTGGAAGGCCCAGGATCTGGACCGTCGGATCGAGATGATGAAGATGGAGAAGGGGCTGGCAGGTGCGGCTGCTCACCCAGGAGATCAGGAAGTCGCTGGATCTTTGGGTCATCCTCACCACCGTCGGCGCCGAGCTCGCTAGGAATCCTGGGCCTCCAGAATTGCACCGTCTGGATGCCCAATGACGACTGCACGGAGATGCTCATCAGCCATGAATCGGCGGCGCTGCCTGGTGGCGACGGCGGTCGGGTCCTCGCCATCAACGATCCCGACGCCGCCAGGGTTGCTGTCAACACCGGTCCGGTGATCCTCCCCAGAGTGTTGGCTGGAGTGGCCACTGGCGGCGCGTTCTTCCTCGCCGCCTTCATCGGCGCCGTCGTCTGGGCGACCCGGCAACACCGCCCTAGCCCCGGCGATCGTGAGCTGTGCGATGTGCGGTGCGGATTTCAGCACAAATCCGCACCACACACCGCGGTTGAAAATTTACGCAGTTGGTGCGAATTTTCGCTGCGCACCGCACACCCTTTCCTAGATATTATTATCGCCCATCCTTCCTCTTCATCTTTCGCTCCGCATGTGATGTCACGCGCGCGCATTAAGGTGTCCCCTTGTGTGTTTGCGTCCGGTGATCTTCCTCCATGGCTTGGTACACGTGCCTCCGGCGCTCTCTCTCGTGCTGGTGGCGCATGCAGGCCTACTATGTCATTGCTACTGCCACTGAATAAATCCGCAGAGTCCCCCGTGCACGCCCAAGGCCAGCTGCGTCTTTGACGTCCCTCGCTCTCCGGTTGGGGTATCGTGCCACCACTGGCTAGGCCTGGTAGGGGCTTCGTCAAAACTTGCTAGACAACCATTGCAGTCCCCTGATAAGCGCGCATATGGTCTGCCAATAGGAGTCAGGTGTGGGAGCCTCCGTCGTGGAGGCGAATCATGCACGATTCCTGCCCACTGTGTCATTCCACCTCTCACGTGAGCATCGCACCCTCCATTCGCCCCAATCTTACGCGTCAGAAGGCATCTGAGCTGCATCCCTCTCGCCTAGGGGTTTTACAGTGGAAAAGCCCCCTACGGAAGTCCTCTCGGCTGGCGTCCTTGCATCGAGAACCATCTCGGCGATTCCTTCCTCCGTCTCCCCTTTCCTTCCTCCTTTCATTGTGCCGGACCCTTCTTTGAAATGTACACAGTCATCCCGAGCGGAAATCCTGATTGAAACCCTCGCGACAGTCTTCACGGCGGAAATCATCACGACAATACAGCTCATCGTCACCGCGATGATCATCATCTTGATAGTCGCCGCGCTACTCTTCGCCGGCACAGTAGACACATTGATGCTTATCTCTGTCAGCCCGATGGAAACTTCTGTGACAGTCCTCGCGGCGGAACTCGGCGTGGTGAGACACCCTTCCATCGCGATGGCAACACTCGTCATCGTGACGCTCGTTGCCGCAACGCAGTGGTCACTGAACATTGTCACGATGGTCGTACATCATAGCCCTTTCCCCTCCAATGAACATACTCAAGTCCTCAAGGACTGGCTCTCCAGAAAAGGACTTCTTGATTCTATAAAAGGACGCTACCCAGGTAGAGAAGGGGGTCAGACATTCAATTGATCTTGCAGAGTGAGAGGTGTTTGAGGAGAGGGGCTGCAACCCCCTGAAGAGCTTGGGAAGGCGCAATTGACAATGGAGATTCCCCTTTTGTCTGCGTATTGGTTTCACGTCAAATTCTTCTTGTGAGTATTTCTCTTTCAAGAACTCCTTTTCTTAATTTGGTTGAGATCATACCAGATTGCAATCATGTATTAATTGCCATGAATGTCATGAATCATGTATTAACTGGCCCAGATTTTTTTGAAATGTCATGAATGTGCCCGGCATCCTCAGTGTCAACTAATATTTATTTTACTGCGAAGAACCTACTCCAATGGTGCCTTTGGACCATCCACAAGATGATTTATTAGCATCCTCGTCACATCATTATGACCATTGGGTTGATGAAGAGAGCCTAAAGTATCAACTAATATTTATTGCGCCTTAAGTATCATCTAATATTTATTTTACTGGGAAGGACCTACTCCAACTTTGCCTTTGGATCATCAACAAGGAGACTTATTAGCATCATCATCACATCATTATGACCATTGGGTTGATGAAGAGAACCGCCTACATTCAAGGCTAGTTGGGACAGTAGATTAATCACAAAATTTTATATCAATGCAAGTTTGCTTTCTCTGGTTTTATAATTTAGTGCATCTAAAAGTAACTGACAATTCATAAGAATGACTCGTAGGTTAGGAAGGATATACCACTGGTTGGTACGGTACAAATCCAATTGATGGAAGAGCTGGAACATGACCCAATGCTTCCTCTGTCTTTTGTAGCTCATCCATGACTCTTTCGTCTATCTATATTGAAACACGAAGACATCCATGATTACAATATGTTGCCGACATTATAAAAAGTTGAATATTAGTTTATCATTAAATAACATGACAGGGAAATGATTTTTTCAAAAAAAAAGGACAGGGAGATGGAGTGATTTTCTGTTAGCCTTGACACAAGAAAAACTGAAAATGCTCGCAAGACCTAAAAAATAACATAAGATCTAAAAATATTAAAACTAAAATAATATCACTAATCATATGAGTATCAATGGGGAGGAAAAGGGATGGGTATATCAGAGTATCATAAATGGGGAGGAAGGGAGTACTTAAAAGCAGCAGAAGTGGTAGAGGATGATAAGTCTCTTGCGAAGACCTACCAGAGCAAGAGAAGAGGCCAAGCTTCCTCCGCACGTGGGAATTGAGGGGCACGTGCGACCACTCAAAATAAGCACGGGAATCCCTATATAAATAAGGGCAGGCTTCCTATCAAGAAGTGTGTGAAATTTTGTCATCCAGTTGAGAGGAGATTCTCCCGTGGCGTGGAACTTCTGCAGACCGATTCGTAGTGCAGTCTCCGCAATCCAGACAGGGAAGCTACCTGTATTTCCTGTCTGGTTACTTAGCTATCTCCCTATACTTGTCAGATCTTGGATCGGTTCGTCATTATCGTTGGATCCGGCCAGAACTGATCTCTTATTGTGTTGTGGTTGAATATTGTGTTGGATCTTGATAGAAGTGTTGAGATTTCTATTATTTCCATTGTGATATCTATATGAATTCCTTGGAACCTTAACAGAGGACCAGGTAAAAAATGGGACGAGAAGACATTAAGAGAAGTCAGGTTCAGAGGGTTTGGTCGAAAAAAGGCCCAATTTTTCAGGTGGATATTGAATAAGTCATAAGTCTTTCTTGGTCTCCTTTAAGAGCTTCAATATCCCCTATAAGTTCCTCTCCATATTCATTACTGTTCTCTTTATCCGACACTCTTATGATATTATTCTATTAAATCTGAGGGTTAAATGTCATTACATTGAATCCAGTTTTTAAATCAATAATTACTAATTCCAATGCACTTGTGCTACAAACCTATAACCCCAATGGCCCTGCAAGGCCAATTACGGATTTTGGTCATTTTGCACGTATGGTGTTTTCCCTTTAAATACATCAGCTCTCACTTTAGGAGGAAAAAAGAAGTAAATCCAACGTTTGTAGTGTTTCATCAACCCCTAGTAGGTCTCTATTAAGTTGAAAACGGAGAATGTCTTGACAGAAGTCAGGGTGGCTTGGATTCTTGGCCTGAGAAGCAATGAAGATCAATGCCTATGGGCAGATGAGAAGTAGGGGCCTAGAGTGCCCTCACACAAATTAGGATATCCATTATTACATGTGTATAATGTAAGAAGAATAAGAGAACTAATGAGCCACAATCTGTAGGCCTTAAAGTAAACGGAGAAAATAGATCAAGTTCCTTTGTTTGTTACTGATTAGGGACATCCTTAAGGAGAATCAGTGAGCTGCATCTATCGGTCCACTATAGATGTTGCTACTGCATTCATTAAGTTGTTATAATTGCAGATCCAGGACCTCTACAACAGTATTCTAAGAATGATATTTTTCACAATGCAGTTTCCATCCATTGCAAAAGAGGAAGCTTCACTCACTGCCACCAGATTTGGGAGGCCCTTATATAACCAGAACCATTAATCTTATGCCATCAAGGTTAAACAAGGGCTACCTAGGAGAGCTATCACCATATAATGTCAATCTCCAGAGGGAATAGTGCATATTATGATTCAAGAAACACCAGCATTGGTTCAAGAAATACCTGCAACTTATGGATGACTTAGTTATAAATGATGTCACAATTTCATCTTCGGACTAAACTATGCGCCAAGAATTCCTTTTATTTATTTCTATCAGCGATAAATTTTCAAGCACAACACATTTGGTGACTTGCTCTGCCAATTTGGTCAAAGGCATCAAATCATTCCTCAAGAACAGCAGTGAGCTGATAGCACTCTAGGCTGAGTTGAACCATTACATGCCAGCTGACCAAACCTCAATTTATCATGGCTATGTATTTCAGCTTCATGTACTGAAGTTTCTAATGGAATTGAATCCAGGTGTATGTCCCTTTGCAACCCGGTTATCCATCGAGAGACACTTATGACTTCTAAAGAGGGTATTCATTCTCTTCGTTGGATGAGACATGCCGGCGTCTTGTTCAATCGGAGTCATCATCCATTATGGCTCTTCAGCGTATGTGCTCTCCATGGTCTTCAACTGCATGCAAAGGGCAATCACAGATGTCCCAGACAACGTTGAAGTCTGCCACCAACAGACATAAGGGCAAATCTGATCCTTCTTAGGTATTAAATTACTGCAAAAAATGTAGGCATTCCAACAAGATGTGTTATCGACTCTGAATGAAAGCTTCTCAGAAAAGCCATCTAGCAGCAACTACTCTGATCAGAATGGACCCATATCCTTCGATAGCGACCATGGCGCCATTCACTCTGTTGTCTCTTTACCTTCTACGTCCATTATCTCCACTCGTTTAATCCGCGACACCCTCTTCTTCAGGTAACCGGTTACAGAGTGACTAGTTCAGGTATCTGAGGAATCTTCTCCAACCTATTGCAGTGAGCTCAACCTCCTTGGCCCACGAAGGTACCTCTTATTCTCATACTGTATATATATTGTGTGATCTTAGTCATTTCAGATGCATTGGATGATATGCTAGGCCGCCAAAGCTCAAATGATATCTGAACCCCATTATTTCGTATCCTATGGTCCCTCTCCTTGCAAACATAACATGAGTGTAGTTCTGGTGGCCTCCTCAATGTAGCTAGTACCAGGTCCATATACCCTCTCTTGCCAAACTCATGACACTTGCAATAACCTGACAGTGGCTTGTTCACCCTTATTAGCTCCCCTTTATTGTCCCTGCTAGACCAGATGCCGATTATGCTGGTTCTCACATTGATTGCTGTTCCATCACTGGGTGTTTTGCGTCTATTAGTGGAAATTTCATTAGTTGGCACTTCAAGAAACGAGCAGTAGTTGTTGGCTTTAGTACATAGGCTGAATTTTGTGCTCTGGTTCGTGCTATTTCTGAGGCAATTGCAGCTTAATCATATCTTCGTCAGAGTACAAATGTCTTGTGATCAACCATCCCTGAGAGAAGAAAACAGAGTTCTTATCATGAGATAGTGGATATGCGGATGCAGAGAGGCAAGTGAGACGATCAATTATGAGATAGGATTGATCAAGAGGGAAGCCAGTTAGAGATCTGGTGGGACGATCATAGCAAGTCAGGGAATCAGTACTAGTCTAAGGAGGCAGGGACCATATAACTCAAAGTTCAGAAAAATTGTACATGGTGATACACTCTTGATAATGCGACCTCGAACTGAATAAAGAATTGTATCAGAAATTCCAAGAATGTTCACGGAGAAGAAAATACAGATGAATTAATGCAGGTGGCAGATCTTGACGACTCTCTGGATGCGAGAGTTCCTTCACAATCTCGGGCGGCGACTCCCTCCTTGGGCGAAGCTCCTCCCTCTTGGCGGCAGACGAACCTCTACCTCCCCTCTCGACTCCTGAGAGCTGACTTGGGTTACAAGAAAAGATCGTTAGCCCTAACCTGTCCGCCTTTATTTATAAGGGCATAGCTGACGCCCTTCCCTTTCCAACCCTCTGGTCAGTAGGACTGGTCAACGGGCATTTGACCCCATCTAGCTTTCCTTTGGTATTTCTTGTTACCCTCCTTAAGGAGCTCAACTTACTAAATGGAAGCGGTTGAAGATGGGCAAATGCCAAAGTTCCCCAAGGAGATGAAATGATAAAAAAATTCCTAATCGATGGCTGGGAATCAGTAACGAGATAAGTGCTAAGAACAAGAGAGTCAAATCATAAAATGTCACAATAATAATTGAAAGCTATCTATATATAGTCTGAAAATAATATTCAAAGCTTACCACATTCATCATCCCCATGAGTACATTTTCTAAATTCACCTTGATGGCACAATACATCAAAGAATCCAAACTTGCCAATCCAGCAGCACCCAAACTGAAAAAGTAAGCATATAATAAAAAAATGAAAAAAAGATGACAGGCTTTTTAAGTTGGTCTTTCAGGTAAAACCACCATGAATGAATTTTTCATGATTTGAAAAGGCATCCCTATCTAGGAAAAATAATAACAGTAATAACATGCTACCTACCCCCCAGTTATAAATTTATTCCAAGGAATAAAAGATAAGATACTAAAAAAATATACCATAATCTGATTAATTCAAAGTCGTGAAGTCCAAACAACTGGCGCCCTTCCAAATTAAACCTAGAAAACAGCATTGTATCAAATTGGCCACTTCAATAGTTAGTCCAAAGAATATCACAAAAGGATGTGGCATCCAACTAAGCCTAGCCTAGGTTTTTTAGTAAAGTGCCCAATAGTAGAAAAGGGCAACCCACAGTAAGGTGCATACCATCCACTCATAGGCTCCACAAACATAGATCTTGAGGGACTCGTCAGATGAAGGGTCTGATTAATCATGCGTCCTGGAAAGAGGGGAACAAAAAACTTAACTTATGATATCTAGATATCCATAGGAATTTCTTTCATGAAAATTTTCTCGCTTTAGTGTTTTCTTCCGACTTAAAATAAACAAATCGGTTAATGATCGTTTTCTTATAAATTAGGACATTAAAAAATTCTAGATCCAAATTATTATTGTCAAAAAATATGCATTCTAATGTGATAATTTCATGAATAACTGCAAGAACCAGATAATCTGATAAGTTCTGAAGCGCTTTCTGTAACAGAGAACAATTCAAGGGGGTGAGAAACACAATCACAAGCATCACAGGGAACACTAAGGAGCTTGTATGACAGCCTTTTAAATAAAGAATGGACCAGTGTCGCAAATCAAGAAGTCACTTTATATGAAAGTGGTCAAGAAAATCATTCGCTATTTCTGCGCATCGGGACGTCGGAGAAGCGTCGGAGGAAACCCTAGGTCGTCGAAGGAGAACTCGTAGGATGAGTAGCATCGGGGCGTCAGAGGAGGATCGTCGGAGGAAACCCTAGGTCGTCGGAGGAGAACTCGTAGGATGAGTAGCATCGGGGCGTCGGAGGAGGATCGTCGGAGGAAACCCTAGGTCGTCGGAGGAGAGCTCGTAGGTGCTCCCGCGCTGTGAAGATCGCACAGAAGAGGGTGGTGCAGAGCCCGCAGGGAACCCTACTTCAGACATGCCGCTGTGGAGATTGCGTAATCTTGCGCAAGGAAGATTACACAAGGCAAGATAGACATGCTGGGGCAAGAGAAGGGGTGGAGGGTGGTGAGGAAGCGCGGGGGAAGACTATCAGGACGGGAGGAGCATGGAGGTGGCCGTGGACAGCCATGGCGAAGGAGGAATGAGACGGTGGAGGAGGGGAGACGATAGACAAGGAAAGAATGCTTCAGGTGTCTAGGGTGGGGGCATCATGCACGGGATTGTCTAACTTTGCTCATTTGCAGGCGATGTTGGGGGGTGGGTCATCGACAAGCGCGACGCCCAGACGCGGCCTCTGACCATAGAAAGGCAAAGGATTTACTGATTGCGAGGCGAGTAAGTCTTACCCAGGCCTCGTGCATTGTTGAGGAGATCAAAGTAGGTGAAGTGAGAGAGGAGGAAGTACGAGAGGCATTGGTGAGGAAATTCTCAGAGCTGGAGGCTTAGAAGGTGAAGAGACTAGAGACGGGAGAGGTTTTGGTCCGACAAGTTCTTGCGACTGAAAGCATCGTAGCGTGTGGGTGGAGGCAGGTGATTGGTGAAGCAAGAATTAAATGGAGCACATCATCTGGACCGATAAGGTCAGGGATAGAGCGACGAGGCCGGCTATTATTGAAGTCAGGGGGGTACCTGCCACGTATCGATCCACCCGGAACATGGAGGCATTAGTCCGATCTTTTGGGAGGCTGCGAGGGGTCGTTATGTCGGGCCTAGAGTCGGGTGATCCAAATCTGTCAGTGTTGGATGTGGAGATGAAGAAGGACGTGGTGGCATCGTCGCGTGTCCTACTTCAGGGTCGCAAGGGCACATATACTGTACGAGTAATGGAGCGCAAACCACCAGCCCCACCAGCCCCACCAGCCCCACCAGCTGTAGAAGATCATAAGCCCCTTGTTGAGACTATCGGAGGCGGGAGGCGAGAGAGATTGCCTGCAAAGGAAGGTGAGGCGGCGCTGGATGCGAAGATCGGTGGAGGTGTGGTCAAAGAGACGGAGGCAGAGACCAGGATGGTGGAGGCAAAGAGGATTAATGAAGAGGGGAGAGCTCGCGGGTATCAGAGGATGTGAATGCAAGTGATGGCATGAAGGAATCACATTGCTTTGGAGCAACCGAGTGGAAAAGGGCTAGGAGAAAGGGCACCCTGCGGTTGCCAAGAGGGAGGCGATTATTGAAGGGAGACTTACTGGGTCGTTGCATTGGTTATGAGAGGCAGCAACTCTATATCAAGAATGTCGACCGAGTGAAGATATGGTTGGAGGTTGGGAAAGGTGGGAGGATGCATTTCCCCCGTGACTGGACGGCAGTAAGAGTGGAAAAGACAAGGCGCGACAAGACGGAGAGGAAACCAAACAAATCGAGAAGCAGGACAATGGAGGAGATAGAGAACAAGGAGTCACTCGAGACGGAGAGGGAGGCGGTGGCGAACGAGGATGACGATGCGACACGAGACACAATCGTGGGTGTGCTCGGAGGCTTCGCGGAGACTCAAAAGGACGTGAGGGGGTTGTGCCAGGTTCCATGAGATGCATATCATGGAATGTGCAGGGGCTCCGGGATGCCAAGAGGAGAGGGAACGTGGGCAAATACTTGCGGGAGTGGGGTGCCACGGTGGTGTGTTTACAGGAGACGATGTTGGAGGAATGTGGAGTAGGGGACTGGCGTGTGGTTGGAGGGAGTTTGCTGGAGGATTTTATTTTGGTGAATGCAAATGGGCGGTTAGGAGGGGTGTTGATTGCTTGGAACGAGGCGATCTTTAGGAAGGAGGAGGCATGGCGTGGTCAATTTACGATGGCAGTGAGGTTGACAAGGAGTGATGGTCTGGGGGTGGTCGTATCTGCAGTTTATGGACCTGTGAACGCCAGCCTGAGGGAGAGGCTATGGTTGGAGCTGGCACAACTTGTGGATAAGTTTCGCAGGATGCCAATGTTGTTTGGTGGGGACTTCAATGTGACGTTGGAGACCAATGATAGGCCCAATGGAGCGGGGGGCCATGATCAGGGGTCGGAGGAGTTTTGGGCTTTCTTGGCGTCAGCAGGGTTGCAGGAGATGGGGCCCAATGACTGTTGCTACACATGGCGAAGTTCGGAGAGAGCGGCTTTTAAGTTGCGGCTAAATAGGTTCTTATGCTCAATGGAGTTGATGGAGAGGTTCCCGGGGGCAGATGTGCGCATGCTGTCCAGACCGATATCGGACCATACCATGATCATTTGGTAGACTCATGAGGGCCATGGGCGGACCACATATTTTAAAATTGACAGGCCATGGCTACGAGAAGTGGGGTTCAGAGAGGAGGTAAAGGATATATGGCAGACACAATAGGAGCAGGTGCCAGGGGCTAATAGAATGGCAAATCACATAGATGGGCTGAGAGAACATTTGAAGAGCTACAGAAGGAGGATAAGGGAGGCAAGATGTAGAGTGAGGATCGAGGCCCTCACAAAGATTAGAGAACTGGACGTTGCGGAGGACAGTCGGGCATTACTGGTTGGTGAGACTCAGGAACGAAAGAGGTGGAGAAGTGTAGTGGCAGAGGAAGATAGGAAGGAGGAAATGGATTCGAGACAAAGGTATAAGCAGCTACGGCTAAAGGAGGTTGATGCCAACATGAGGTTTTTCCACCTTGTAGCAAATGGACGACAGAGAGTGAATCAGATTCTATCAGTGAAGGTTGGATCACAGAGGCATACCGGCACGCAGGCAGTGGGTCGAGCAATGGCAGAGCATTTTTGTTCGATGTCATGGCGGGCCCCGAACAGAGCGATGGACGGGCCAGGGGGCGTCACAATTAATCTAAGACCAGAGAGATGATCTAGTGCGGCATTTAGATATGGCGGAGGTTCTGGCAGCTATGGCAGGATTGAATGGCGAAGGCGCCCCGGGACCGGATGGCATACCGGTGTTTTTCTATAAGGAGTTCTGGAATGAGGTCAAAGATGATGTGATGGCCACATTGGGGGAGCTGAGAAACCCTCAAGCAAACATGGTAAAGATAAATAAATCTTTCCTATTTTTATTATCGAAGCGGCAAGGGGCAGAAAGTGTAGGCGACTACCAGCCCATATCGTTATTCAACTCCATATATCTTATAGTTGCAAAGGTATTGGCCAATCAACTACAAGGGGTGCTTGGGGATTTGGTTGGTCCGTTTCAATTTGCCTTTGTTCCGGGTAGACAGCTAGTCGATAGTGCCATTTTGACGAGGGAGATTATTGCTTCGTGGAAGGATAATGGGACTAAGGGGTTCATGTGGAAGGTAGATTTTGTGAAGGCATATGACTCTTTGGAGTGGAGATTCCTATGGGCATCTTTACGAAGGAGGGGTTTCCCGGAGGTATGGATTAAATGGGTGAAGCGATGCATGACCTCTCAGTCCTTTGCGATGCTGGTAAATGGACACCCATAAGGGGGGTGGATTAGACTGCAGAGAGGGATCAGGCAAGGGTGTCCATTAGCACCGATGCCTTTTGTTTTGGCAGTTGATGTCTTAGCCATCAGTACATCCTTGGTATGTGGGAGGGGATGTATTAGAGGATTCCAGACGTCGAGCCATCCCTTGGGCATCCCTTTGTTACAATATGCCGATGATACACTATTTTTCGTCGAGGGATCAATGGAGGAGGCCAAGAATTCGGCGGCACTCCTGTGGGTGTTCGCAGATTGCTCGGGACTGCACATCAATAGAGGAAAATCAGAATTTGTGGGCTTTGGACCATCGCCGGAGGAGGAGACCCAGTGTTCTAGTACGCTTGGAACGCCAGTGGGATCATTGCCTATGCGATACTTGGGGCTATCCCTATCAGCCGGTAAATTACATAAAGCAGATTGGCAACCCCTGGTGGAGAAGGTGGAGAGATGCTTGGAGAGATGGAAATAGAGAGTTTTATCGCGAGGGGGGAGACTAGTGCTATTGCGGTCAGTTCTATCAGCAATACCAACCTTTTATTTATCCGTGTTTAAACTTCCAGTGGGTGTTGAGAAATGCCTAAGCGGGCTCATTCGGAGATTCTTTTGGAAGGGGTCCAATGCGAGGAGGGGCGTGGCATGGCGTTGGTTTCATGGGAAGACATTTGCATGCCAACTAAACAGGGTGGAGTTGGAGTACCTCACCTAGATACACTGAATGTGGCTCTATTGACGAAATGGGTTAGACGGATTGTGGGACCGGAGGATGACCTGATTAAGGATGTCTTGAGGGACAGATACAGCTCCAATTTGGACTGGTAGAATTTGATGGATGAGGTGAGGGGGAAGTTGGTCTTTTGGAGAGGGATGAGGAAGGTGTTCCCCTTGGTTAGGAATTTCTTCCGGGCTCAATTGGGGAATGGCACCGGCTTTAGGTTTTGGATGGATGATTGGACGCCGCGTGGATGATTTTGAGACCTTTTCCCTCGGCTGTATGCCCTAGCCCGTCATCGGCAAGCATTGGTGGAAGAGTGTTGGGATGGTGTGTGGTGTCCAACTTTTGCGGCCATCTTATCTAATCAGCAGGTTGAGGATTTCTTAAGCCTTCTGCAAATACTGCGCAACTGGTGGCCAATGGAGGGGATGACAGATGGGTGGATATGGGCATTGGGCCCGTTATCCATTCGAAGAGTATACTAGAGGTTGAGAACACACCACAATGAGGACCCGACCATCTTAGGGGCATGTCGCTCAATTTGGAGGCAAAAGATACCTCTGAAGGTTATGGTGTTTGCCTGGATGCTCGCCAGAAAGCGAACAATGACCCGCATGAGACGTCAAAGGTTTTTCCTGGCAGAATCATCATTGTGCCTTCTGTGTACGGAGGAGGAAGAGGAGTGCGAGCATCTTTTTTTCCAATGTCGGCTTGCCCGTGCAATATGGGCTAGCCAGGGGCTAGCAGAGATTATGTCGAGTTCGGTCTTATGGGCCACACTGCTGCGGCGTCAACGTGGGTTTGAGAAGGAGCAGGGGCTGAGATTCACAGTGCTTTGGGCGATATAGTCCCACCGCAACGAGGTCTTATTCAAGGGGAAGGCAATGTTGGTGGATAGGGCTATAAATGAAGTGGAGAGACTTGTGTTTTGTTGGTTTGGTCCTGGCTGAGGTGGAGGGTATGGCGGGCACGATGGGCCATTGTATTGGCCTTGATAACCCCTGTCCATGTGTACAGAGGTTCACCAAGCTGGGTGAGTGTTCTTCTTTATTGTCCAAAAAAAAAAAAGAAAGTGGTCAAGAAGGTAGTAAACGATTGAGCGGGGGGCCCAACTACCAAAGAAATGGAGGCTAGAGGAAAACTGCCTCTCTTTCTCTTCTCTACCCTTTACCCATATTCTTCCAGACTCTTTCAACACTGGCTATATCTCTGTGGTTGTCCAATTCAAAATCGGGAGTCATTTAGAGATCAGTCATCCAGTTCTCTTTTGATATGGATCACAATATTTTTGCTTTGTTTGATTATAGTTCCATCCCTATATTCAGTTACGCCAACTACAACATTTTAGGCATGTGGTATTTCAGTACAGTATGTTTTTGTTCCTTTTAAATACTTGTAGCCACCCTTTAGGAGGGAAGTCTAGAGTCTTCGTAAGATCGGCTGCTCGGCTCACCCTCTCGATCCTCGCCATCTCCGTCTTTCTCCCGCCCCCCCAAAGAAGAGATGATTTTAGTCTTCTTCCCCAATAGAGCATAGCCAGCATTGTGATGATGTATCTGATATAGCCTTTTGTAAAAGACTCTTGTCATTAGTCTTCTTCATGCTAGCAGCCATCCAAAGATCCTCACCTTCAGTAGGACTCTTTATTGCCATATGAATCTGCATACCCAAATTAGCGACCTGTCTTCCTCTTGCCCCTCTCAGATCCTCGCACAGGCCTTCTAGACCGAGAACGGGCCATTTGTCCATACCCAACCGTCCTGCTCTCTGTCCTTCAGTCTTAACTGGATTAGGGATTGTTCCACGTACATGAGTTCAGACACCCGCTGGTCGTATAAGGCGTCCTGTATGATCAGGTTCCACGCTTCATCCCAACAGTCCCAAACTTGGGCATTTTGATTCTGTGCCAGCGCATACAGACGAGGGAACGTCTCACTCAAGATGCCTTCTGACGACCATGCATCCCTCCAATATTGAAAACTCACCCCGTCCCATAACTTAGGCAGAAAAGAATCCTCGTACTCGAGGAAAGATCTGTCTAAGCCCTTGGTAGAATGGAGATGCCTCATGATACGGATCTGCCTTTCTATCCCAATTCAATCCCCTGCGATAGATGTCTTGCAGTACTTTAATAATAAAATCGTCCCCTGGATTCATAATTGTCTCCACCCATTCGGATTATAATGTCGTGGATTCACATTGAATTGCTACCATAAGTTAGTTTGGATCCTAGGCCCTATGGGTTATGGGCCCACCTTACTTCCCTTGCGCTATAGTTGAGTATCAAAGTTTGATATCACTTTTTATATCAAGAAAGAAAGATAGTCAAAGTCAAACAAAATGTTCTGCTCTCATGATCTGGATGATTGACCTCAGATGGAGTCCAGACTCGAGATCGCACAACAACACTGAGATATTCCCAATATTGAAAGAGGAAGGGAGACTGGAGATACAAGATAGAGAATACGCAGAAGTCAGTTGTCGGAATCCAGATGATCCAGCCCCCTGTTGTTCAATGATTGCGCCCTGAATACTTCAGGTTAAATGACTTCTTGATTTGGGATGCTTGCTTTTTCTTTAGTTACAAGGCCGTCACACATGCTCCTCACTTCCCATTATATGCGCTAGGGTTTTTCTCACCTTCTTGAAATGTTTTCTACAGTAGAAAAGGTCTTAAAATGTATCACAATTCTTCCTAAAAAGCTTACCCCTAACTTCATCCTGAATTTTGGAAATCTAAAAAGAAGATTATGATTAATTCTGATTTATTCATTTACTACTAGTTGAATAGTTATCTCTTATTGTCTGATTTTTTTCTAAAATCTCTTAATAATTTGGATTTGTCTTAATAATTCAGATTCACAAATAATAATTTGGATTTTTCTTATCTACCCATTCTATTTTATTTTATTTTCTGGGTGTGCCTGTCCCAATAGTGCAACACAAGGTCTTCAAACAAAGTACTGTGGAGAACCCTTGCTTGCAATACATTAAATTCATTTAAAATGGATGAAGACCCATGTCTAAGATACTTCATTTCATTCATCAGTCAGTGAAAACTGAAATAGACTAAATCAGAAGCCTGAGAAAAGAGGTTGAGGAAATAAATAACGTTGCATAGGAGGCAGCTGAAATTAATTCAACATTTGTAACTACCTACAGGAATTCATGTAGAAATCTAAGCTCAAATTTAAAAGAGAACAGCTAAAATATATCTCAAAGAAAAATGTAAATGCAAAATTAATTATAAATGAAAACTCTGTTAGAAAATACCAATGAATGTCTGGGCGGTAGAAAAGTCATTTAAATTGTGCACATAAACTGATGCCTCTGACCTTGTTAGGAAACTGCAAGCCTCCTAAGGACAAATAGCATTGAAAAAATAATATTTCAGCATCAATGCAAATAAAATTTTTTTCTTCAATGTGATACCTGTTGTGCAGAATCCTTGAAAAATTCAGATAACACTTGATCCCAGATGAGATTTCCCCTTAAGTGAATAATATCCTGTGAAAAGTATGATAGGATTCCCATAAATTAGAAAAAACATCTAAGCTAAGGAGTTATCAGGAGAAAATTTAAATCTGCACAGACATTTAAAAACTTAACAACAGTGTCAAGAAGCTGTCAGTTGTTAGGTTCATGTTTATGATATGATTCGCCAGCACCTCTATGTTCTGAAGAAGCCACGGCAGAGGCCCAGTCCAGAAGCTTTGGCCCGGCCCATGGGTGCCAGCATGGGTGATGGGGGAAGCGCCTCTATTCCATTACTCAATGCATGCAAGCTCGCTCTTCCACCGGACGCCCGCATCCATCCAGTCTTTCATGTGTCGCAACTCAAGTGTGCTGACCCCGTCACTGTTCCGCCTCAACCACTCCCAGCCCACTTCACCGTCGACTGAGTCTATCAAGTGGTACCAGCCAAGATCTCAGCCTTCCGTCCCTCCTCCGAGGGCTGCCAAGCTCTTACTCACTGGCGAGGCCTTCCACCCTCTGATGCCACGTTTGAGTTGGCCGATATGCTCCCTGATTAATTCCCTGATTTCCAGCTTGAGGAGAAGCTAGTCAAATTAGGGGGGACTACTGATATGATTTGCCAGTGCATCTTTGTTTGGAAGAAGCTACGGCAGCGGCCCAGTCCAGAAGCTTCGTCCAGGTCCGCCGACGATCCCATTTAAGCCCTCTCTCTTGAGAGTAGAGGTCAGGAAGAATATCGCTGTGGACGCCGCCCGTCTCTATTGTGTAATGCCCTCCCTCCTCTGGAAATCCTTCGCCATTTCCTCACCATTCCCGTTCTTCTCTTCTCCCTCGGGAACCTCTCACTCTCTTCCCCTCCTTATCCCGAACAATCTCTCTCTCGTCTCATCTGAAATTGAAGGCTTTGTGTTCTAGTGAACTATTGCGTTACAGTCTAGGATCATTACAGGGTTGATCGATCTGGTCCCGACTCGAGATCATATCAGTTTATCTTGCAATTCATGAAATAGAAAAAAAAAATTTTTGAAGGTATGAAATCAATGGAATATTCTTTGGGGGGAGTCTAGCCAGAGATTTATTTTTTCCCTTTGGAGATTTGGAAGAAGGATTGGGGGCAGTAATGGTCCTACTGAAAATGAAACTATCACGTACTCATTTTCATAGAGTGACACACACCATCAAGTGGTTCATCTGCTGCATCAGTCTACTATGGCTCTTATCAAGAAATATCAAAGGAAGAAGGTCAGGAACCCCATCCCACTTTCACCAAAGAGCCCCTAGCTATAAAGCAAGGAGACGGGTGATCAGGAAGGCAATGATCAAGTAATACAAACCTGTCTCTCTCTCACGCACAGAATACACTCCTCGTATTCACTCTTCTATTTCTCTCTCCACGACAATAAAAAATGTCTTTCCAGCAGTCTATTTCTTGTGTCCCTGTTTCCTCTTTGCCCTCCAAGTTTTCCCTCACTTTCTCCCTCGACTTTGTTCTACTCTTGGATGTCATGAACTTCTGTTCTTCCCAAAATCAAATATCAATCTTCAAGCACATACAAGAACCCCCAGCCCAAAAGCATTGCACAATCATTTATAAAAGAGTTGGAAAGATGTCGGAACGGGATATGAAATTGTAGACATATGAGTTGCCTATTTTCTTGCCGTTTTCAACTCGAATGTGAGTTTTCTTACTTTTTGGTGCAGATGGTCTTCCCTGCTCGAATGGCAGCTTCTCCAATCCCCCCAAAGACCATGATCTTCCCATCCCCCTCTCCTTTTTTCCCCTACTTCTTAATCCTTCACTATCTCTCCCTCTCTCTACCTTGTCGCTTGGAATCATCAGACTACTATTTTCAATTTTACGTTCAATGTTCTTTTAAATAAGGAATTACAACAGTTTTGAAAGACTCCATCAGGGTTCTTATCAGACTCCAAGAAAAAGGAGTAAGAAAAGCTATCATCTGGGGTTCCAATTTTAGGTAGCCAATTTCATACAAGGGGTCCCAATTTTCATAAGGAAGAGAACTCTATAAGAGGCTACAATGTTTTGGGCAACTGTACCTCTCTAGGTTTCAGTCTTCTTACTTTCAGTTTTCCGCACCATGTTTAAAGCAGTCCTCATGTGGGACAAAACAGTAACCATTGGCTGAATCTGTATTACACATCATGCAAATGATATAGTAGAAGCATTTTAATATCTAGCTGACATCTTTTAAGGGACTTTATTGTAGAAGCCTGCCAATGTAAATTCTATACAGACCTTTAATATCTTTCGTTTTTTTCATAAGGGACTATGTCATAACCGGATATCAGATTCCGGTATCTGGATATCGATATCCAGTATCGATGTCGCTTTTCGATATCTACTACTATCATCTGCCACCATCCTTCCCCATACAGTATCCAGTTCCCGATTATTTGATATCGAGCAGATAATTGATATCTGTTTGATATTTGAATCCAATTTCGGATTGTCAGACATTGAGTATTGCACGTATATCAAACAGGCAAGCACTTGAGACCGCCGGCGACAGATAGGATTTAGACCGTCGTAGCTCGACCGTTGGAGCTCAACTGCCGGAGCTCGACTGCCAGAGCTTGACCAGACCGTCGCCGGAGCTTGACCCAAGATTGTCTAGGACGTCGTCTAAGACGAAGAGGGGCCGTCACCTAGAAATTTCCTGACGTTGGTCGATTACGCTGCCATGGGCGCCAGCAGGAAGATGCAAGGAGAGATCGATCGCGTCCTGAAGAAGGTGCAGGAAGGAGTTGACATCTTCGACAGCATTTGGAACAAGGTTTACGCCACGAATAATGCGAACCAGAAGGAAAATTTCAAGGTGGATTTGAAGAAGGAGATCATGAAGCTTCAGAGATTCAGAGACCAGATAAAATCATGGATCCAGTCCAGCAAAATCAAGGACAAGAATTTGGACGGCGGTGGTTATGGACGGGGGAAGATGGAATGGCGCAAAGGAGATTGAGGGGGAGGAGATCAGCAAAGAGAGCCGTCGAGGTGGTTGGATGGCCCGCCGGCAAGCCAGCGACATTCAGCTCAAGCTCAGCCTCGCAGCGGAGTAAGCGGCTTCGACGACGGAGGTTTTGGACGGGGGAAGGTGGAGAGGCAGAGAGGTGATCAAGGGGGAGGAGATTGGCAAAGAGTTCTGTCATGGTGGTTGGACGGTCTGCCGGCGAGGGGTTTTGAACAGGGGAAGATGAAGAGGCACAGAGAAGATGGAGGGGGCGGAGATCGGCAAAGCGGGTTGTCAAGGTGGTCGAACGGCCTGCCGGTGAGCCAGCGGCATTCAGCTCAATCTCAGTCTTGTGGAGGCGAAAACGGTTTCGACGGCGGTGGTCGACATCATCCATACAGAGGCAGCGATGGTCCTGGCAGCGACGGCGAGCCTGCTTATCCCCTTGGTGGTGGCGGCGGCAGTGGTGGTGGCGTCGGCAGACAACAACACTCTTCTTGGGGCGGCGGTGAACCCGACTATTCCCTTGTCGGCAGCAGCGGCGGCGGCGGGCGAGGCGGTATAGATGAACATCCAGCGCGCCGTACCAATGCCGATTTTCCGCCGCGTCACGATGACAAGTGAGGAACAGAAGAACGGAGTGGAGATTTCTCTACCCTAGCAAGTTGACCGAGACCGGATGGTAGAGATGGTTATCGGTGTGGAGCTCTCCCTATGCCTGACCCCACACGTAGAAAAGAAGATGCGAAAGAAGGATGGGTGACAGTGGGATCCCGCCGAGCAAAGAAGCCACATACCAAGTATATGTCAACACAATTGAGGTTCTATGGAGAGAATAACAGATGCTTCAGATGTGTAACATTGGGACACCATGACACGAGTGTAGAGAGCCATTGATTTGTCGCCGATGTAAAGGGACAGGACATCGACAGACTAACTGCTGGCAAGGTGATAGAGAATCCCCTAAAGTGCATGAGAAGAACAACCAACCCTAGGCCAATATATCAGAGCGCATCACCCAAATACAAATGCGGTGGACAAATGCAATAATTTCCTTCAACAGTGCTTGGTGGGAGATATCTTCAGGGACTCTCCACATTTGGAGGAGGTCCAAAATGATTTAAGGAGGAAGTTTCTGAAGGTTGGGCTGTCAGAACTGCTGAGATTAAATTCCAATACTCTACTTCTGAGGGGAATTTCAATGGCAGCATATGTTGTGATCTGCGGGTGGGCATAGAGGATTGCAGATTCCACAGAGGTGAGGTGGCGCCAGGTTCTGCCAGTGGACGGAGCCGACGAGAGGATGAAAGTGGGGGTGGTGATAGAAGTGTTTGGTGTCCCTTTGGTGCATCGTAGATGTTTGAATCTGGAGAATTTGGTCGCCTCTTTTGGGCGACTTAAGAGTATCATCTTGACGGGTCTGGAATCGGGGGACCCCACTATGGTGATTCTAGAAGTTGAAATGACATAAGGGGATTTGGTACCAGAGTCTGTTCGATTCCAAGGCTACACAAGAACCTTCAGAGCAGATATTCGACCCAAAGCCCTCCCGTCGACTCCGGGTAAAAGTGTGGGCCACGGGAATCGACGAATAGAGATGGGGGGGCACTCCCTTCGAGTGCAACCGCAGATGTGGCATGCACAGGATGGAGCACCGCCAGAAGGAGAGGGCAGGACCTCGGTCCACAGGGAATATGAGACAGTGATCATCCCGTCATCCCCGACTGAGGTGGCAAAAGAGCGTGAAAGCTCAGAACATACACAACCGTTAGAAGGCTCGGAGGCACCGAGGACCCAACAAGAGGACATCGTCATGGAGGGACAAAGAACACAACAGAAGTGGATGCGGCTACCTCAGTGGACAAAGAGGACCACTTACGAAGACCTTCGTCGTTTAAAGGTGTGGTCTATAGACATGGGAAATTGGCCTTAACAGATGAGGAGGGCAAGACGACATTGGAAAAAACGGTCAATTGCATTTGAGAACGGAAGGGCCAGCAAAGAAGACAACCTCGAGACAATCGTCGGCCAAGCCCATACCAAGCCGTCTGGCTAGCAAGGCGGCGGAGACTGAAGAGCCATCTAGTCAAAACCAGAGATCTGAAGACTTGAGCATGCATTTGACAATGGCTGAGCTGGCTGAGAAAATAGAGCTTCTGCCAGCACAGAGACAAGGGGGGCAACATTCATCCCAAGTATGAAATGCGTCTCTTGGAATGTGAGCGGTTTACGCAATGAAGGGAGACGTGGGGTTGTGGGAGGGTATTTGAGGCAGTGGGGGGAAACATAGTCTGCTTGCAAGAGAAGATGCTGGAGAAATGCGATGTTAAGGCATGGAACTTGGTGGGACGAGGTTTCCTTGAGGGATATGTGGCAGTCAATGCAGTTGGTAGATCCGGGGCTAGTGGCTTGGAACACATCGACTTTTGCCAAGGAGGGCTCTTGGAAGGGTCAGCATGTAGTGCCCGTAAAATTGAGGAGAAGAAGTGACAATTTTCTGTGTGTGGTGGCCTCAGTTTATGGCCCAGTTCTTGCGACCCGTCACCATAGGCTATGAGAGGTGCTGGAAGGTGTGGTCTCACTCTTCCAGGGGACCCCAATGCTGGTTGGAGGAGATTTCAATGTGTCGCTAGAGTCAAGGGACAGGACAAATGGAACTAGAGGAAAGTTAAGTGGATTTTTGGGTCTTTTATCTCAGGCGCATGTATGCAAGAAATGGCGCCGACAAACTGTACCTACACATGGGGACGTACGTGGGGGTCTATTACTTTATCCCGTCTGGACAGATTTCTCTGTTCAATGGACCTCCTCAAGAAATATCCATTCGTCAATGTGCACGCACTTCCTAGACCAATATCAGTCCACGTCCCAATTATTTGGCAGGATAACGCATGTCACAATAGACCCATGTATTTTAAGTTGGATAAGTCATCGTTACGAGAAAAAGGGTTCAAGGAAGAAGTGAAAACATGGTGGACGTCTCAACCCGTCCAAGGCACTGCCACGATGCAACTAGCCAACAAATTGGCAGTGCTTTGCCTTCACCTGATAAAACTAAAGAAAAAGATCCGAGAAGAAAGACACCACTGAAGAGATGAAGCCTTATCGAAAGTCCCACAGCTTGATGCTACAGAAGAAAGACACGTCTCAGATTTTGACAGACGCTGAACCCAACGAGCGACTTAATCAGTCCCGTTCAGTCGGCATTCATTCCAGGTTGCCAGCTGGTGGATATTGCGGTGGTGGCTGGAGAGATTTAATCGACATGGAAGACAAACAAGACAGACGGCTTCATTTGAAAGGTTGAATTTGCGAAAGCATATGACTCGCTTGATTGGAGATTTCTATGGTCTGTTATGCGAAATCGTGGTTTCCTAGAAGAATGGGTGGCTTGGGTGAGGCGGTGTATTACATCCCACTCATGCTCGGTCCTGCTCAACGGCCAAGCCGAGGGGGAGTGGATCCACCCACAAAGGGAGTTTGATAGGGTTGTCCACTAGCACCACTGCTGTTTGTACTTGCTGTTGACACTGTGGCCACCCGCACCACTAAAGCTTGTGAACACGGCCTTTTGAGGGGCTTTCAGACGGCAAGCTACCCAGAGGGTATCCCATTGCTACAATGTGCAGATGACACAACATTTTTCATGGAAGGTTCGGCGAAAGAAGCACGTACCCTGTGAGCTCTCTTAGACTTATTTGCTGACTTCTCGGGGTTACAACTCAATCGATCCAAGTCGACTTTTGTGGGTTTCGGGCTTTCTTCGGAGAAGGAGGAGCAGTGTGCCAATGCATTAGGCACACCACGAGGTTTGATCCCAATGAACTACTTGGGTCTCCCACTAACCGGGAAGCGTATTATAGCTGCAGATTGGCAACCAATGGTCCAGAAAGTGGAGAAGAGGCTGGAGGGGTGGTAGAGCAAAATTCTATCAGAAGGAGTTTGTCTGGTGCTCTTGCGTTCAGTGCTTTCAGAAATTCCCATATTCTACTTATCGGTATTCAAAATTCCAGTAGTCGTGGTGAATCGGCTGGGGGTTTGATGCGAAGGTTATTTTGGGGAGGCAAAAGCGAGGAGGCGCTTAAGAGAGTGCCCATAGTAGCGAGGGAAATCATAAGTAGACATTTGAAGCAAGGATTGAGGGTTCCTCACTTGGAATCCATGAACTTGGCCCTGTTATCAAAATGGGAGAATTGTGTCATTAGTAGAGGGACTAGATTTCAAGGTCCTGAGGGACAGGTGTGGCTCCACGATGGATTGGGAGAGGCGCTGGGCTAGAGTTAGGGGGGAATCCCCCTTTTTGAGTGGCCTAAGTCAAGTTATACCCTGCATCCGTGAGTTTTTTGACTCCGGACTGGGGGACGGGGCTGATTTTATTTCTGGACAGAGAATTGGTCCAATCAAGGGACCATGAAGCTGAAGTTTCTAAGACTCTTTGCCCTAGCACTAAATCCAAAGGCCGAGGTTGTTGATTGTTGGGAAGGGGCTTGGGTCCCTAACCTAACAGGGGCACTATCAGATATACGATTCGAGGAGCTATTGGGGATGCGAGAGATCCTTCTACCCCTACCCCGTCGACCAACTCCTGAGATGGTTGGGTATGGCGGGGACAACCCTTCTCAGTGAAAGCTGCATATTTGAAGATTCGGGGCGAAGCGAGGGGCGACTCGACAATCAACAAGGCATGCCACACGCTGATAAAGCAATAAGTTTCCCTCAAGGTGCAGATCTTCAATTGGTTGTTGAGGCATAGAAAGCTAGTCACACAGGTTTTCCATGGGAGGTGGGCCCCAACAGACTCCACTGAATGTCCTATGTGCACAAGTGAAGAAGACGAAGACTGCTCCCATTTGTTTTTCACGTGTCAGTTTACGCATAGAGTATGGGCATCACAGCAGGTCCCTGGGGTGGTTATCTCCTCCAATGAGGCATTCTGGGCCTCAGCCACGCTCGGGAGACCCATGAGCAGACTAGAGTGGGGGAGGCTGCTATCGACATTTTGGGCATTGTGGCACCGGAACGAGGTGGTGTTTAAGGGGAGGACGGCTTCGGTGGAGAATGTCATCCACGACATTTAGGCGATAGTGTCATGGTGGGTTGGAGGGAGTTGAAAGGCAGACCCTCTTTGGGTCTTGATTGTATATGGTCTGTACATAACTTTCATTTTAATAGTATCAGGTAGACCACCGGCCCCGAGTGGTCTTCCATTCGTTCAAAAGAAAAATCAAACAGGCAAGCATTACTGCAAACATAATGGAGAGTGGGGAGACGGCTGGTTCCACTTCTTTGATGCAGATCTCATTTTCCTCCCCCCTTTCGATCCTTGTTTCAACAAATCCCCAATATCGAAAATATTTTGCATCTCGAATTGTATTTTTACCCTTTTCCTAGTAATTTTACATATGTACCATTATAACCTCTATTAAAATGACCATTGTAATATCCCCAGTTAAGATGCAAGATCCGAACCGAACGTGTATTATAAAGTAGGTGATTGCCCAAGTGATTAGAATAAGGGGTTTTCTTCTTTCATCTATGCACCATCCCTTCTCTCTCTCAATCACCTGTCTCAAGCGTCAATCTCACCCAAACATCTCCTAGTGAAGCTCATTTGTTGCAGGGTTCCATCATGGTATCAGAGCATCTTCTGCAGGTGATATTTCTTCAACTTTGTGACCCTTTAACTGAGACATTTTTTCTTCGATCGTGGCCTTCATTACTATATCTTGAACCTAGATAGAGCCGTAACCCTCTAAGTGGCTTGGAAGGAGCTCCTGATTAGAGTCTTATTCCAGCCTTAATCCCTTATTGGATATGAGAAGGTAATCATATGCCCCCATCTGGACCAGGAACTTTCACTGTTTTTGAATATGATGGCTTTTGATTTATCATATCTATCACCACTTCCTGTTATTTCTTCAGCTGAGTAAGCAAAAAACCTTTTCAAACTACCTAAGATACCCCACCTATACATGTTAAAGGGTCCAAATCTCCTAGATTGAGCTGACATCGTAATGATGATTCTACTTGGCTGTCGTAAGCTTAAACATCTCACTGAACCACATCCGAGTGAGTACAATCCGTTATATGATGGTTGGAAACAGATGCCATTATAAAGAGCTGGATATTGGACACCATTGAACCCACCCTAGGTCGCCACCTCCTAAGACTTCCTTTTGTAAGGAGTTATGGAATAGGATGCTTCAGCCACACTCCAAACAAAATCTCATATCACTAGGTTATGAGATTAATCAGCCTGAATAGTGATATGAGTGTATGGAAATGTACATCTGCTTTAGTGTTGGTTTGGAATGAATTGGACTATTATCAACCAGTCAAGAACCCAGAATCTGAACAGAGAATCTATGTATTAGAAGATAGAGTCCATAAATTTACTTCAGGACATAACTCACAGTTTGATACCTTGAGTACTATCTTATTAAACAAAGAGAGAACTCTAATGTTTGCTGATGTAGTCAAGATCCCGCTTCTAGAGAAATTCGTTTAAAATATTTTACTGGTCATGACTTGACCTCGGCAACCACTATGTTTGGATCCAGATGCCTCTGAAGATACCAAATCCCCTCTTGCGTGAGAATCCCTTCTGCCACTCTGATCCCATGTGAGAAAGGGTTCAGGGTTGAGGAGAAAACTGTCAGAAAGGGCTCACGGTTGAGAAGGAAACAGTAGAGGGTTATACGAGATAAAAAAAGCTCATATCTAGGTTCATTCTAAGAAGGTTATATACAGTAGCCTTTGGGCTAAAAAAGATGGCCAAATATGGATTACAACCGTCAGTAGACCAATGGCTAGAATACCCTAAAACTGTGTGGATCATGTGCAAGTCACATGCTGCATATGCCTACTGTAACACATACGTCTAAGGGAATTGGCTTATAACTTATTTATGTAAATCACATGATTTAAACTGGGGACAAGGGGGAAATTCAGAATGTAGATAATGCACGTCTCGCTGAAGAGTTTGACATAAAAAGACTTGGCATACTCTATTATTTCTGAGGCATTGAAGTCACTTACACGCCTCAAGGCATAGTAATCTCCCAGTTCAAATACACATTGGATTTGTTAAAGGAAGCTGTTCTACTAGGCTGTAAATCTGTCCCTACCCCAATTGATCCCAACCATAGGCTATGGCTTGGGCAGGAAAGCGTCCGTGCTGATCAAGGGAGTAATAAACGACTGGTTGGTTAACTGATATACTCAACTCACACTCCTCCGGAGATATCATATGTTGTGAGAATGGTGAGTCAATTCATGAAAGATCCAAGAGAAATACATGCCTGAGTTTGTTGCATCCTCAGATATCTGAAGGGTACACAGGGACTGGTCTCATTTTTAAATACACTGATGCTGATAATGCAGCTAAGATTGTTGATTGAAGATCCACTTCCGATTACCGTACATTTTTTTCGGAGTGAATCTTGCCGCCAGGAAGAGCAAGAAATAAACAGTGGTGTCCCGGTCGACTGCTGAGGCAGAGTTTTGGTCCTTTGCTCTTGGCATATGTGCATTTCTATAAATTAAACATCTACTTGATGAGCTCCAGATTGCATGTACAAAGCGAATTATGCTGTTGTGTGACATTATGTCCACTATAGCCATTGTCCGCAATACCATTCATCATGACTAGACATGGTCGTTCTGTTCTTTTGGTGCGAATTTGTGCAAATTGTTCGTTCTGTTCGGTTTTCTGAACAGAAAAAAACGAATTCGAACAAAACATCGCACAGACCTGTGTGCAGTTCTTTTGTTCGCTTTGTGCGAATTTTAGTCTAATTCGCATGGCTCCCACTGGGCACATTGAAGACAAAATTCCCACGCTTGTATGCTCTTGCAACGACTCCCCATGCCACAGTGAGCGAGTGTTGGGATGGCACATGGACCCCATGCCTAGGCGACACCTTATCCGACCAAAGACTGGAAGACTATACAAGGTTGCTGCAAACACTAAGCCACCTACACCCGCGAGGAGGGACACAAGACGGGTGGAAGTGGATAGGCGCATCCTTTTCTATTCGATCTGCTTATGCGAAACTTAGCAGCAGACAGGCAGGGGAGGAACCAAGGATCCTTTACGCGTGTTGCACCATATGAAGACAAAAGTTTCCCCTTAAGGTGAAAATATTCTGTTGGCTACTCCTCCGATGAAGAATAGTGACGATGGTTTTTCGGAGGAAATAGCTCCCAGAAGCTTCGACATTGTGTCCTATGTGTACAAACGCTGATGAGGATTGTGCTCACCTCTTTTTTTATTGTTCCTTTGCCCGAACAGTATGGACCTGTGAGCCACTCAAGGGGGTGGATATCTCATCAGAGGTGGCGTTTTGGGAGTCAATACAAAATGGAGCACCTAGGGGGCGAGCGGGACAGGTTCGGCCCTTCGGAGTGCTATAGGCACTATGGCTGCACCGAAACGAAGTCATCTTCAACGAACAGGGAGCATCGACGGATGCGGTGATACAAGCAGCTGCGGGTTTTACTGTTGCATGGTATAAAATCCCAAGGCCAAGGCCCTGGCCGGCCTTTTAGGCCCTTCATGTACTTATCGCTTATATTTTTATCTCACTTGGAAGGTCACCGACTTTGTGTGATCTCCCCTATCCTTATTTCAAAAAAAAAAACAATTTTCTGTATAATTTTATGTGCATAGCGTCATAATGCCTATTAAAATGACCGTTGTAATATCCCCAATATGGATCCAAGATTCGAACCAAACCTGTACTATTAAGTGGGTGATTGCCCTCGTGAATTGAAAAAGGGTTTTCTTCTTTCTTCTATGTGCCCTCCGTTCTCTCTCTCAATCACCTGGCTCAAGTGTCAACCTCACCCAAACATCTCCTAGTGAATCTGTTGATATGATTATTACGTTTCTTTATTTTTCTCTCTCCTGTTAGCCCATTAGGGCTCCCTATAAAACCCTGTAATCTCTTTCATTTCATGATTAAGAAGTATTGTTTTCTTGTTCACATGGTATCAGAGCCCTAACCCTAACCCTAATCTGGGTTTCCTGGGCTTGACCTTGCGCTCCGATCTCTGGCGGTTCTCACAACCGCCTGATCTCGCACTCCGGTCCATCGCCGTCCGCTGTATCCTGCACCGGGGGTCGCGTGCAGCAGTTCGCCACGCCCAGCAGCCAGCCGCGTGCTTCGGTCCGCATCGACCTGCCTCGGTCCGTGCCGCGAGCTGCATCCGCCGCGCCGTGTATCTGCCTCAGTCGAGCCATCAGCTCTTGCAGATCCCACCGCTCGGTGCAGTTGTTTCTTGTGGCTGGTTCAGCACCTTCTGATTGTGATCTACTCTGATTGAGCCACCGGATTCTACAATGACGAATCCGTTTGCTGCTGATTCGCCAGAAGCCCAGACCTCTACTGTTACGCCAGACTCGACGCCGGTATCTCGCCACATGCAGCGGTGTAGTGCCTCTTGAGCCCGGGTGGTCGTCCTCTCCTGGGCCATTCTCTCTGCCTAGGATGCCTCGGATGGTATGTTTACTGGATTTAATCTTCTGCAATGTCGCCAGATCGTCCAGATCACTTTAAAGGCGTCTCATGCGCCATCTTCTAGAAGACGGACCTCCCCGGACCGATCCCAAGTATTATGACTGGCTGGACGTTGAGGGGGTAGTTCATCGCTGGCTCTTGGACAGTATTTCACCCAGTGTTAAAGGTGAATTCCTGTCTCTAGAGTCGGCTCGGGCGGTCTGGGAAGCGGCACTCGAGAGCCACTCCAAGAAGCACAACATTGCGACTGCATGCGAATTGGTGCATCGGGCCGCCAACCTGCGTCAAGGAGACCGGTCTATCATGGAGTACAGTACGGAGCTCATTTCGTTGTGGAATGAGATTGACCACTACATGCCGCCCGACCCTCATTCGGTGGACCGCAAATATACTCTTCAACTTCGGGTTTTCCAGTTTCTTATGGGACTGAACCCGGAATATGAAGCGGTACGGGCTCAGCTTATACATCGGGAGACTGGTCCTACCTTCAAGGATGCGCTCCGCAGTGTGAGGGTTGAAGAATCTCGCTTTCAGCAGGCCCAGAACTCGGCTTCGGCACTTGTAGCTCAGTCCTCTTCGTCTGCGCGCCCATCGACGACTACACCACCTAGTTCTTTGCCGCGTGGTCAGACTGCTCGGACGGAGGATTCTCCAAAGGGTGATCCTTCGCTGTTTTGCAATTACTGCAAGAAGTGAGGTCACTCTAAGGAGACGTGCTACAAGCTTCAACGGAAACGCATGCAGCAGAGTAACCTTGCTATCGCACCTGCTGCGGTCCTGTGCCTACTCGGGTCAAGTACCTATGCCATATGGTCTTCTCCGCCTCGCCCACCAGCTTTACTCCGGAAGAAATGGAACGTCTCGCCAATTGCTGGATCCTCCAGTCGTGGGATCATGCTCCTTGGCCCACGCAGTATGTCCACGGTCTTCCTACACCTCCATCCCCTTCTGGCCATTCTCCTTTCTCTTCTACTTGGCTCCTTGATTCCGGTGCCACCGCCCACATGACTCCTAATCCAAGAGCCTTTGTGACTTATGAACCCGTCCCTGGATCCTCCAAAGTCAAAACAGCCTCCGGCGATCTTCTCACCGTGGCGGGTATTGGACGTGTGGCTATTTCCTCTTCTATGCATCTACCTAAAGTTCTTCATGTTCCACGTCTTACTCATCATCTTCTCTCCTTATCTAGCCTTGTTCGCGACTTGAACCAAGACCTTACATTCTCTCCTACTTCATGTTTTTATCGTGATAAGGTGTCGGGGAGGACGATTTCCATTGCTGAGGAGCATGAGGGACTCTATATTGTTCGACCTCGTTTGACTTCTTTTGCTGTTGCTGCTGCGGCAGTTTCCCTTTCGACTTCCCACGAGCGTTTGTGGCTTCTTCATCGACGTCTCGGCCATCCTTCTTTTGCTACTCTTTATCGTCTTTTCCCCAAACTTTTTCAAGGCCATTCTGTGGACCGTTTTGTTTGTAATGCTTGTCGAATTGCGAAACATCATCGCACTACGTATCCTATCTCTTCTTCTCATTCTTTGACCCCATTCTCCCTTATTCACACCGATGTGTGGGGACCATCCCCTATTCACAGCACTTCCGGCTCTCGATGGCTATGCATCTTCATTGACGATGCAACTCGTTTCACGTGGGCATATTTCTTAAAGAACAAATCGGAGATATCACGTGTCATTCCTCAATTCTACTCACTTGTCCAGACTCAATTTTCTACATCAATTCGTCGCTTCCGCTCCGACAATGCTAAAGACTACGTTAACACTTCGTTAAGCACTTTCTTTCGAGACAAAGGCATTATCCATGAAACCTCTTGCCCTTATACACCCCAGCAAAATGGCGTTGCCGAAAGAAAATTCCGCCACATCTTTGACATGACTCGGAGCCTTCTCTTCCATATGCATGTGCCCAAGTATTTTTGGGGGGAAGCCGTCTCCACCGCCATCCATCTTCTCAACCGCCTTCCGTCTCGAGTGCTTGACTATTCCACTCCTATTGACCGTCTTCAGCATGTCTTTCCCACTCTCTCTCTCCGAACTATTGACTGTCTTCAGCATGTATTTGGATGTGTCTGCTATGCGCCTAACCATCAACTTGGTCGTGATAAACTGGATCCTCGTGCTATCAAATGTGTGTTTGTTGGTTATTCCTCCACCCAAAAAGGGTATTTATGCTATCATCCACCCTCTTGTCGGTTTGTCGTCACCAAAGATGCCACGTTTGATGAATTGCTTCCCTACTATTCCTCCTCTTCTCCAGAACCACCATCGTCCACATCTCCATCCGATCCACTTGAATTCCTAATTCTTCCTCCACCATCTCCTCCGTCATCCGTCTCTAGTCCCTCTTTGCCGGCCCCGACAGAAGTGTCTCCTCCTGTTGCTCCTCCAGAGATTGTGCCTCCCGACCCGTCTCCGGCCGCCGTCTCAGTCCCACCTGTGGAGACTCCTCCTGTCCCTGCTGCTGAATTCCCCTCTTCTGCCGAAACTTCTTCGATTCCACCGCTTCCTATACGTCGCTGCCCGCCTGAAAAACGCTACGGTATTACTCTTGCTCGTCGAAAACCTCGGGTTGCTTCTTATTCTCCAGCTGTCCCGCCTCCCTCTTCCTCCACCCCTCCAGAAACCTCCTCATTAGCCGTGCTGCCCTCGTCTCGTTCTTCTCCTCTCTATCCATTAGAGGCATCCATCTCATCTCACCGTCTCTCACCATCCTATCATGCCCTTCTCACCTCACTTGATGTCACTTCCCTTCCAAAGACGGTGGACATTGCCCTTTCGTTTCCGCATTGGCGTCAGGCTATGGCGGAGGAGCTTCATGCTCTTGCTCAAAATGAGACGTGGGATCTGGTTCCTCTACCGGCCGGGAAGCATCTAGTGGGTAGCCGTTGGGTGTATGCTGTGAAGCATAATTCCGACGGTTCTATTGAGAGGCACAAAGCCCGGGTTGTGGCGCAAGGGTTTACTCAGAAGCATGGCATTGATTATCAGGAGACATTTGCCCCCGTCGCCAAGCTGAATACGGTGCGGATCTTATTGGCCCTTGCTGTGGATCGTGGCTGGATTTTGCAGCAATATGATGTGAAGAACGCTTTTCTGCATGGTGATTTGACTGAGGAGATCTACATGGCATTACCTCCTGGCTACACTTCCTTAGTGCCGTTGTCTCCAAAGTCTGTTGTCTGTCGCCTGAAGAAAGCACTATATGGCTTGAAGCAATCTCCTCGAGCGTGGTTTGGTCGTTTCACGATGGCCATGAAGCGCCGTGGATACCGTCAGTGTAATGGAGATCACACCCTCTTCTACCGCCATTCCACGTCAGGGGGAGTCGCTATTCTTCTTGTGTACGTGTGATGATACGTACGGGTGATGATACGGCGACCATTACGGAGCTGGCTATGTATCTTTCGTCGGAATTTGCTATTCGCCATCTTGGCCCGTTGAGGTACTTTCTTGGTATAGAGGTGGCATATTCTTCGAGCGGGATCTTTATTTGTCAGAGAAAGTATACGGTGGACCTTCTCTGTGAGCTTGGAAAGGAGGACTCCAAGCCTACTTCGACACCGATTGATGCGAACTATCGACTTGGTGCCGATGCGGATGAGGAGCTTGCTGAGCTTGGACCATATAGAAGACTTGTGGGCAAACTGATTTATCTCACCCACACTTGTCCGGACATTGCATATTCAGTTGGTGTTCTGAGTCAGTTTATGCAGACTCCTCGCAGGAGCCATTTTCATGCTGCTCATCGTCTCCTCCGTTTCCTGAAGGGCACCATTGGCCGTGGACTATTGTTTTGTCGCCATACCGGCCTGCGTCTCGAAGTCTACACCGACGCAGATTATGCTGGCTCTGTGGTTGATCGTCGGTCCACATCTGGATATTGCACCTTCTTGGGCGGCAATCTGATTACTTGGAGGAGCAAGAAGCAGAAAGTGGTCTCCCGATCAAGTGCTGAAGCGGATTTCCGTGCCCTTCCGCATGGTCTGTGTGAAGCACTTTGGATTACCCAGCTTCTTCGTGAGCTACGGTGTCCAGTTATCTCCCCTGTCCAGCTGTTCTGCGACAACAAATCGGCGATTAGCATTGCTCATGACCCCGTTCAGCATGATCGTACAAAGCACATTGAGATCGATCGCCATTTCATCAAAGAGAAGCTTGAATCGGGAGATTTTTGCACGCCATATGTTCCGTCCGCTGAACAACTTGCAGATATCTTCACCAAAGGGCTTCATGCCCCTAGGTTTGAGGAGCTCTGTTCCAAGCTGGGTGTGGAAAACATCCACGCTCCAGCTTGAGGGGGAGTGTTGATATGATTATTACGTTTCTTTATTTTTCTCTCTCCTGTTAGCCCATTAAGGGCCCTATCTCTAGTCAGCCCATTAGGGCTCCCTATAAAACCCTGTAATCTCTTTCATTTCATGATTAAGAAGTATTGTTTTCTTGTTCACAGAATCTCATTTGTTAAAGGGTTCCATAAAAAATGAGTAGCACTTCAATGATAAATACAACAAATTCGGCAAAGAAACCTCACATTTTCTTCTGTTGGCCCTAGAGGAAATTTAATAAATCCTCTAGAAATAAATAAATATGCAATTAATGTAAAAACTATGTAAAATAACCAATATTCACCATCCGTATTTCACATTGATTAATTTACCTGTAAACATTCCACCAGACGATATTGAGAATGAATAAATGAATTGAATTTCTTCAAGCTTGTCTGGAAACCTTCCGGTTCAACTGCACAATATCTGAAAATTTTAGGGATGAATGGATGAAAAAGTTGGATGGTATTATCATGCATACAAACCTTCTTTTTTCAATGACTACAGCCAATCTATAAAAACCTATAGGATTCATCAATGTTGATTCTTATCATTGATGAAAATTGTAAATGATTTAAAATGACTTCAAGGAGGTTCACTGAGCAACAAAAGTGGGTATCATATTTAAAGGACATAATCTAATCTTATTCATTTTGATCTTGGAAAATAACCAAACAATTGATACGAATCACCCTCCTCAGTGACAGACTCCACTTTTGGCCAGCAGGGGTATTCACATATTTTCAATAATTCATGTTTTCATTAAATAGGGTAGCCCTACCTATAGGAGACGAGCCACGAAAGGAATTACTATAAATTTGAAGCTCCTCATTTCTCTTCCCCCCGATGTCTAAGTCTCCTCTTTCCCTCTACAATCCTCTTACCTTGTGATCATCTCTACCTCACTGCATCTGCTAACAGCTAGTCCCTGATCATCTTAATGTGGCCTTAATTTGTTGTAGCAAGAAAAATCCTTTAGTTGGACTGCTCAAGAGCAAAGGAGAGAGAGAGGAGAGACAATCCACGCATTAAGACCTCCATTGTAGCTGAAGAGAGATGCCAGCTGTGAGAGTGCCAGCAGAGAGAATAATGGCCGAATGGACATCCCCTAGAGATAAAAGGGACGAGAATACAACTCCAACTTGATTGTTCTTGGCTTCCCTCCTATAGGAAGGGCTTCCCTATTTAAAGGGAACATCCAGAAAGAAGAAATGAAAAAATGGCCACAATGGGTAAAATGACCAAAAATACAACTCATGAGGGTTGGGTATTGTATCAGTTCTCTGAAATTGGAAGCCCAAAATTTGAATCTAAACATATAATCTTTTTAATTAACCTATAGCACAAATATTTCATATAGATGTTTTATAAAACAAACAACATTCAACTAAATTTCTCAAATGTACCTGCAGTTGACGTGAAGAACTGCCTAGACTTATTGCCAAGTTGTCTTAAAAGTTCCTTTGAGATCTGCCCCTCTAACCATTTTTTCACATCCTATGCAAGGAATGCTCAATTTGACAACGTAAATTGATACATAGTGCTCACACTAATTAGATTGAGTCAGAAAACATACCAATTCCAGAAGGCAGCTCAAATTTTTAGACATAAGATGCAACTCCTTTATGAGGACAAAATAGAATGAAACAGAAGTTTGTTAAGAAAATGGAAGTACAGAACAAAGATTTTTAAGAAACCAACAAGGTTGACTAGGGATAAGGAAGGAAATAGTAAGTAAACAACAATACAAATTAGCATTCTCAACTCAAATTCCGGTTACACGCTGATACATTCTCTAATGGAACGTATGGGGTGGTTTTCACATGCGACCCCGATTTAAATAGCCTCTGCGCAAGAAGACAGGATATGGAGATCATTTTCAAGATTTGAGGTAGAAGAGCCAGTCAGGAGACCAGGAGGCCAGATCCGGAGAGAAGGGGAGTCCTCCTGGGCTCCTCTGTCGCTACCCATTTCTTTTCCTTTTCCATGTGTGACCGTTAAAAAATTGGAATTCCTCAGATCTGAATTCTTTCGAATCAAGCATATTGGGATCTACTTCTATTCAATTTCCCAATTGAGAAATTTATACAAGAATTACATGTACCACATCCATATCCTATAATTAGGGCATAGAGAAAGAGAGTAAATATCATGGACCAGTACATATTGATATCCTTTGGTGAAGATATCTGCATGTTGTGGAGTTGAAGGAATGTGATAGGATCCCACAACAAAACCCAACTGAAAAGAGATCAAGAAGGAAGAGAGAGGACGATGAAGGAAGTGACAGGTCTTCATCTTGCCAGATTCAGCGAGGTATCCACTATCCACGAGCAGCTCGAGAGATCCACTGGACAACAAAATTTTTCATTCTTTCAAAAAAAAACAACCAAATTTTTCGTAGAAACCATAATCGTTCATTGCATGATACTTTAATCAAAATATAAATATATTTTTTTGGAAAGAAATCAAAATGTAAATACATAGGGAGGTACTGGGCTCTTAGGCTGGCTAATGGTTCTTCAGGCCTGGTCTCGTGGGCCTACACATGCTCCTACATGAGTAGTCTTCCTAAGGAACTTGCCAGAATGTAGGAAGTACAAACCTGTCTTATCTCCGGAATGGCAGCAGAGGTGGTAGTGCAAAGTGATATGATACCAGACTAGATTTACGAGAAATATTGGCCTAGTGACGAAGACCAGCCCAGGAACATCCCAAGTCCGACCACTTTACGTAGGCACATTCAAGAGATTATGGAATTTTTTTACTTGTCAATTACCACTTGCCTCAATTCCATTTTCCCCCCCTGGGCATGATGCTCTCTCCATCTCACCTTTTGCATATGATCTTCCCTGCATAGATAGTGGATTCCCCTACCATCGAGAGATGGTCTTCCCATATCTCCCTCTCTCCCTCTGCTCACTCTGAGATTCGTTGAAATATTTTTGGTGTCAAAATTAAAGGTTAACTTTGGATATTTACATTTTCATTGCTTGATCCATCCAAGGTTTTATCACAGAGGAGGAGATGAAGGACACGGGTGATGCAAGTGATGAATACCATTAGAAGAATATCCCCCCTTAATACCAAAAATCTAGTAAAGTGGGCCAAGATGTTTGATGTTAAATCCACTATCAAGATGTGTCGTCAGTTGAGCCACTGCATGAGAGTCATTTCTCGTAATTATAATGTCATCCCCATACATAATGACTGTTATTCCTCCACACGGGGAATTACAATAAAAAGGTAAGGTCTTCATTCCCTGATGTAGGGCATCAAGGGGAGAAATGTAGAAAAGGACGCAAGAGGGAAGGCCTCACCTTTTAAATATTTGGCCACATTCATATTAAGAAGAAGACAACAGGTGGTATCAACGATGTGACCAAGCTTTCTTTCACCAATACTATTCTGCTGAGTGTATGGATACAATGTTTTATAAACCATGCCATGTGAAGTGAAAAACATGAAAATCTTGGAGTTAGCATGATCACTGGAATTATTTGCGCAGAAGCCTTTTGGGGGTGTAGAAAACTGATTTTGGATGAGCTCATAGAATGAAATCATAGTTTGGCTAAGGTTGGATTCATATTTTAAGAGGTAACTCCATGTGAGGCAAGTGAAATTATCAAAAAATAATGCCAACCATTGGACTAAAGACAATGCCGAGGGGACAAGATTGTTACCTCCAAAAACTTGTGATAGTAGAACCAACAACATTGGACTAAAGTGATGAAATTGATTTCCTTATGCCTGAGCAGATCTCCCATAGAAGATGATGCATTAGTGGCTGATGATTGGAGTACCCCGAAGAAGACGAAATGGAATAGAAGGAGAGACCATGGACAGTACTATTGTAGGTCAAGAGGCAGAAGAAGCTGGAGTTGTCACCCAGTAGCTTTGGTGAGCATTCTTACGAGGGCACTGACTTCAAGACTGAGCGTACCATGTGTGGTTGCCTCACTATAAGAGCATATAAGATGGTCCTTCTCAGAATTGCAAGGCTACAAGTTTCCAAGTTGTTGGGGAGCCATTACACAGGTTGGTTCAGAGCGCAAAATGCCAAGGCGTGTTTCTGATCTGATTCTGGCTCGTGTTGATGAATGATGGTGGCCCATGCGGCCCACGAAGCTGAAACAGCCCCTGTGTCCACCTGAAGCCCTACCTTAAGGACGAGAAAGATGGGAGAAGGCAGAAAATCCCTTGGAGAGAGTAACCCATTTTCCCCTCTCTTCTCTCCGGCTGATCCTCACCCCTCTCATCACTTGTAGAAGATCTTCCGTACAACGATGGAGGCTCTCACACCTTCCGGGTACAATGATCTTTCCCCACCCTCCTTATCTTCTTCCTCTGCAGTCTTCGTCTTACTTTCTACCCTCTCCTTTTCCCCCTTGAACACTGAACCCTTGTGCTGTCACTCGGCATTGACGAACCAGAAAGAGAAAGAGTTGAATGTTCTTTGATTAATGCGGTGTCAGGGTTTTATCAGTTTACTTGGTCCGAAAAATATGAACAGCCACCTTATAGCTTAAAAAATTTTCCAGACTGATGAGATGGCTGCGGAGAAACCCATACTCAAGATATAATCCAATGAGGAATTTGAGCACCCTGAGTTGAAGAACATACCCAAGATCAAGCAAGTTGGAATTGGGGCATATAGTTATCTAATTCAATCCATAGAGAAGTCAATTTGGTGTTATATTCCTGAACAGATAGCAGACCTTGGACCAAATTTGTTGAGTGAGTCACAAAATCATCTCATACCACCTTGAGCAGATAAAGGCCAAGTTGTTCTCCAAATGAGACTTTTGAGCATCACCCCATACCAATTTGCCTAAGTTGGAAGATAGAATTCGCTAATAAAGGATGGAATAGTATTGTAAGGAGCCAATGGTGAACCACACTCTCAACATCAAGCATATTATCAATGTGGAAAGCAGTGTAAAGTAGTATCACTGCCAAATGGTGTATCATTAGTTTACTATTCAAGGTAATTTGAAAATACTAATGGCATTGAAGAAGGTTCAATCCTGTAAAACAAAATTCAGAAAGTATGTGAGGCACAACATAGTGTTTATGACTGAATTCTGGTGTTGAGACAGTAGGTGACCTCAAGGGCAAATTGGCAGAAAATAAGTTAATTAGTGGCCATGTTATTACCAGTGGAACATCAAGATGCATAGCAGCAAGTTCAAGGACAGCAGAGCCGACAGGATGTCCTTGGACCAACTTGGTGATTGAAGCTGCCAGTGGCCAAAGCCAGAATGAACTTCGATGGAGCTGGATCTGGAGGAAACTGCAGGAGAGACGGTGTGAGTAGGGGAGGAGCCAAAACGAACACTGACTAGGATGGAACGAATGGACCGGACATCAAATCTAGAAGATAACTCCAAGGTCTTGCTCTGATTCCATGATGTAATCCAGAATAGAAAGAGGCTTAACCCTCGTAAACTTGTTTTTAGGGTTCATTACATGGTAATTATGGAGTGGAGGAGTGGAGGCCCATGTGAATGGGTTATTACATAGAGATATAAAAGAGGAAGAAGAATCCGTTCAACAGAATTTGCTTCAATGGTGCCAGTACATACATGTCACTGTCAGTGACATACCTATGAAACATTTTACTGCCAATACATGTCCATTAAGTCAGAGCAATTATTCATCGTTGACTATTGGGAATTATTTATCCATCCATCATCAACAATGGTTTTCTCTTTGCATCTCTAGGGGGAGCACCTGCAACTGCATGCTATCCAACTTTGAAGGCTATCATTTCTGGACAAGGGCCATAAACTGATCCATCTTTATTTTTCAACAATTGTAAAGAGATTCCTTATCTCTCTCTTAACCCTGTCATCTACTTCTCTGTGATGAGACCGTGGATGGATGTATCAATGACAATGCAATTTTGACACCTTGAGATTATAACTTCATTCAATGTGTTAGATTAAAGCACTTACCAACTATACCTTGAATCTAACAGATCAAATGAAGTTTGTACCATTTTTTCTCAATTATATGTTGATACTCCAAAATAAGCACTAGAAAAAAAGAGACAAGTTGTGATCCCAATAAGGCATCAACTTAAAGCTGAAAATATTTAAACTATTTCCAAAAATGAAACTGTTAAGGAAACACAGGTTCCTGCAATACTGACCTTAGACAAAATAGATACCTTGTTGACTGCCTCAATCAGACTGAATTGTGCTCTTGACTGCATAATTAAACAAACAAGATAACATCATTAAACTAATGTTTAGTGTATGCGTCACTCCAAATAGAAAACAAATTTGGGGCCACAATTCCGTAATTCTATGGAAACATATGATTAACATGAATTATGAAATGGATTTGACCAGTCCAGACCTTCAGCTTTTGGGAATTAGATCCCCTAAAAATGAAAGAGAACATGTTGACAGAATGTAACACATCGGGAGATCAGAGAAGAATAATGGGTAGAAGATGAAGCAAAGAAGAAGATGACGTATAAAGATGATCAAAAGTTTCAGAGAGTCAATGGAGGAACCTTGAAGGGAGGAATTGTTTTATCAAGGTATCTAGAGGAATTGGAGGATAAACACTGAACTTATTAAGACAGTGTTACGATCTACTCCTTCTAGTAAGCCCACTTGGGACATTATCGTCTTGCCCTTCTGTCTTGCATTTCCCTTTATATGTAGCCCTCCTCGTTGGAGGGCAGGACATGAATTTACAAGTTATTATTTCCTCTCGGTAACTTCTCCCTCTCTTTACAACGTCCACTCCGACGAGCCCCATTTCTGATACGAACCTGCTGGTTAGTATCGGTGAGAAGATGGGAAGGGAGGGAGAAGGCGCCGGGATGGACTACGACAGGTGGAGTAGGCGGAGTGGACGTCGCCGGAGGGAGCCAAACACATTTCTGGAATACTTCTTGGCTGCCCTCCTAAAGGGAGGGCTGCTCTATTTAAAGGGATTACAAAAGGTCTAAATGACCTAAATGCCCCTATTGGGCTAAATGATGAAAGAGACTTAGATACGTCGAGGTCGTATCAATTTCCTCCCGCCATGCCCACTCTACCGCTCCTCCGTCGCCAAAGTCCTCTCAGCATCGTCCACTTCGCTAGGGCCAGCCCTTCACGATACGATTCCCAGCAGAGATTGTATCAGATATCCATATACTTCTTCAGACATGAATTTTAGACTTGAGAATGTATCTGAAAATAACTGAATACTCTGATAATGTTATTAATGGATGCTCATTGTGTATCAATCAGAATTGAGAAAATATCTTGTTATTTTCTGTCGTGAATAGACGAGAATGGATCATACGCTCAAACCAGGTGAAGGGCCACGGAACGTCTTTGTCGTGTTGATGCATCAGGATGCACAAGTAGGTCATTGTCAGGTTACAGAAAAAGAAGACATCAAGCGACCAGAAAGAAAGCATCGCGTTTATTTCATTGAATGACACATAATTATGTAAGATAATATAGAATCCACTAGCCAATAGTTGGTAGATCCGGAATCATAAGCTCCAATGGTCAAGTGAAGGGAGGATATAAACACAAATACACAAGTTTTAAGTGAAAAGCAAAAAAAGGTAAAAGTAGAATCTTCTCTGTCAACAATAATGTTTCAATGAGATAATCTTTAATAGAAAATGTGAGACCTAATAGGCATTTACTCATGGAAAATGCAGTTTCCATGCTGTTGAATCCAAATATTCAGGTTTCATGTTAAAATACAAATAGCAAAGAAACTTGACTCCTAACATGGAAGTTGAGAAAGCCCCACATAATCCAAACATTAGAGTATAATGAATGTAGTAACCAGTCTAAGGTGGAAAACTGGGCCATTTAATCATGCAAGAAAATCATAAACAAGAGGATTCAGGACCAAGGAAAGAGAGACTCTTGAAGTCTTCTCAGGGTTCTAGGATTTCTGACCCATTTGTTAATTATAATTTGAGTCAGTCATCTCTAAGTTATCATTGTGTAACTTATCTCTAAGTGATCATTTGATACTCTCCAATAATATCAATTAACGATGTCAACCAAATAGATGTCGAAATCCAAATATAGTTCAAGATTTGACAATGTAGCTTGAAGAAGTAAGGAAATAGAGTAGATCTTGACGGCTCCTCCTCTCAGGTCGAAGCTCCTTCTCGATCTTGGGCGGTTCCTCCTCTCAGGTGAAACTCCTCCCTCCAGACCAGCAGGCGAAGATGATCTCCCGCTGCTCCCGCCTTCTCGACTTCTAACTGTCGAGCCACAACTTCAAGAAAATGAGTAGCGCCCCATACCTGGGTCGCCCCCTTTATTTATAGGGGTGGGACACTGCCCCATCTGTCTGGGTCACTTTGACTGGTCATCAGTCCGTTGACCAGATCTGAGTTTCCTCCTTTGGTACTTCTTGGAATAGAGTCTATCATCATTCAAAAAGATATTAAATTGGTAAAGCATCTGTGAAGAAAAGACTAGGGCACCGGACAAGACACCTTGGTGACAAAAGAGATGCACACCTATCATTGATAATGAAAAAGGGGTACATATAGGAAGCTGCAACCTCCTGGTTGGGTAAGCGTACAACGACTACTTTTGAGGGGCACATGAGTTGCACGTGCCCCGTGATAACAGCATCATTGCTTCTGGCTTAAGTTATGAGATACTTACATGTTAAAGAGAACTTTTAAGTGAAAGGAAAAAAATTCATGAGGAAGACCCAAAGTTTAGAGATACCAGTGAGTCATCATGCAAGTAATCCATATTTACATTGTCCCCATAAATTGGACTCTCAGGAGAAAGTAGATGATGTGAAATATCCTCATTGAATATTGCAAAGATCATCCCCTGGAATCAACAAAGGATAGGGAAACATTATTTCACAGATAAAAAAAGAAGATCAGAAGGGTAAAACAATTAAGGTCATCAGATCCTCCAGCGGACATGAAAAAGATGACATGGCAGAAGACTCAGTAATATTATCAAAGCTTTAACTGCAACAATACTTACTTCCATAAACATTATTGGGATAAGTAACATTACCAAGGAAATATTGGAATACATTCTCAATCCAGATGGTCAATTGAATATATATATATATATATATATATATATATATATATATATATATATATATATATATTTTTTTTTTTTTTTTTGAAAGAAAAGTAGGGCAGACCACCCGGAAACCGGTGGTCCGCCTATTCCATTAAAAATAGGAGGAATATGTACACATCATTTACAGATATGGTCATTTAAGGCATTCACTCTATCCCCCCCAACCCCCAAAAGGTAGTAAAGCCGCAACGTCTGAGATGACGTTTTCAACCGATGCCGTCCTTCCCTTGAACTCCGCATCATTTCGATGCATCCATATCGTCCAAAGTGTTGTTAGTATTCTTCCCCATTCTGCTCTATTCTGGTATCTACCAGTCGTGAGTGATGCCCAAAAATTGGTGTCTGAGGATATATTCACCCCGGAGATCCGTTGTTTTTTTTTTTTTTTTCGGAGATCCATTGTGATGCCCATACTTCCCTGGCAATAGGACATGCGAAAAAAAGGTGTGAGCAGTCTTCATCACCCTCGCCACACAGAGGACACGAGACGGGCTCCGTTGGTGCCCATCGCCTGCGGTAAACCCGTGAGACCAGTCTTCTCCTCCTCAGCAACCAACCGAAAAGTCTCACCTTCAGGGGGAGTTTTTGCTTCATTATGGTATGGCATGTATTATTGGTTGAGACGTCGTCTCTCTCTTCCCCTCGGATTTTCAGGTATGCGTCCTTTACTGAGAAAGGCGGCCCCCGCCGTACCCACCCATCTCGGGAGACTCCCGAGGGTCTGAGAGGTAGGATGGTCACATGCATCCCCAACAGCTCCCCGAAACGATCCTCCGATAAAGTCCCAGGAAGGTTAGGGACCTAAGCCCCTTCCCAACATTCACTGACGGCGACATTTAGGTTCCTTGCCAGTGTAAAAAGTCTTGGAAACTGTATCTTCGGGGGTCCATGCTTTGTCCAATTATCAATCAAAAATCGGAATCCTCCCCCATCCCCCAATTTGGGGTCAAACAAATCCCAGATGTGAGGAATGGTTTGACGCAGACTACGCCAAAAAGGGGATTCCCCCCTCCTGTGTGCCCATCCCGTCTCCCAATTCAACGACAGATCATATACGTCTCTTAGCACCTTGACGGCTAGGCCCTCCATCGATGACACCAATAGTTCAACCCATTTAGCAAGCAATGCGATGTTCATAGATTTCAAGTAGAGAATACCTAGTCCTCCCTGTTTCATGGGTCTGCAGACCACATCCCAGGCTACCATGGATATCCCTCTACCTCCTTCTCCATTCCCTCCCCAAAAAAACCGTCTCATTAAACCTTCGAGTCGTTTGGCCACCCCTACCGCCACCTTAAACAGCGAGAGGTAGAAAATAGGGATAGCGGAGAGCACCGATCTCAAGAGCACCATACGACCCCCTCGCGATAGTACCCTGCTTTTCCAGCCCTCCAACCTCCGCTCCACCTTATCGATTACTGGTTGCCATTCTGCGATTAAGAGTCGCCTTCCCGTGAGAGGGAGCCCCAAATATCTCATCGGAAGAGAGCCTCGAGGTGTACCTAGCACGCGGGCGCATAGAGTCTCCTCCTACGAGGATAGGCCGAACCCCACGAACGCTGACTTTTCCCGGTTGAGACATAGTCCCGAGAAATCCGCAAACAACGGTGTGAGCTTCTGTTACCGAACCTTCCCTAAAGAATGTTGTATCATCTGCATACTGGAGCAATGGGATGCCCCCCGGATAGCTCGCCGTGTGAAATCCTCGTAAAAAGCCTTGCTCACACGCCTTAAGGGTACAACTGGCCAATGTGTTTACCGCAAGGACAAACAGCAGTGGTGCTAAAGGGCAACCCTGCCTGACTCCTCTCTATGGGTGGATCCACCCTCCTTCCGCCCGGCCATTTACCAAGATCGAGAAAGAGTGGGATGTAACACATTGTCGTACCCAGGTCACCCACATCTTAGGAAATCCCCTCTTTCTCATGACGGACCATAGGAATTTCCAATCGAGGGAGTTGTAAGCTTTCGCGAAGTCCACCTTCCAAATAAAGCCTTTTGTCCCCATTCTCTTCCATGCTGATACGATCTCCCCTGCCACCACCGCGCTCTCCTGCAGTTGCCTACCCGGGATGAAGGCCGATTGGAATGGACCGATTAGACCCCCGATCATCACCCTCAAATGATTAGCCATCACCTTGGCAATAATGACGAGATAGATGGAATTCGACAAAGCAATGGGTTTGAAATCCCCCACATTCACTGCCCCTGTGCACTTGGGCAGCAGAAAAAAGTATGACCGATTAAGTCTTTCCAGGCCAACCTTGTCCCTCTGGAACTCCTTCAAGGTATCCATCACGTCAGGGCCGACAACTTCCCAGAATTCGCTTAAGAAAATGACTGGGAAGCCGTCAGGGCCCGGAGCTCCCTCTCCATTCAAACCCTTGATCGCCGTCCTCACTTCCTCCGCACTAAAAGTCCTCACTAGCTCATCCTGTTGTGCTTGTGATAATCAGGATACCCCCGACCCTCCCATCGCCACTGGTTTCGGGGTCCTCGCTTAGTTACTGTTTGGAAATGGCTTGCTAGTACTGCTCCCACCGCTTGTGCCCCCACAAACTCTTGATCCCCCACTTTCACTGTGGATATGTGATTTGACCTCCGCCTTCAATTCGCCACCATATGGAAGAAGCGAGTGTTGGCATCTCCCTCCCTCAGTCAAATCTGCCGTGATCTTTGCCTCCAATCCATCTCAAGCTTATTATCCTACTCCACCACCTCTCGACATGTTTTCCTTTCCTTGAGTTCGTCTTCTAACAGGCATCTTGTATCTTCAATGGCGTCCAAATGTTGGACCCTCAATAAGGCTTCATCCCGTCTTCGGTGTCTTCCCTCTCGAATTTGTCTCTACACCCCGATGAGGTAATGACGCAGGCCTGCCAGCTTGGTGGCCAGCCTCATCATGGCTGAGCCCTGTGAAGAGTGACCCGTCCACCATGCTATCACCTTCTCTCTGAAGCCCCTCTTGCGTGGCCACGATCGGTCCAATTTGAAGTAAGTGGGTCTAACCTGCCCAACGTTATCCTGCCATATAATTGGGGCGTGATCAGATAAAGGTCTGGGGAGAGCTCGTACATCTGCTAATGGATGTGCCTCCAACAGGTCGACCGAGCACAGGAATCGGTCCAAGCGGGAGAGCGTGGTAGGACACCTCGTACTACGCCATGTGTAGTTGCAAATCATCGGTCCCATTTCCTGCAGTCCCGCCCCCGAGATGAATGCCCAGAACGGCTCTGATCCTGGGTCCTGCCCTCCCAAGCCATTCGGTCTATCGCTCGACTCCAGAGTGATGTTAAAATCCCCGCCAAACAGCATTGGGGACCCCTGAAAGAGGGAGGTGACTACCTCCAATGCCTCCCACAATCCGTGATGTCGGCCTGCAATGACCATATACCGATGCCACCATGCATTGAAATCCGTCGCTTCTTCTTCGTAGTTTAACAGTCGCCACGTACTGCCCTGTCCACGACCCTTCCTTAGCAAAGGTCGCTGTGTTCCATGCCACTAGTAAGCCCCCTGATCTGCCCGTGGCATTTACGGCCACAACACCCTCTAGAGAACCCCTTCCCACCAAGTTCCATACCTTAGTGTCCCATCTCTCCAACATCGTCTCTTGTAGGCACACCACATCCGCTCCCCATTGACACAAATAACTGCCCACAATTCCCCGCCTCCCTTCGTCCCGTAGTCCGTGTATATTCCACGATAGACACTTCATTGATGATCTGATGCTTGCCCCCCTTGCACCCTCTCCGGGGTTACTCCCACCTCCTCGGCCAACTCCACCATCGTCGGATGTGTGCCATGGACCACCTCCGTCACTGCGGCCTCTGTGTGGCTAGAGGACTCTGCAGCCTCTTCCCTGCTGTTTTGCTGATCTCTTGGCGCAGCCCTATGTGTCTTTCGACGAGCTGCCATCTTCTTCGATCGTCCGTCAGCGATTAGGCGTATCTGGCCGTTGTGTCCGGACACCACCCAGGTCTTCCTACCGTCCTCCTCCGTAAGCGCCAATTTTCCCCTTCGATAAACTCCCTTAAAACAGCGGAGATCATCATTAGTTATCTGTCTCACCCTTTTCCTCCCTGGGTTTTGATCTTGGAGGTTTTCGTGGACATTATCCTCCATGCTCGAGGCCGGCGGGATGGCCGATGATGTACCCTCCACATGGACCGGGGCCCCGCTCGCCCCATCCTGTACGTCTTCCTCCATTGAGGCTTCGTCCTCCGGCACTCCCGTGGGGGAATCACCCTTCCCCTCCACCGCCTTCCGATGGGCATCCTGTCTTCCGAACTCTCCTAGCGTGGCTGGAGGGGTCTTGGCCCTTATCCTAGCTTAGAATGACCGTGTATATCCCTGAGCCCAGACTGACTCAGGCAGCTCCTCCCCTTCTATCACTTCGACCTCTAGCAGCACCACATTTGGGTCCCCAAATTCTAACCCCGTCGAGATGATGCTTTTAAGTCGGCCGAAAGAGGCGACCAGGTTTGCTAATGTCATCTCTCGACAGTGCACCAGTGGGACCCCGTGCACCTCCACTAGTATCCCCATCTTTTTAACTCCCTCAGCCCCATCGGAAGGGAGGACTCACCGCCACCTCACCGCCGCCTCACCTCCGTGGTATCAGTGACCCGTTGCTTCCATCCGCATACCGCGACATGTGAGGCCCCTCGAAGGAGCAAGGAATGTGCACCTATCCTTTGCACCTCCGCCTGGTCCAACTGAGGGAATTTCTGCCATAAGTCGGCGCGAACATTCTCAACATCAGGATAGTCCCCAAAAACATCGCCCACCAAGCACTTTTGGAGGATGCTGGAACATGTGTCATCTCCGTCTACTTCTCCTTGGGCCATTTGTTGACCTGGGCTTCGGACCGGATATCCCACTTGCGCCTGGCGATTGCTCCCTTCCCCTCCCCCTTGACGGCACTCATATTGACGGTGCCCTATCCTTCTGCACCGGCGGCAAACCACTGGATCCCGACAGAGGCACGCAGGGTGGCCCGACAATAAACACCTAAAGCATATGTTCTTCTCCCCAACTGACCTCTGAGGGGCATGCTGGCCCCTCTTTGCCCGACGGGATCTCACCTCCACCCAGCCGTCGTTGTCTCCTACCTCCGCGTCCCTGGTTTCCTTTCCCGTCTTGCAATTCCGGCTTGCTCCTGGCGTGGCTCTATCCGCGGCAGCGAAAATATGGTCCTCTTGAGCTTCCCCATCCTTGTTTGTGTGCCTGGGGGGACGGTGCTCTCTTGGTGGCGCCCCCCTCTTCTCCATTTCGTGTGGTGTGGGGCCTCTTTCCGCTTGCCCCTTTTGAATGACCCTGCTCCCCCTATCCCGGAGCTCTGGCCCTTCCGCAAGATGTGCATACATGGGTCCCTTACCCTTATCCTTCTCCATTCCTGTCATCCGAGTGCTGCAATCTTACCCATCCCGGCGGATCAGGTTCTGTTCCGGCTCTGCTAAGACTTGGGATGACCCCCTCCAAGCGCCCTCATGGTCTTCAAGATCTCCCCCCCGCCCCTTCCCTCCATGTGGAGGTGTGTGGGGCCCTTTCACCTTGGGCACGGTGGGACCCTCCCCCATGGCCGCGGTGGAGCCTGTCGTCTAGATGCCACCGTAATGGTCAGTAGCCATAACTCCAAGAACTTTGTCACAGTGGTCCCCGGGTGCCCTGTCGGAGGTCCTCCCACCAGAAATCGCCCCCTGGACAATCCCGCAGGAATCTTGCCCTGTCGAGGTTATGGGGTGATCTTCTTTGCTGGTCCAGAGGAGATCTCCCGCATGCTTGGTTGAAGGCCTGAAATTCGTCGCGGTGCCCCCCAACACGTCGGGATGTGAGGCCACCAACCCCCCCAGAAGGAGCTTTACGGTATGTTTCCCACAATCTATTTCCTCCTGGATGAACGTGTCGGGGTCCCCTTTCGACACATCCACGCTGAACAGCGGCATGTCTTTTCCCATCGAGTCGCTCATCTCGTCCGACACAATCGTATCGTCCCGCATCGTACAACCCCTTGGCGTAGAACCTGGCGTCCATGGGAGCTAAATTGCCCGACGTCGGGAAATTTTCCTTTTTTTTTTTTTCCGACGGGCTGGTCGAGCTCTGCCAGTCGAGCTCCGACAGGGAGTTCGACGATCGCCGACGGTCACTCTCCGGCGATCTCTGGCGGGCTAGCTACCCTTGCTCCGACGATCTCCGACAGACGAGTTTCTCCGAGGGTCGAGCTCCCGGGGCTCCGCCGATCTCCGATGGTCGACCTTTGATGGTCGGACCTTCTCCGGTCAAGGCAGTCGATCTCCGATGGTCTCCGACAACCTTCTTCCCAACGATCTCCGAGATCTTCACCCCGACGATCTCCGACGGTCGACCTTTTCCCCTTCTCCCCTGTCGAGCTTCGACCTGCCCCGACGGTCGGCCTTTTTTCCCTGTCGTTTTCCCCGCCAATTCGCCGCCGTTGTCCCTCACAGGTTCTCCCCCACCGGTTCTCCCTCACCGCCTTCTTTCACTGCCGTTCGCCCCTATATATATATATAGAGAGAGAGAGAGAGAGAGAGAGAGATTGATCGGGTACAATGAAAGCATTTCAAATTAAATGGCTTACAAGAGGCTTTAATCAGAGCCAGATATTTCGGACAAGATGCTCTAAAGAAGACATTATGTGCAGTAAAAATCAATGACTCTTTTGTTTCTTTCTTTCCTTTCCTCTTCACGGTATTCTTCTCCACCCCTCACTCCAATGGCCTGCATTCTGACGGTGATGGCTTCTTTAGTCATGCTGTCTCCTATTCGTTGAAGGTGTGATGTCATTGTCATCATTGTCCAACATGCGCTGATTCTGAATGGCCAAGGCAGTCCATAAAGGAGTTGGATTGGAAAGGAAAATGAGAAAGCTTGCCCTTCATTCCTAAAACCCTGGTTCTTCCAGCACAAGATGGGTTCTTAATTTAAAAAACTGGCTAATTCATCCTTTGCACTCTTAGGAGAAGAAGCACTTGGATAATCAAACACAAGAGAACAGTCGCAAGGAAAACTAAGAGAGAAAAATAGCGGTATTCAAGTGTCTCATAAGGGTTACAGTGCACGCCTTATTTAATTCTACAATGAAGAAAAAACTCAACATCAGAAGTATGGGACCAAAGAGATGTTCCTTTCACATAACATACATTTCAAAACATGTCAAAGCAGAGTTTACGATTCTGTCAGGTCCGAAAAATAAACCAAATGGCATAACATTCAGAAGACAACACGCCAGAGCAGACTATCTCACTGGTCATCTGGAAAAAATTGTTTAATAGTCAAATCAAAAGATCATTGTGCCCACTCAGATGGAATGAGATAAATAGTATGAGCCCTATCGGTCAATTCATGTGAAGTCTAATAATTACATATCATATCCCCTGCTCAAGAATCTGGAGCTACATAAGAAACATGGCAGATAAATGATATAATGGAGAGTGAAAAAAAATTCCAGACCATTTGTTGGGAGTATATAAGAAAAACTAGAAGCCTGCACTAGGGACTATCAAAAACCCCTCCAAACCGTGGTCAGGGCCAGGTGTAAAATTTCTGAAACTCTATGAGAGTTAGGAAGAAACAAAAGGTGGGGTTTATCAGCTGTCTTTTGGAATAACATGGTATGGACTTAACATGGTATTGAAAAGTGTCACGATCCACTAAGCAAACTAGGGGCATTATCGTCTTTGTGCATTTCATTGGTATTTCCCTTTAAATATGTAGCCCTCCTCGTTAGAGGGCATGAGTTGTTAGTCATATTTTCCTTCCAGTAGTCTTCTTCTCTCTCGACGACGTCCACTCCGTCAAGTCCCGTTCCTCCGGCGACGTCCACTCCGTCACTCTCTGCCTCTCTCGTTCCCTTGGCATCATCCACTCCGCCAGGGTCAGCCTCGTTCTCGATACGATCCCAGCTGGGATCCTATCAAAAAGGGATATTCAGTAACCGATACCATTAAAACATATCCAGAATCTTTTGAAATTTAGATCTTGGGAAAACCGTCATAATGGAGCCATGCGATCTTCGAATATCAAGTAGAATTGAAAATGTAGCATGTATAAGTTATGAAAGTAGACGAGAAACAAGATAGAATTAAGATCTTCCTCAAGAGGTATCCCTCCCACCAGCGGTTACTCCCCGTGTTCTGGTCTTTCAATCACTCTGGACTGCCTCTGACGACTTTTTGAAAAAAAATATCACACCCTTCTCCCTCTCAAGCTTTGATGGCGCAGGCCCGGACACCCCGTCAGAGTCGTCATCATCGTCCCCGACAGCACCTGCTCCAACCCCGGATACGTCTTCGGAGACGTCACCACCGCCCTCGACAGCGCCGGCCGTCCGCGTTCAGCCCGCCCGGCAAGCCAAGGCGTCGGTACGCACACTCGGATTCAAGTATTCCGGGTAATGGACACCGTATCGTTATATTTTACGTCTTTGTTTCTTTATTCGTCTTTGTTTTAGTCATCTCTGTACGTAGTTTACCGACTCGTCATGATCGTATGTAGTGGAGGGAGGTTCATCCTATAAGGATCTCCTTCCCCCCACCTTCGCTCGTCGTCGGTTCTGTTTTCGTCAAGGTCCTAGGATTAGTCCGTTATGTTTTCTTATTTTCACTTTTGTTTTGTGTTTTGGACTTAATGGGCCAACCTTCTCCCTCCCCTATATAAGGGAAGAGAGTTGCCCTAAAGAGACTTACGTTGTTGTTTTATGAAAGAAATTATATCCCCTCGTTGGGTTTGAAGAATCTGTACGCTCGTTCTTGAAGAAGAATTAGGGTTACGCCTGGTGAAGGAGAAGAAGGGAAGAAGCCTACGGTGGTGGCGAAGCTAGTAGCTGAAGGAGGAGACTTGGAGAGGAAGGAACGCCGCCCCAGATCCGGCGTCCTCGCTCTGCCCGCGTGGCGCCGCCCTCCGCTTGCGCACCCGCGCGCCAGCGCGAGCACCTGTGCCGCTGAGCGAGTCCGCACGGCTAGCGCACGCCCGCGCCACTCGGCGCCCACGGATCCTCTGTTGTGGGCGACCCGCGTCAGGTACTGAGCGCCTGTGTTGCACCGGTCAATCTGCTCTCCTCTCCTCGACAGTAGTCTCAACCTGCCACCGCTCGGCGTCGCTGACGGCCTTCCCACTCCAGCCCAGGCCTTCCCCTGGCCGTTTCATCGCCACTGTGACCGGGTCTCATTGCCGGCGACGCCCCGCCACCTCGGCTACCAGCCGTCGCCCCTCACGGTGACGACGACGGCCTCCTGCATTTTGTTGCCTACTCAGACTTCTACGCCGGCTCGACTTGGTTCGTACTGGACGCCGGCCGCTGGTTGATGTGCTGCATCTCGCAGTGCAACTCCCTGCAGTGCCCTGCTACGCACAGTGCGTCCACCTGCACGCCTGACTGCCTGTTGCCGCACGCGTGTGGCCCATCGCCGGGACCCTGTGCCATGCCGCGCTGTCCGCGCTAGACGCGGTGTCTGCCGCTGATCTATCGCGCGGTACTTAGCCGTTCCCACCAACTATCAGGCCCGCGCCCCACGCACTCGACAGAGTGCCGGTCCCAGTCTCCGGCTGGTGGGGCTCTTCTACCGCGACCCGGCTGCCGCTGTTGCTTACCCCCGGTGCCCCGAGCGGCTCACTCTCTCTCACCGATCGCGACTGGTGGTTAGCACCCCGGTACCTCCTGTTCGCCTGCTGACATCCACCGTCCCAGCACCGACATTGCGGCCCGGGAACTTCTGCAAGGCTGAGAACGACCCGTCCTCCTTTGGACGAACCGAGGTACGCCGTCCCTTGCCCGTCTCTTATTTCTGACAGTACGTCGCCGTTTGCCTCCACCGCGCTCGGTTTAGACGTAGGTGAGCGAGACAGGGCGAGTGAAAACGCCGATTGTTTGAGCATCTCTCCTGGTTCTGGACGAGTCGGGCTCGCTCTTCACGTGTGGGTGCTATCTGGCGGGGTAATTCCCGTTCGGCGCCGTAGTGACCTCGCCCCTCCCGGACGAGGGTCAGGAGGTCCCCTACCTTCTCCGGGCGACCCCGTCGATTCCCGGACGTCGGCTTCTACCTGTTCGTCGGCAGCTGCGCGTACTACACTCCCTTCCGTGTCATTTCATCGTAGCTCGTCTCTTCAGGAATCCCCGTACCCGACGAACCCCAAACATTCGTCGCGTATCGCCTCTCCTTCGACACCGAGTACGAACCCTCGGTGACGGCAGGACTTCGTCTCGTACGTGGTCGTGCATCAAGCTTTATTCCTACGATCCTCCAGAACGTTGGAGTTTATCTGCACGTGTGTTGAAGTGGCAGCATTCCTCTTGAGCCTCCTGTGATACGCTCTTGAAAATAACGTATCAGTATCATACTTTGTGAATAAAGCATATAAAAAGGGGTTGTCAATATTTCTACAGTATGATATGGTTATGAAAGGTGATAGAATGATCTCTCATTCACTTGATCTCCAGTAGCGCTTCCCTTGATGGATCTCTATCCCTCTCTCAATCGACCACCTATCCACCTCCTTCCTATTATCCTCTACCGATACAACCTTAGGGGTTGTCTCAGAATCAGAACAAGGATTTGCCATATTCATCTGTTGTGCCAATCATCAATTTTTCATTTCTCTTGTCCCTAATACAGTGAGCAAGTTCCCTGAGACTTTATGACATTGATAAGATCCCGCTAAGATCATATCGTCTCTGATGTAATTTGAGGATAAGGAGAGTTCCCAGGGTGAAGAGGAGAAGGGGAATGGTCGGGGGAAGGCCGACCTGAAGGGGGAGGGATCGGCCGGGGACAAGCCGCCTGAAGATGCGGTGAGGGAGAGACGATCACGAGGACGGGGATCGTAGAGGGAGATGGAGCTTGGACAAGACGAGAGGAGGGGAGGGAAAACAATCCTTTAAATTTTTAAAAAGGAACAAAAAGCCAAACATGACGAGAATGCCCCCGACGCGGCCCGCGGAACCCTATCAGACATCTCCATCATCTATGATTTTGACCTGATCTGAACTAAATTCTGAGACCTCACATGCCATTCTGTAGTCTTATTAAACAGGTATTGCTTTCAAATATCTCAGTTAGAAATACATTCCAAAATTATAATTCAGATTAAGTTTCTGAATTTGTTAGGTTGGTAGTGTCAAGACTAGCGCAATGTTCTGGCCCTGAAAATACATTGCAAGAACAGCAAAAAAAAGTTCTCTTCTGACATGCATCCTGAGTCATTTATTTATTAAAAATTGATCGAGCACCATCTCAATTAATCTAATCCACAGCAGACTCATTTAAAAACAAAAAATAGACTTAACTGAGGATCATACTATAATCTCTCAAAAATAAGATATTTACAACACATACTGCCAAAAGATACCACACTCACTGTTAGAAAGCTTAAGATTGATTCAACTCTGGAAGCATAGTCATCCCGATACTGACTAGGTTTATATTTCAAATATACCCTGCAAATGGTGGACGGTATTGATCAAATTTCATATTTATAACTACAAATAAAAAACAAATGGAAACAATAAAAACTGCCACATCAGCTAAAACCATCAAGTATTCAATTATCAAAATAACAAGAAATTTGTAAAAATAGACTTTGTTAAAACTAGAAGTCTTCGAGTAATTTGTGTAGAAATCAAGAATCATAAAAAGGCTCAACCCTCATAAATTGTTTTAGGGTTCAGCACATGCTATTGATAATGGGAAAGAGAGGGAATCCGAAATGGGCCCATGTTAATGGACCATTACATACAGATATTGTAAAAATAAGAATTTTTTTTTTTGAAAGAATAAAAATAATAATAATAAGAATGTATCATGAAAATAAGAATGTATCATGAAATAAGCACGTTCCCCTCAAGCTGGTGAGTGGACATTATCTACTCTCAGTTTGCAATACAGACAGGCCTTTGGTGAAGATATCAACTCCCTGTGGAACCAAAGAAATATGCAGACTGCAGAATCTTTGGTACCATCCTTGATCAATAGCCTCCTCATGCTCTGCTAGAGATAGCTGGTAATATACTTCAATAGGATTGGTACAGGGCTGCAAGTCCACCTTAACAAGCTCTTGAAGAAGGTCAGCAAGTTTATTTCTGTGGTGAAAGAAAGGTAGAATTGGTAGAAGATGGCACCTTAATACCAAGAAAGTAAAGTGATGGCCGGAAATATGTGATGTAGAATTCAACTGGATGATGTGAAGCCAGCTGAGCTGCTATAATGTCATCCACGTAGACAACAAGGGTTACTCCCCCAGACGATGAATGATGATAGAAAGGGTACATTCACATTTGCACTAAGACTAACCAAAATCTTTCGTAATAAAATCAACCAAACCACGCCCGAAGCGACTTATTGACGCCAAATTAGACTTTCATAAGACACCAAAGAAGAAGTAGCATAGCAAAGAGGCAAGGACATGTAAAGCTAACCATTAAAATCGCCATGTATGAATCATTCTTGATGTCAAATATTCGCAGAGGCCAACCATGATATGCCACAAGAGCAGTTACAAGGCTAATAGTGTCCATTTTAGGAATGGAGGCAAATGTATCCAGGTAGCCAACCATGATTACCCCCTTTTAGACACAAGTAGGACCTTATATCGCTCAAGAAAGCCGTCAAATTTTTACTTGGCAGTATAGGTCCAACGGCAACTAACCAAATATTTTGCCTGAGCCAAAGGAACAAGATCCCAAGTCTCGTTTTTGTCCAAGGCAGCAAGTTCTTCGATGGTGTGACACCACACAAGATTAGCTAATGATACACCCGCAATCTTCTGAATGGCAATGGAATCAAAACTGGTAAAGAAGGCATTGTAAGACGGGGAGAGACAACGGAAGGAGACCTAAATGGCCAAAAGATAAAGAGTATTTGAGGTAAATGGCAGAAAGGTTTTGTGGAGGGAATGTGAAGATTATCATAAGAGGGAAGAGGGGAGGTGGCTCAATAGGGGCAAGTTACGGGTGAGGTGAAAGCTTAGGTGATGGAATAGATCGTCATGGGAGGACATGGCCGCTGATTGTATGTGGTCCAATGAATTTCTGTGTAGGAGCAAAGTTAGGGTGGGTGGATGGAGGATCAGCAAAGGAATGCAATGAGGAAGGTAATACAGAACAGGACGGTTCAGAATGAGAACCAAGAATTGGAGGAGATCCAAGAGGAATAACAAACTCATCAAGCAGGCGAGGAGAACAGGAAGATGTGGAAGAGTAGACGGGAGTGAACTCATCAAAGGTGACATATTAACTCAAAAGGAAGTGATGGGTATATAGATGATAGCATCTTTAGTCCTTTTGATGAGGAGACACCCACAAAGACCAATTGCAGCGCCTTAACCGTGACCTTGACTCGAGAAGGGTGATGGTTGACGCCACAGGAAATGAACCAAAAAATATGAGGAATAAGGTTAGTTTTCAGTGAAACCAATGGATAGGCCTGATGCAAGGCATCAAGGGGAGGGATACGAGAAAAGACGCAAGAGGGAAGGTGGTTGATGAGATGGACTGTGGTGAGAGAGGCTGCATCCCTGAAGTATTTAGGCATGTTTAAGTTAAGGATAAAAATAGGATGGTATCAAAGATGTCACAAACTTGTATTCAGATAGACTGCTCTGTTGATGGGGGCATGGACAAGATGTTTTACGAATGATGTCATGAGAAGTGAAGAACATGAAAAGGGTGGAGCAGAAGTGTTTAGAGATGTATCAAAAGGATTCTAGATGAGGGCATGGAACAAAATGATAGTTTGACTAAGGTCAGATCAGTTTGGCTACAAACGGCACAAACTACAACACATGAGTCTATGCCATGAGAAGGATCAGATATTAAATTTGGAGGAAAACTCCAAGATTTGGTTCTAGCACCATAAAGAAATCAAGAATAAAGAAGAGGCTCAACAGTCGTATCGGTTATAATGGGAGGACAGAATCGGACAAGGCCACATGTTAATGGGCCATTACATAGAGATATATCAGAAATAGGAAAAGCAATAGGTATTACTCTAGTGCAGCAGGAGGGACGTGTGACATGATGGGACAAAGTCGTCACGGATGACGGAATTTCAAATAAAGTAAAAAGAGGAAAAAAAAGAGAGATTGAATATAATATTTAGAATTAAATGAGGGATACCGAGAGAGAGAGAGGGAGAATGAAAGAGGGAGTGGGGCATGAAAGAGAAAGAGAGGGACACTGAAAGGGGGAAAGGAACTCAGACAGAGAGGGAGAAGAGGGGGAGGAAACAAAGAGAGAGAGGGAGTCTAAGGGGGGGGAGACTGAAGAAGAGAGGGAGACGAATAGAAAGAGGGAGAGGGAGAAGGAGAGAGAGAGAGATGGAGACAGAAAGAGAGAAAATGTTAAAAATATGTCAAACTAGACAATTACAATATTTAATTGTGGACATATCCTTTCGTCACCTGTGACGGGGACGCCATCTGGTGGAGGGATGAGGACGGGATGACAGTTCATGGGACAGTGACCAAAACACGACGGAATTTTTGAAAATCCTGGGACACGTAATGGAATCGGAGACGTGACGAACTTGATATCATGCTCTCATCTCTCAGCGCTCGTCATTCGTCCACTCATGTCAGGGTCGTCACGTCCTGGACATGCCATTCCCTACCTCAGATGAACGTGGAATCCCAAACACTTCCGCTGCTTAATTCAGTCCAATGTGGTGGATCCACATAGCTGGCTCATGGAGGTATAAGCCCAGACACTTCTTCTCCGTTATCATCTTGGATCCAATGGACCATTCAATCGGGTGCCACAGCCCATATGTCCCCTGACTCACGTTGTTTCCTCACCTACACCTCCTCTTCCAGCTTTAGTAAAATTAAAATTGTGTGATCACCTCCTTACTGCTGCCAAGGTGGGGTGTGTCCAACTTTCCTCCCATATTACTCTTAGCTATGTACTCCATATTCCACGCCTTACCGTGAAATTCCAATCAGTTTGTCGCCTTATTCAAGACTTAGGTCAGGATTTATCATTCACACCTAATAAAGGCTTCTATTGTGGGCATCCTACACCTGATAAGGTGTCGGAACAGAAGGCTACACTTGCTAAGGAAAACGATGGTCTCTACATCCTTCCGTGCTCTCATTCGGTCTGTAATGTAGGAGCTGCTCTCTCCTCTATGACACACATCCCCTTTGGCTTCTTCACAACCATTTGGACCATCCTTCCTCCCCTAATCTCAAGTTGAAGTTTCCCTGTTTGTTTCATGGACGTCCTATGGTTGAGTTTGTTTGAGAACTGTGTCATTTGTCAAAACATACTCAGAGAACGTATCCCCCTTCAGATCCTCTTCATGCTCTTCTTCTCCCTTCACTCTCATTCATAGGGACATATGGGCACGATGGTTGATGACTCCACCCGCTTAACATGGGCTTCTCTTAAAAAAAAATCTGACTTCAGACGAACTGTCATTTTGTTCCATTCTCTCATCCAGAACCAGTTTGCTACAACCCCAAAATGCGTACGCTCCGACAATGCCCATGATTTTCTTAACTCCACCTTTTCTACTTTCTTCAATTCCCAAGGCTTTGTTCATGAAACATCATGTGCCTACACTCCGCAACAGAATGGCCTTGCTGAAAAAAAGTTTCGCCACATATTTGACACCACCTGAAGCCCTCTTCATAACATGAACATACTAAAATATTTCTTGGGATGAGTCCTCCCTCACTATTGTCCATCTCATCAACCGTCTTCCCTCATGTCGCTTTTTTCATATCTCTCCCCTTAGTGGCCTGCATCACACCTACCCAACTGTGTCTTTGAAAACTAACCTTACTCCCCACATTTTTGCGTATATTTTCTATGTCGCCAACCATCACCCTTCTCGAGACAAACTAAATGCCAAAGCGCTCTGATGTGTATTTGTGGGTTATTCATCAAACCAAAAAGCGCATAATGCTATCATCCATCTACTCATCGTTTCTTTGTGAGTAAGGATCTCACCTTTGATGAGTCAACGTCTTTCTATTCTTCATCATCGTCCTCGCTCACTTCATCTTATCATACACTTGACAAGTCCCTTGAATTTGTTAAGACCCCATCCAACACGGACAAGTAGAATGAAAATGAAAGATAGCCAATGCCAATATGAAGAACTCACTCAATATTCATAGATCTTGCATCTCAATCCCATGGAAAATATAGTGATCGCAGTTCACGAACAACAGATAGAATCGAACATGTAACTATGGCAAACATACGAAGAAATCACAGTACTAGACAGGTAGAGTATAAGAACAACTCTCCTGAGAGATTCTTAACTGCTTCAATCAGATCGGTCTTCCGCAGCTCCGCGGAGGAGGATCTCCTTCCACACCAACAGGGAAACAACTAACCACTTCTTGGTGATCTGAAAAAAAATATACCCCTTCTTTATATAGAGATTTCCCCCGCATTATTCAAATAGTCATACACGTGCGGTGTAAGTCTTGCATATCCTTTTGCTTTGGTAAGTCTTCGTCAAAAACTTGTCAGATTTCCTCGTTCCCCTTGCTCCTATTCCAATTGTTTCTGAGTCTACTCATCCTCAAAAATTCAATGGGACCATGTATCTTCGGTGTCCATGCTCTCAATTAGTGATTTCTGCCCTCTCACCTAAGTCCACACATGAATCTACACCTGAGTCTACACATGTGTCTGCACTTAGGTTTGCACCAGAACCTTGTATTGTTCCTGCTGAGTTACCTACTTATCCTCTCCCTCCTGATGACCTTCACATTGATCTCCAAAAACCACTCATTCCGGTAGCTCCAAACCCCTTTATCCTTTGGCCGATTATGTCTCCTCCCATCGCCTCTCCTCCTCTTATAGAGCCTTTCTCAAGATTCATGATTCCATTACCATTCCAAAGATAGTGGATGCAGCATTGGTTCATCCTGAGTGGTGTCATGCCATGGAGGAAGAACTTGTAGCCTTGGAAAAAAACCAAACTTGGGATCTTGTTCCCTTGCCTCCTAGCAAACATCTGGTCGGCTGTCGTTAGGTCTTTGCCATCAAGTACAAGTTAGATGGCTCTTTTGAACAGCAACTGGCATGCCTTGTGGCTAAGGGTCATCCTCAGCAGCTTGGCATTGATTATTTGAAAACTTTTTCCACTTTGCTAAGATGAATACTGTTCGCTTGCTCATTGCCCTTGCTGCTCACCATAGGTGGCCTCTATAGCAATTTGACGTCAAGAATGCATTTCACAGGCACTAATTTGACGTCTTCTCAGGTCTGCCATCTTAAGAAGTCTCTCTATGGCTTAAAGCAATCTCCTCAGGCTTAGTTTGGTCGCTTCCCACACTCGATGAAATTTTTTGGCTATTCTGAATGCAATGGAGACCATTATCTTTTCTATTTTCATTCCTCGTTAGGGTGAGTAACACTCTTTGTTTACGTCGATGACATTATTATTATGAGGAATGACTCTCATGCGGCAGATCAGTTGGTTACATATCTTGCTGGTGAATTTGACATCAAACACCTCAGACCCCTCTGTTACTTTCTAGGTACTGAGGTCACATATTCTACTCATAGTATTTTTCTTTGCCAACGGAAATATTTTTTTTTTTTGGAAGAGAATAAGAAAGACCACCCTTAAGTGGTGGCCAACCTGCTACCATTAAAGATGAAACTTATGTACAATCAATATACAGACATGACCAGACCAGTCAACCAATCACCTCCCTCCAATCAAAGAAGACACTAATGCCTCAATGGTGTGAGTGACATTCTCCGCTGACGCTCACCTCCCCTTCAACACCACCTCATTTCGTTGTAGCCATAATGGCCATAGCACGGCCAGTATCTTCCCCCATTCCAACCTGCTTCGATACCTACCCCCTGTGACAGAGGTCCACAACGCCTCGTCGGAGGAGGTATCTACCCCTGGTATCTGCTGCGCTGCCCATACACCTTGGCCAAACTGACACATGAAGAATATGTGGGAGCAGTCTTCGTCGCCCTGGGCGCACGTGGGACACTCGACGGAAGCCTTTGGGTTCCACCTCCTGCGAAAGAACGTGTGACCAATCTTCGTCGCCTCAATAGCCAGCAGAAAAACCTCACTTTGAGAGGAACTTTTTGCCTCATCAACATGGTGTATGACTTGATGGTTGCTGAATCGCCCCCCCCCTCCTCCCCTCGGATCTTCAAATATGCACCCTTCACTGAGAAAGGCGGTCCTCGCCACACCCAGCCATCTCGATATTCATTCGACAGTCTGATGGGTAGAAGGATCTCTTGTAGCTCCATCAGTTCCTCAAACCGTAGGGCTGATAATGCTCCATTCATGATAGGGACCCAAGCTCCGTCCCAGCATTCGCCGACAGTAGCATCTGGGTTCCTCGCTAGAGCAAAGAGCCTTGGGTATTTCATCTTCAGGACGCCTTGATGTGCGGAAATAGCTAGAATGGAATGCGGAAAGTATGGAAAAACATCTCGTAATGTATTTAACCAGAAAATCGATTATGCTCCTGCGGAAGTATCTACTCGTTACGGAATCTTAGGTGTCGAAGTGTTTGGACCAATTATCACTCCAGAACCGAAAACCTGCCCCGCCCCCCAACCTGGGGTCAAAGAACTCCCGGATGTGGGGTATGCTTTGACGCGGACTACGCCATAAGGGGGACTCCCCCTGAGCCATAACCCACCTTCTCCCCCAATCTGTCTCTGAGCCATATCTGACCCTAAGGACCTTGAGGACAGAACCTCCGCTAATGCTGCAATCTTTTCCACCCATTTGGTCTGAAGTGCCAGGTTCATGGACTCCATGTGGAGCAACCCCAACCCTCCTTATTTCACGGGCTGACAGACCTCCTCCCATGTTATCAAGGGTACCCACTTATGGCCATCCTCTCCATTGCCTCCCCAAAGAAACCTCCTCATCAGCCCCTCCAAGCACTGTGCCACTATGGATGGTATTTTAAATACCAATAGGTAGAATATTGGGATCGCTGCGAGCACTGATCTCAGTAGCACCAAGCGACCCCCTTTTGATAACACTTTGGTCTGCCAGCCCTCCAACCGCCTCTCCACCTTCTCGATCACTGGTTGCCATTCTTTCGCTAAAATGTGTCTCCCCGTCAGTGGAAGGCCTAGATAGCTCATTGGTAGAGAACCCCAACGTGTGCCTAGTGTCAAACTTGCATGAGCCCTCTCTCCTCTCCAGCTGCTCTCTGCCCTGAAGCTCTGTCGGCTAGGGTTTTGGCCAAAAAACACACTTAATTCTATTGAACGGGATTGGCCTTTAAAAGGCCATACAGAGTGAGAGGGTGGGCCCCACATCACTTAAACAAAATGGGCCACTTATATCATGTGGCCCATAAGTACATTAAGAAGAGAATATGGAGAAAAACAAAAGAAAAGAAAAGAAGAAAATAAAGGCTGTCTAACACCCCCCCGCAAGTTGGGCGTGAATGTTGATCATGCCCAACTTGGAGATGAGTCTCTGGAACTGGGGACCAGGAAGGCCTTTGGTGAAGATGTCAGCAACTTGCTCCAATGACCTCACATACTCGAGTGTGATAACTCCTCCATCAATTTTTTCTTTAATGAAATGCCGATCAATCTCAATGTGCTTCGTCCTATCATGCTGAACTGGATTCTGAGCAATTGCAATGGCTGATTGATTATCACAGCACAGTTTAATATCCCCTTGGGAGAATAAACTAAGGTCTTCCATGATGCCTTTGATCCAAAGTGCTTCACGTACACCATGTGCTATGGCTCTGAACTCTGCTTCTGCACTTGAGAGAGCAACTACCTTCTGCTTCTTACTTCGCCATGTCACCAGACTGTTCCCAATAAAAGTACAATAACCAGAGGTGGATCTTCTGTCTGTTATTGAACCAGAAAAGTCAGCATCAGAATAAATCTTTACTGACACATCTTCATCTCTTGTGAACAATATACCTAGTCCCACTGTAGCCTTAAGGTACTGCAATACTCTGTTTGCTTCCTCGAGGTGAGCTTTACATGGATTATTCATAAACTGGCTCAAAGTACTAACAGCATACGAAATATCTGGTCGGGTATGATTTAGATAGATGAGTTTCCCGATCAACCTCTGAAACGAGTCTTTATTCACTGGAGGACTATCGTTCTCCTTACCCAGTTTAACATTGATGTCTGGTGTTCCCAGCGGTCTGCTGTCAAATTTTCCTGTCTCATGGAGTAGATCCAGAATGTACTTATGCTGTGAAATGAAAATTCCTCTTTTTGAGTGTGCAACCTCAATACCCAGAAAATATGTCAAGGCCCCCAATGCTTTAATATCAAACTTCTCAGAAAGTTGCTGGCTAAGTTGTTGAATTTCTTCCTCATTTTTTCGTGTGACAATTATATCATCCACACAGACACTAAGAATTGCCATAGAGCCAAAGGGACTGTGCTTGATAAACAGTGTATGATCATTGTTACTCTGCTGATATCCCAAACTTCTCATGACTGTGGAGAATTTTCCAAACCAGGCCCTTGGCGACTGTTTCAGGCCATAAAGTGCCTTCCGCAATTTACACACCACATTTGGTCTATCTGCTAGTTGGTATCCAGGAGGAGTAGTCATGTACACTTCCTCCTCTAAATCACCTTGCAGAAAAGTATTTTTAACATTGTCAAATAAAAGGGATATCTTGGGCCAAGCTCGGTGGGGCCCACTACCCGATTTTAAAATCGGGACAATAACGGCTAGTTTTTTACTAGCCGTTATGAACAGTAAATTAGCCGTTAAACGGCCTGTATATATACCTACTTGAGTAATAAAAAACTTGAATATTTTCTCTTAAATTCTGTTCTTTCTCTCTACTTCCTCTATTCTCTCATTCTCGCCCAAGAGTGTCTACACAATTCTGTCATGGTATCAGAGCAGGATCTCTGATCTTGCATTTGATATTTGTTGTTTTTTGGAGCTTAAGAGCATCCTACGGGAGGCTACCTAAAGTGTCCAGAGAATTGCTTCCGCTGCGTCTACACCATGACTGAGGAGTCAGTGAAGATTCAGGCCCCGGCCGTATCGTCTACATCATCTGGGCACCAGTTGATCGTCCCGGATCGATGGCTGACGCATCTTCCGGTGCTTGCAAAGTGCAATATATTCAATGGCCACAATCTCCTCCTGTGGTCAAGAACAATCCAAGCTGCCTTGAAGCCTCGCAATCTTCAACACCTTTTGACTGAAGATCCTCCAAACGAAGATCATCCAGACTTCCAGAGATGGACCATGGAGGAGGAATTCGTATTTGGTTGGATGCTTGATTCTCTCTCTTCAGAGCAGCTCACAAGGTACACATCATACGCGACTTCTAAAACTTTATGGAAAGCCGTCCATAGAAATCATTCTAAGAAGCATGACAAGACGAAGATAATTACTCTCATCGTCCAGTCATATACTCTCAAGCAAGGAGACATGGATGTGCTTACCTATTCCAATAAACTGAGAGACATTCACAATGAGCTGGATCATTGTCGTCCACCCTCTACTGATCCAGTGGCTAGAGCCCATGAGGCAACTAATCGCCTCTGTCAGTTCCTTAATGGTCTTAGACCAGAATTCGAACTTGTCAGGAGTCAGCTTTACAACCGAGAAGATGAACCCTCATATGACGAGGCTGAATCCAAGGTGATGCAAGAAGAAAGTCGTTTGAATTCTGTTAAAGGAGCCATTGAAGGTACAGCTTTTATAGCAAAGGTCAGCCCCAGCAGAAGGGAGATCAAGAAAAAACTAACAAAGAGGATATATTCTGTAACTACTGCAAAAAGAGAGGACATACCAAAGAGAAATGCTGGAAACTACATGGAAAGCCTCCCCGCATTGCAAGAGCACATCTAGCCCAGCAGGAACAAAATTCTGGTAATACTCTTCCCTCAATGCAGGACCTCCAGAAGGTGATAGAGGAAATTCAAAATTTGAAGACAATCATTCACTCTGGTTCTGTCATCGGCTCCACCTCAATGGCCAATACGGGTAACAATGATTTTTTAACACAAATAGCTTTGTTTACTAAGGATCTAACAACTGCTTGGATCCTAGATTCAGGGGCTACGGACCATATGTCATCTAGGGAGGAATCCTTCATGACATATGAAAACTTGCTCCTGGGAAGCATGTACAAACTGCTGATGGAACACTACTTCCAGTAGTGGGAATAGGCAATTTGGCCATACATCCAATTGGCAAACTTAAAAATGTTTTACACGTTCCAAATCTATTTGTGAATTTAATCTCTGTTCAACAGTTAGCTAAGATAAATGAGTATACTGTTCTGTTTGATAATCTGGATGCTTATTTGTGTCATAAGGAACTCGGGTGGAGGATTGGACTAGCTAAAGTCCAACAAGGACTCTACTACCTTCCATGCCAAAAACATGGAGTCTTAGGAGGAGATCAAACTAGAACAGTAGCTACTGCTACATCAAAGGAGTCACTTATGGCGATTCATCAAAGGATGGGTCATCCATCTTTCTTCCTCTTAAAACAAATGTATCCGCATTTATTCAAAAACTGTTTGATGGAAAATTTGATATGTGAAGCGTGTCAATTAGGAAAGTTTAAACGTACTACCTATCCACCAAGTAAATCCTACTCAACTAAACCTTTCCAAATAATTCACTGCGATGTTTGGGGACCCTCTCCACAACAGGATATACTAGGATTCAAGTATTTCCTAGTCTGTGTAGATGACTATAGTAGATATACCTGGGTGTTTCTTCAGAAACACAAACACGAAGTGACTCAAAATATCAAAGTGTTATGTGCCTTGATCAAGAGACAATTTGGTGATCCAGTACAAGGACTTAGAACAGACAATGCCAAAGATTTCCTAAACAACGGATTACTAGAATTTGTTACCAGTGAAGGTATAAGACATGAGACTTCATGTCCTTATACTCCACAACAAAATGGAGTTTCTGAAAGGAAAATTGGTGATATAGTGGACAGGGGAAGAACTTTACTAGTGCAAGGAAATGTCCCAACAAACTTATGGGGATTTGCAATCATGACAGCTACCCACTTAGTGAATAGACTTCCTTCAAGGACTCTAGATTTTAAGAGCCTACTTGAGTTAGTGGAAATGCACTATCCTAATGTGCGACTAAAAACAGGATTACCTGTTAAAATCTTTGGGTGTGTTGCCTATGTATACAATCATACGCATAAACAGAATAAGCTATCTACAAAAGGTTTGAAGTGTGTATTTATTGGATATTCTGTTACTCAAAAAGGATACAAGTTATATCATCCAATTACTCGAAAGTATATTGTATCCAAAGATGTAGTATTTGATGAAACATCCTTCTACTACAAGCCACATGGTACTGAAGCTCATAAAGATGTAACTCAGTTACTCACCAGTAAAGAGACACCAACACCAAATATGGATACTGACCAAGAAGTACGTGTAGAAGTTAGATTACCAGAGCAGGAATTTGACAATTCCCTTACTGAGACAAATGAGATCGAACCTACGGATATGAATCAAACAAATGAAACAGGAGTCACAACAAGAGAGCTGGAAGGGATACACAAATTGACCCCATACCCCAAATACTATCAGAGGAAGAAGAAAGAAAAATCAACAGACCTGTGGACTTGAGTGAAGGGGGAGAAAAAGGTAACATTACTGAAATTGAAACTGATAACCGTGGGATAGACTGGCCAATAGCCCTAAGGAAGGAAAAACGAACTTGTGTGAAACCTGTACCATATTCCATGGTAAACTATTTAAATTTTAAACAGGTCTCACCTGAATATAAAGTATTTCTCACTACAATACAAGACATTCAAATACCGAAATCCCCAGTTGAAGCCATGAAGAACATTGGATGGAAGGGAGCTATGGATGAGGAAATGAAGGCACAACTACAGAATAATACATGGGAGATAGTTAATCGACCAAAGGACAAAAAATCAGTGGGCTGCAGATGGGTATATACGATAAAATGTAAATCTGATGGAAGTCTAGATAGGTATAAGGCACGCTTGGTAGCCAGAGGGTATACACAAACATATGGAATTGACTATCAAGAAACCTTTGCTCCAGTTGCAAAGATTAATACCATTAGGATTCTTATTTCATTAGCAGTAAATCTAGACTGGCCACTAAATCAGTATGACATAAAAAATGCCTTTCTTAATGGAGAACTAAAGGAAGAGATTTATATGGATATTCCCCCTGGATATGAGGATCAACTAAGTCAAGGTAAAGTATGTCGACTCCGCAAGGCCTTGTATGGTTTGAAACAGTCACCCAGGGCCTGGTTTGGAAAGTTTGCCCAAGTAATGAAAAGCCTTGGCTATAGACAAAGCAATGGGGAACATACTATGTTTTTTAAGCTTCAAGATGATAGAATGATTACAATTCTATTAGTATATGTAGATGACATTATCGTCACTGGAAACAATCTTATAGAAATAGAGAATCTTGAAAAACGTTTAAACAAGGACTTTCAGGTTAAACAATTAGGGCCTCTAAAGTATTTCCTAGGCATAGAGTTTGCAAGGTCTAGTAAAGGGATAATAATGACACAACAGAAATATATTCTAGATATTCTGAATGAAACCAAACATATGAACTGTCGTATAAGCGAAACTCCAATAGAAGTTAATCACAAATTAACCACTAGTGAAGATGACCCTAAGGTCGAAATTAGTTCTTATCAAAGCATTGTGGGAAAAATATTATATCTCTCACATACACGACCTGACATACGCTATGCGGTTAATGTACTTAGTCAATTTATGCATTCACCTAGAAACTCTCACTTTCAGGCTGTTAACAGAATTCTCAGGTACTTGAAGGGAACACCATGGCTGGGCATCACATATAGGAAAACAGGTAAGTTAGATCTTATTTTATACACTGATTCTGACTTTGCTGGCTCTCGTCTTGATTACAGGTCTACTACGGGATATTGTACATTCCTTGGGGGAAACCTAGTCACATGGAGAAGTAAAAAACAGAGTGTGGTTGCAAAGTCAAGTACTGAAGCTGAGTTCAAAGCAATGTCAAAGGGTATTGATGAAGCAATGTGGATCAAAAGCCTACTTGATGACTTAAAGATTACATATTCTACACCACTTATCATACGCTGCGACAACAAGTCTGCCATCAGCATTGCTCATGACCCAGTTTATCACGATCGAATGAAGCACGTGAACATTGATAGATTTTATATACAAGATCATCTGGCGCAAGGAATTCTCAGGACAGAGCACGTCAACTCAGAGGAGCAGTGTGCAGACATCTTTACAAAGGGTTTACCAGTTAAACAAATGCAATATCTGGTGTCCAAGCTTGGAATGACTAGTATACATTCCTGCACTTGAGGGGGAGTGTCAAATAAAAGGGATATCTTGGGCCAAGCTCGGTGGGGCCCACTACCCGATTTTAAAATCGGGACAATAACGGCTAGTTTTTTACTAGCCGTTATGAACAGTAAATTAGCCGTTAAACGGCCTGTATATATACCTACTTGAGTAATAAAAAACTTGAACATTTTCTCTTAAATTCTGTTCTTTCTCTCTACTTCCTCTATTCTCTCATTCTCGCCCAAGAGTGTCTACACAATTCTGTCAAACATCAAACTGGAGAAAATTCCATCCCAATTTTGCAGCTAGAGCAATCAAGATTCTGACAGTATTGAACTTGGCTACATGTGCAAAAGTTTCGAAGTAATCGATGCCATATGATTGAGTATAACCCTTGGCAACCAGCCTTGCCTTGTATCTCTCTAGAGTCCCATCAGCATTGAACTTTGGTGTATATATCCACCTACACCCAATAACTTTTCTTCCTGGGGGTAAGAAAGTGAAGTCCCAAGTATGATTTTTCTTTAATGCCTCCATCTCCTCATCCATGGCAGTCTTACACTTTCTACTTTTTAGAGCCTCTTCAACATTTCCGGGAACAGATATTTCTCTGAGAGCACATAAGAATGCTTAGTATTGTGGGCTCAGTTTGGCGTAAGAGACATAATTCTCCAACGGATATCTGGGTTTGTTTCGACAGCTCCTCCTACCCTTTCTCAATGCAATTGGCCATCTCAGGTCTTCCTCTTCCTGATCAATAACTGGATCAGTTCTAGAAATCTCCTCAGGTTGTTCAATACGTTGTTCTTCATCGCCTACTGGAACATCGTTGGCTTCTCCTTCACTCGGCACAATCGGTACTTTGAATGTCTCCTGAATCTCCATCGTCTGTTCAGAGGCCAGTGGCAATATTTCATCACATCTTGGACCCTCTGACTCCGGTTGACCAATTTCATGTGGAATGGCCTTTCCCACACTTAGAATTCCCTTCGGTAGAGTTAGGAACTGGAAGTCTTGCTGCATTATCACAGAAGCTTCTCCTGTGTCCTCCTTCTCATGGGCAAAGAACATTTGCTTTTCATTAAATGTCACATCTGCTGTAACAAAAAATCTTCTGGACCCAGGGTGATAGCACCTATAACCCTTTTGAGTATTAGAGTACCCAATAAACACACACTTGGTCACCCTCGGATCGAGCTTTCCTGCATACATGTGAACATACACAACACACCCAAATATCCTGGACATCAACCCATCCCTCAATGTCACATGAGGATAGATTGAGGACATAAGGTCAATAGGGCTCTTGTATCCAATTACCTTTGTCGGAGTTCTATTAATGAGATAGATTGCAGTTGATACTGCCTCGCCCCAGTATGACTTGGGCATATTTGCCTGAAAGAGTAGAGACCTAACTATTGCAAGTATATGTCCGATTCTCCTTTTAGCTAGCCCATTCTGTTGCAGGGTGTTAACACATGAAGATTCATGAAGAATACCTCTCTATTCACAGTAGGTAGTAACTATCAAATTGAAGTACTCCCTAGCATTATCCGATCGGAGTCGTTTAATCCTCGCACCGAATTGATTATTAATTAGCTCACAAAATTGAACAATCACAGATGATACTTCTGCCTTCGACTTCAACAAATATAGCCAGGTTAACCTGGAGCAGTCATCCACAAAAATCACAAACCATTTATGCCCAGAAAGACTGGTTACTGGGCATGGGCCCCACACGTCGCTGTGAATGCAATTAAATGGAGTCGAACTCCTTTCATTTAGACTTTTGTAAGATATCCTTCGGTGCTTAGCCAGTTGGCAAACATCACAAAACAGAGTACTAATATCAACTCCTTCAAAAACAGAGGGAAAACATAGTTTTAGTAACTCAAAAGAGGGACGGCCCATTCGCTTATGCAGCAGTAGGACCCGATCCGCAGCCTGAGGAAGCTTAATGGAGGTGAGACAGGTGACGGGGGAGCCCTCGAGGAGCAGCAAGCCATCTTCCCTTCTACACGATGAAGTCCTCTTCCCGGTTACTTTGTCACAGAGAAAACACCCATTATTATCAAGAACAAACCTCCATCCACTGTCATCAACTAACTTCTGCAATGAAATCAGTCTCGCCTTGAGGCCAGGTACGTGTAACACCCTCTTGAGTACACCAATATTGAGGTTTATACTTCCAATCCCAGCAACAGTCAAAATTCCTCCACCAGCCATTATTACCTTGTGGGCTCATTGACTGGTACGTACGAAGCAAACTGATTCCGATCTGGGGTCATATGATCAGTTGCCCCAGTATCTAGAATCCAGGTGCTTTCACTAGGATTTAGGAAAGAAGTCGATCCCAACAATGCCAAAGTTTTACCTGAATGAGCCAAGGATGTAGAGCCCAATAATCCCTTAAGGCGATTCACCTCAGCCTTCAATGCATGAACACTTTCCGTTGTGTCTTGTTGTGCTTCATCCACCTGATTCTTTCCCAAGGGGATCTCTCCCATTTCTTGAGTGTCTGAGGTCGCTACATATGCTTTCCTGTACTGTTGAGGCTGCTGCTGCTGCTGCTGATGGTTCTTGTTGGCTAATTTCCAGCAAGTCTCTTTAGTGTGATTTCGCTTCTTGCAATAAACACAAAAAAGAGTGTCCCTGGTGTCTCCCTTTTGCATCTGTTTCTGATTTGAGTTTCCAGCATACTGAGATATTCCGGTTGGTTCACCATTGATAGCCCTGGAATCATTCTTCTTAGTGGAGAATGCTCCAGATGTGCCACCTGCCCCAGGTGCATCTGGAGTAAGCTTCAGTCTCTTCTCTTTGTCTAAAAGCATTCCAACTGCCTCATCAAGGTCTGGAAGCTGTTAACGATGAAGGATCTGACTTTGGACACTTTCATATTCTGGATTAAGACCCATGAGAAAGGTAAAGACTCTCTGCTTAAGGGTGTATTTTCTTTCCTTGGACTGGGGATTCTCAACTAGCCAATAGTGGTCAATTTCTCTCCAAATTCCCTTCAATCTGCTAGCATAAACCATGATGGTTGCTTCCCCTTGCTTTGCATGAATGGCCTGTGCATTGAGTTCATAAATTCTCCAATCCATCCGCTGCTTAGAACAGCTCTTGATAATTTCTTCCCACATCTGCTTAACAGATTCCACATAAAGATAATCGTCTACCATATCAGAGGCTATAGTTCCAAGAAGCCATTGATGGATAAGGGACTCCTCTGACTTCCACACTTTATACCTTGGATCTCCAGGGGTTATTGGATCCTCCACAAGGTGGTCTCCAAGGAACCTAGCCTCCAAAGATAACTCCACCAGCTTACGCCATTGATATGCATTAAGCCCATTGAACTTTATCTTGATCTCAGGGAGCACAATCGTGACCCTGTCTCGATCTGTGATGGCCATAGTGGTAGAGATCTTGTTCTGGTCTTCCATTCCAGATTTCGAAATGCCTCTTCACAAACAGTGAATCCTCTAGCAAGAGAGAGATAGTGGAACAAAGAGGACGGTTTCTACTGGAGAGAATGGAGGCGCAATGTGCTCACCAACCTGGCTCTGACACCATGTCAAACTTGCATCAGCTCTCTCTCCTCTCCAGCTGCTCTCTGCCCTGAAGCTCTATCGGATAGGGTTTTGGCCAAAAAACACACTTAATTCTATTGAACGGGATTGGCCTTTAAAAGGCCATACAGAGTGAGAGGGTGGGCCCCACATCACTTAAACAAAATGGGCCACTTATATCATGTGGCCCATTAGTACATTAAGAAGAGAATATGAAGAAAAACAGAAGAAAAGAAAAGAAGAAAATAAAGGTTGTCTAACACCTAGCGCGTTAGGCATTGGGTTTCTTCCACCGATGAGAGTCCGAAGCCCACAAATGTCAACTTGGCTCAGTTGAGACGTAACCCCAAGAAGTCAGCGAATATATCTAACAATGTAAAGAGGGTGTGAGCTTCCGTCACAGATCCTTCCATGAAAAAAGTTGTGTCGTCCGCATACTGAAGTAGTGGAATGCCCCCTGGGTAGCTCACAGTTTGGAAACCCCTTAATAAACCATGTTCGCACGCCTTAAGGGTGTAGGTGGCCAATGTGTCCACTGCCAGGATAAATAGTAACGGGGCTTGCGGGCAACCCTGCCAACAGAAATATATTACCGCACTTCTTCACAATTTTGGGAAGGACTCACAACCTCTTACCACTCCTATTGAAGTGAATCATCGGCTATCTGCAGCGGAGCTTGAGGAGTCTGTTGATCAAGGGAGGTATCAAAGACTAATTGGTAAGCTGATATATCAAACGCACACTCACCCTGATATTGCCTATGCAATGGATACTTTGAGCCATTTTATGTATGACCCAAAGACGTGTCATATACAAGCAGCCAACCGTATAGTTCAATATCTCAAGGGTACCATTGGACTTGGCCTTCGTTTGGAAGTTTATACATATGCCGATTGTGCTGGTTTCTATGTTGATCAGCGATCGAATACTGGATATTGCACATTTCTTGGTGGCAATCTTATAACATGGAGTAGCAAACAGCAATATGTGGTTTCTAGGTCCAGTGCAGAAACAGAATTTCATGCTCTTGCTCAAGGCCTTTGCGAGGCATTGTGCCTCACAAATCTTCTTGCAAAACTGAAGTTGTCTTGTGATCAACCTACTCTAGTTTATTGCGATAATCAATTGGCTATCAGCATTGCGCATGATCCAATGCAACATGACCGCACTAAACATGTTGAGGTTGATCGTCACTTGGTTTAGGATAAGTTGGAGTTGGGACGATGTTGCACACATTATGTCCCTTTTACTCAACAGCAGGCTGATATCTTCACCAAAGGTCTATGCGCCCAGAAATTTCAAGAGTTGTGTGTCAAGCTGGGAATGGATAATATCCCATCACCACCTTGAGTATGAGTGTTGAATGGGTTTCTTCTAATATTTCTAATATCTCCTTGTAATGACCCGTAATAATGGGCCCATTTTGCATTTTCTCTCCTCCTTCCTATAAATATAATGTAATGCACCCTAATGAGGATTAAGGAATTCAATTTTTGATTTCTTCTAACAAGATTTTGGTTGCAATAACTTCCTCCCTCCTCGTTTGCTCTGTTTCACACCCTTTATCTCTCCATGTCTCTCTCACTATATCTCTCTCTCTTTCTCTCTCCCCGTCTCTCTCTCCCTACCTCTCTCCCTCTTCCCTCCCCACTCACTGTCTCTCTCTCCCTCCCTCCCTTTCTGTCTCTCTCTTTCAGGTGGAAGAGGAGATGAAAATACATGGCAGAGAGAGGAACCTCACCTCCCTGCCAAAAAACCTTTATCGGATAAGGGGTCCCCCACCCTTATCTAAGGATAAAAAAAAGTATCCATTCTACCACCATACGACAAAGCAAATGTGTTTTTGAATTCAAAAATAGATTTGAATGAACCCCCTAAATGACTATCATGTCCTATAGAAATACTGAATAAAAAAATCTTATACAAAACAAGTACAAAATGATAATGAGACGTTTAATCAAATAGTCAAGGATATATAACAATTAAGATCTTGGGACTTATGATTTTTTCCCTCTTTACCCAGATAATTTATGAAACAAGTTTGATGCTTGAAAGAGCAAAAGAACATTATCACATATAGAGGAAAATAATATATTTTTTAGACAAATATTCATCTGTGATTTTGAACAGAAGATGATTAGAGTGAAACCTTTTGCTTTGAGATATTCGAGAAATTGGTGAAACTAATAACTTTGAAAATTTAAGAATAAAACAATGTGAGTTGAGAGCCAGGCTTGAATCTTTCTCTATCATTCTTTTGAATAGTTCAAGAAAATTATCAATATAACTCCATGCGTATGAAGAGTCTGAAATCTGCAAAACAAAAACTTACATTAAATGCAATAATATTCAAAGCAATATATTATTTTCAAAATTGAACTAACATTAGGTGCATGCCTCAAAGCTTGTGATTAGTTTAACTCTCGCAAAGTTTCCTTCTTTCATCGGTCTTTGGATATTTAAGTTTAGCGGCATGTTTGACAAATTCTATCATTTGGATCCTAGCATTTTACAATGTTGAGATTCTAGGCATGCAACGGTAGAAGGTGCTCTCTCAGACCAAAGGGACGCAGACTTCTTAGGCATGCAACAAGCTTTGTTTCAGTGCTGGCCAAGACATGGCGAACAAGACGGATGGGCTTGGACAGACGTTCCCTTTTCTGTTCGGAAGGCTTACATGAAGCTATGCCAGGAAATGGAGGATCAATCAACAATCCAGGCATGTCGGGCCATTTGGCGCCTCAAGATTCCATTAAAGGTTAAGATCTTTTGTTGGCTCTTACTAGGCAAGAGGCTGGTGACACACATCTTCCTTCGGAGGATGTATCCTGATACCTCTGCGACGTGCTCTCTATGCACAAATGGTAACAAAGACTGCAACCATTTATTCTTTAAGTGCCATGTTGCCTGTTCGATCTGGGCCACCCAAGTGCACTTGGCACCGAACGTGACGTTAGAGGAGATTTTTTGGGAGCTCATAAGGCAAGGGGGCCCTAGGAGGAGGAAAGAAGGAGGTCGAGCGTTGACAATGCTCTGGGGCGATATGGCAACACTGAAATGAGGTAGAATTTAGATGGGGCAAGGTGTCCAAGGATGGGCTAGCCCACGAGGTTGAGGGCCTCATGGCATCATGGTTCGCTAGAGGGGTAATCAGTTAAGGGAGGGGTTAGCCAGGTGGTGAGGAGAGTTTTGGCTATCTCCACATGTAACTCCGGGTGGTTATCGCTTTGTCGGGTGACCACCCTAAATAACTTTTCAAAAAAAAAATGTTGAGATTCTAGTTTGAAAATATTTCAAGTAACAAAAGGTTGTGTACATGAGCTTGTGTGAAAACTTCCCCCCATGATTTCTATAAAAGGTAATAAAGCTTATCAAGAAGAGCTGACTGGATGCAATTGTTGAAAGAATTAGGGGAGTGATAGGATTTTAAATTAATCAAAAGTTCACCAGAGCGTGTTCAACTGTGAAGTGATCACCAAACTGGAGCATTTCTTTTAAAGACCTGTTGTTTCTACACCAATGGGGAAAAAATGAAAGAAGAGAAATCAAGGGAAGGAGCTGTAAAGAGAATGTGACCTTGAACCATGCGAATTAATAGGCTGGAAATCAAGCAAAAGGATAATTTAAAAGGACAGAAGAAGGAAAGGAGCAAGAGAGAGAAGGGACTTGAATTTTTGTTTTTTGAATTATAACAAGGGATGAACACCCGATGAATCGGTGAACTTCCCATATGAACCATAGAGGCCCTATACCATCCTTTTAGTCATCTTCAATATCTCCCTGCACCTCCCGTCGCTTGGGAGGACCATGCTGCCATGATTCTTTCTGCTTCATGTATTGCTCCATCTGTAGAAGCCCTTCTTCCTCGAAACAACACCTCCTTTCTATGTAACCAGATGGCCCACAGCACCGCTAGAGCTCGGCCACCGTCCTTGTTTTCTCTACCCGCACAATTCTGTGCCAAGTCCCAAAAAGCCAATTCAGATGTCACCTACATCATTAAAAGTGGCTGGCTGGCCCAAACCGTGCAAACAAAGGAGCATTCAAAGAAACAATGGTTGCAATCTTCCTCCCCATTCATACATAGCACACATTGTGACGAATTATCTGGGTATAGCCTTTTGCAAAAGACTCTTGTCATTAATTTTTTCCTTGACAGCAGCCATCCAAAAAATCTCGCCTTCAATGGGACTCTTTGACGCCATATGAACCTGCATGCACTGACTAATGCCTTGTCTTCCTCTTGCCCTTGTCGGATCATCGTATAAGCCTTCCAAACCGAGAAGGGGCCATTTGTCCCCTACCACCTGTCCTTTTATCCATCCTCTAGTTGTAACTGTAGAAGGGATTGCTGCATATCTATGAGCTCGAACACACGTTGGTCAGATAAGGCCCCATGTATAATTAGATTCCATGCACCCTCCCAGTAGTTACACACATGGGCATCTTGATCCTGGGCAAGAGCATACAGTCAGGGGAATATCTCACTAAAAATACCCCGTGGCGACCATGCATCTCTCCAATCTCAGAATGCCATCCATCGCCTAACTTGGCCAAGAAAAAACCTTGTACTCTTGGAAAAACCTGCCTCAGCCCCTGCCAGAACGGGGATGCTCCATGATATGGGTCTGCTATTCTGTCCCAATTCAGTCCCCTACCATAGATGCCATGCAATAAATTGATGACCAGATCCTCTCGTGGATTCATTATTCTCTCCACCCATTTGTTTAGAAGGGCCATGTTCATACTCTACATGTGTATGAACCCCCAGACCGTCTCTCTTTACAAGACGACATACCTTATCCCAAGGCCCCCCCTTTGTTCTGGCCCGGATCCTCTCCATAGGAAGCGCCTCACCATGCCTTCTATTCACTTCCCGACTCCCGTGGGCATCTTGAATACTGAGAGATAGAAAATCGGAATGGATGATAAAACTGACCTCAACAGCACCAAACGTCGCCCTTTCGATAGCACTTTTGCTTGCCATCCCTCTAGTCGTCTTTCCATCTTCTCAATGACTGGTTGCCAATCAGCTTTCTTCATCCTCCCCTTCGTCAGTGGTAGGTCAAGATATCTCATTCGAAGTCGTCTAATCGGTGTTCTTAGAATCTCCGCACGCTGCGTCTCCTCTTCTAGCAGTAGCCCGTTACACAAAAAAGCTGATTTTCTCCTATTTATTTAAAGTCCCGAGAAATCTGCAAAAAGATCAATTAGTATGGATAAATTTCTGGCTTCCCGCACTGAACCTTCAACGATGAAGGTGATGTCATCAGCGTATTGTAGTAGAGGAATTCCATCTGATTGCCCGGATAGTTGATAGCCTTGTAGTAGGCCCTTTGTGCACGCTTGCTCAGTGCAAACTGCGAGTGCGTCCATTACCAAGACAAACAGTAGTGGTGCCAATGGGCAGCCTTGTCTCACTCCTCGTTGAGGCTGTATTCGGCTGCCTTCCGGTCGCCCGTTTACCAGCACCCTGCAAGAGTGCGATGTGATACATCTCTTCACCCATATTATCCATTTCTTGGGAAAGCCCCTCGTTTTCATGGACGCCCATAGGAAATCCCAGTCTAAAGAGTCGTACGACTTGGCAAAATCAACCTTCCACTTGAACCGTCGTATTCCCTTCCTCTTCCATGCGGTTAGTATTTCCCCGGCTGTAATCGCACTGTCCACCAATAGCCTGCCAGGAATAAAGGCTGACTGAGCGGGACCAACCAGTTCACCAATCCTGGCTCTGAGTCTGTTTGCTAGCACCTTGGCTATAATCAAGTAGATTGAATTCGACAACGAAATGGGTCTAAAGTCTTCAATTTTTTCAGCCCATTGATCTTTCGGCAAGAGGAAAATATGTGATCTATTAATCTTCTCCATGTTTCCTCGTCCTTCTCTAAAATCCTCAAATGTGGCCATCACATCTGATCTGACCAGATTCCAACACTGGCTATAAAAGAAGACTCGGATGCTATCTGGACTTTGAGCTCCCTCCCCATTCAACCCCTTAATTGCTGCCTTGACCTCCTCTTCTGAAAATGGTTGGATCACTTTCGCTTGATGTTCAAAGCTCATTCTCCTTGCCCCCTTGCCGCACCACTTCCATCTGCTCCGTTTTCCCATTCTGGAGAAGGATCTAAAACGGTCTGCAATAGCTTGTCTCACTGCCTGTGTGCCAGTGTATTCCCTCTCTCCCACCTTTATTTTCAATATTTGATTTGTGCGTCTCCTGCCATTTGCCACCAGATGGAAGAATCTCATGTTTGTGTCCCCTGCCTGTAGCCATAATTTTCTTGATCGCTGTCTCCAATCCATCTCCAATTTTTTGTCCTCCTCTGCCACCACAATCTGCCATCTTCTATGCTCTTGAACCTCTTCGCCCTCTAGGGTTCTATTGTCTTCCAAATCATCCAGTTGCTTTGCTTTGGCTAGGGCATCATTCCTCCTCTTCTTCCTCGTATCCCAGACTCGTTTTTGATACCCCATCAAATGTTGTCGCAGTTCATTCAATTTCTGAGCGATGGTCTATATGTCTGACCTTACTCTTGGTTGTGCAATCCATGCTTGCGCTATTTCTTCCTTGAACTTTTCTTCATGAAACCACGATTTATCCATCTTGAAATATGTGGAGCGCCTGAAAGCCTCATTGGTCGTCCACACAATGGGAGTATGATCTGACAGCAACCTTGGCAGTGATTTCACATCTGCATTAGGAAACTTCTCCGCAATGTCTACTGAGCATAGAAACATATCAAGTCTAGATTTCATCTCGCCTCCCGCCATGCTCCTCCACGTGTACACGCTGTCCACTTGCCCCATTTCTTGTAGGTCTGCGTCAGAGATGAATGACCAAAAATCTGCTGAGTCAAGGTCTAGCCCTCCCCTGTCTTGTGGCATGTCCCCAGCCTCTAGCGTTGTATTGAAATCTCCCCCGAACAACATTGGCGATCCTTAAAATTTGGAAACTACCTTTGCCAACTCCCCCCAAAAGGCACTCCTCGTCGCTGCATTTGTCGGGCCGTACACTGATATTATGACCATCTCAAAATCATCGCTTCGCCTTTTTAGCTAGGTCGCTGCCGTCGATTGTCCCGACCAGGTTTCTACTTTATCAAACACTGTATCGTTCCAAACTATTATCACCCCACCAGAGCCTCCCACTGCATTGACTGCCAAGAATCCCTCAAGAAAGCCTCGGCCCACTGTGTTCCACACTCTACCTTCACAGCTTTCCAACATCATTTCCTACAGGCATACTATTGTGGCTCCCCATTCTTTCAGATGGTTTCTTATTACCCCTCGTCTACTTTCATCCCGGAGCCCACGAACATTCCATGAAATACATTTCATGAAAAATCTTTGGGCTCCCCTCCCCCTTCTTGGGTCCATTGTAATCTCACCTTCGCTGCAATCTCTTCTACTAGTTGGCTGAGTAGGGGATTATCTTCTCCTTCGTCTCACTCATCCCTTTTGTCTGCCACTCCCCTTGTGAGTATCTCTGCATCTAGTACACTCAAACTTGAACTCGACATTGGAGCCTTGTTCTTTGTATTCCTCTTCTCCTTTCCCCCAGCTATAAGCTTTGACCTGTTGCTCATTGCAATCTTCATCAGCTTAGCCATTCCACGATCATGCTTCATTATTGTCTTCTTCCTCCTATAGACCATGCTGGTTCTGGTACTTTTCCCTTTGTTTTCTTGTGTCAAGTGCTGCTCTGCGGTTCTCTAGTTTATCCCTGCTTCCAGCTTCCTTGCTTTCTTCACCACATTCAGTTGTTGGGGGGGCTTGCCTGCGGATGTTTCTCCTTCTGCTTTCTCCAGTTGTTGAGTTGTCCTCCCTTCTATTGTCGCGGACTCTTGATTGATATTTTCCATAATTGTCCGGCAGTGGGCTCCTTCGTCTGTTTACTGCCTGTCTTCTGCAGCCCTGGATTGCTTTCTTACCGCACTCGCGTCCTCATGACCAATCTCTTCCCCTCGTGCTCTCTGTCTGCTTTCCGCTTCTCGGTTTTCTTTGATCACTCCTCCCACTTGTGCTTTGGTTTCTCTCTCCCGTGGTGTATCCTCCTCATTCCGGGCTTCATCGTCGTCCCTTCTTGTACCTCCCCTCGATAGTAGTGGCGGCATTCGTGTATACATCCGGATCTCAAAAGACCCCTCTAGGCCCCACAAAATGACCTTGGGTGGAATCAATGCCCCCTTCAAATGCTCCACTTCTATTATCACGCAATCTGGGTCACCGGATACAACTCCAGTTGAGAGGTACTCCGGAGCACGCCGAAAGATTTGACCATGGCTTCTAGTGCCGTCTTGATTCTGTACCCCATCGAGATGTCTCGGGCTTCTAGTATGGTTGTAGCACGCGTCTCTTTTGAGGCTCCATCCTTTGGAAGCACGTGTTGCCATTTCAACTATGCATGTTCTTCGACTTATTGTCTCCAGCCTTTGACCATATCGTATGCCGTCAGTGGAGCCCCACAGATAAAAAACTGTCCATTTTCCAGAGCCCATAACTCTGCCCTTTCCAAGCTCAAAGACTTCTCCCAGAGACCCTGTCTCGCCTTCTCAATATTCGGGGCTCCTTGTAGGACGTCCCCTATTAGACATCCTTTGAAGACATCTTGATCCTCCAGGTCTTGCTTGTTCGCCAAACCCTCCGCTTGTGTGTGGCTCTTCTCTTGGTTTCCCCTATCCACTTTAGAAAATTTCTTAGCTGATGTCTCTCCTTTGCTGACATCACAATAAGCTTGTCGATGTCCTGCCTGTCTGCATTTCCTGCAGGTTATTGGGTCCCGGCATTCCCAAGCATGGTGCCCTTGTCTTAGACATTTGTAGCAAATATCTGACCTCCAGATTCCATTGGGCTGCTTTCCCCCCATTCTCCTTTGACGTGGTTGCACTTGCACCCAGCCCCCTTCCTCTTCTGATGTCCCAGCATTTTGTCGAATCTTGTTCCCACTTTTTGGATATTCCATTCTCTCTCCAAGCTGCCTGTTGAAGGCATCATCCAGTCCCTGATGTTGCCCTTCACTGTTGTCATCGGCCTGGACCTCCATTCCCCCTTTATGCTCTGGGTGCCCTTTCCTGGTTCCCTGGGAGCCGCTGTCCTCGCCATAGTGATGTGCCTGTAATCTTCCCCCCCTCCCTCCCTGATAATCATCTCCTCTCCCCGCTCGTCTTCTGTCCATTTCTTCCTCTTCTCTTGCAATGTGCTTGCCATGAGCTTCCTGCCTTCCCTCCTCTGCCGTGTATCTGCCGTAACAACCGTCATAATAGTCTGTGTGGCCCTTTTTGCATGTTCCCCTCTCTCCCTCTTCATTGTGATTCTGAAATCGACGTCTGCCGCTGTAGACGATGCCATAGTCCTCCCTTTCCCGCAACTGTATATTTATGAGACGTCGCGAGTCATTTGAAAGGTCGTCCATCTGCGAAAATGATCCTCCCTACCATCCCGTCCCTGCTCGACCTTCTACTCGTTCGTTATGCCTTGTCTTGAGACTTCCGCTCCAATTTCTCCCCCACGAGCGAGATAAGATTCCTGTTTCCCTCCCTTTACGAATGGGTTTGGCATTAGGACTGTACTTCGCGAACTGAACCATAATATCCCTCGCATCAACTATTATCCCATCAAGTTTCTCGACAGCTTCCTGTGCCTCCTGGGCGTACTTGTAGCGCACAAATGTAAACCCCCTTGATTCCCCTGTGCTGTGATCCTTCGTAATGAAGATATCCAAAACTTTCCCATATCAACTGAAAAAAGGGAGAAGATCATCCACGGTTGTTCGGGAAGTGATGTTGAGAACAAGAAGCGTGTATGTGTCTCTGATGCCCGGAGGAATGTTTTTGTGGCAGATCATTTTTTCTTGGTTGTACTTCCTCCCAAACGCACAGAATGAAGGCTTCATGGTGCCTCCCCTCAACCTCAGAACGAGGTGCAAAGTAGCCTCCTTCTAGATGTTGTAATCAGTGAGGTAATATCCATCCTCAAGTTGCTTCCCCCGGACGCTGCACGTCTGGACAGATTCCTTCCTTATCCTGAATTTTTGCCTTCACAGTGCCAATGTTGGCTCTGCTTTCCACCTCAAGGGTCATCGTCTTCCCTGTCAGGGTCTTCATGAAGATCTGCATCTCAGTCTCTATGATTGGAGCAAGGGAGCTGGTAACTCTAATGTCCACGAGAAGATCCACCTTGTCAGGCTCCTTCAGCTGTGGTTTTATAAATATTGCAGCTTCCACGTGGTGGCCAGATTGAAGGCGCAGCATCCGGGTTGAATTTTTACCATGTGAAAGCTCAAATCCCTTTCTAGCTTTTGTGAGCCGAGCTCCCGCCAATGACAAGAGAGAAATATCTCGCAGCATGAAGTAACACCAAACAATATCCAGCTCCAGGATGGGAAAGTTGTCAACCATCTGAATAACCTTTGGGTAGCAGAGAGAGAACGCTTCCTCCGCCGAGAATTCAATTAGAGTAAAGATCGTATGACTTCTGCTGCTCAACAGATTGAAGTTATTGGAGCTGACATGCCGATGCTCTTCTCCAGCAGCCACAAAAGAAAGCGAATGTCCAGGAGACAAAACCACTTCCTCCTTGATGCCTTCAACATAAGTACCCTGAGCATCCTCTCGGACAAATATTTTGACCAGTGGGATAGAGCAAGTCATTTATCACCTCGTTATAAATTTCAAGATATGAAACGCGCAGTAGTTCTCTCCCAGGAGTATCTTGAATCATGCTGAAAACTTTTTGATTGCCAGAGGAATGATCCCAGGAAATGTTTGTTCACCATGCGTGGTGTGAGTTTTCCCGCTACTTGTGACACCATAAGCAAAAACAGTTCCGTTAATTCCCTCCATAGCAGCCTTGACAACCGGTTTTGCAGCAACTTCATAGACTACTTTTGTCGGCGTTGAAGGACCAAAAACTCGGTCAACAGCATAAGCCATGTCCGGGTTGTATTCATTACAAACAATCTTATCCTCATCGGCATACCACGCAATTTCATCCCCCCGCTGAAATTCACGGTAGCTGATCAGCCTAAACCTGATCATCACAGCAATACTCTCACCAGACAGATGCATCACTCCGCGACTCCCGGTCGACTGTTCTTCTGCTACAGCGAGGTCAACAGAGCTGCCACTTCGAGCACGGCTAACCGGCACAGATCTGGCCATCCCGCTCGCACAACCGCTTCCCAAACCATGAGATGACCCCGGCGACGGGCACGATCGCAGAATAAGCCTATAATGGCAAACGAGTTCGAGCCCGGCACCCGCAGTCCCGTCCATAACCATGGAATTGAGTATCCTAGACAACCCTGCAGCAACAGCTCCTGCAATGGCAAGGCCAAGCGCAGCTGACTTCCCTCGTCCTCGAGCAGCAATCAATGCCACAGTGCTACGAAGCGTCTTCTCAAGTACAGCATCAAGAAAAGTTATCACAGCTTTTCCCTGATCCATTGTACAACATGTTCCAATCAATGGACCAATGGGAAAGTCCTCGTGGAGTTGCTCCTTCAAGCTTTTGAGATTGCACTCTGCTTCGAACAGCCCTTCTGAATCCTCAGAAATTGTGACAGCCTTGATTGACCTCATATGGGATGGTATAGGCAAAATATTAAGCTCATCATCCATAACTATGCATGCCTTGCACGTGGCCAGAGAGAGTAGAAACCGTTCGTTGAATCTCCCTGTTGCCTTCGAATGAGACTATGTACGAAACCTCTCGTGAACATCCATGACCATAGTAAAAAGGCTCGTCAGTGAGGGAAGGGAACGAAGCAACAAAACAACCAATCCTCCCCCCTCTCGACTTGAATTTATTTTATTGTGGTCACATCTGATTACACGTCATAGGTACAGAAAAAATTAAAAGTTCCTTCCGGATAAGGAAAGATCAGTAGACATGGTTAAGTGTGAAATGATGGGGACATTTAAAATTTTAAAAAAATCAACATCTTATGAAATGACAAATGGCACCATATTAAACCTCAAGGAATGCATTTGGACCGCAGAAAAAAATATTATGACAGAAACGAAAATTTTAACTATACATATCTAGAATTTGAGACACATAGTTGGTACCTATATTTTAATCAAATAGAATGGGAGGCAATAAGTGAATCTTGATCAAGTACTTCAGCATACCATGGATAACGTACACAATATATCATCATCTATGTTAAGGACTTTAAGCATATCTTCAAGATGAAGCTGGACTTCAGAAATGATTCTTCTGACTGGCTCATTTTCCTGAATCTGAAACACGTTAAGTTGGTAAAATGTATTTGGAATTGAAGGAGCTTACTAACACACGCAAATCAGAAGCATATCAGCAAGGAAAGGCATATGATAAGGTCTCTACAACTGATCAACGTAAATAGCTCAAGGAGAGAGGCATATGCCAGCCTATTTGCATACGCTTTTCAAATTCAAGAAGCCAGGAAATTCAGTATTATATAAAGGGCACCAAGGTTGATAATAAGTCAACGAATTTCTATTTGAGGAGTTAAAATTTCACAATGCTGAACAGGACCTGAAACACCTAAACAGGGAAAGGATGACAAAACGACAATGCAATGGGTCGTTTTTGGGCCTGCAGGCGATTTTTGGCAGGTGCACAGGAAGTTCCCCGCAGTTTCTCAGGCAGCTGGTTGTAGGTACGCAGGCGACTCGTGCTCTGTTGAGCAGTCGTCTCTTAGCAGGCCTTCAGGTGGCTCACCGCAGATCTGCAGCCTCTCTGTAGGTTCGTGGATCCATATTTTCCATAGGTCTGTGGGTTCTCCATGGCAGCTTCCACAGCCTTGTCCCTTTGGGGGCTAGGGTTTGCCTTAGTACTATTGTTCTTCAAGAGAGGGGCTGGTTCAGTCGGGGTGACAGTTCTTGCCCTAGGCTCCGAAAGTTGCAGGGGGCAGAGGTATTTGAAACTTTGGTGGCATCGACCCCAATGGCAGAAATGACGATGTGGTTGTCAACTGCAACGGTCAGGGTGGCAGCTGAAGTCAATCTCCATTAGCATATGCGGCAGCAAGGTAAGGATTTTATCCCGAAGGAGCATTAATGGAGCACGATGGTGAGACAACGGTCGTAGGACAGCAGCTGAAGCTTATGTCAACCTTCTCGTTAGAGTTTGACACCATCAAGTCCGTGAAGGGCGTGGCCGGTATAGAGCAGAAGAACCTGTCATGGCAGCAGCAGGAGAAGTTAGGGTGTCGTCGGCAGGGTGGCTTGCTACTGCTAAAGGTTGAGTGTCATTGCTCGCATGTGCTTGGGGCACAGAGCAATGTGGAACAACATGTAGTCGGCGATGGGTTTCTGATACGAACCCGGATCTAGGTTCGTATTGAGAGAACGGTAGAGGGCGAGGAGAGGTAGAAATTCCCAGGGTAGAGAGAGGTGAAACGGAAATGGTCAGGGAAAGGCTGAGCTGAGGGGGTAGGGATCGGCCGAGGAGCCACCCGAAGACACGGTGAGGTGGAGACGATCACGAGGGCAGGGGATCGTAGAGGGAGAGAAGGAGACCAGACCTATATGAGGAGAGAGGAGACAAGAACTTCTTTCTTCTATCTTCTTCGCTGGCCTCCTAAAGGGAGGGCATCCCTATTTAAGGGGAAATACATAATACAAATGACTAAAACGCCCCTATGGGCTAACATGACAAAATTACCCCTAGGATCCTATCAGTTTCGCCACCACACCATCTGCCCTATTGTGAAAGGATGCTTGGATTTGGCATCAATGGCAAGTGCAATGAAAAATGAGATGTATAAATCTGATACCAAATGCTAAGAACCTTGATGTAGGTTTGTATCGAGGAAGTGGGATGGAGGAAATCAGTAGATGATCGTACATATTGGATAGAGAAATACCAGTGGATGTGATAGTACAGATTCGCGACCTGGCATAGCAATCCAAACCCGAACCCAATCTTCATCTGCAGGTCTCTGACCACCATGTACTGTGGGTGGTTGACATGGTACGCGATGTAGGATCCAAAAGATCAGTGGTAGATACAGTTAAGGTACTCGTTGGATAGCGGCGATGTGGCATGAACTGGTGCATCGGGTGGACCTGCCGGTCAGCACCGTAGTCGAGGAACTTGTAGACATTGACGCAGTAGAAGACCAGGTAGATGAGCAGTGGGAAAAAGGCACTCAAAGAAGACTAGGGTATTGTAGGCGACTTGTGGCCCCAGGTCCTTGAAGGCCATGTTCAACGTCTTGACCATGGTCAAGACGTTTCTTGAAGACGTTGACCATGGTCAAGGTCCTTGAAGCCTCGCCCTCGATGTATTCCTTGAGGCTCTTCTTTGGACTAAGAACTGTAGGTTTGACCTTTAAACCCGGTGGCAGCGCCAGAGTGAGTTGTTGCCTTGAGGGATAATACTTCTTAGCCGAAGAGTCAGAAATTAATTAAAGGGCTTTTAAATTCTATTTATAACATGAGAATTATGCAGATACGTTCAGATGAGGAATCCATTGAAACATCTGGAATTAGGAAAAAAGCCCATATTCTGTGCGATCGGAAAATTAAGATTTTTTGTAAGGATTAATAATATAGAATGTATGAACAGATACATTCTGATGAATGAACTCAAGGAGAGCATATAAAAATGAAAATATCTTACGTTCAGTGGAGCTCTTGTAACACTTCTCTTAGGCATACATTTGAGCCCTTCATTGAGCATTCCCACATCACACTACAATTGTTTAGCAGTTGCAAGAGGTATAGGGACCTGGTAGATCCACGTATTTAAAGATTATCAGTTCTTGATTTCTAGAGGGGGTTTCACAGAAGAGGTGTTCAGATGGTGGTCTTCAGAATCCAGGCAGGGATCAACAATGGCAAGGCTGGCTTGGAAAATGGAATGGATAAAAAGCACTTCATTGATGTCAAGAAGTAAATTCGTGACAAATAGAATAGATGGAGGATAGATGCCTTCCCAAGAATAAAGCAGATGAATGATCTGAAGTACGAGCTTTATCAAAAGACGAAGCAAAGGAGATACAGGGCTATAGGGATGTGGCTGCAGAGAAAAATCACAAGATGGAGTTTGATTTGTGATAGGATCCTCAACCTATCTAGGGGTAGTCTCATCATATTAACCCACAAGAGCATTTCAGTAATTTGGTCACTATGTATTTCCATCAAATAGGGATGCCCTCTCTTTAGGAGGACACCCAAGAAGAATGAAGGTGTCTCTCTCTGCTATGTCTACAGTCCCTCTCTCCCTCTATGATCCCCATCCCACGTGGTTGTCTCTACCTCACCACATCTTCAGACAGCTCATCCGCGGTCGATCTCTACATCCTCTGTTTGACCCCCCCTCAGATCATTCTCATTTCTCCTCTCTACCTCGGGAACCTCTCCTTCTCATCTAACAACTTCCCCATATGAGCCTCCATCCAAGAGTGTATCAATTGGAGACAGCAGTTGAGGCAGCTGTGGCTGAGAGAGGGTGACTCTAACACAAGATTATTTCATCTCACGCCAAACAGCATGAGGCTGAACTCTAGCAGACCCTTCTCAAACTTCGTCCAAGCGAGGGGCATAAAACCTGTGGAAGTGGTGTGGTAGGGGGCAACTAGAGCGACACAAGAGCAGCAGGTGGAGCTGGCGAGGCTCTTCTCAATAGACAAGGAATGGGTGGACATCAAGGGGCTAAGTGGAGAAAGGGCTCCATGACTGCACAGCTTGTCAAGGGGAAAATATATTAGCAAATAGTTTAAGGGTCGTGATTAGACATTTAGTTGGACCCTTTCAGTCAGCCTTCATTTCAGATAGACAATTAATGGATACAGGAATCATGTTCGGAGAGACTGTAGCCACATAGCAAAAAAAAGAAGGTAGTCTTCGTAAAAGGTAATCTTTGCAAAAGGGGATTCATGTAGAAGGTAGTCTTTGCAAAAGCTAATCACCCTCAAGACTGGGAGTTCTTGTGGTCTTTCATGAGGAGAGGCTTTCCTGCTGAATGGGTATCCTGGGTTAGGATATGCATTACCTCTTATGTGTTCTCGAGTGAGAGGTAGTATAGAGATTTTGGTAAATGGGACCCACAGAGGGAATTGATTCAATTACAAAGAGGTGTTACGCAGAGATGGCCCCAGGCACTGCTACATTTCGCTGAGGCAGTGGATGCACTTGCTACATGTATGAGTAAAGCCTGCTCACACAATTCGTAGAGGTTTCAAAATGATAAGTTTCCCAAAAGGTATCAAGTTTTTTCAGTATGTTGGCGACGCCACAATTTCTATGGAAGGCTCCAAGGAGGAAGATGGGAACCTTTCTTCGCTATTGGATCTATTTGTGTAGTTTTCAGGTCTGCAAATTAATCACCCTAAATCTGCCTTCGTTGGCTTAGGATTATGGCAGAAGGACGTAGTCTAGTGCTCGGAGGCCGATTGGGAATTTGCTCGTGTATTATTTGGGCCTACCACTGACAAGGGGTTGGCTTTCACACATGGAGTGGCAGCCTGTGATTGAGAAAGTGGAGAGGTGGCTACAGGGTTAGTAGGCCAAAGTATTGTCGATGGGGGAACATTTGGTGTTGCAGTGGCCAATGCTTTTTGCATAATATATATTCTATCTATCAGTCTCTAAGTTGGTTGAGGGAGTTGAGAAACAGTTGGAATGTTGGATGCAAAGGTTTCTTTGCAAAGCCTTAGAGTCATGGGAGGGCAGGGGAATGGTGTTGGTCTTTTGGGATATGGTTTGCAAACCTGTCAACCTTTGAGACTTTGGCGGTTTTGTGTTCACAAAAATTGTACCTAGAACTTCGGACAAAGTGTGAGGGCAATATTATGAGTTCTAGGGAGGACCTGATGCTGGAAGTATTGAAGAACACCTACGGTAGGTGGCTAGACTATGAGGGCAAGCGGCTCCGGTCAGAAGGTCATCTGCATTTTGGTAGGGTTTGAGGCATGTCTTCCTCTAAGCCTGTGCAGTCTTCTACATCAAACTAGGGAATGTTTATCTGTTCTGTAATTGGCAAGAGGACTGGTGGCTAAGGGCACTCTTCGAGAAGAGTTTCCACAGCTTTTATCCCTTTTGGGATGGCATGTGAAATTCAATATTTGAGGGAACTCTTTTGGAGAGGGTGGCAGATTTTCTGCGCAAGCAGCATTCTTTAACCCATGTTAGACTTAACAAGGGGTGAGAAAGGTTGTTCTGTTCTCTTCTTTTCATGTCTCTTTGCCCAAGTGATATGGGCAATGCAGAAAATCCCAAGGGTGGATGTTTCTTCTGACAATGCCCTTTGGGACTCTATCAGGTAAGGCAGATCCAAGAGTAAGATGGAATGAGGAAGGCTTCTCACTGTGTTTCGGGAAATCTGGCTGCACTTCATTGAAGTGAAGGGGTTAAAGAATAATGTTCTTCATGACATAGAGTCTTTTATGGCACACTGGTTTACTAGGTGGTGAAGGGACACCATTTTGGTCATTGTATCATAACATCAGGTTGATCACTAATCTCGGGTGATTTCCTTCCTTTTTCAAAAAACATCAAAATAGGATACCCGTAAGGGTTCCTTCCTTTTCACTGCTCACTCACTTCCACGTCCTCTATACGGTCACACCCCAATTGTGTGGCAAAGTCTAGAGGATCATGGATGATCTATATACTTAAAGATGGGTAAATCAAGGCTGAGGGAGGAGAGTTTCAAGGAAGAAGTCAAAGATTTCTGAGCATCTCAATCCGTACAGGGTACGCCCAATGCTAGACTGGCATCAAAATTGGCGGGCCTCTGAGCACATCGACTAGTGATTAGGAAGAGGATCTGGATGGAGAAAAACAAATGTTGCTCAGAGGCATTGGAGGGCGTAAAACAACTCAACGGTCTAGAGGGTACACGAACCCTTACTGGAGAGGAGGCAAAGCTGAGAAAGAACTATCAAGAAACTATAGCAGCGGAGGATTTAAAGTAGAGATGGATTAGAGGCAATGGTCAAGACTAATGTGGTTGAGGGAGGGGGATGCCAACACTCACTTCTTCCGCCTCACAGCAAATGGAAGGAGACAATCAAAGAAATATTGAAATTACAAGTGGGAAAACAAGAAGTCCTTGGATCAAAGGCAGTAAGGGGCTGCTCTAGCAGAACATTTTCAAGCCTTTACCAAACAAGAGCCCCAAGCCACTAGAAATGGGGTGGCACAAGAGCCACCAAAGTGATGGGGAGACAACATGTTGAGCTGACGATGTCATTCACTATGGGAGAAATGAAAGATGCCATCAAGGGGCTGGATGGAGAAGGCGCATCTGGCCGGTCTTTTTCTTTAGCGAGTTTTTGGAGATAGTTGAAGTGAAAGTTATGGGCACATTAGCTGAATTTGGACAAGGTCATTATGGCTTAGAGCGCTTAAACAGTTTCCATCTATTTCTCTTACAGAAATGCAAGGGGGTCACTAGGACTGGTGACTTTCGACCTACATCGCTCTCAAATTCCATCAATCTCATCTTGGAAAAGGTATTTGCTGATCGACTTCAACAAGTGATCAGCAATTTGGTTGGACCCTTTTAATCTAGGTTCATTCCGGGTCGGCAGTCGATCAATAGTGCAATAGTGGAGGAGGAAATCATGGCAGTGTGGTAGAGATTGCGCAAGAAAGGTTTTATGTGGAAAGTAGATTTCACTATGGCGGACAACACTCTGGATTGGGACCTCAATGGCCTCAAGGAGGAAGAGAAACTTCCCAATAGAATGGGTGAAATGGGAGAGAAGATGCATGATGTCACATTCTTTCTCAATCCTAGTGAATGACAAACCCGAGTGCAAATGGATTCATCATAAAAGAGGAGTTAGATAGGGATGGCCATTGGCACAACTTCAATTCATCTTAGCATTCGATGCCCTGGCCACCTGCATAGTAATGGTATGTGCACGTGGCAAGTTGAAGGATTTCCAATCCGAGAGTTTCCAAACAGGTATACCACTACTTCAGTACGCGGATAACGCCACCTTCTTCATGGGAAGGCTCATCGTACGAAGCCTGAAATCTTTCAACGCTACTAGACCTAATTGCAGATTTCTCATGATTGCAAATTAACTGAGCCAAAATCTGCTTTTATTGGGTTTGGCCTTACATGATAGGAGGAAGCTCAATGCTTGACAGCTTTGGGTTCTCCCATAGGGACCCTACCAATGCGCTACCTGGGATTTTCCCTACGGAGGGAGCGGCTGTCAAGCACGGGTGATAGAGAAGGTGGAGAGGAGATTGGAAGGCTGGCAAAGCAAGATGTTGTCACAAGCACTGGTACTATTGAGACCAGTACTCTCAGAAATACCAATGTTTTACCTCTCAGTCTTTAGGATGCCCAAGGGGGGTCAGACGCAGTTTGGATACCTTGATGAGGCCCTTCTTCTGGAAAGGGCCCAAGTTGACAAATGATTGTACATTGGCTATGGTACCATGGGAGGTGGTGTGCCGACCAATGAAACACAACGGCCTGGGCAAACAACACTTGTAAGCCATGAACGTGGCATTGTTGATGAAATGGGTGTCCAAGCTTATGGGATCAGAGGAGGACATGGGCACAAAAGTCTTGAGAGACATGTACAGCATAGATTTGAGTTGGGAAATGCAATCGACCCCAATTAGAGGGGCTTCCAGCTTTTGGCAGGGCATGGGCCCAGATTTTCCTGCAAACTCAAGGGTTTTTTGTACCCAAACTAGGGGATAGGGCCTGTTGTAGATATTGGATAGATGATTGGTCAGCTCGAGGCCATATGCAAGAAGTTTTTCCACGCCTCTTCGTGTTGGCAAGGAGTCCTAAAGCTAATGTGCAAGAGTGTTGGGGCAACAAGAATTCGCTTATGGAGGGTGCACTACTAAATCAGAGATTAGAAAACCTTTTGAACATGGAACAGACCATAGTGCACCTACGGCCCATCATTGGGACACAGGATGGCTGGGTATGGAGGGGCTTATCGATTTCAGTTCAAGAAGCCTACAAGAAGATCAGGGGGAGTACGACATCATCCATACATGCAGATACTTACACAAGCAAAAAGTCCCATTAAAGTGTGGATTTTTGGATGGATATTTATTAGGAGACAAATTATGACAGATTTCTCCAAAGTGCATGATCTCGAAAAAATCAACAGTGTCTCCCATGTGCAGCCAAGGAGAGGAAGACTACTCTCACCTGTTTATTGATTAGCCTTTTGTGTAGGCCATTTGTGACGTGGCCTTATTACAGGAATAGTGTAGGAACAGGTCTTTGTGATTTCCAGAATATCGAAGAGGAGATTTTTAGGAAGAAAAGAAAAAATATTTATACTTTTTCCACAAAGAACCTCGCCCAGTACCGTGTTACTTGTCCCTTTTTAAAGGGACTACATATTCGCCCGTTGGGGAATATGACCGTTGGAATCAACAGTCATATCTTACGATGATCGGGCCCATTTATAGAATATGGGCCCGATATTACATGATATAATGTCAGCTAATGGGCCTCTGTTTGGGCCACATGATCTAACACCCCCCCTCAAGTTGGGTATAGATGTTGATCATGCCCAACTTGGACACCAAGGCTTGGAACTGCGGGCCAGGAATGCCTTTGGTGAAATTATCCGCAATCTGCTCCAGAGAAGGAATGTAGTGAGGTATGATGAATCCCTCATCAATGCTTTGTTTGATAGAGTGTCGTGCCACCCGTGCATGCTTCGTCCTTTCGTGTTGAACTGGATTTTTGACCATAGCAATTGCTGATTTGCTATCAGAGTACAGAATCATCCCTCTGTCAGGGAATACCTTCAAATCCTGTAAGATACCCTTAAGCCACATTCCTTCACATACTCCCTTCTTCAATGCTCGGAGTTCAGCTTCTACGCTTGACAAAGAGACCTCTTTTTGCTTCTTACTACGCCATGTGACTAGGTTCCCTCCTATGAGACTGCAATAACCAGATGTAGACCGGCTATCCTCCAACGATCCTGCATAGTCAGAATCCATGTAGAGGACCACACTTGGCTCATTTCCTCTGTTAAATAGTAGGCCAAGTCCAATTGACCCCTTCAGGTATGCTAGGATGTGATCTGCTGCATTCTGATGTAATTCCCGAGGATCATTCATGAACTGACTTAGAGAATTGACTGCGAAAGCGATATCCGGCCGAGTGTGGTTGAGATAAAGTAGCTTGCCAATGAGTCGTTGAAATGAAGTCTTATTTACTGGTGCGTCTTTTTCATCTTGTTCAACCTTTAACTTAACATTATTATCCACTTGTGAAGCTGTTGGTCGACAATCTAATTTTCCTGTTTCTTTTAACAGGTCAAGGATGTACTTATGCCGAGAAAGTACGATCCCTGACCGAGAATAGGCCACTTCAATTCCCAGGAAATACGTCCTTAGACCTAGGGCCTTTATGTCAAAGGATGATGAAAGGTGTCTTTCCAGATTCTGAATTTCAGTGTGGTCATCTCCAGTGATGATGATGTCCTCCACATGCACAATTAGGATTGCAATCTTCCCATTCGTGCCATGCTTTATAAACAATGTGTGGTCGCCCTCACTTTGGAAGAATCCCACTGCTAACATTACTTGTGAAAATCTCCCAAACCATGCTCTTGGCGATTGTTTCAGTCCATATAAGGATTTCTTGAGGTGACATACGTCCCCTGAATTTGGACTTAAACAATACCCAGGAGGAGGTGCCATATACACTTCTTCTTTCAATTCTCCATGTAAGAAGGCATTTTTCACATCGTATTGATAGAGTTTCCAATCAAATATTGTTGTGAGTGCTATTAAGACCCGAACTGTGTTTAGCTTTGCAACTGGGGCAAAGGTCTCGTTGTAGTCAATTCCGTAAGATTGGGTATATCCTTGTGCCACCAACCGAAATTTGTGTCTGGCAACTGACCCGTCTGAATGATATTTGTTGAACTAAGAAACAGGTTTGAGGAAGAGAAAACCAACTTGATTAAAGATAAGAGGGGATTACAAGAGTTTATATAGGGGAGCCCTAATGGCTAGTTAAGAATGTCCCATATGGGACTATTAGTTACAAAAAGAACTTAAGTGTCAACACTCCCCCTCAAGCTGGAGCGTGGATGTTTTCCACACCTAGCTTGCTACAAAGCTCCTCAAACCTAGGGGCATGGAGCCCTTTAGTGAAGATGTCTGCGATCTGATCTGCTGAAGGCACATACGACAGGAAGAATTTTCCCGACTCCAGTTTTTCTTTAATGAAGTGTCGATCAATCTCTATGTGCTTCGTGCGGTCATGCTGGACTGGATCATGGGCAATGCTGATGGCCGACTTGTTGTCGCAGTACAGCTGGACGGGAGAGGAAACCGGACAACGTAGCTCACGTAGGATCTTTGTGATCCAAAGTGCCTCACAGAGACCATGTGCGAGCGCACGAAACTCCGCTTCGGCACTGGATCGAGACACCACCTTCTGCTTCTTAATCCTCTATGTAATAAGATTGCCGCCCAAGAAGGTGCAATATCCTGAGGTAGACCGACGATCAACAATGGACCCTGCGCAATCCGCATCGGTATATACCTCTAGGCGAAGACCACTGTGGCGGCGGAACAAAAGTCCACGACCAACTGTGCCCTTTAAGAACCAAAGAAGTCGATGAGCAGCGTGAAGATGACTCATGCGAGGAATCTGCATGAACTGACTGAGAACCCCCACAGAATATGCAATATCAGATCGCGTGTGGGTGAGGTAGATTAGCTTGCCCACAAGTCGTCATTGGCTCTGCAGGATCTTCATTCTCATTGGCGCCAAGGCGGTGATTAGCGTCAATCGGTGTAGTAATGGGCCTGGAATCCTCCTTTCCAAGCTCATGAAGAAGATCCACCGTGTACTTCCGCTGACAAATGAAAATCCCGACAGAAGAGTATGCAACTTCAATGCCAAGAAAATACCTCAATGGGCCAAGGTGGAGAATAGCAAATTCCGACGATAGATAGGCCGCCAGTTGTGTAATAGCCTCCGTAGCATCACCCCTAATAATGATGTCATCCACGTAGACCAGAAGGATAGCGACTCCCCCTGACGTGGAATGATGGTAGAAGAGGGTGTGATCCCCATTGCACTGGCGATATCCAAGACGCCTCATGGCCGTAGTGAAACGACCAAACCAAGCGCGAGGAGATTGTTTCAAGCCATATAGTGCCTTCTTCAAGCGACAAACAACCGAGGAAGGAGTAGAGGGGACCAAGGAGGCATACCCAGGAGGAAGAGCCATATAGATTTCCTCAGTCAAGTCGCCATGAAGAAAGGCATTCTTGCGGCATATTGCTGCAATACCCAGCCACGGTCTGCAGCAAGAGCCAGGAGAATGCGGACAGTGTTCAGCTTGGCCACTGGAGCAAATGTCTCCTGATAATCGACGCCATATTTCTGCGTAAAGCCTTTTGCAACAAGGCGTGCCTTATGCCTCTCAATCGTGCCATCGGAGTTTTGCTTTTCAGCATAGACCCAACGGCTATCAACCAAGTGCTTGACCGGTGGGAGAGGAACAAGATCCCACGTATCATTTAGGGCAAGAGCTTAAAGCTCCTCCTCCATAGCCCGACGCCAATGAGGCAAGGATAAGGCAATGTCCACCGTCTTCGGAAGGGAGATGGAGTCAATGGAGGTAAGTAGTGCATGGTATGATTTGGAGAGACGATGGAAGGAAACGTAATTAGTTAAAGGATATAAAGGAAGAGAGCGGGATGGAGGCACAAGGGCCAAGGAAGATTCCGGTGGAGTGTCTTGGGAGGTAGAGGATGAAGCATGAGTGCGGCAAGAGATATAGGTGAGGCCATAGCGTTTTTCCGGAGGGCAGCGTGGTAGATTCGTAGGAACACCCGGAGGAGGAACAGGAGGAGGAAGTGGATGAGGAGCAGAAGAAGGTGGTTGGGGAGAAGAGGGTTGTGGAGAAAGATCCACGGGTGTTGCATGAGAATCCGGAGGAGATTCGGATGGCTCTTCAATGGGAATTGACGCGGTGCTGGGGAAGGCCAGGGACAATGGTGCGGCTGGAGGTGAAGGGGCCGAGGAGGAAGACGGGACTGTCGTAGAAGTGGCTGAGGAGGAAAGAGGAGGGAGGATAAGGAACTCGAGCGGGTCCGGCTGAGGAGGTAAAGAAAGTGGTACCGTGGAGGAGGGACAGTAAGGAATAAACTCATCAAAGGTAGCATCTTTGGTGACAAAGAAGCGACGGGAAGGCGGATGGTAGCACCAATAACCCTTTTGGGTAACGGAATATCCAATGAAAATGCACTGAATGGCGCGAGGGTCAAGCTTGTCGCAACCGAGCTGATTGTTAGGGACAAAGCAGACGCACCCAAAGACACGTGGAGTGAGGTTTGTTTTGAGGGAAGTGGTGGGAAAGAAGCGCTGGAGGCAGTCAATAGGGGGGGAATGGTTGAGGGCACGAGAGGGAAGGCGGTTGAGAAGATGGATGGCGGTGCGAATGGCTTCTCCCCAGAAATACTTTGGAACATGCATATGGAACAAGAGGCTCCGGGTCGTATCAAAGATGGAGCGAAATCTCCGTTCTGCAACACCATTCTGCTGAGGCGTGTAGGGACAAGATGTTTCGTGAACAATGCTGTTTTGTTGGAAGAAATGGGTGAGGGTAGAATTGACATAGTCTCTGGCGTTGCCGGAGCGGAAGCGACGGATGGAGGTGGAGAATTGGGTTTGAATAAGGGAGTAAAACTGGGGAATGATGGTGAAAAGTTGGGATTTGTGTTTTAAAAGGTAAGCCCACGTGAAACGGGTAGCGTCGTCAACGAAAATAACAAGCCATCGAGTGCCAGAAGTGTTGTGAAGGGGGATCGGACCCCAAACGTCGGTATGAACAAGAGAAAAAGGCGTGGATGCACAAGATGAAGATAAAGGATATGTGGTGCGATAATGTTTAGCAATTCGACATGCGTCACAAACAAAACGGTCAACAGCGTGACCCTGGAAAAGTTTAGGAAATAGACGATAAAGGGTGTCAAAAGAGGAATGTCTGAGGCGTCGATGAAAAAGCCACAATTGGTCACGAGACGCCGAGAGGGAAACAGGAGCCGCAGCAACAGCAAGAGAAGAGGAAGAAGGTCGAACAAGATAGAGCCCCTCACGCTCCTCAGCAAGTGAAATCATCTCCCCCGACACCTTGTCACGATAAAAACAGGAATTTGGAGAAAAGGTGAGATCATGGTTTAGATCACGAACAAGTCGGGATAGAGATAGGAGATGATGAGCAAGACGAGGAACATGAAGAACGTGCGAAAGTTTCATAGAAGGAGAAAGAGTAACATGACCAATACCCGCGACGGTGAGAAGATCTCCAGAGGCGGTTTTGACTTTGGAATGACAAGAAACGGGTTCATAGGTTGAAAAAGCTCGAGGATTAGGAGTCATATGAGCGGTGGCACCGGAATCAAGAAGCCAAGTGGAAGATGACGAAGGAAAATTTCCGGAAGTCAAGGTTGGAGAGGCAAGAGCGGTGGACGTACCTGCGTGAGCTAAAGAACACGAGCCCACAATGGGAGGATCAAGAAGACGTCGAAGACGCTCCATTTCCTCAGGAGTGAAGCTAGGAGATGAGGAGGCATTGGCCGGAAGCAGAGTAAACGGCATAGGCACTTGTCCTGGATTCGGCACACTCGGTGAGCTGGCAGGAGGGGCAGCGGCAGCAAGGTGACTCTGTTGAGTCCGCTTCCGTTGGAGCCTGAAGCAGGTTTCCTTTGAGTGACCGCTCTTCTTGCAATAATTGCAGAAGAGTGTGGGATCGCCCTTGAGAGACTCCTCCGAGCGAGATGAAGTCCCTCGAGCGGAAGAATTCGGTGATGAAGCATGAGTAGCCGCGGCCGGTGTAGCCGCAAACGCCGAGGTGAGGGAAGGTGCCTGCTGAAACCGAGACTCCTCAATCCGTACACTCCGGAGTGCATCTTGGTAGGTAAGCATCTTCTCCCGATGAATAAGCTGGCCACGTAGTGATTCATATTCCGGATTGAGACCCATTAGGAATTGAAACGCACGAAGCTGTAGCACATACCCCCGCTCCACCGAATCCACCTCCGGTGGCATGTAATGGTCGATCTCATTCCACAAAGAGGTGAGTTCGTTACTGTACTCCAATACCGTCCGATCTCCTTGACGAAGGTTAGCAGCCCAATGCACCACTTCATACAAAATGGCAATATTGTTCCTCTTAGAGTGGCTGTTGAGGGCGGCTTCCCAGATGGCTCGAGCACTCGCCAAAGACAGAAACTCCCTCTTAATATTAGGGGCGATACTGTCAAGTAGCCAGTGCTGAACGACTCCTTCAACGTCAAGCCAATCATAGTATGCTAGGTCCGTCACCGATGGTCCGTCTTCCGTTAAATGACGCATTAGTCGTCCTTTTAGAGTGATCTGCACGTACTGTCGCCATTGAAGGAGGTTGAAGCCGGTGAAAATTCCATCGGGCGGCATCTTGGGCAAAGTAAATGGTGCTGGACCGGTGAGACGAGTCGATGCAGCCGCTGTCAGAGGCACAGGAGAATGCACCGGAGTCATCCCAGATTTCTGAGAGGCAGAGGTCTGTTCTTCAGACATCGGACAACACGGATCGAGGCGCCGGAGAACCCGAATGAACTAGGTCACCCGCGGATGCGCGCAGAGAGGCAACCGTGCGTGGAGAGGCGGCTGTGTGTAGAGCGGAGACGGCCACGCGCAGAGAGGCTACTCCGCACGAAGAAGGGCGCACGAAGAAGGTACCTCAACAGCCGCACGAAGAAGAACGGCCGCGCGAGAGAGAGAATCTGCGCGCGAAGAGCTGGTCGGTCGGTAGGTCGGTCGGTCGGTCCGTGCGAGAGAGAGAGAGAGCCGAGGACGAGGACGACGACGAGCCGAGGACGAGTCGGAAATCTAGGGTTTCGGCTCTGATACTATGTTGAACCAAGAAACAGGTTTGAGGAAGAGAAAACCAACTTGATTAAAGATAAGAGGGGATTACAAGAGTTTATATAGGTGAGCCCTAATGGGCTAGTTAAGAATGTCCCATATGGGACTATTAGTTACAAAAAGAACTTAAGTGTCAACAATATTTAACAGTGAACACCCATCGACTTCCCACTAACTTTTTTCCGGGTGGGAGTGGGCCCATCTCCCAAGTGTCATTCCTCTTTAGTGCTGCCATTTCTTCTTCCATAGTTGTCTTCCATTCTGCAGATGACATAGCTTCCGTCACATTCTTTGGAATAGATACTATCATCAGGGCTTGAACCACCTGATTATACTCTGGAGAGAGCCGAGAGTAAGATATGTAATTTCTGACTGGATAGAGTTTGGTCTTCGTACAGCTACGAATTCCCTTGCTTATAGAAATGGGCCAACCATCGTTTCCTGAGTCTTCTTCACCTGCTGGCAGTGTTTCTTCACTTGAATCATCCCATGGTCTGTAAGACTCCTCCTCCTCCTCAAGAGGACTTGGAGGGGTGCTTATAACCATGTCCTTATCATGAGTTTCTGATGCTGAAGAGAGACTTCGCTGCATACTGTCATTTTCTGGCTCAATAGACTCTAAATATGCTTTTGACCGTTCTGAATGGGCATGGAACATTCTGATTTCGTCAAACTTCACGTCTGCAGTGATGAAGATCTTCCTGGAGCTTGGGTGGTAACATTTATAACCTTTCTGGGTTGGCGAATATCCCAGAAACACACATCTTAGGGCTCGATGGTCCAATTTCCCTGCATGATGTACTTGAACATATACAACACAGCCAAACACCTTGGCCGGGAGGTTAGTTCTTAAAGATAAATGTGGAAATTCAGCAGATAAGAGATCAATAGGAGCATCATAATTTAGTGTCTTTGAAGCCGTCCTATTTATGAGGTGAGTGGCTGTTGCGACTGCCTCAGCCCAGTAATTCTTGGGACAATTTCCTTGAAATAAAAGAGCCCTGGCTAAAGACATTATATGGCCAATCTTCCTCTCAGCAAGACCATTTTGCTGAGGGGTGTTTACACATGAGGACTGGTGGATTATCCCTTTTTCTTCCATGTAATTATTTACTTTTTCACAAAAGAATTCTGTTGCATTATCTGATGTAAATATCATTACTCTCTTTCCGAATTGTGTATGAATCATTTCACAAAATTTAATGATAACAGATGGAATTTCAGTCTTGGATTTGAATTTCAGTATTGGATCCACAAATAAGATGAACCATTTGTGATGGGATAGTCCAAGTATGGAGCAAGGCCCCCATACATCACTATGAACACGTTCAAATGCCGATTGAGTTCTGTGATCTGAATCTGGGAAAGAGGATCGTTTGTGTTTAGCAAACTGGCAACTTTCACAATTCAAATGATAAAAAATAATCCCTTTAAACAAGTTTGGATGAGAATGTTTCAAAATGTGGAAGGAGGGGTGTCCTAATCTCCTATGCAGGAGAGTGATCCGTTCTTCACTCTGGGCAGTATAGGTGGCTTTCTGCTTTTCATCCTCCTCCAATCCATCTAGCAAGAGAAGCCCTCCCTTCCTCTTAACAGATGAAATCTTCCGTCCGGTTTCCTTAAGACATAGGAAACAAGAATCTGAGTCCAGGATATAAATTAAGGACAGTAAATTCGCCATTCAGTATCATTAACTAACTGAATTAAGGACAGTAAATTCGCTTTTAATTTAGGTACATGTAAAACACCTTGCAGCAATTTCCCTTTGATCTCAATTGACCCCCTTCCTACCACTTCTAATATTCCCCCATTGGCAGTAAAAACTCTGAGATTATTAGTTTCTGATTCATAATTTTTAATAGCATTTTGTGGGGTGACATATGGTCTGTCGCCCCAGAATCTAAAATCCAAAAAACTGTAGTGGGTGTATTATTAGTAACCATAGTAAAAGCAAATTTCTTACCTGACTGCACGAGTGGTGTGGAGCTAAATTTTTGAAGGATCTTGTTCACTTCCGACTGAATGAGCTTCTGAATTTCACCTCCGTCCTCCCCCTTCCTTGCGGCAGATGGTTCCTCTCCTTCACTGGCCACATAGGCTTTCTTATGCTGCCCTGGGTTCCATGTCCCTTTTCTGATTTGTTCTTCCTTCCAGGCTAACTTTCTGCAGTCCCTTTTTAGGTGGCCTGGTTTCCTGCAATAGCCACAAATAAGTTCTGAGGAGTTACCTTCCTGTGGAGTAGACTTCGGGTGCTGGGAAATGGTAGAGGATGTGGCTGCAGGATTCAAATTTCTCCTTGGTTCTCCTTTCTTGGCCAAGTGAGCCACTGAGACAGGGGTAGATGTCTCGCCATCTTTGGAGTTAAGCTTCTTTCGCCGCTCTGCCCCTTGTAATTCAGAGATAGCTTCTGCCAAGGTGGGGAACCTCTCTCTGTGCAGCAATTGACTTCTAAGATTTTCATACTCCGAATTCAGCCCCATCAAAAAGGTGAGGGTTCTGAATTTGGTCTCTCTGAGATAAGACGGTGAGTTCTTGTCACCTGTGGGCCAGAGAAGGTCAAGCTCCCTCCATATGGCCTTTAATTTTGCAGAATAAGAAGAAATTGACAAACTATCATGTTTCAACGTTTTTTCTTGTTCTCAAAGATCATAGACCCGGTAGTCGCTGTGGGTTTCTGCACGTGATCTCTGAACTTCTTGCCACAGGTCTCGTACGCAGTCAATAAGTAGATAGTCGTCTGCCTGATCTGGTTCCATATTCTTGATCATCCAATTGGTGATAAAGGCTTCCTCAGATTCCCAAATTACTCTTTCGAGCTTGGGAGCGTCTTCCGAAGGGGCGTCTGCTGTCAGGTGATTCCCCAAGTAGATAGCTTTAAGGGACCTTTGGACCAAAGTTATCCACTTTCGCCCATTGATCCCATTATACTTGATATCAAGGTCTGGTAAGGTCAATCTTTGGCTGAGCAGGTGTCTCAGCGGCCTTAACGGTGGTTGAGGAGGTGATCTCGGGTTCCTTCTCAGCCGTCCTGGACTTTCCCATCTAAAGAAGAGTAGAAGCAACACAGACTGCCAATAAGGGCTGCTAATAAGAAGCTGACGGAGCAAGTCTTCACCGGAACAGGAAGAAAACTTCTCCGAAAAATTTACCCACAGAAACAATGATCGGGCGATTCCGAGGTGTGAAGATTCGGAAGGAGAAAAGCCGATTAAGCACAATCCTCCCTATTCGTCTGCACAGATCGCAATTTTGCCCCAAACACGGAGTTCCTTTCTGAAACAAGTGGATCGCGAATCAACGGGCACTCCGGGAACGAACAGATACTTCCGGAAACGCGGGAGTCGCGAATCCGCGGAAACCAAAAAAAAAAAGAGTAGCCGAGGAAGAAGTCGTCGCCTTTGATGCGCCTACGATCGCTGCTCTGATACCACGTGATTTCCAGAATATTGAAGAGGAGATTTTTAGGAAGAAAAGAAAAAATATTTGTATTTTTTCCACAAAGAACCTCGCCCAGTACCGTGTTACTTGTCCCTTTTTAAAGGGACTACATATTCGCCCGTTGGGGAATATGACCGTTGGAATCAACGGTCATATCTTACGATGATCGGGCCCATTTATAGAATATGGGCCCGATAGTACATGATATAATGTCAGCTAATGGGCCTCTGTTTGGGCCACATGATCTAACAGTCTTCAATCCACAAGCCTTGCTTTACTTGAAGGAGCAGCAAAGTCCTGAATCCACACAACTAGCTTCTCCAACCCTTGAGTCCACAAGGGGTTGTGCTTGACTCCACAAGCACTTAAGCACTCTCTAGTAAAGAGAACACTCAGAGGGGAGAAACAAGAGTTTCAACACAACAATAGACTTCAATAATCCCCCTTCAAGGGTACATGGGCCTTATATAGACCATAACAAGTGTAGGGTCATCCATAATGACTGTACCCATGAAAGGAGAACTTAAAACATAGAGAAAAACAATTCTGACCAGCTAAAGCAGAAGATAAGTGGTCTGACAGGCCTGAGCAGGGATATTCTGCAGATAATGGGGCATGTAGAAGCTGTTTGGAGATATTTGTGTGGCTCAAGAAGATCCTGATGGGACAAAACAAAAGATATGCAGCTCTGACAAGTTAGAGTGGAGATATTATGCAGATCCTGGCAGAATAAGAATTTGTCAGAGGATTCTGCCACATATGAATCTGTTCGTAAATCTTTTTTTTGAAAGAAAAGTAGGGCAGACCACCCAGAAACCGGTGGTCCACCTATTCCATTAAAAATGCGAAGAATATGTACACATCATATACAAATATGGCCACTTAAGGCCTTCACTCTATCCCCCCAACCCCCAAAAAGATAATAAAGGCACAACGTCTGAGATGATGTTTTCAACTGATATCGTCCTTCTCTTGAACACCACATCATTTCGTTGCATCCATATCGCCCAAAGTGTTGCTAGTATTCTCCCCCATTCCGCTCTGCTCCGGTATCTACCAGTTGTGAGTGATGCCAAAAAATCGGTGTCTGAGGAAATATTCACCCCAGAGATCTGTTGCGATGCCCATACTACCCTGGCAATAGGACATGCGAAAAAAAGGTGTGGGTAGTCTTCATCGCCCCCCCCACGTAGAGGACATGAGACGGGCTCCGTCGGCACCCATCGCCTGTAGTAGACCGTGTGACCTGTCTTCTCCTCCTCAGCAACTAACTGAAAAGTCTCACCTTCAAGGGGAGTTTTTGCTTCAATATGATATGGCATGTATTACCAGTTGCGATGTTGTCCCTCGCTTCCCCGCGGATTTTTAAGTATGCGTCCTTTACTGAGAAAGGCGACCCCCGCCATACCCACCCATCCCGAGAGACTCCCGAGGGGCTGAGAGGTAGGATGGTCTCATGCATCCCCAAAAACTCTACGAAATGATCCTCCGATAAATTCCCAGGAAGGTTAGGGACCCAATCCCCTTCCCAACATTCGTTGACGGAGGCATTGGGGTTCCTTGCCAGTGCAAAAAGTCTTGGAAACTGCATCTTCAGGGGGCCGTGCTTTGTCCAGTTATCAGTCCAAAATCGGAATCCCCCCCGTCCCCCAACTTGGGGTCAAACAAATCCCGGATGTGAGGAATGGTTTGATGCAGAGTACGCCAAAAAGGGGATTCCCCCCTCCTGTGTGCCCATCCCCTCTCCCAATTCAACGACAGATCATATACGTCGCACCTTGACGACTAGGCCCTCCATCGATGACACCAATCGTTCAACCCATTTAGCAAGCAATGCGATGTTCATAGATTCCAAGTGGAGAATACCCAGTCCTCCCTGTTTCATGGGTCTACAGACCACATCCCATGCTACCAGGGGTATCCCTACTTCCTTCTCTATTCCCTCCCCAAAAAAACCATCTCATTAATCCATCGAGTCGTTTGGCCACCCCTACTGGCACCTTAAACATCGAAATGTAGAAAATAGGGATAGCGGAGAGCACCGATCTCAAAAGTACCATGCGACCCCCTCCTGATAGTACCCTGCTTTGCCATCCCTCCAACCTCCTTTCCACCTTATCGATCACTGGTTGCCAGTCTGTGGCTAAGATCCGTCTCCCAGTGAGAGGGAGCCCCAAATACCTCATCGGAAGAGAGCCTCGAGGTATACCTAGCGCGCGGGCGCATAGAGTCTCCTCCTCCGAGGATAGGCCGAACCCAACGAACGCTGACTTTTCCCGGTTGAGACATAGTCCTGAGAAATCTGCAAACAACTCCAGCAGGGACGAAACGGTGTGAATCTATTCATAAATCTGTCAGAGAAAATCTATCAAAGGATCCTTTTAGAGAAAATCTGTCAAAGGATATTGAGGGGCTCTAGGTACTTTTTTGCATATCTTGTTAGCTCTAGAAGAATCTCCTTCTTGGGCCACTAGTTGCTAATGAGCCTTAGAAAGCGGGCTTATGGACCACATCAATTTAGAGATCACAGAAGCTAAGCGGGGTGGACATGACGTCTGACAAGGCATGCTGGAGATCACTTCGTAGGGTGCGTGCAGAGGACCTTCGAGATGGGGAGGATCCTCACAATGCTCTAGGCGCTACGGGTGCACTGCAATGAGGTAGTCTTTAAGGGAAGTTCCGTGTAGCTCGACCCAATACTAAATGATGTGGAGAACTGTATATCATACTGGTTTAGTAGGAAGTGAAGGAGGGAAAAGAGGTATGGCCGGTCAGTCATGTACTTTTCACGATCATGTACATAATCATTAATTTTGAGTTGATCACCGATTTCGGATGATCTTCCTTTTTTTCATTTAAAAAATAATAAACATGAACAATTTGGTTGACTGTCTTGTGGTTGGGTTGATGTTGATTCTAATAATAACAATAATGAATTGCAGTAGGCAAAATAATTCTAAGATAATGAAAGTAAAAAATTCCACTAATGAGTATACCTGATGAATTTTTTCCAACTCCTTTAGAGCAGATACTAGAGAATAAATATTATTCTCCGATTTTCGAAGCATTAAATAGTCCAAGGAGCAAACCTATCATACAAACTCATATATTAATGATTTGATCAAACAAGGAAGGAAATATAAGGTTAACCCAACAAAAAAATTTTAAATTAGCTCAAGGATAGTAAAGCAACCAACAAGAATCAGCTTACTTAATATTATTGTAGAGGAAGGGGATGAAGAACAAAAATATTTAAAGGGGAATTTCGGCATACGTTGACAATGTGTATTCCTCAGATATCGTCATTGCTTCTTCTCCTAGAAAATAAGTTCAAGACCCGTGGGACCTCTACCTCTACACAGCATTGCTCCATCAGGCTTTCGCCTGTTGTGCGAAATTCCCCCCTGCTGCCTCCCGAGGACTCTGGGCCATGTCTCAATCCCAGTGGGGCTGATCATCCTCTCAGACCAGCAACTGCTCAACGCCTTGGTAAGCTTTTATCTCATCAACAAGCTAATCAGATGCACGCAACTCCTCGGGTGGTTTCCTCTTGTTAATTTTTACTTCTTCCTAATCAGTTCAACTTATCACCTCACAAATTACGTCAACGCCACCAACCAACCAAGAGTTCATTTCCTCTGATACAATCCCTTGTATCTAAGTCTATTTTGTCATTCCAGTACAATAGGGACAGTCTAGTCATTTGGACCTTACGTTATTCATTTAAATAGGCAGCCGTACTGTTAGAAGGGCAGCCTAGAAGTATCAATAGATGTGTTTGGCTCCCTAACGAAGTCCATCGCATCGTTATTTTTTTCCTGATGACTTCCACCCCATTGTCTTCCTCCTCAGCAACGTCCACACCATAAGAAATGCCAATGTCTAGCCCGGCATTCCCAGACCCTGTGCCAACGACCATTCTGGTGTCTTCTCCCTCCCTTATCATCCTTTCTCCAATATGAGCTTGTGGACGTATATCATCCCCTCTCAGCCATGTCACCATTAGAAATGTTAATGTTGAACCCAAAGTTGGTCAATTACACACAAAACTAAAAACTAAAATAGACTAAAAAATTGTAGCGCAATCCAAGTTCCAACCATAACAAGCAGTTACACTCAGCTCGTCTTCCTTTAAGACTCAATGATGGAAGAAAAATCTGTAGGCTTAAATAAAATTTATGTTTTCAAACAATTAAGAATACTATTCATGGTGCACACCTCGAGGAGCAGTTTCCCAAAATGCAAATCCAAGTTGTCATCCTTCAGCTTGTACGCTGCAGCCTAAAAAGAATACATAGAAACTATAAGAAATGAGCTCAATGTGATTAAAGGGATAGCTCAAATTCCTCTATCTTAATTTCAGCCACATTGTAATAAGCTTAATTGGATAATCTCAATAAATGTGTTTTTCATGAAAGATGTTGCTTTGAATGTGATTTCACGATGATGAGAAATGTCCCTATTACGCAATCCAGAAGAATCAAGTTTGAAGCAAGAAATAACCAAAAGCATTTCTGATACGACACTCTAGGGATCTAGAGAATAAAACTTGTGGTATGTGGAATGATTATATGTGTTGAAGAAGATAGAAAAGATAGAACTTTGTTACTTAGAAAGGAAGGGATACATGCCCTTATATAGGGCTGAGAGAGAGAGTATTAGAGATTTATCAATGTCGGATTAAGAGAGGGAACCCTTAGTGGGCTAAGGTTTAGTGGACCTAATAGGCCACACCACCTATTTCCCAACACTCCCCCGCAAGCTGGAGCGTGGATGCTTGTCATCCATGCCCAGATTGTGATGTAGTAGTAGGCGGTGTAGAGCGTGGAGCAGGATGGCCGAAAAGATGGCGAAGGACGGCTGGAGGCTGAAGACGGTTGAAAAAGAGAAGATGGCCGAGGCAGCCGAGGCCGGAGGCGACCGAGGCAGCTGTAGGCTCTGGATGCGGCCGAAGGCGGGGAAGGAAGCCTGAGGGTGACTGAGGCAGCCAGAGGCACCGAGGCAGCAAGAGGCGGCGGAGGTGCCGGACACGGCAGAGGGCAGAGAAGGAAGCCCGAGGGCGACCGAGGCAACCGAGGCATCTGGTGGAAACCGAGGCGACTAGGCCGCCGGAGGCTGCTGAGGCAGACGAGGCAGTCGGTGGTGGCCGGAGGTGACCGAGGCAGCTGAGGCAACCGAGGCATCTGGTGGAAACCGAGGCGACGAGGCCGCCGGAGGCTGCTGAGGCAGACGAGGCAGTTGGTGGTGGCCGGAAGTGACCGAGGCAGCTGAGGCCACTGAGGCATCTGGTGGAGGCTGCTGAGGCAGCCGACGCAATCGGTGGTGGCCGGAGGTGACCGAGGCAGCTGAGGCAACCGAGGCCTCCGGTGGAAACCTGCTGAGGGCGTGGATGACGAGGACAAGGACAAAGAGAAGGGAGTAAGGAAGTGAGGAAATGAGGAGGGACCTCTAACCTGGGAGCTCCATGGGACAAAGATCCCCTGAGGGATGAGGAGCATGCGAAGTAGATGGCCACGTGGAGAGGAGATGGCCAGATATGATTCACGGACGGAAGATGCAGGGCGGCAGAGGGAAAAACCTCCGCCGCCCTGGACGCCGATGCGGAAGATGCCCTAGGTCATCGACCGAGGCTCTGATACCATGTTGAAGAAGATAGAAAAGATAGAACTTTGTTACTTAGAAAGGAAGGGATACATGCCCTTATATAGGGCTGAGAGAGAGAGAGAGTATTAGAGATTTATCAATGTGGGATTAAGAGAGGGAATCCTTAGTGGGCTAAGGTCTAGTGGACCTAATAGGCCACACCACCTATTTCCCAACAATATGCATTAATTGAGAATGAGAACAAATCTCGTCGGGTCAGACCGCCCCTCAAGAATCATCGTTAAGGAGATGATAGTGAAGAGCATCTATCAATGGCAAGAACATAGTCCAACTCCAAGAACAGGAAGCAATCCAGAAAGAAGAAGCAAAAATGCATAGAAGGTAGTTGAACAACAGAACTCTTTCCGGCAATGAGGTGAAGCAGATAAAAAATAGTTGAAGCAGAAGTATGATAGAAAAAAAAGCAGAAGCAGATAAAAGAAAAATAGTTGAAGCAGATAAAAGAAGAACCCAATCAATAGAAGAAGAACAATAGGTCGATCTTACCGTAATTCTTAACTGCCCTCCTAAAGGGAGGGCTACACATATTTACAAGAAAGGAAACAATCTATCCTAAACATCAAATGACTCAAGTTCCCTAACGGGCTAAAATTATGAAGATATCCTTGGGAGTATAGGATCATAACATATGCACCCTCAATAAGTTACTTAATGGCGCAAAATAGTCCTATGCATGGTTTGAATGCGTCAATCAGACCAAGAAGTAGCTGAATTATTAGAAATCCTATGGTGATCATATGCTATTCTATTCTATCATTGTTATCTTGATTGTCTAAGTCATGATATTATTATCGCTGGAAATTCTTTGCAGAGAATTTCCACCTGAGTGCTCGACTTGACATTAAGAGTATAGGTCAATTCAAATACTTTCTGGGCCGCCCACTCATCTAGCTGTATTACTCTGTCATAGCAGAAATATATTTACAATCTTCTTGAAAACACTCGTTTCCTTCAGCTCCAACCTGTCTCCAAATTTAGGGAAGTCAACCTCAAACTTAAATACGACCCTACTGAACCAGACCCTGATCTGCTGACCTATCAGCACCTCATTGGTCATCTTATCTATAGAGTACATACACGTCCCAGCATCTCCTACTATGTCAATGAATCAAGTCAACTTAGGCATCATCCCAATGCTGACAAATCAATAGAATAACTCCTATGAAATCAGGGCCTGTTCCTTATCCTCAAGCCTCAGTCTCGGTCGCGGCTGTCCAACTCAACTTTTAGAAATCGACTTCTCCAATGATTTGATTGACATGAAACGACCTTCATAATAGAATAGTCCACCATGTGCTCTCAGTTGGCATATGTTGGTGGCCCTGGAGATCTCAGCCTCCATCCCTGATAAGGTCTTTAAAAGGACTTTATCAATCATTAAACCTGGCCAACGCTGTCTACAGTCAAAAAAAACTTAAACTCAGTGATTCAATGGCTGATATAATAATCGGAAGCTTTCTTACCCAAGTCCCAGAAAAAAAATGAGATAATTCCTTCATATGCGCTGAAGCATAACTTTTACTTCTGTTCCATGAAGCTTCTTTCTCTTCCAGAAGCTTTGAGTAAAAACACCTTACTTGAAATTCTAGCTGAAAAATATACAAATGCATTTCACGAAAGCAAACCCTATGCAAGAAAATATGTTATCATGAGGCATAACAAAATAACACATACCCATGATATCTTCAGAATCAGTAAAAAGAGAGATTCATCACTAATCTGATGTGAAGTCAATGAGGATGTAACAATATCTCTTAATTTCTTGTCCAAGCTCTGTATACGAAAAACAAAAGATGAAGGAGAGGAGAATCAGGAGACAGTTATGGAGAAATAAAACATGGGAAGATGAAACCACAGGATGAAATGTTGTCTTTATCTGGTGATCATTGCTAAAATTATAGGACGAGAATAACAAGTTATGATCACTAATAATTGCAAAATAAATCACATTACAATGCTTGGAAGGAACTTTCCCTGGACTCAGGACATGCCATGGAAATTACTCTCAAATCTCTTCATCACCTCAAGATTTCATTGCAAACAAGATTTCATTATATCCATTTAATAAGGATGGTATAATCATAATAAAGCGACCCTGGGGTTTATCGTTTAGTAAATGTATTACTTCAATGAAATCAAAGATGTCTCAATGATGATATCAAGCCAAATGTTAATTCGATAACTTTCAGGGAAAGAAGAGGTAATTCTTGAAAGGTTGTTCACTTATTGCTCTCTCTTCTTCTCTCTTACCTCTTCCATCTCTCCTATTCTCCTCTCCATCCCTCGTCCCATTTCTTAATTTTGTTAGATCTCCATGGGATTGTTACAGGAGATGAGTCTGCGGATGATGACTCAGCATCAGAGCCAGGTACACAATGATACCATGATGAACCCAGGGTGGGAGGCACAATGGACAAGAATGAAAAAGGAGGAAAGTTGATTAATCTTAAAAAAAGTACCCCATATGTTTAGGTACATAAAGAAGAGAGAAAGCAGTAAATTATCCAGCCCAATAGTGGGCCTTTTACAATACTCTGGATTAGAGGAATACTTAAAGAGCTTCAGTCATTGCAGGATAGATCTACTACCTAGTATTGTTATCATAAATGAGCAATTGATATTGCAACATGACAGGATAAAGCATACTGACATTGACAGTCGTTTCATCAGAGAAAAGACTGATCATGGAATTGATAAATGCAATGTCCACTAACTAGGTTGCAGATTTGCTCACTCAAGGATTCTTGAGAGTAACATTTCATCAGTTGTTTAACAATTTGTGCCTGCAGAGCATCTACGTGACAACTTGACGGGTAATGTCTGCCACTTGGGTTCTTGTTTATTTATTTTTTTGTCCTCAACTTTTTCATAGTATGAGACGGTCACCCGAACAAATCGATAACCACCTGACAAGTACATGGTTCGAGCCCTAGGACTTTATTACATGTATACATTTTCCTCTTCCCTCTCCATCTCCGTCACGAGGAAAACAATGATGCCATGAGACCCTTCTATCTCATGGGCGAGCCCGTCTGTAGAGGCTTCCCCCCTCGGAAGATCACCTCATTTCTGTGTATCCAGATTCCCCATAACACTGTCAGCACTCGGCCCCCCACTTCTCTACGTCTGGACCGGTCCTCTGCATGGACTCCCAAAAGGCCTCCTCTCATGACGTGTTCGCCGCCAACTGTGCTTGGGTGGCCCAAACTGTGCGTGCGAAAGGGAATTGACTTACTATTGTGAGCTTACCATGCAGCTCACGATACATATCAGCAATCAAACATACCATGCGACCTGAGAGGTAATGCAGAAAGGTGTAATAATAAAATTTTGGAAAAGAGGTTTCTTCAATAAAGAGAAGGCCACCCAAGATTGGTGGTCCTCCAATCCATTTATACCATTTAATTTTCCTCCACTATTCTTTCCCTTAACCCCCCCAGTTCCTCTTTTTTCGATCTATTTTTCGCATCCTCTAGGTCATTGAAATCCTTAAGTAAAGCTACAGCCTCAGATCCTTCCTCAACTCTTCATCGAGGAAACCCTGTCCAAGACATGATTGCCATCATCTGACTACCTCCTCTTTGAAGCTAACCTCTTGGTGTGAGGATCTCTCTATCTTGACGTAAGTGAACCGACTAGATACCACAAGCAAATGCCAGAAAATAACATGTTTCACTTTGGGCTAATAGTAGTTACACAAACCCCAAGAATTTCCAGGAGGATCTATAATTAGGTACATCTACAAAATTAAAATATTGAAGGGAAAAAAAATTAATCTAAGATATAACAGAAATACTGGATAGGAGATGAGGTCATCCAAGAAATGCTCAAAACCTCATGTGCACCTCATGTGGAGAGACAGAGGGAAGAGGAGGGGAAAGAAGAGAGGGAGTTGAGATGGAGAGACCAGGGGAGAAATACATTATTAATAAAAATGAGGCTATCTTCGTAGAAAGCTCCGTGGATGAGGCAAAAATTTTGTCCACATTACTCGACTTGTTCACAGACTTCTCAGGTTTTTTTTTTGAAGAAAATAAGGAATCAATCGATCACAGACTTCTCAGGTTTACGAATCAATCGAGCCAAGTCAGCACTCGTAAGCTGCAGCCTCTCCCAAGAGGAGGAGACACAATGCGTGGAGGAGCTGAGAACACCGACCAGTAACCTTCCTATGAGATACTTAGGCCTTCCATTAGTCAAAGGGCGGATTACTAAGGCAGATTGGCAGCCGGTGATCGAGAAGGTCGAGAGGTGGCTGGAAGGATGGCAAGCCAAAGTGCTGTCTAGAGGCGGCAAGCTGGTGTTACTGAGGGCAGTCCTATCAGCAATTCCCATATTTTATCTCTCTGTATTCAAGATCCCTACTGGAATTTGTCGGAGAATAGAAGGCCTGATGAGACGTTTCTTTTGGAAAGGCACTGGAAATGACCAAAGCCGAGGGCTGGCACTGGTGGCGTGGGATATGGTATGCAGGCCCACCAAACTGGGAGGCCTAGGGGTATTGCATATCCAAAGCATGAATACAGCATTATTATCTAAATGGGTGACATGGATCATGCAACCATGCGAGGACCTAACTATTCAAATTTTGAGAGACAGCTATGGTCGGGGATTGAATTGGGACAAGAAAAAAGCCCCAATAAAGGGGGCATCAGCATTCTGGGCAGGACTCAGACAAATCTTCCCAAGCGTTTGAGATTTCTACTCCGCCCACTTGGGTGACGGCTCTATCCTTCAATTTTGGGTAGACCACTGGTCGCCGCACGGACCCTTGTGCGAAGCCTTCCCTCAGTTTTTTGCGCTCGCCCGCTGCCCTGAGGCGACAGTGGGAGAGTGCTGGGACAGCACATGGAGCTTGAGGGTAGACAGCGCCTTATCAGACCAAAGACTAACCGATTTCTTGGGTATGCAACAAGCTCTGAGTCAGATTCACCCTCACCCTGAGGAAAAAGATGGGTGGGAGTAGACAGGCACTCCCTTTTCAGTGCGGGAAGCGTACGCTAGGATCCGACAGATTAATGAGGAAGACCAAGTAACAACCGGGGCATGTCGAGTCATCTTGCACCTAAAGGTTCCGCTAAAGGTAAAGATCTTTGGGTGGCTCTTGCTCAGAAAGAGGCTGGTGACCCATGTCTTCCGCAAGATGATGTATCCAGATGCCCTGTCAATATGCGTGCTGTGTACATGTAGCGACGAGGACTGCAATCACGTGTTTTTCGATTTCCCGTTCACCCCCACGGTTTGGGCTACCCAAGCAAAATTGTCAGTGAATGTGTCATCAGAGGAGGCCTTTCGGGAATCCCTCGAGAGAATCGGCCCACGACAAAGAGAAGTGGGGGGACGAGCGATGACAGTACTTTGGGGTATATGGATCCACAGAAACGAGGTGATCTTCAGAGGGGGGAAGGCTTCAACGGACAGGCTAGCCCATGAGGTAGAAGGTTTCATGGCGGCATGGTTCCCTCGAGGTGGGGCTGTAGAGGGAAGAGGACAAACATAGATGTAATAGAGCCTCAGGGCTCAAGGCATGTACTTGTCGGGTGGTTACCGATTAGTTCGGGTGACCGCCTCATGCATTTTCAGAAAAAAAAATTAGTAATAAAAATGCAAATCAAGTTTCATTGATTCCTCCTCTTCATGGAATATTATCCTTAATTGAGCAAGCTTTATCCATCTACAGTTTTTTTTTTGAAAGAAAATATGGAAGACCACCTGGGGCCGGTGGTCTACCTGATACCATTAAAATGAAAGTCATGTACAGACCATATACAATCAAGACTCAAAAAGGGTCTGCCTTTCAGCTCCCTCCAACCCACCATGACACTAGCACCTGAATGGCGTGGATGACAATCTCCACCGAAGTCGTCCTCCCCTTAAACACCACCTTGTTCCGGTGCAGCCACAACGCCCATAATGTCACTAGCAGCCTCCCCCACTCCAGTCTACTCCTAGGTCTCCTGAGCATGGGTGAGGCCCAAAATACCTCGTCGGAGGAGATAACCACCCCTGGGACTAGTTGTGATGCCCATACACTCTGAGCAAACTGACACGTGAAAAACAAATGGGAACAGTCTTCATCGTCGTCACTTGTGCACATAGGACATTCGGTGGAGTCTGTTGGGTACCACCTCCAACAGAAAAGTCGGGTGACCAGTTTTCTACGCCTCAACATCCAGCTGAAGATCCGCACCTTGAGGGAGACTTTTTGCTTCATCAGCGTGTGGCATGCCTTGTTGACTGTCGAGTCGCCTCCCGCTGCACCCCGAATATTCAAATATGCATCTTTTACCGAGAAGGATTGTCCCCGCCATACCCAGCCATCTCGGGAATGAGTCGAAGGGGTTAAGGGTAGAAGGAGCTCTTGCATGCCCAATAGCTCCCCAAACCGTAGATCTGATAATGCCCCTGTCAGGTTAGGGACCCAAGCCCCATCCCAACAATCATCAACCTTGGCAGCTGGATTCATTACTGGGGCAAAGAGTCTTGGATACTTCAGCTTCATGGCCCCTTGGTTGGACCAGTTATCCGTCCAGAAATAAAAATCAGCCCCATCCCAAATGAAGCCCTTTGTCTTGTTTGTCTTCTATGTTGATACAATCTCTCCTACCACCACCGCACTATCCACCAGCTGGCAACACGGAATGAATGCTGACTGAATGAGACAGGTTAAGTCCCTAATTACTTTTTTTTTTTGTGAACTATAACGAGGGATGAACACCCGACAAATCGGTGAACCTCCTGTCAAGACCTCACAGGCCCTTTACATGCTTATCAGTTATCATCAAAACCTCCCTTCGCTTCCCGTCATTTGCAAGGACCAGGCTGCCTTAAGTCCTTCTGCTTCATGTATAGCTCCATCGGTAGAAGCCCTTCTTCCTGTGAACACCACCTCGTTTCTATGTAGCCAGATGGCCCACAACATGGCTAGTACTCAGCCCTTCCTTGTTTCTTCTTCCCACAAAATGCCATGCCGAATCCCAAAAGGCATGTTCAGATGTCACCTTCATCCTTGAGAGTAACTGCCTGGCCCAAACTGTGCGAGCAAAGGAGCATTCAAAGAAAAGATGGTTGCAATCTTCTTCCCAATTCAAACACAGGGCGCATTGCGACGAAGTATCTGGATATAACCTTCAATGGGACTTTCTGACTCCATATGAACCTGCATGCGCTGAACAGTGCCATGTCTTCCTCTTGTCCTTCTCAAATCATCGTATAAGCCTTATGAACCGAGAAGGGGCCATTTGTCCATGTCCAACTATCTCGTTCTCCATCTTCGGGTCGTAGCTGAAATAGAGATTGTTGCATGTCCATGTAATCCAACACACACTGGTCGGATAAGGCTCCTTGTATGAACGGGTTCCACGCGCCCTCCTAGCAGTCACGCACGTGGGCATTCTGATCCTGGACCAATGCATACAGTCGGGGGAATGCTGCATCAAGGATGCCCCGTGGCAACCATGGATCTCTCCAAAATTGGAATGTCTTCCCGTCTCCTAACTTGGATGAGAAAAAATCTTGCACCCTAGGAAAGACCTGTCTCAGCCCTTGCCATAATGGCGATGCTCTATGATACATTTCTGCCTTTCTGTCCCAATTCAGACCATTACCATAGATGTCACGCAATAACTTGACAACCAAATCCTCTCGTAGATTCATAATTCTCTCCACCCATTTGGTTAGTAGTGTCGTGTTCATGTTTTGCATGTGTAGGACCCCCAGACCTCCCATCTTAATTGGGCGGCATACTTCATCCTATGCCACCATCGCCAATCCCCTTCTTTGTTCTGGCCCAGATTCTCTCCATAGAAAATGCCTCATCATTTCTTTTATTCTCTTCCCAACTCCAGTGGGCATCTTGAATACAGAGAGATAGAAAATTGGAATGGTTGATAAAATTGACCTCAGTAGCACCAATCGTCCCCCTCTAGATAATACCTTTGCTTGCCATCCCTCTAGTCATCGTTCCACCTTCTCGATGACCGGTTGTCAATCAGTTTTCATCATCCTCCCCTTCGTTAGTGGTAGGTCCAGATATCTCATTGGAAGCCTCCCGATTGGTGTGCTCAGAATCTTCGCACACTGTGCTTCTTCTTCTTGCGAGAGCCCATTACTCATAAAAGCTGATTTGGTCATGTTTATTTGGAGTCCCGAGCAATCTGCAAACAGGTCAAGTATGATGGATAAGTTCCTCGCTTCCCTCATCGAGCCTTCGATGAAGAAGGTGGTGTCATCAGCGTAGTGAAGTAGGGGAATTTCATTTGATTGCTCAGATAGTCGATAGCCTTGCAGCAGGCCCTTTGTGCATGCTTGCTCAGTACATACTGCGAGTGCGCCCACTGCTAAGACAAACAGTAACGGTGCGAATGGGCAGCCTTGTCTCACTCCTCGTTGAGGTTGTATTCGGCCACCTTCTGGGCGTCCATTGACCAGCACTATACATGAGTGCGTTGTGATGCATCTCTTCACCCAGATTATCCATTCCTTCGGAAAACCCCGCCTCTTTATGGATGCCCATAGGAAATCCCAGTCTAAAGAGTCGTACGCCTTGGCAAAATCAACCTTCCACATGAACCCTCATGTTCCCTTCCTCTTCCATGCAGCTATTATTTCTCCGGTTGTTACTGCACTATCTACCAGTAGCCTGCCAAGAATAAAGGCTGACTGAGCGGGTCTGACCAGTTCACCAATCATGGTTCTCAGCCTGTTTGAATTTGGCAATAATCAAATAGATTGAATTTGACAATGAAATGGGTCTGAAATCATCAATTTTTTCTGGCCCTTGGCATTCCGGCAAGAGGAATATCTATTGATCTTTTCCATGTTTCCTCTTCCCTCCATAAATTCATTAAATGTGGTCATCACATCTGGACCGACCAGATTCCAACATTAGCTGTAAAAGAAGACTCGGATGCCATCTGAACCCGGAGCTCCCTACCCATTCAACCCTTTAATCGTTGCCTTGACCTCGTCTTCTGAAAAAGGTTGGATCAATTCCTCTTGATGTTCCGGGCTCACCCTCTTTGCCCCCGTGCTGCACCACCTCCATTTACTCTGTTTTCCCTTTCTGTAGAAGGATCTGAAATGGTCTGCAATGGCTTGCCCCATCGCCTGTGTACCAGTGTGTTCCCCCTGTCCCACCTTTATTTTCAATATTTGGTTTGTACATCTCCTGCCATTCGCCACCAGATGGAAAAATCTCGTGTTTGCATGCCCTGCGTGTAGCCATAACTGTCTTGACCGCTGTCTCCAATCCATCTCCAATTTTTTGTCTTCCTCTGCTACCACGCCCTGCCTTCTTCTACGTTTTTTGAACCTCTTCTCCTTCTAGATTCCTGATATCTTCCAAATCATCCAATTGCTTTACTTTGACTAGAGCATTATCAAATGTCAAAGCAACAACTTGTCTGAATGTAGCAGCAGCAGTATTGTGGACGCTGTCAGAGGACCTAGTATTTTCCAGTAGCCACAGACAGATTCCAAGAGCTTTTGAAAGGTTTTACTCATTTTCATGACGCAAATGGGACTAGAATATCATCAACACTGTTTGAAAATTTTTAAGTTGAACCACCTCATCTGCTATCTCGGCATGATTTTTAAGCATCGAAACTACATCCCCAAGAGAAGAACTCAACACTGCGTCGTTTGACAGGAGTTTCTGAATGCATGAGAGACCAAGCACGCTAAGTTTCACCGACTTGACTTCACAAGCCATGAGAAATATCTGTACTAAATCACTTTGTGCAATTTCTTTGGCTCCAGAAGAGGAACGAAGCTACAGGATCGCATGCTCGGCTGCGTCCTTCAAGGCTGGGTGCCTCCGGCGAGCCTCCGCCGAGAGTGATCGCAGATCTGCCTCGAGCGCCGCCATGAACGCCATCATTCTTCTCGCTCGGCGAGATCTATTCCGACTCTGCGTTCATTCGAGCTGGCCAGCTTCTCTCCAAGTCCGCGATGACTGCCTTAACCTGTTCGCCGGTACCTTGGCAATGATGAGGTATATAGAATTCGACAGTGAGATGGGCCTAAAGTCTCCAGCGTTGATGGCACCCGTACGGATTGGCAGTAGAAAGAGATGTGATATGTTGAGCCGTTCCAGTCCAAAGTTCTCCCACCGAAACTCCTCTACTGTGTCCATCTACAATTAAAGAACCCCCCCAAGTGACCCATGTGACATTCTATAACTCGTCAATGGTGTCCTTACAGAAAAGATTACATATCTATTCCTAACTTTAAAAGCTTTCATAACTCCATAGGATTACTAGTAAGTAATGTATTACTTATAGGAACCAAGATTCAAAGGGCCAGAAAAACCATACAGTTATTCCTTTGGGTAAAGAGAGATGGCTCACAGATTTGTGAAGCAGAGTCCAACGCATGAATACATTGCATGTTCTGACCAAAGAAATAAGGTGGTGGGAGGTCTTCAAGACATAACTCTTTGTAAGAACACCATCTGAGAGGACCATATCTAACTCCGCGTTGACTTCTTTGACCTGATGAATAAAGAATGGTGGATTATATTACCTTGTTGTAGCCATAATTTTTTTCGAGAGGCTAAGAAATTACGCCAAATGAATAATGAGAAATGCTTATTCTTCTGAACAAGCATGCCCAACTGTACACCTCTTCAAACTTTTGGCAATTAAAGACCGAAAGCAAGCTTCAAAGTATTTCTTACACATTAAACTAATAAATGTTTAAATTGAAAGTATGATAATATATATTATTCAATTCTGGTCGATCACCAGTTTCAGGTGATCTTCCTTTTTTTTCTTCAAAAAATAAATAAATAAATATATAACTGGTTTTAGGCAAATAAAAGGATTCAATCAAGACTAGAAAATGAATAATCCACATTTTTAGTATAATATAGCCACTTTTTTCTTATTTTTTTTTATAGTATAATGTCTTCTTACTTTTTTTTAAGAAGAAGATAAGGAAGACCAACAGGAAAAGTGGTCAACTTGATGCTATTAAAATATAAAGATGTGTACAATCCACATACAAAACAACCAAAATGGTCTGCCATTCACCTCCCCCCAGATCAAAAAAAAATATTAGTTCCTAAACGTATTGAATGACATTTTCCATGGACGCCGCTTCCCCTTGAATACTATGTCGTTACAATACAGCCATATTGCCAAGAGCACTGCGAGGAGTCTCCCCCAATCCAGCTTGATTCTGTATCTACCATCACTAAATGAGGCCCCAAATGCCTCAAAGAGGAAACATTCATCCCCCCCCACATCTACTATGATGCCCACCTGGGCGAAGGGATATGTGAAGAATAGGTGAGAGCAGTCTTCATTGTCCCTACCGCTCATAGGACACTCTTGTAACCAGTCGTTGCCGCCTCAACGACCAGCTGAAGAGCCTCACCGTGAGACGGACTTTTTGTTTCATCAACATGGAGCATATGGTGTTGATTGTCGAATCCTCCATGTTTCCCGTCTGATCTTCATATAGGCATCTTTACCAAAAAAGATGTCCAACGACGCACCCCACCATCATGTCACTCATTCAGCGGGCTGAGATGTGGAGGGTCTGTTGTGTTCCATCAGCTCCTCAAACTGCCACTCTGATAAGTCCCCTGCCAGGGGTCCAAACTCCGTCTTCCCAACACTCACAAATCGTAGCGTGTGGGTTCTGCGCCAGAGCAAAGAGTCTTGGGAATTTAAATTTCCAAATGTCTTTACTGTCTAGAAATGAAAACCAGTGCCAACCCCAAATTTGGCATCAAAAAACCCTCAGATAGGGGGTATGGCTTGGTGTAGACTGCGGCAGAATGGAGACTTCCCTCGAGCTCTAGCCCAGCGCCTTTTCCAATCAATCTCTGAGCCATATATGTCCCTCAGAACATTCAATATCAGGTCCTCCTCTGTTATCGCAAGTCTTTCCACCCATTTGGCCAGCAATGCCAAATTCATGGATTCCAGGTGGAGGATCCCCAAACCCCCCTGCTTCGCGAGTTTGCATACAACCTCCCGTGAGACAAGAGACACCCAATGCGCTCCTCGTGTTCATTTCCTCCCCAAAACAACCTTCTCATCAATGCCTCCAAGTGTTTTTCTACACATGTTGGCATCTTAAAGACCGAGAGATAGAATACTGGGATTGCTAGGAGCACCGATCTCAGAAGCACTAGTCGACCCCCGTTTGATCGCACTCTGTTCTACTGGCCCATCTATCTCCTCTTCACCTTCTCAATCACTGGTTGTCATTCTGCATTAAAATATATCTGCAAACAATAGAAGACCCAAGTAGCTCATTGGGATTGACCCTCGAGGTGTGCCAAGAGCACTAGCGCATTGTTCCTCCTCCGTAGAGACTCCAAATCCCACAAATGCTGACTTGGCTCGATTCAGTTGTAGGCCCGAGAAGTCTGCGAATAAATTTGGGAATGTAGATAGGGTACAAGCTTCCTCTAACGATCCCTCCATGAAAATGCTGTGCCATCTGCATAGTGAAGTAAGGGAACGCACTCCAGATGACTATCCGTTTGGGAGCCACTTTAAAGGCCGTGTTTTGAGGCTTTAAGGGCGCAGGTAGCAAAGGTATCCACTGTTAGGAAAAAAAGTAGTGGTGCTAATAGGCAGCCTTGTCTGACTCCCTTTTATGGGTGGATCTAACCTTCTTTCGCACTGCCATTCACCGAGCCTGAAAATGAGAGGGGTGTAACATATCGCCGCACCCAAGCCACCCATTCGGTGGGAAAAACTCACTTTCGCAAAACAGACCAAAGAAATCTCCCATTGAGAGAATCATAAGCTTTCACAAAGTCAACTTTCCATAGGATGTCCTTTGTCCCCTTTCTCTTCCATGTTGATAAAAACTGGCCTGCTACCACTGCTCCGTCCACTAGTTACCTGCCTGGAATGAATGTTGATTGAAAGGGTCCGACTAAGTCTCCAATTACCTTCCTCAACTGACTGGCCAACACTTTGACATTGATGAGATAGATTGAGTTCGATATTGCAATGGGCCTGAAATCCCCCACGTTGGTTGCTCCCAGCCGCTTGGGCAACAGAAATAGGCAACTGATTGAGTCTTTCCAAGCCAAAATTGCCTCGCCGAAATTCGCCTAACGTATTCATAATCTCAGACACGACCAGCTCTCAAAACTCGCTAAAGAAGAAGACTGGAAATCCATCGGAGCCTGGTGCACCTTCGCCATTTAAACCCTGGATCGCTTCTCGCACTTCTTCTGCCAGGAATGGTTCCACTAGCTCAGTCCATTGCTCTTGTGTCACCTTGGATGCACTTCTTCCACTCCATCTCCACCGTTTTGGGGGCCCCATCTAGTTCCACTCCAGAGCGGATTCTCTCCAGAGCGGTCTTGCGGACTGGCTGATCTTGAAGGAGACGAAGACTCCAGCCCCGATCACATCTCCATTTCTTCTAAGAACCAGAGCTGAAGCAAGCCCTTCTAGCCCTCCCAAGGAGCAAACTCCGGCTAGCGCAACTTGGTGGTTGCCGGAGATGAAAATTAACGCTGCAGATCAAGAAACTATGGCTAAGGGATCTCTTGTAGACGGTGTTGTTCTTCCTGGAGCTTTGATCACGCTTCCTCCACTGAGAGAAGTCAGCCGATCAGAGCTGCCGAAGATTTTTCCGCCAATCGGAAGCACTGAAGAGGAAGAGTGGATCACCGTATATGGATTTTCTCCCTGTGATACGAACTTGGTGCTGCGAGAGTTCGAGAAATGTGGGTTCATCCAGTGGTCCCAAGACAATTTTTTTTTTTGAAGGAAATATGGAAGGCCACCCGGAACCGGTGGCCAACCCGCTATCATTAAGTATAAATGTTTTGTACAAACAATATACAAACCCGACCAAAAAGGACTATCCCCCCCTTCCAACCCAAAAATACATGAGTGCCTCTACAGCATGAATAACGTCCTCTACCGAAGCTGCCTTTCCTTTAAACACCATCTCATTCCAATGTAGCCATATCGCCCAGAGCACTGCAAGTAATCACTCCCATTCCACTCCACTTCTGTATCTTCCTTCTATGACTGAAGTCCAAAAGGCCTCGTCCGAGGAGACATTCACCTCCAGTACCTGTTGCAATGCCCAGACTCTCTGGGTGAAGTGACACATGAAGAATAGGTGGGAGCAGTCCTCCTCCCCCTAGCGCACATAGGACAGTCAATGGGAGCCATGGGGGCCCATTTCCGCCGATAGACCCATGTGATCAGCATCTGCCTCTGCAATTAACCAGATGAAAAGTCACACTTTCAGTGGAACTTTGAGCTTCATCAACATGCGGCATGCCCTATTGATGGTCAAGTCGTCCCTCGCTTCCCCTCTAATCTTCAAATATGCCTCTTTCACTGAGAAAGTCGACCCCCGCCACGTCCAACCGTCTCCACTTTCAGCTGACGGGCTGAGTGGTAGAAGTGACTATTGCATCCCCAAAAACTCCTCAAAATGTGGCTCTTATAAGGCTCTTGTCAAGATAGGGACTGATACCAGAAGGTTCTTCGCCAACAAATACCAAAGGAGGAAGTGGAAGCTGGAGGCCTAAAAGCGCACGTGAGAAAGAAACACGTACATGCGAAAGGCCTATAAAGGAAAGCGGGAGACAAGGAGTGCAGGAGGTTGTTCTTGGTCGACACTGCAGTTGCTGCAGCAACTTAGGCTGGGAGCAGAACAGGCTGCGTCCAGAGGAGGGGAGCTCTTGTCGAGCCGCCCTTCCACATCTATCCTTTCCCTTTCGAACTATCATCTCCCTCTCTACCTCGAACCCTAACTCTTGTTGTTCTCTGGTTATTTTGGTGGGGGGTTGACCCGAACTCTTTGTGTGGAGTAAGAGCGGGTATCAGTTCCTTCAGGAGGTACTCTCCGAGTCACGGGGGTATCAGGGACCCACGCCTTGTCCCAACACTCACTGACTGTGGCCTCACGGTGCCTCACTAGAGCAAATAGCCGTGGGAACTTTAACTTCATGGTGCCTAGGTTAGGAGATGTGTGCTTGAGGGGAACTTTAATTTCATGGTCCCAAGACAAATAATAGTAGTCCCAAGGAGCATCCCTGCCCGACTCCCCACTGACTTATCATTCACCAACACCAAAAGAGAGTGGGAAGTCACACATCTCCTAACTCATTTCACCCACTTTATTGGGAAGTCTCTCATTGAGGCTTTCAATGCAAAATCAGTAGTAGTCTTTGGTGTGCATGTTCCCCTCAAGCATTTATTTCTCCTTGTAGTCATTCTTTTAGATTCATCCCTGAGATAAATCCCCCTTTTTCAATCTCAAAGAGTAACAGAATTGATTTTCTTTTGATATCCTTACCTTCCTCCTTTATACTAATTGTCAGTGCTTTGTTGGCCAGACTCATGCAGCTCCAGTCTTCATGCACAGCACCACCAATGTGAACCTTAAAGACAAATGAGGATGGACTGTCCAATTCCCCAACCAGGAAACCTCACTTATGAAGGTTTTTGTTCATTTTTGTTTGCGCCATACTTAATGGGCCAAGCGGTGTATAAAAAAGGGGAACTTATCAGCTCTTATCAAGTGAGCTCATAAGGATACTTTTATAATACAAGAAAATAGGGGTAAAATGAAATACGGGAATAATAAGTAACTAGGCTGACACTTTTCAGCCTCCTCAGTTGCAAATGTGTCCAGTTTTTAGTCTGCTTTCATCTCTCAATAGAATACTGACCACCTCATCAAGATGTGACACTTTCATTTTCACAAGGAGTAAAAATCTTTTCAAAATTTAGACCTCTAAATTTTATAGATCAGTAGTAAATGATTTTCCTATGTATTCCTTTCAAGTCACATGAGAGTAGTTCGATAATGAACCTAGTTCCTTCGGTAGATGTCATTAGGATCGTCATAAAGACATATATTATGTGGTCGTTATGACAGTTTAAATCAACTGGATTTTGAATATCTACCATGTTTTTCAATATCTAGCTTTTGAATAACGACCGTGGTTCCTCAATTACTTGGATGACATGTTATTTAATCTTGATCACATTTGGTAAGGATTTTGAAGCCTGAGTCACAGCTGGAGCCTTTACGATTCTAAACATAGGCTGTTGGTTCTCTTGGGGAAGAATCTTAATTTTCTTTACTTTGTTTGTTTCAAGATGTCTTGGAAAGAATCATGTTCTATGGTTATAATTCTGCCGTATATTTCTTTTTCCCATCATAGACATACAACGGAAAAGAGGAAAAAAAAGACAATATTTGTTTTTTAACAGTCTGGGGAAGAGAAGCAGAACCCCCCTTTGGTTCTCCTCAAGCAATTTCTGTCTCAACCACCCCATTTTCGGGAATTAGTTACTTCAACGATCTTCAACGGTTATATGGGTATCCAAAATAGAAATATGATGTCCTGTAGGTGTCGTACCCCACTAAAACCGATCAGGCCCAGAACACAACCCATGCTTGCCTAAAATGTATGGTATATTCTTGAACGAACCATATTGTGGTAGGAAATAAAAAAATATGTGGAAAAAAATTCATCTGCTTGTCCCATTCTTTTTTTCCATTCAGTCTGGCCTACTTCTTTGTTACTAATAGACTAAGTCACTGCAATGTTAATGATACAGCTTCGGCTGTCAACCACAGGTTGGTTATAGGTGGAATCTAAAGCAGTAAATTAAATTTGTCTAATAAATGCATAATGGGAATGAGAATTTTTTTTTTTAAGAAAATAATGAAGACCACCCGGAGCGGTGGTCAACCTGATGCTATTAAGAAAAGAAGTTGTGTACAAACCATAAACAACCTAACCAAAATGGTCTGCCACTGACCTCACTCCAAACCAAAAAAATATTAGTGCCTTGACGTCCTGAAGGACATTCTCCATGGAAGCCTTCTTTCCATTGAATACCACTTCATTACGGTGCAGCCAGATCGCCCATAGCACCGCAAGGAGTCTTCCCCAATCCAGCTTGCTCCTGTATCTTCCGTCACCAGTTGAGGCCCAAAATGCCTCATCTGAGGACACATCCGCCCCCGCCAACTGTTGCGATGTCCATATTCCCTGGGCGAAGGGACATGTGAAGAATAAGTGGGAGCAGTTTTCATTGTCTCCGGCGCACGAGGGGCACTCTGTGGAAGCCGTCGGGACCCATCTCTTGCGTACGACTCTTGTAACTAATCGTCGCCGCCTCAACAACCAGCTGAAGAGCCTCATCTAGAGAGGGATTTTTTGTTTCATCAACAAGGAGCATGTGGTGGTGATTGCTGAATCCTCCAGCGCGTCCCCTCTGATCTTCATATAGGCCTCTTTTACCGAAAAAGTTGTCCCTTGCCATATCCATCCATCCCGTGACTCCCTCGTCAGGCTAAGATGGAGAAGGACTTGTTGCATCTTCATAAATTCCGAAAACCGTGGCTCCGAAAATGCCCTTATCATGATTGGGTTCCAAGCTCCATCCCAACACTCACCAGTGGTAGCGTGAGGGCTCCACGCTAGTGCAAAAATTCTTGGGAATTCTATTTTCAAGATGCCTTTATTGGACCAATTATCGGTCCAAAAATTGAAATCAGCACCATCTCCCAATTTGGCATCAAAAAACCCGCACATACACGATATGGCTTGACGTAGACCCGGCCAAAATGGAGACTCCCCTCAAGTTTTGGCCCAACGCCGCTCCCAATCAATTTCTGAGCCATATCTGTCTCTCAGGGCATTCAAGACCAGGTTCTCTTCTGCTGATCCAAGTCTTACCACCCATTTGGTCAACAATGCCAAATTCATGGACTCCAGGTGGAGGATCCCCAAACCCTCCTGTTTCACAGGTCTGCATACTATGTTCCACTAGACCACAGGCACCCCCTTGCACTCTTCATGTTCACTGTCTACCCGAAAGAACCTTCTCAACAATCTATCCAAGTGTTTTTCCACACTTGTTGGCATCTTAAAGACCGAAAGATAGAAAACAGGGATTGCTGAGAGCACCGATCTCAGCAGCACCAGGCGACCTCTTTTTGCTAGCACTTTGTTATGCTAGCCTTCCAATCTCCGCTCCGCCTTCTCAATCACTGGTCGCCAATCTGCATTTAACATACGTCTCCCTGTCAACGGAAGACCCAAATAGCTCATCAAGATCGACCCTCTAGGTGTGCCAAGAGCGCTAGCACATTGGGCCTCCTCCTCAGCAGAAAGCCCAAACCCCACAAATGCCGACTTGGCTCGATTCAATTGTAGGCCTGAGAAGTCTGAAAATAGATCTAATAATGTAGATAAAGTACGTGCCTCCTCTGCCGATCCTTCTATGAAGAACGTTGTGTCGTCTGCATACTAAACGGAATGCCCGCAACTCTCAGTATGGAAGCCTATTAGGAGGTCGTGCTCGCAGGCTCGGAGGGTGCAAGTAGCCAAAGTATCCACTGCTAGAGCAAAAAGTAGCGGTGCTAACAGGCAACCCTGTCTAACTCCCCTTTGTGAACGACTCCAACCTCCTTCCATATTTCCATTCACCAAGACTGAGAATGAGTGGGACGTAACACATCGCCGCACCCAGGCCGTCCATTCATCGGGGAAACCTCTTTTTCGCGTAACAGACTAAAGAAATCTCCAATAAAGAGAATCATAGGCTTTGGCAAAATCGACTTTCCATAGGAAGCCCTTTGTCCCATCTCTCTTCTATGTTGATACAATCTCTCCAGCTACCACTGCTCCATCCACTAATTGCCTCCTAGAATGAATGCAGATTGAAATGGTCCGACTAAGTCTCCAATTACCTTCCTTAACCGGTTGGCAAACACTTTGGTAATGATGAGATAGATTGACTTCGATAATGCAATGGGTCTGAAATCCCCCACATTGGTTGCTCCCGGACGCTTGGGCAGCTGAAAAAAGTGTGATCGATTGAGTCTTTCTGATGAGATTATCTTATACTAACCATGGACCCAAAGCCATGTAATGTGTAATAGATTAACCTAGGGGAATAATAAAATTACTAACTCCTATAGTAGACTGAAAATGGACCCTCTGCAGGCCCATTAGCAGCCCAGTAATGGTCCCTTAAGGACCATTACTGGCCCACTAAGAAACCTAGACTGGTTTCTTAGTGCAGGCCCTTTAGGGGCGGAGATATCAGGCCCATTAGTGGGCCTGATATTGTCTGGGCCTGTTCCAGACAGGCCCAGCATCCAACGGTTATTTTTATAACCGTTGGACAGGCCCTCCAACGGTCCCTTTTAAAAAGAGGACCGTTGGAAGCCTACTTGTAAAACAAGTAAGCTTACTTGTTTTACAAGTAAGCCCCCTAACTTTACTTTCTGAAGGACTTTTTTGATAAAAAAATATATGTATAAAAAGGGGAACTCTGGTGAAGCAAAGATGATCCTTTTGGCCCCAATCTTGGGCACTCTCTCTCTCTCTCTCTACTTTCTCTCTCCTCCGAATTTCCACAGTTCTACACTTTCCATGCCAAAATTTTCTCGTCAGAATTCGTCTAACGTGTCCATAACCTCTGACCTGACCAGCTCCCAAAACTCACCAAAGAAGAATACCGGAAATCCATCTGGGCCTTGTGCACCCTCGCCATTTAGTCCTTGGATCGCTACCCGCACTGCTTCAATGAATGGTTTCACTATCTCAATTTTTTGCTCTTGTGTCACCTAGGATGCATTTCTTCCGCTCCACCTCCATCGGTTTCGAGGCCTCTGTTTAGTTACCACTCTGAAATGATTTGCTAATGCTCCTCCCACTACTCGTGTTCCAGCGCATTCATGGTCCCCCACCTGCACCCTCAGTATTTGGTTCAATAGATGCCTTCCATTTCGCCATCAAATGAAAGAAGCTTGGCGTCCCCCTCCTTCAGCCAAAGCTGTCGTGAACACTGCCTCCAATCAAGCTCTATCTTCTTGTCTTCCTCTTCCACCACCTCTCTACAGCCTTTCTTTCATTGACTTCAGCTTCCACTAAGCACCGTGTGTCCTCTATGTCATCTAGCTATCGGACTTTCAAGGAAGAAGTGGTATCGTGGTGGACATCACAATCCAATCGCGGCGCGGCCACGGTGAGGTTGGCTACCAAACTGACAGGGCTAAGACAACATCTTATGGGGCTCAAAAAAAAAATTCGAGAAGGGAGACACCACAGAAGGGTGAAGCACAATCTATCCAATTTGAAATATGTAGATCTATTTTGGCCGACATTCTCTTGCCAAATAATTGGGACGTGATCTGACAGTGGTCTAGGAAGTGCTCGCACATCAGCCAATGGGTATTCATCTAGCATTTCCACTGAGCACAAAAATCTGTCCAAGCGAGAGAGGGTGGCAGGTCCCCTCGTGCTTTGCCATGTGTACCTACAATTTATGGACCCCATTTCTTGCAATCCAGCTCCTGAAATAAATGATCAGAAATTCGCCGATCTTGGGACCTGGCCTCCAGCACCTTTTGGTCTATCCCTCGCCTCCAACATCACATAGAAGTCCCGCCCAAATAGTAATGGAACCCCATGAAAGAGTGAAACCACTCCTTCCAGCTCCTCCCATAGTATGTCTCGCCGAGCTGCAATAATTGGGCCGTAGACCGACACAACAACACAATGGAAATAATCACTCCTCCTTTTCAGTTTTGCTGCCACCACATATTGTCCTATACAAGACCCTTCCTTAGCAAAAACCGCCGTGTTCCAAGCCACTAATAAACATCCTGACCTCCCAACGGCATTGACTGCCACACATCCCTCCAGGAAACCGCAACCCATCAAATTTCACTCTTTTGCACCACACTTCTCCAGCATCGTCTCTTGTAAGTAAACTATTGTGGCCCCCCATTGGCGCAACTATCTTCCCACCACTCCACATCTCCTTTCAACTCGGAGACCGTGCGTGTTCCAAGGGATGCATTTCATAATTGCTCTCAAGGCTTCCCCCCTTGTCACGGCTCCAACTGCAGATCCACTTTCTCTGCTAACTCACGCACCATTTGTTGCGTGATCTGATTCTCCTCTATCTCAGTTTCCACTCTATGGCTGGATGGCGCTTCAATCTCCTTCCCCTTGTTGTCTTGCCGTCTAGTTTTGTCTCCACCCATCACTTGCCGTGGTTCCACTTTTTTTCACAGCCCTTCTTCTCGCAGTCGTATTTGACCGTTTTTCCCGATCACCACCCATGCCTTCTTGCCCTCTGCATCAGTCAAGACCAATTTCGCTTGCCGGTACACCACGCCCTTCAAGCGTTGAAGGTCTGCCTTCTTGATCTGACATGTCATCTAGGGCGCCCTTACCCTCTGCCATGGTGGGCTTTGGGCTTCCTTGTTGTTTTCCCCTTGTTGGGAAGCCACCATGTTCGGCTCATCCTGAACATCTGGTGGCTGCAGAAGATCTGAGCCGTCTCGCTCTATAACTTCCATGGTCTTGGCGGGACATGACGGCACGACGAGTGTCAGACAAGCCCTGTGTATTGCAGAACTGCTTTCTCCTGCCTGTGCCGGACTTTTCTCCGTAGACTTCTGCCCCGTTTGCACTCGAATGGGGGAGATCCTCTCCATCTTGTCTTGTCGATTCCCAGGACTCCTAGTTTTTTCTGATGCCAACTATGGGATCCTTGGTTGGGACTCCACTCTAAAGACGTCCTTGCCTGCTTGTAGCTGGACCGACCCTGGTATTGGATCTCATTCTGTCATTTCAATTTCTAGTAGTACCACTTTGGGATCCCCCAAATCCAAGCCCGTCGAGATGATACTCTTGAGCCTAATGGGAATGAGAATATAGCTATCCCCCCTCCATCTTCCACCCACGGGAGTATACAATATAAACTTACATACGCCCATGCCAAGTTACAAGGTAAACAACATAGAAAAAGCCCCAATTATGTATTGGTTCCACAGAGACAATCTCCTCAGTGGGAGTGGAAGGTTCCTTTTACTCAGCTTGCATGAAAACTATTTGATTACAAACCAGAGCATAAGAAAGTAGATAAGCCTGGAATGAATGAATCGAAAAACTTGGTATAATTCAATCATAAAGTAGTCCAAACTCTGGGAAGAACGATCAACATCTCTTGGATCTCTTCTTGAGCAAACAAACTTTTATGGAAAAATGAAAGAGCTCTATCTTGTTCAAAGGTTAAATAGATCTTCTGTTTCTCAAGGCACTTCTATAGAAAATCTCTGTTTTTCCTTATTCCAGATGGTAAATAGATCGACTTAAAATCATCTTCTTTCAGGTTCCATTTCAGGGAAGGTTCTCAAAGAATGTTACGTTTAGGGATTATCAGGTTCGATCTGATAAGAATTACAAAGAAGTCAGAATAAGGTTCATTCATGCTGAACTGAATGTTCAGCATCCAAAAGAGCTGTGAAAATCGTATAGCTATTGATTCAAATATGGGACATCAATTGGGAGGGAAGTTTAGAATTTTGAATTCCTTAACTTAATAAAACTTCACATTACCTTTTCTCTGTTGTTTCGTAGCAGCTAATGATTAGTTCAATCCATTAAGTTCTTGAATTCTCTTTGTTCAGAAAAGGAAAAAAAAATATTTGAATACAATTAAAAGGAAAAGTTCAATGACACAATTTTAACATCGAAAGAAATCCATTGAACTTACTCTACTTGGGAAAGGATGGGCGGGTCACCTTACAGAGAAGAGTAGTTTGTGTGATCCAAACTTTAAAACATCGAAATCAGAGGAGTTTATCCACACATGGTTATTTGTCACCATGACTTTGGATATTTACGAGAATTTCTTGTATATGGATGGTGTGAAAGAGATCTAGTTGGGAATCAGGAGTTGATTTAAACTATCGTAACGACCACATAACATATGGCTTTTTGACGGAGCTAAAGGCATCTACCGAAGGAAATAAGTTCATTATAGAACTACTCTCATGTGAATTGTCAGGCCCTTATTTGTGAGAATGAAAAGCTAGATATTCAAGTTTCAGGAAATCAGCAATTCGTCATGTGCAGCTTTTCTTTATCTTTATCATGAAGACAGAGTGCTCAGACCATTTGTCAAACTTCTTCGAAACAAGGAAGAGTGCCTACTACACAGAGTTGGGTCATTAGTAACACCTTGTGAACCATGTTCCTCCTTTCTGTCCCAGTCTAAATAACTCTTTTTATGCGGTTGCTACCTGTGATTTATTATCCTTGCTTTTGAGTTCCAGGTCGTTACACGTTCCAAAAAATTATCAAAGGAGTATATTGCTGCTAAGAAATAAAGAAATCACGTAGTGTAAACGGATGAGGCATAAGAAGGCTACAATCTGCCTCCTCGATTTAAAGTTTAAGTCTTTAACTCCATATCATAGAAACCTGCCAGTTTCTATCGATTTGACAAAGATGATCCGGGGAGAGAGAGAGAGAGAAAGAGAGGGTCTTTAGGAAGGAGTGTATCATCTAGGCTTTGCTCTAGGGGAGAGGGAGGATCGCTCGACAAACTTTAGAATTACTTCTTCGGTACCCTCCTAAAGTAAGAGCTGCTCCATTTAAAGGGAAAATACACTAGGTTCAAAATGATCGAAATGCCCTTACTGGGTTTACACAGCCAATGGGGGTATAGATTCATGACACATACAAATACATATGTTAGTATTTCAAAAGAAGAAAAAAATATTTTGCAAGACAAATGAAATAACATGATAGATGAAAGTACAATCATGATGTCAAAAAATAGGACAAAATATCATAAAAAAGAAAGAGTAAATAACTAGTTTTAATATCATTTCTGTGATTAGAAAAATAGTTTTCTTATCATAGAGCGAACCTTTGTACAACTGAGCTTAGCCCGGTCAGATATTGATGCAAATGGAAGATAGGATGTTAAGGCCGTTTTTGCCTCTTTGTAGGCATCCCAAGAAACAGATAAATCAACACAAAAATACAGAAAGATTGGGCAGACCCAGCAGTCTCTGAAGAACTTATCTACAATCTCTCTCATTAAAAAGCCATTGTGGAGAAACTCTGGACAATACAACAACAGCACATATAACAGACCGGCCTGTCTGGAGAGCGCCACGGTTCGGTGCTGTGGATCTGGATAATGTTTGAGGCACCTGTTCAGATTACCATCTTTTATTCGATATATGATAGTTTCCACAACTTCTTTTGGAAAGGGGGACCTGGCAAGGAGTTCCTCGGGGTTTTGTACAACAATCACAAAAGAGGATAAATCATTGTGCTGGTAAGAGCTATAAGATCGTCGATGCAAACGGCAGAGCTTGGATATATTTTCAAGATTAAGACAGTCAGATGTACAGTTTAAGCGTAAATGTGCCACGAGAAGTTTCTCCCTCAGGAATCCCGTCATACGATGCTCCATCAACAGAATCGAAATGCCAAATATGGCCAAAGCCTCTGCCAGCAACTCCATCCCTGACTCGTTTTCCAGTATCTTTTCCAAATTGAAGCGCATCAGGCCCTCCTGAGACATTAAAAAAATTATGATACATCAGCTCAAATGGAATAAAATGATTCTTATACTGATAAATAGGATAACTGGTTCAAATTTCTGGAGAAACTGAAGCAAGAATTCCCCAAAAAACTTCTTTTAAGCATAAATGTGAACTCTGTAGCACGCCCTCAGTGGATGCATAACGGGAGAGAGGAGGGATTCTGTCATTAGTAACTGTTAGAATTTAGTGTTTTTGATTTAGCTAAAAGCTATAGCAGACAGCAACGGCATTACATCTCTACTTAAAACTTGGGCAGGATGTTGATCTTCAACACTTGACCAAAAACACATGCTCCTGGCCTGTACATGCCCCAGGCATGTGGTGTGTTGTTTTGGGATTCAAATCTGATACCTAGGTTCTGATAATATACTAAATTATTAGTGCTTAGCACAGTGATAAAATCTATAGCTTACGGCAAGGGTGCTGCTTCTCTTCTTAACATTTTGGCAGGATGTTAGACCAGTTAATGAAACACGTCCTTCCATTTGAAAAGGCTATGATGTAGCCAACCATGAGTGCCATCTCAGAATCAGGTATATTTCGTAAAGTTCCAGTTCGATTTCCCAATTTTTCAGTAACCATTAAATGAATTCGCCAATGACAATAAGCAAACGGGTGAATCGAGCACGATAGTTGATTTTCAGAAAAAATGATGTTCATATGGTCCACACCATCTTTCATATTCCATCGACGTGCCTTTGATTCGGAGATAAAAGTGTTTTTTTTATAAGAAAGAGATAGAAGTGATTTTCTGCGCTAAAGTTTTCGAACCACCTTTTTCTCAATGTCGTCCTTCCGTCACCTTTTTCTCAACGTTAATATTACATTCCTCATAGGGGGATGAACCGAGTTATGCCGCCATTATAAACTTCCGTCCATTAAAACAACAATACAAAATGAAGCATCAAACCAAAAGTTTTCAGTTTTCTTCTTCAATTCCACCAAGATATGGCATGTTGGAAATGGAAATTTGGGATTGCGATGCTACAATTATTTAAATCGAAAATTATGCGAGCGTAATGAGACAAGTTGCACAGGTCCAATGGGCTTGGTAAGAAGGAAAAGGATAAACTGTCACATTACCAAGAATTCAACACCAAACTATCAAGTGCACTAACAAATAATACTTCATTAACACGAAGCATTTTCTCACGCTAACCTGAAGGTTAGTGACGTATCTAACCAACTCCTCATGGTACGCGGCGAGGTCGTTTAACAAGATAAAAAACCGATGCAAGAAGGTTGAACAAGATTCGCGTATTTCATCCTCCAGCCATAGCAGGTCCCTGTTACCTTTGATTCTCGATTCGAAGCTATCCGGATTTTCTATGTACCTGCGAAAAATCCTTTCCATGAGAAAAGAACATGCGCGATCCACAAGCCTACAAATGATCACACGTGCAACAAAAATTAAAAAAAACAAGAGAAGTAAAACCTGGATGAAGAATCACGTCAACAAAATTTAAAAAAAAAAACATGTGTGAGAAATTGCCTGAGGTCAAAGAGTATGGGATCGAATCGGCGATCGAAAAAGGCCGGAGGAACCTTCTCTGAAACGGCTAAGACTTCGGCAATCAGCGCCTGTGCCCTTGCAGCGAACGAAAGTAGCTCGGGAAAGAGCTCGTACTCTTCGTCAGTATCGCCCTTCGCCATCTCCAATTCTCTCCAGCGCTCCGCTGGAAATTCCTCCGTCTGATGAACTTGAGATCGTCCCCCTTTTATACCTCCTCCGAACTAACAACCTTCAACAGACGATCTGTTACGTTTCCAGTCAACGACTCGGATCGCCCGAGTTAGCAAATCGGTTTTTTCTGTAACCGCCCGGAAATTCGGTCATCGTGTCACAACTTTATTATATAACTGATTATTATGTTAACAACTATTTTCAGTCTATATTTTAACTTTATTGAAATAATAATCAATGTTAAGTTCTCAAAACTTGGGCATCGTGTCACATTTGTGTAGGCGAAAGAGTTTGTCTTGATAACATGGATTCATGATGTGTATTTACATGTTATCTATTTTCAGTCTATACATTAACTTTACTGGGAAAAAAATACATGCTTAGTTCTCAAAACTTGAGCATCATGTCACGAGGGAGTAGGCAGAGGAGTTTGTCTTGATAACATGCATTTATAGTGTGTATTTACGTGCTACCTGCTATCAGTTTATATAATAACTTTATTGGAACAATAATCAATGCTAGGTTCTCAAAACTTGGGCATCATGTCACTGGTGATTAAGGCAAAGGGGTTTATCTTGATAACATGCATTCGTAATGTGTATTTACATGTTATCTATCATCAGTTTTTATATTAACTTTATTAAAATAATGTAACAGGTGATTATGCGAAGGAGTTTGCCTCGATAACATGAGTTCATATCATGTATTCACATATTATCAATTACTGGTTTGTATATTAACTTTATTGAAATAATGATCCATGTGAAGTTCTTAAATCTCAGGCATCGTGTCATAAGTGATCAAGGTCGAGGGGATTGTTTTAGTGACATCCACTAGAAATATGTATTTACATGTCATTTATCATCAGTTTATATATTAAATATATTGAAAGAATACATGATATCAATTAGTCGATGTGTATTTGTATTAATCATGCATAAACACGCAGTGCCTTGTTTTAATCATTTTAAACTAAACAAATAGAAAATAACATGAGAGAAAATAAAGCCAACAATAATTTCGGAGTTTGTAAAGGCTTTTAGGGATTTAAACGGATTTTGTGTGATTTAGTGGTGGTTCACCATTATTGTCTAATGACTGTCTAAATCAATAGCTGTGAAAAGGCATCAATATGGCATTTCTAATATGGCCCAAACCATTGTGTTTATGTGTGTAGGTTTCATGAGAGAATACATGGACTAAAATTAAAATGAATGAGATGGAACATGTGGTCAAACAGAAACAACACAAAAAGTGTGTATCAAAGTAATATTAAATTATATTAGATGACCGACAAACCCTCACAAGTGAGTTGAAATGCACTTATGTGGTGCTTTGCATTTTGCAACACCCTAAACAGAGTGGAATTGAGATGGCTGAGATGTGGCAAGGATCCAAAATCCTAAACAGATGTGGCAGTCACATGTGGAGAGATTGGGGAATCAACAGCTGAGAATACTCCAACTTCCATAAATGATATGTAAGGATAAAAAATTACTTTATGCTGAAATTTGGAAGGTAGTTTCATCCTTCTGTCCTATAAACATTCATGAACTATCTCATAAGGGAGGGATAAAAAGTTGTAAAAAATATCTCTAAGATTAACCTTTAGCATTGGCTAGGCAGACTAAAACAAGGCATCCAAGGTCCTTAACAATGTTTATAACTTCATTGATAGAAGCATGCCAAGCCTAAGATGTCTTTGATTGTGTTAAAAGTACAAAAAAAATTTACGATCTTCTTTCAGTCGTGATATTTTGTTTTCTCTTCATCATTTTCATTTGTTCCAATCCTTTTTGGATCTTGAGTATATTGATATTTGGAGCAATAAAAGCACGTTCCTGAGCATGTAAGTACATTGCTTCAATTATTCTCATACGTTTCATTCTCTAATTGTACCAATAGTGTTTGGGTTTTCTGGGCTTGAATTCTTGAAATGATATTTTATGTAGCATTATGAACAAAAAAAATTATAATTAAAGAAATATAAACAATTTATGGTCATAACACATTGTGTGGAAGTGATTCCACATAATGGAAGAGTACCTTCAAGCCATTCATATTCTACCCTCTTGAAGTATCCATGTGATCATTCGAATGATGGATTTCCTCCTGAACTTCTTTAATTATCCTTATAGGTGGCCCATCCCCTATTGTACTTATGTTGTACATTTGCATAAAGGTCTTTACAAATCAAGCAAATCCACCAACATCCATATATCTTGTGTGTGTGGCCTTCTAGTCCATGTATTGGTCTAGTTTATAACTCAGTTTAATAACATTTTTTTAGTAACCTTTATTAATTGACTATGTAAGCATGTATATTAATTAACCAATGATGATTTTCACCCAACTGATAGGTTTAGTTTCCAGCCGATGGAGTGCAAAACTAGACATCATACTCTATAATACATGTATTGTTCAATCATATTTATTGAAAATATATGTATATTGTAACGTCTTTGTGAGATTCCTAAATGACTTGTAGTATGATTAATCATCAATCCATAATCCTTCATTAACTTAGTATTGAAATGTAATGAAAACATTGGAGACACTATTATTTAATATCTCCACTTCTTGGCCAAGAAATTCAATAAATCTTCATCGATTCAATCCCCTCTTATGCCAAGGGTGGATGACCCATCTAGACGCTCTAATCATGATGTATTTCTTACTGTATCCAAGCCACGGCTAATTTAATCTCATGATTAGTGGCAAATAAGTCGTGGTTAAAATATAGATGTGCATCCACAATATGTATTTGGTTTTTCAAGTCTTAGGACTACATACAAAACCATGACATGAATCTGCCTGACTGATGTTTAGGTATAATACCGTTTGGGATTCATATGGACCAGTTCAATGGACTTTTTGTCTAAAGATCACTCAACATCTTTTCATAGTGTCTCTAGTCTATGGTCACAGGATCAGACATACTTACCATATAGTACGACTAGATAGTATAATTCTTTATAGATACTTCCATGTCCATCTCAAGTATATGTATAATACATTTTTAGAGAGTAGTGATCATTGTTTTTTATATTATCATAACTCACTCAGTCACTCCGTATCGACAATATTTTTATTATAAAAATCACATGAAAATAATAGGGAATTAACAATTATATCAATGAAGTTAAAGATAAAATATAAATGTGATGAACTTGTGTCTGCATAATATCTATCAAATTATTCTATATTTGACTGAAATTTAAATTCACATTTATCATCCCCTTCCCATGGATAGACCTATATTTTAAATAAATGGTATATTTACCCCTAAAATGGACCTAGGGTTCAAGACAATTGTTATTATGCCACAATAGCACACATTTCTTAAGAACATGCACAATCTTAGTCACTTGAGTGAAATCAAATGGCTTGTCCTTGCCCACAAATTATGAAAGTATCCTGATTTCTTCATTTTATTAGCTCATAGATGTTTTGACCTTGTCAAAATGTAATCCGTGCAAGCGTAAGAGTTTGTACTTGTTGGAAAGCTAGCACCAAACATGTGCAGAGATGGTTCAACCAAATATTTGTAAGACAAAACCAAACTGTTATCGTACTTTAAGGTTTTTGTGGTGGGCCAAAATTAAATCAAAACCAAACTAAATATTTTTAATAATAATATTTTTTCTCCAATAAATAGTTTGGGGATACTCAATTTCAAAATTTCTAGGATGCCTTGAACAGTCTCAAAAAGTCTCTGATGATGGGTTATGGCGTCATCCACTCTGGTTATATAGGTTCATCCTTTTCATTCATTATTTATTGAATAGGGTCCAATGTTTAGAGGTGGGATAAAATCAAGCCTCAGGAGCCAACGCACAAATTGAGGGTAACTTCTACGCATGATGTAACTTATGGGTTTCATGGCTTCATCAAGAGATCCAAAATCACTAACCTTTCAAAATATTGAATCACATATGGATATTAAAAAAAACATGGATGTATAAGATGACCTATTGTATCAATGGACTTCATTTTTGAATAATGTGCCTGCATTACAATGAATGTATTATATCAATGGATATTATAAGAGACGTGGAATATGAAATTGTCTTGCAGGCAATTTTGACTGCTCATTATTTATAACATTAATTACATTTTGACTGCTCATTATTCAGTTGCAAATATCGATCTCCCAAAAAAAGGACTGATTGCACATTACCTTAAAATGTTTCAGATGTTTATTTTGCAAAAAAACATGAAAAATTTTCAGATATGTCTTGGTAGGATCAGGTTAATCATACCATAAAATCTTATTGTGTATTTTTGTGAAGAATAGAACCCTGTATCACGCACTTTGATCTTCCTAATTGGGCTCAATTTATCTCCAATGTTTTTCATTAAATAATATTCTCATAAGTTATTCAGTTTTATTACTTTTAAGCCAAGTAAATATCACTTGTCAACATTTAATTATTGATTGATGCTGATTACCTGGAAATTAGTAATATATCATCACATACTTTTGTGAACAGCATAAATCTGTGAAACCACTTATCATGCACTTTATAATAATCAGATAATCCCAATAATACTTTGATCTTCAATTTTATCTCTATTTTTTTAAAAAAATATTTTCTCAAATTGAACTCATTTCTTCCAAGATGGTTTTCATATAATCACGCCTCCTTAAATTGTGAACCTTTGTTACATTTAATAATTACAAATATTATTTTTCGACACATAATTAACATTCAATATCGAATTATGTGGGCATCCATAATATCTTAACATGTTTATGAATAATGTAACTATTTTTAAAACCCATTACGTTCTACTTTGTTATAACATTTTCATTGTAATAATATTTTAATATCTTGACGTAGGTTATAACTATATTTCTCGTATTTATTGAAATAGAGCTCAATTTTTCATTGATGTTTTCCATCAAATCATGTTCTAATGAACTCTGGAGATTTTTTGCCTACATTATTTTTCATCACATAGTGAAAAACCTTCGTCAAGTTATGTGGGAATCCATAATATATTGTCATGCACTATTTTTCTAATAATGAAGCTATTTGTGAAATCCCTTATCCAGATCATTAATAGGTTGGCCAAAACTTATTCTTTCGAGAACATTGTCTCAGTTTTTAGGAAAAATAGTTTAAAATAAATGTTATAAAAGAGTTCGCAGACAACAAATTATTCCTCCTCTTTGTCATCCCCAAATCATACTTTCACTAGCAAAAATATTTTTGTGTATTTATTTAAACTTGATGCACTGATTCAAATGTAGCGATATGTTGGTGACTTTTTGTGTTTTCAGATGAGCATTTATATCTTGGAAATTCATAAACTCATTTTTTATTCCTTCAATGGTATGTATATAGTTTTACTAACACATTAATATATACAAACAGCCTGGAATTGATGGACTGGAATGAATAAAATGTATATTCTGCAATAACTTAAATTAGTGTTAGATTAATTACTTAATCCATGGACAATTATATGTGTATGTAAATAATCACATATTATTACGCTCAGTTATAAATCCCAATTTATATATGATTCACTTAATGACGAGATTAAGACATTTATAACAATAAGTGAGGTAATTAATTGTGTAGAAGCTAAGCCTGTCTTAATTATAATGATGGACTTAATTAAGATAGGATAAAGAGGCTTGAGTATCTCCTTTTCCTATAAATAGGGGCCAGGTCCTAGGGTCATAAGGCAATTGACTTTTCTCCCAAGCATCCGATTACTCAGAGAGACTTCAGGAAGTCATCCGGTATTGATCCAAAAGGCCTCCCCTCAAGCTTGTTCGATTCAACTAAGAGAAGACACGATGGATCGAGGTATGTTTTATATTGATTTACATTCACGTACGATCTTGATCATCCTTGAGAATCGATGCAAGCCTCCAGCAGATCTAACAATTAGTTATCTTTAAATTTTTTTGTTAAGTTTTTTTCAATATTTATATCACAACTCAACAAATGAATCATATAATTAAATCGATTTGTCTTCCAATAAGGACAATCCTTTACAATGTATGAAAGGTTTATAAGCATAATATTACTGTACAAAAATCGTAATGTTGATTATGTAAGCAATGACAAAGAAGTAACAATAAAGAAGGATCAGACTGGTAGCTAGCACGAGGTTATTGAATCACCTGGAAATGTATCGTATTAATATTAGTATTGGAAAACAATCATTCTACTAGTAATAATTTTATCGAATGATGTTTTCGAATAAAACAATAATTTATATCAAAAACATTGGAGCAAACGAAATACTTATTGCTTGACATTATTAACATTACTGAAATGCCCATCTCATCTATCCAGGATCTAAAATTTTAAATTTTTATGGTTACATCACAAGCTATTCCGTGGATCTTCCTATCACAAATATTCTAACAAACAACCTCTAAAAATTTAAAATATGAAAGGTCAAAGTTAGTGGCTCTGACAATCTGATTTTGATGCAATACTCTTAGAACTGATTCATTACTAAAATTCATCTAATGGTTTGATTCATTATTTGACAAATGATATACATCAAGTTGTCTGTGTATAAGTGGAGATTTATTTTATGCTCCTGATCCTATGAGTGAGATAAAAATGAGAAAAGTTTATAACTCACTCTTGCTAGTTACTTTCAGATCTCAATAAATAAAATAAAAATAAAATAAATAACTATAAGTGCCACAAGAAAACCTAATTCTCCCTTGCCACCTATCTCTCTCCAACGTACATTTTCAGCTATCAAGGCTGCTCTAGATGTAAGATATATGTTATTCAAAATAAGGGATGTTATGTTTTAGATTGGCTTCAGAGTTTGGGTTAGGGGTGATATTATTGATTCAAAAAGCTGTGTTCCCCTCGAGGGAGATTGGGGGGGGGGGGGGGGGGGGGTTAACAATCATTCTGCTAAAATGCAATGTTTATTCTCTGTTTAGGAATTTTACTTTCAAGTATTCAAGAATTTATCACATTTTAACAAAATCAAAGAGATATAGTTTTAGGAAGTAGTAACGTTTTCTTTTGTATTTCATTGAAATGCCTTCTTTTTTCTTTACTAAAGTAAAATCTTGGTTTTAGATTTCTTTAAATAATAATGCAGTATTTATCTGCTCTAATTTCTTATTTTATTTCTTATATAACTCTTTCCTCCCGATCAATTTCATTCTTCTCGATCTATTTCTTCTTTCCATTAAAAGTTTCTTCTTCAATTTCAATTTTTCTTCTTCCCATTCAATATTTCTCCCCCGTTCAATATTTTCCATCTGTTAAATTCTTTATTCACATTCAGTATTGTGTTTCAATCCAGTTTTTCTTTCCCCTCACTCGTCCTTCTTGATCATTTTCTTTCTTTCCGATGAATCTTTTTTTCCCCATAATCAATCTCAAAAGTCCCGATCAATCTCTTTTGTCATGATTAATCTCTTTCTTCCCCTTCAATCTCTTCAGCCCTGATCAATCTTTTCGTCCTGGTCAATCTATTACTTCCCAGTCAGTCTCTTTAGTCCCGGTCAATCTCTTTCTTTCTAATCAATTTTTTTGTATCTTCCCTATCAATCTTGTTCTTTCCCCTTCAATTTCCCTTCCCGTTCAACTTTTCATTCGTATTCATTTTTTCCTCATATCATTTTTAACGTAAGAGTACTTTGACATTGACATTCACTACACTGAGTACTGAGATAGGTGTGTTTATCTTATGAATTATCTTCTTAATAAATGTTTATAATTGGTTGATTATTTACCTCTCACCCCATTGATCACTATCCCCATTTTATTAATACGTTATTCCTGCTATCTATTTGCACATTTCAGAACATTTCATAATTCTGATTGCTATTGTTCAATCCATCATTTATCTCCTTATTTATTGATCAAATATCCTCTCGTTGTTGAATACATAATAACTCTTTCTGAAAGTGGACAAAGGTCATAGTCAACCATAGGTCAAAGTCAAATCAGAGTAAAAAAGTAAATTATAGGTCAAATGTCAACCATATGTAAAAGTTAGGCCAAAGTCAAGTTAAGTCAAAGGCAGCTATAAGTTAAAGGTCAACCATGTGTCAACGTAAAGTCAGGTAAAAATCAAGTCAAAAGTCAACAATAGGGCAAACGTCATTAGTATGTCAACTTAAATTAAAGACAAAATGAACATATGTAAAAGTCATGTTTAGGTCAAAGTCAAGTTAAGCCAAAAGGCAACTATAAGTCAAAGGTCAACCATATGACAAAGCCATGTCAGGTTAAAATAAGTCAAAATTCAATTTTAGGTCAAAGTGCACCCAAAAATGTCAAAGTCAACATTATATCAAAGTTAGTTATTGCCAAAAGTCAACTAATATCAATGGTCAATCATATATCAAAGTCAAGTTAGGCCTAAATTCAACTACATGTCAAAGGTAGAATGAATACCAAGGTCGACTATAGGTCAACTGTCAACCATTTATAAATAGTCAACAACATTCAAATGTCAACCTAAGTCAAAGTCAACCCCATGTCCAAGATAATCCCTTTTAGGTAGTTAATTGCACTTTTTTGAGCACTCATTTCTCTCCAGTTCAAATTGAATGCATCTCTACGTTAGATACAAATTCTATTTGGTTCATCGAGTATTTGTGATCTGGAGGATGTGTAGACCAAAATTTTAGGGAGTACATGATACACTGCCTATGTTGAGAAGCACACCGCCTAGAGGCACGATACATCTGCAATGATATGGGATATTGGCGAGGAGGTCAGCTTGAGGAAGTCAGAGCATTTGACAACAACGGAGACAAGACCGGAGTGGGTAGTGATATAAGTCAACGGTGAGTGGTAGGGACTGCCATGGGGGTGTCCTCTGCATCTCGTCCTAAGGTAGTCTTTCAACCCTAGTGAGGTGTGTACAGATCTTGATTCCATTGTGAGGATTGGAGGAGCCAAGGTAGACATACTCGAGACTGGATGTAGTTAATGTACACAACTTGAGACTTGCAAAAGGGGTTCTTAGCCCCGTTGATAAGGTATACCCTCACGAAGGACACTGGAACTAATACCATGTGGCTATACTTGGGAACAATTTTTACTATATCAGTGAGGCACAAATGATTTATAAATGATTTTTAGTGTCACACAATTAATTCAATCTCTTGAAGGCTCATATTTGACAAACATATGAAGCTCTGCGTCAGAGGGCCAATCTCACTGACAAGATAACCAGAAAACTATACATCATTTGTTGGCCTATTTTCTAACTGATGAACGCCAACTTCCCCCCTTTTAGGTGTCTTCCATCACTACTAGTTATGATAGCAGTGACCATGATATAACTATGATTGCAACTATAGAATGGTTATTTAAAGATACACACTCAAGTTAAAACAAGCAGTGATGGCCCATGTTCCGAACGTAGTTGTAGGACAAAGAAAAAATGATTGAAGAAGTGAGGATTTGAAATTAAGTTTTATTTATTTATATTACATATTTGGTAGTTAAGTAGATAGTTAGTTAGTTAGAGTCTGTATATATATATACACATACATATATTTGAAAGAAAAGAGGGAAGACCACCCGAACTCGGTGATCAACCCATAGAGTCTGTATATTTTTATTAGATCACGAGATCCAGACGTTCGACAATTGCAGTTAATGAAGAACGTGCAATTGAAGCTGAAGACATTCTAAAATTACATAAAGAGATACTTTATAGACTGAGGGGCGCACTATCATTGTAGGCAGGACTTCACAGCAAAATGATCCACCACTACCACAATATATGTGATGAATTGGATATGCCAAACAACAATTTAATCATAAATTATGATTGAATCAGATCGGGAGGGGAGGGAAGTTCAAGACATGACAGCAAGTGATTATCTTAATACAAATAAAAATGAGCTTTTCCATCACGCTTGAAGAGAGGGTCTTCTAAATATATTCGCTGATGAATTTCAAGCTTTTCTTTATGCTACTACAATTCTTTCAAAGTCAAAGGTCACTATAACACCTGTTTTCATCGGATATCAATGTCTACTAGACAACTGCAAGACGAAGTTGATGCTCTAAATAATCATCTCCAATGTGCAACAAAAGTACATACAAGCATTGAAAAATCAAGATCTCACGAAGATGCACAAATTAGGAGGAGGGAGAAGTTGTTGGAGAGCGAGTTTCACACGAAGATGGAACATATTGGGTATTCCAACAATGTTAGACCCAACAAAGAAGCTCGCATTTAATCAGGAATGTTGGTAAATATTTACATGAATCACTTGACAACATACCTACATTACCAAAGAACAATGCACTTCAGTTCGCGACTATATTTTTAAAATCTGAATCCGGGTCCAAACCGAAGTTTTTATTTAGACAGGTTTAGGGTTTTGCTAAAAACCAAAGTTCAGTGATTCCCAACTCGGGCCAAGAATACTTCTCCAAGAACCCTCTTCAACATTAGCATAATATTTTGCACTGAGTTACAGAACCCGGAAAGATTTCTCAAAGAACTCTCTTCAACATGAACATAAGTTTCTGCACAAGTTAACAGAATCCACAGAACCAAGATTGATTGAAGAAAGACTGATTTCACAGACCAGGGAGACCTCTGAAAGAGCGTTCATCCGCTAAAATCCTCCGAGAATCCACCATCGAGCTGATCCGATTTTCTTCATCGAAACAGTAGGCTGGACCTTGCCATTTCTCGTCTTCCAGCGTCGCCCCGACTTCAAAGCTCATCACATGCGCTGATCTGCCTGAAATTCAAGTTTCCAACGATTTCAACAAGACAAAGAAGAAGAAGAAGAACGATTTCAAGAACCCTATAAGGTAAATTCAGGCAAGGAGGAGAAGATTGGAGCAATCTACCGGTGTAGAACACCCAGTGGACGGGCCGCTTGGTGACGACGTCCTCGTAGTACCAGATAAAGTCCACCTTCTTCCAGACATTGCAGAGGAAGCCGTCGACGCGCTCCTGGCCGAGGTACTCGGCCCCGTGCAGCCAATTTGGGGGAAGAATTCCCACTCCGACGTCCAATATACTACAGCGCCGCGGATCCTCCAGAGTGTACACGAACGAGGTACCGTTGTTCCACTCCAGATCGTAGAGCAGACCGCCGAGCTGGCTCCGAATGATGTTGAAATTGCGTCCCCGCGGCCAATCGTACCAGAGATCGATCAGCGAGATCGTGCCCGAGTAGTTCATGAAGAGGATGGAGTGGAATTGAATCGGCCATGGCGTCGGAGTCGGAGCTTCCGCCGCGCCATCGCTAGAGACGACGAGAAGAAGAACAACGAGAATCAAAGGAATCACCTCCCAAGAACGTCCCGCCATGAACGACCTTCAAGGAAGAGGTGGCTGGCTATCTATCGAGGACGAGATATTTTGAAATTAGGGCTTTTTTATGACGAAGTCACATGTTTTTTAGCACAAACACCAAAAGGATAAAACCCCTCAATTATGAGGAACTATGATTGTCATACCCGTCGTCAACAGTCATCATCCTCGTCAACAGTCATCCTCGTCATCAACAGTCATCGTTCTCATCAACAGTCATCCTCGTCATCAACAGTCATCGTCCTCGTCAACAGTCATCCTCGTCGTCAACAGTCATCGTCCTCTTCAACAGTCATCACCGTCGTCAACAGTCATCCCCGTCGTCAACAGTCATCGTCCTCGTCAACAGTCATCCCCGTCGTCAACAGTCATTGTACCCACTGTCCACACTTGGTAACATCTTATGCATAATTGTCGTCCTCATCGTCCACATCGTCAGCAGTCGTGGGCCCCCCATTGACACTTGTCTTACCCTCGTCGTGGGGGGTCGTCATTAGTGTCTTCGACAATTCTCATCCCTGTTATCATCAGTAACCATACATGTCGGTCGTCATCCCCTTCGTCCATGGTTGTCGTCGACAATCATCACTAACATCTGATGACTGATGACTGAATTCAATTTGTACAGCCATCCGTCCACTGCTCAGGACTATGAAGGATGGATGAATTGGACGGAATGGATGACGATCCGTCATCCCTCTGATAAGCCTAGATAGAAGGATAAAATCCAAAGTTGTATTTCAGAATTATTCACACAATTATGGAGAACTATTGTTGTCATCTGTGTCCTCAACGGTCATCTACTGAATTGTCAACAGTCATCATCCCCGTTTTCTATGCTCGTTGGACCTGTGGGCTGCAGTGTCATCGTCTGCATTGTCGATGGTTATTGTCTCCATAGTGGATATAGTCTTATGAGTCATCGATAGTCACCATCCCCATCGTTTATGGCCTTAGTCCGCATCATAACTGGTTCCCATCCACACCGCGAACGGGAGGGCTTTTTTCGTCCCATGATGAAAAAATTATCCCGTCGGTGAGACTGGACGAAAATCGGAACGCAAATTCGTCTCGAGACTTCCGGACGGGACGAAAAAATCACCCCGTCTGGAGATCTCGGAAGAAAAAACCGTCCCGTTTGCGTCCCTGCACTGACTCGGGACATCGGACGAGACGATCTTCGTCCTGTCCATCGTCCACGTCCTGGACTCTCCTGAACTACACTAGTGCAGGGACGCGGACGGGATGGTTCTTTCGTGCCAGGGCGAAAAAATCGTCTCGTCCGTGAGGTTGGACGAAAATTGGGACTGAAATTCGTCCCGAGACCTCCGGACGGGTCGGTTTTGGTAGACGGGAGGAAGAAATCGTCCGTCAGGAGTATTGGACGAAAAAACTGTCCCATCCGCGTCCCTGCACTGATTCTGGACGTCTGACGAGACAATCTTCGTCCCATCCCGTTCTTCGTCCACGTCCCGGACGATCCGGAACTACAATTTATTTGCCGATTAGGGATGACGAAAATGACGGAACGGACGACGATACATCATCAGTCATCCGTCATCCATTCGACAAGCCTAGACGGATAAAATCCGAAGTTGTTTTGGATCGTTTCGGAGTTCATCGCACAAATTATGAGGAGCTTCATCCTCATCTTCGTCCTCCTCGTCTTCACTCGGGCGATCTGCAAAGGGGAAGATCCGATCCCCAAGCCATGGCCGGAGCAATTTCACGCGATGCTCTACGTGAATCTCACCACTACCGGCAAGCTCCAGATCGACGATCTCTGGTACGATCTCCCCAACGGGAGGAACTTCAACATCTTGCAAGGGCAGCTCTCGGAGGTGTTGTACGATCTCGAGTGGGATAATGGCACTTCCTTCTACTACACGCTCGGCGATGGCGGGACTTGCCGACGCGTCTCGTTTCCCGTCGGCCTGCTACGGCCTGATTTCCTCTCCGATGCAACCTATCTCGGCCGCGTGAACACTGACGGATTCCTCTGCGATCTGTGGCAGAAGCTGGATTTCATCTGGTACTACGAGGATGTCGCTTCCAAACGTCCCGTGCGGTGGGATTTCTTCACCGGTGAGTTGTAATCTGAGCTTATCGCGCAGTATGATTCATCGCAGCGACGTCGGTTCCTGATTTTTTACCGTCTGCAATTGATTTCTGGTTCTTAATATTTGGTAAATATTTTGAAGATTCTACTTTATTTAAGATGATCTGCATGTTAAAGTATCTTAATCATTACTCCTGGGTAGCATCTTAATTATAATCATGTCTCTCCGGTGTCTTAATCATTGGTAAAGATTTGGAAGATTCTACTCTGTCATTGATTTTCTATTTCAGATGATCTTCCTGTTAAAGTTTCTTAATCATTACTCCTGGGTAACATCTTAATCATAATCATGTCTCTCCGGTGTCTTAATCATTGGTAAAGATTTGGAAGATTCTACTGTCATTGATTCTCTGTTTCAGATGATCTTCCTGTTAAAGTATCTTAATCAATACTCCCGGGTAACAATTTAAGAGTTCTGAAGCTGAAAATGATGTGGAAGATTCTTCTGTCATTGATTCTCTGTTTCAGATGATCTTCCTATTAAAGTATCTTAATCAATACTCCCGGGCAACAATTTAAGAGTTCTGAAGCTGAAAATGATGTGGAATATTCTTTTCTATACTTGGTTTTTTGTTCTTAGCCTATCAGTTGGTTGGTCAAAGATTTGCAAGATTCTACTCTGCCATTGATTCTCTGTTGCAGATGATCTTCCTATTTAAGTATCTTAATCATGACTCCCGGGTAACATCATAATCACAATCATTCTCCCCCGTTGTCTTAATCACGGGAAAAGATTTGCAAGATCCTACTCATTGGTAAAGATCTGTCATTGATTCTCTGTTTCGGGTGATCTGCATGTTAAAGTATCTTGATCATTACTGCTGGTTAACATCTTGAGCGTTCTGAAGCTGAAAATGATGTGGAAGATTATTTTCTCCAATTGATTTCCTGATCAGTCGGTCAATGCGTCTTCTTCAGTGGTATAAATTTGGAAGATTCTACTTTGTCATTAATCATTGCTCCCAGATTACAACTCATAATCTCTGAAGTTGAAAAGGATTAAGATTATCATTTTCTCTATTTGATTTCCCGTCTCTGATGAACATAATCTTGGCCACAATAAATTTCCTGTTTCAGATGGTCTGCCGGATAAAATAATCTCAATTATAAGCTCGGAAGTTAGATCCTTACGTTATTCGGAACACTGATTTACAATTATTCCGTTTGAAAAAATATTTATTAAATTTCGAGGATATTTTAATTCTTACGTTAGATGCAAGGTTTGTTCGATCGGACGGCTATGATTTAATCCAACGGTTGACGCGTACAGGGATGTCGATGCACGTGATGACGTTCGAGGTGGGCGCGGTCCTCCCGGACCCGGCCTGGCAAGCCCCGGTCTACTGCTTCCCCGAGACCGAGCCGCGCGACGAGCCACCCCGCGCCACAGGTGGGCCCCACGACCTGTTCCGCCAGCTCAGCCTCCTCATCAAAAACTCAGGTAAGCGCACTTCCTCTAATTAAAAACTAATATCCGCTAATAAACTTTTTCAAAATGAAGAAAACGCTTATTTCTCCGCGCGCTTCTTGGAGTTGTTCTCTGGTCTGGTCTTCTTGAAGGCCCTCACTAATTCCTGTAAAATAAATAATTCCGTTTTAAAAAAAAACCACCCCGTCTTAAAATCCCCAGAAAGATAATTTAATTTAAATTACCTGATTGTTGTTGCCTTCTGGAAGCTTCTCCTCCGTCCAGAGATTCTCTAGGTTGTAGTAGGACCTCGCCTTCTCGTCCAGAGCGTGGACGATCACGGAGCCTGTTCTCACGAAGTTCTAACACCCTTCCACCGAGAATGAACCGAAATCCGGAAACTCACCGGCATCGACGACGATCCAATTTCCTCCGTCCTGTCCTTCAATGCGGGGAAGAAGCATTCGATCGGCTCCTCGCTGCTTCTGCTTCGCCTGTTTCTCCGACGATTACGAAGATGAACATACAGGAATTCGAATCAAATCGGGGGAAAAGAGCCTGCCTTGTAAATTAGAGCTTGAGCGATGTTGCGAACGTGCCACGCCGACTTGCCGGTGGCCACAACCATGTGGTCCGTCCATCCGCACTGCTTCCCGACCGGAATCACTCTCACGTCGCCGGCCTTGACATCATTCAATACCTTCTCGATCTCCTCCAGCTCCAAGCATCTCTTCAAATCCGGCGCCGAGAGAGATCCAAGTCCTCGAGAGAACAGTAGATCGCTCCATCGACGAGGAAGAGGAAGAATCTTCGAGGAGATCGCCAGAGCTCGCCATCTCGCCGCCGCGGACATCGTAGAGTCTATCCGCCCCTAAATCGAGCCCCGAGCGCATATAAGGGATTAAAACCCCCAAATATCGAATAGAGAAAGAGAATCGAATAAGTCGGTATTAAATTATTTTTAAAAATGGCGGAAAGCGCGGTACGGTGCTCCGCGGAGGATGGCGGTGAGGATAAGGAGAGGGTCACTCGCGGGCGGGGCGCAGCTGGCGGGAAATCGGGCGGCGTAAATCTAATTGAATGTAAGTTGCGGTTCCCCCGCACTTTCCCGCTCGTCGACTCGTACTTTAATAATTCTCTCTCTCTCTACCTTCTCCCCTGTTTCTCTCTCTACTCGTCCGATGGGAAAGAGAAGAAAAGCTTGGGGAGATCACGGATGGAGGCGGAATCGGTGACAGCGGCGGTGATAAAGCGAGGAGGATGAGGAAATTCGTGAAAGAGGAGTCGGCGATCGTCGGTAAGGTGTAGGCGATGGAGCATTGAGATGGAATGGATTGATTTTGAGAAGAAAATCGGCTGGTTTTTCTTCTGATTTTGAATTGCTTGAGTTTTGATCGTGCGGCTTAATGTATTGTTGTTTGTGGCTTTGTTTTTTTTTTTTTTGGTTGAATTCCTTTGAGCGCTGGCATTGCGCAGGGATCTTTGCCTCGGGGCCTCGGATGATGGAGCTGGAGTAGTATCTCATCTTTCGGGGAATTCGGCCGCCGATCTTCGTAAAATGTGCTGAGGTTTTAAAGGTCCTCTGGTTGCCTATTCGTCGAGTAGAATCATCGATTCTGCCGTATTTCTGCCTGTTTCCCGATGACTGTTCTTTGTTCGTAGTGAAGTGTGTTGCCCTCTTTCCCGTGTTTTTCGTAAAAGAGGTATGCGGGATAATTAACTGGCATTTCCTGTTCAGACCTTGATCATATCTTCGTATAACCATTTTCTTCTGCTCGATGAATTTCATAGTTTTGTCGCAACTCTACCGTTCTTGCGTTAAACCATAATTTCATACTTCCTCTTAGCAAGCCTTTTAGGTCTATGTTTGATCTAGGAAACCTAATGGTACTTAATTTTACAGGAAGAATGTTCTTCTCCCAGAGAAATTTTTTTGCCGCGTCTCCTTTCGCCTGTGGTGGGACTTCGAATATTATCTCTTCCGAAGAATGTTATAATAGGTGATCTTCCTTTGTCGGCCATACGATGACCCTCTCCTCGTCGATGAGGTTTTCCTCTAAGAGAGGCTTTGTATCGGAGAACCATAAGAGAGGGCACAGCTTTGACGGCAGACTTTCGATCAAAGTCAAAGATGATGATCTCGTTCTGTTCAGTGATATTCAGGCGAGAGATGGCGATAATTTTTTGTTGAATTCAACTGATGATCTGGACGACTCGATATGTGGGTACTCATTGAACCTAAGAAAATTCGTTTATTATTTTTTTCTCGAAATCTGTCTTCCTAAGCTAAAGATTCTTCCGTATCTTGATGCTCTTTTGTCTTTTGTCGACCAGCTAAGCTACGATTCTTTTCCGATTTCAAGCTCCACGGCCCAGTTTATGCGGATGGCAGTGATCTGCTGTACGTGGGTTCTGAGAAGTCTAATTACGACTGGTGAGTTCTGTTTCCTCTCCATGGTGGGCAGTCAATCGCGTCTTCAGCCAATTTATTTCCAATTGACCGGTTTATCTATTGTAAGTTATCCCCTTGCGCGCCACGCTAGTTGATTCTGAAAATGATCATTCGGACATTTCTTGAATTCTTATGGATCCATCGTAAAATGTATAAGGTATAATTCTTCGACAGGGCAAAATTCTAATTCCGTTTTCAGATGAAATAGTTAGGGGTGGGAAGGAATCCGACTCTATTGATCATTTGGAACAACATGCGTCCTACGTTGTGTTGTCATGTTTGTGGAGCTCGTGTGTTTCTGAGAATAATCCTGTTTTTTGTTGGGTCAATTTTGCCAGCAAGGATGTTGGTTGAATTATTCATCCCCAAACTGCATCATTTCCCCTTTCATAATCAAACTTGTGTTGGGCATGTTTTTCCCAATTCATATTGATATTTGTATTATGATGGTACCATTTGACAATGAGAGTCTGATTGAACAGGCTCGTAACTCCTCCGGGGACTCCTCTTTTTCCATTTTTGGATGATGAGGAGTCGCGAGCTACCCAGTTTCTTTCCCGGGGAAGACCAGAAGTCCATGCTTCAGTGTCGACTTGTTTTTCTGTAAGATTCAATGCTTTATTCCATTTTTTCTTTGTTTTCTGCATAAGTGTGATGGACATTAACTGTTTGTGGTAAAAAATTCTCTAATTCTTCTTTTATCTGATCACAGACCGAAAAGGAACGGAGGACCAGGAGCAGTGCCAGCCCAAGGCGATCAACTCCAGGAAGAGGAAGATCACCTTCTAAACGCAATTCTAGCCCTGCTTCCATAACGAATCCTGGGACACCATTGCGAAGATCAGCAACTCCTAGTTACAAACAGGCAATGCATAGAAGATCGAGTAGTGGGTCTAGTAGTACTACAGCCTCTGTTGGGAGACCAGCAGCATTTTCGATGAGATCAGAAACACCTCATACTCTTCGCGATTCTCTTTCATCCTGGTCGGCGGCACGTGGGAGGGATTCTTCGCCATCGTCTAAAACTGTTCACAGGGGGCGTTTGAACAGCCGACGGGGGTCGTTCACCTCCAGAAGTGTTGGGTCCTCTCAGAGCAATGATCATGATCACTTCAGTTCCATGAGTAAAGGGTCTGTTACATCATCTTGTGATGATGACGCTGACTCTGCTCTTCCTCTAAGTATGAGAATCTCATCCCAGCCAACCATCAGAAAGATTGAAAACTCTGCCGGTGTCAGGAACACAAGAAGCTCATCCAGCACATACCCTCAGAAGATGGTAAAATTTTCGTCTCAACTTTATTGCTTTTTGTTTGACGATAATAAGGGCCTTTATTTATCTTTAAATTATAACTGGGCTTTGTTTGTTCTCTTTGTTTCTCCAATATAGAATCAAAGTGTTAGGAATTCGGTTTAATATTTTAATTGTTGAACGCACATGTATTTATCCTTTTGTAATGTTTGATTTCTTACCCATTTCAGGATCAAGGAAAAGTTCCTCACCACAAGTTCAGGCCACTTTTGACAAACGCGCCAAGGGATCTGGACAATAAAAAGTCAATCATCACTGATCATGCCTTCGCTTCTTGGAATTCTTCTCTCCAAACTAGCAGCAATCCAAGTTTTGAACGAGCAGCCAGTACTGAAAAAAAGTGTGAAGTCAGTGGCATTGATCGGAGGGAGCTTGCTGTGAACAAGTCGGGTAAAGTTGAATCAGAAATTGGGGTTGAAGTGAATATGGGAACTCAAGATAGTGGGAATAAACCTGATCGATTGCAGGATAAACCTGTTTTCGTAGAGGATAAATTGGATAGAAAGATGTCTGGACATGTCGGAATCAACCATAGCGAACCGTATCAATTAGAGTTTGGCATTCAGACTGTTGAAGAACTATCATGTACAGGGAAAGTCGAGAAAAAGTTGGCCGTTTGTCAGAAATGCAACGTAGTCTTCCAACCGTCGAAAATATCAAACGAAACAGTTCCTTTCTGCCCAAGATGTTGTATAGAAATAGGGAAAGGTTTAACTGATAGTGAACAATGCGTACGATCTTTGGGCATTGTTTCACAAGGTTTTCAGGGTTTTGGTTATCTTCAACGCAATCAGTCTACATCTGATCGGTGTCACACGTTACAACTTGGTCACGATGCATCTCATATGTCAGAAACTAGGTGCAGAAATTCTAATGAGGAACAAAAGAAAAGTTGGGAGAGTAATCGCTGTGATTTAAATTCTTCAAGTGCAAGGTTCACTACACCGTCGGGAGTTGAACAGAGTGATGGACTCTGCAATATGGTTGATACCTCGAATTCCCAAAGAACTGAGCACAGTACAAAAAATGTTTCATGCCCTGCCAGAAAAAGAGATGTGATGAAAAAGACTCCTAACAATAGTGTATCTCAACGTATGGTACACATTTCTTCAAAATTAGCTGATACTTCTCAGACGCAAGAGGAGACAAACATCATTGACGGCAATAATGATGGCAATGGTATCTAGTTACTTTACTTAATTTTTATCTGTGCATACTTCTATGGTGTTGCATAATCGTGCTCATTTTTTAGGCGCATGCTTAATAATACAAATGTTTTCAGGGTTGTACGTTTTTTTCAGAATCAAAGATGGAGAATTCTCTTTGACTGTGCATTATCGTAGGATCGGGAGCCTAAATAGTTTTCTCCTGTGGAACCCTGTGAATTTGACATACCTACCTTTAAATCTGTTTTCATGTGTTTTAACATAAAGGGCCAGTTTATTTTTTCCAATGCTCTAAAGGTGCTATACTTGGTACTCCCTTAATTGTTTGCGTTAAAATGATAAAATTGCCCCTAGTTTGGTGCAAGGGTTCTGCAATGATGGCAAGTTCGTCATCTATGCAGGTTGATGACCAGTCATCGTGGTCACTGTCCTCTGTAGCCGGAATGACGAGGACGAAATTTTCATCGTCCTCGTCATCTGGAAGTGTAAAAATAGAGAAAGTGATAAGAGACCATGACAAGTCATCATTGTCATATGTCAACCATTCACAGACAAAGAATGACAATGATGAAGAAGTCGTCATGAAGAACCCAATCTGATGTTTCTCTTGGCTCAGAGTGCGTTCTAGGAGGAACTTATTCTATTGGAGTATTATAATTACAGAAGCACCCTGCTAAAGTAAGCAGTTGTCTGCTGCTAGGGTGATTCTTGTGCTTTTTGGAGTTAAGTCACAGGAGTAAACATCCAGCACTGAAAGAGAAAACATTAAATTTAGGAAAAAAAATTTCACATAAAATTTCTATTACTTGCGTGATTCAGCTGATGAAGTCACATAAAATTACATTTATTTACATTTGACTTGGAGTCGCGTAAAAAAATCAATTTTTTTTTACCTTCGTAGACATTTCTTATGGAGATGAGGGATCGTTTTTGACGGTGTTTTTTTATACCAACAGGTAAGTCGACCATCGTAGTCAATGGTCAAGGAAGACATAGTAAGTCAATGAGTTTAACATTGGATGAAGCAGCTGATCGTAAACTCTTCAACAATGTTCATGAGGCAGTGGCCGTGGAAACAGAAAACGAAAAGTTATCATCGTCATCGCCTCCTGCTGTTTCCGTCGATCGGCCTCCCATAAGTCAACCCAGAAAGTCTTCATGTGACGATGGTGACCAAATACAGGTCAAAAGGAATGTGTCTCAGTCAGCTTCTTCAGACGTGAGATCAAAGCCCCAGGAAGTGGCTTCAAAGTGTAAGTGCACGGTGATGTAGAATTTCTTATACATACGGTTTGTTTATATTTATTTGTCTCAACTAATTTTCATAATGTTGGGGCATCCATCTCAATTTAATGACGTAGTTGTTGGAATGATCGAGTTCCAAGAGAACTGATGTCCAACCAGGCAAAATATGACCTAATTAGACGAGCTAGATGTTACTTCTGGGCTAAATATGGAGATTAGGCTATTGCAGCATAGTTAGTACAGAAAAAAGCCAGAAAAGACGGATATATATTTCATTAAAGGTAAAAGGAAATGGGAGGAGGATGTTAATTGGAAAATTAGCAGGAAAAAAGAACGCCGAATCAGAAATAAATGTGAGACAAAGAAATGGCAAAACCTGCAAAGGTATTACTTGAGGAAAACTCTCAACATAACAAGTTTTTATTTGAAAGTGAAGATTATCTGGAGATATCTCTGTCAGAACTCTCAAGAGAAAAAGTTACGCCTTGCCAGTGTGTTTTTATACTCACTTTCAGTTCATTGCATCAAAATGCTTGTTAAATGATCGAAGATTAAAGGAAATATCTGTCATGAACTAACGGGAATATTCTTTTGGTTGATCAAATGAAGTGATGAATGTGGCATAAAATGGGATCACTCCGTGTGGAAACCAGGTTAATCAGATGTCAATCTTCCTTCTATTATCTATTTCGAATATAAACTTGTCAGACGATCAATTAGATTAGCAGATATGGCTAAAGATTTCCATATTTTGTCTTTTCAACCTTTTATAGCTGCATGAGAGTGAAAGATTTCCCCTATTGACTCTGATCTTTTATTCAATCCTATGTCCTACAAGATTTTCATTTAATTCTTCAACAAAAATCTTCCCGTTTAAACTGCGTTTAGAATATTTACAAAAGTTAGTTCGTTTTGAATATAGCATATTCAATCAACAAGATTCCGAATGAAGTAGATACTTCCCAGGAGTATAATCAATTTTCTAGTTTGCATGTGGAAAATTATTATAATTTGATTCATCCCTTGTGAACCGACCTGAACTCACTGTGCAGAAAAAGTAAGGTTTTCGGAGTGGTTTTTGTTTCATAGATATCAATCAGTGGTTTAATTTCACCTCAATCATATTAACACTGAATTAAACCATTCATCTTTAAAAGAAAAATAATTATGTATGAATCAAATAAAGGCACATAGAAAAGTTGATGCAATTATCTTGACCTAGTTCACCAAAAATATTTGTAACCCAGAGATAACAAGGCTTTGAGATAAAATTACATCAAAAGTTTTACATCTCATTTTCGGTAAAACAAATGGCAGTGTCTCAAATAATGAACAAATATTCAATAACTTTGTATTTTTGTTGTATTTTAAATTGCTTTTTTCATGACTTTTTTAAGGTTGAATTCAATCATTCCTGATTTTAAAATTTTAAGTCTCTCAATACCTTACTTTTTCATTTATCCAAGGTAACCCTCGAAATTTTATGTTTGAGCTAGTTTTGGTATATATATGTGTACTGACCTCTACCATACTGTTATGCATTTCTATAATGATCCAAACTTTAAATAGGGGCATTATTTCTATTATTGAAATATTATTTATTTATTTTGTGACTTACTGGTCTTGACATGTGGGAGTATTTTTTGACCAGTCTGCCCGTACCATTTAATGGGCCCATTAGATTAAAATATTTTTTTTGTAAAGATTAGTTATACAATGATGCACATAAAAATTGAAAGGTGAAAGTCAATTTTATCTAGGTATTCTAAAGCTATCTAGTTCTCATTTTTGTTTTATATCTCTTTGATATTTTATTTTGGATTCCTTTATTTGTGGCATTTCAGGGTATGTACTAGAGATATTTTGAAGGACGTGGATATATGTATTTATATTTATTCAAAACACTTTAGGGAATTAACCATCAAGTTATATATGTATATATGTTGGAGAATAAATACTTGAGTAATTCAATGATAGTTTAGTAAAACCTTGATTAATTGTTGAACTAAATTATAATCAATAATATCTCTAGAAATATAAGAAAGGCAAAATCGTTAAAGAACATACATTCTTCATTTGATATTCATTGTGATATTGAAGGATAGTATTAGCTATTTGAGGAGTTGAAATGATATTAATCATTAAATATTTTTTATCTTTTAGAGTATTAATAATGAAGTAATGTTAAGTGATACTCTATTATAGGAACATAGAATAATATGCAACATTCGTGTGGTAGTTTTAGTGGAGATAAAAGTATCATATATTGGTAGGCTTCACAGAGTTCTTAAAAAAACAAATACTTTCATCATCTCACATTAATATTGATATTTATTGTGAAGCTCATCAGCCATAATAAATTGATGAACATGATATATTAGAAATTTCACATATGAGTTGTTATTGCATGTACAGTCAGAAGTGTTTCACATAGGAAAACCAAATAAAAAACAAATATTAACATAGAAAAAATAGATGATCACATCACCTTTTCATGGATGGAATACACAATGTCTTGTTTCCTTGGATCAGTCAATTTGAACAATCCTCATGTCTGACCTTTGGTTGTATCTTAAAATATTGAGTGTTTGATCTCCTCAGTAATCCCTTGAAATTTGCCACAAAACATTGAGTAGATTTCCTCACCATCTATTTCTTCAGAAGCAACACTTGGGAAAATGAAAAGAAGAGAGAGGAGGGCAGTCAATAGTTACTTGTATGGCTATCAAAAGTAGGTGCACTCTATTATATATACCCTCAAATTTAACTTCACAAATTATCTTTGCAAATTTTGTCAAACTCTTTGTTATAGGTTAAAATTCATAAAAGTTTCCAACCAATGGTATTTCCACTAATGTCCAAAAGTCTTCTATCTATGACCTTCTAAACTCATGTGGCACTTGAGTCAATAACTCTAATAGCCTGATAACCTTTGTCGGTAAACCTTACTGTTAATTAAATACACCAACATATATATTAATCAATCAATGATCAACTTTACCCTATCAATAGTTTGAGTTACCAACTAATAGGGTGCCAAGCTACACCTTGTGCTTGAAAAGATATAATGGCATGTGTCAAGTCTCTCATTGATGATGGAAATATATGGGCTGGTGGGCCAATCACACGTTCCATATCTTGTTCCATGTTGATTAATTCAATGCATTTATTATAATGAAGTCTATGAATACATGCTCAGACTTAGTGAATCATAATGAGATCATGATACAAAGATCACTAGTTTTTAAGAATGTGTTAAGCATATTCTTATTTGAGGGATACTTGAGAAGGAAATCAAAGTATCTAGACAGGATATCACTATCTAGTTTCACTCATATGATAAGTATGACCGGCCCCATAACCATTATTTTGGAGATACTATAGAGTAGATAGTGGGTGATCTTTAGGGGAAGGAGTTCAATGAATTGGTCCCTACGAATTGCTGAATTGTATTATACTAAAGTGTGAATTAGGTTGGTTCATCTCACACTACAGTAAGTGATCGTTTTATCTGAGACACCAAAGACATATTGCAAACGGACAAACTTATTTTGAGAATGACCTCAACATTCTGACTCATGGAATTGTAAACAGTCTTACCTTTGGTGCATACAAAAATTTACAAATATGATTGGGTGTTCAACAACTCAAGGAAGATGATGTGATGAAGTGTCTGGCCTAGGTAGCGGAATATAGGAGAAGAGTTCTCTGATGATTTTTGAAGCATCATTACTAGCTCGGATGACCAATTATGTTTTGATTGTTTACTGTACCCTAATTTGTCTTAGGAGTGTCAAGTGGATGGGGGACTTTGCATATGTGGTAACAAATGATATACATCATATATCCATGAGTTGATATAGACTTTGTATCTCCTAGAGCACGAGGTGTATCTTGGCACCCCAAAAGGTTGGAGACTAGATCTATTGATTGGGTTAAATCAATTCATCATAATTAATTACATGATGATATTTTTAATTAATTAGATGGACATTAAAGGTTATTGTGCTATTCTCCTTCTTCTCCCTTCTCGCCTCATCTCCTTTCCATTCCTGATGTGCTTGGGACAAAGTTACGCTGATAGTTGAGCATGAACATACTAAACAAAGTGAAGAAGGGGATTCAACATCCTAGGGATTTCATGGGTATGTATATGTGCTGCACACTTGTGTAGTTTGATAAGTCTCATTTGAGGATCCAAGAAATCACAGGTGCAATTTGTGCCCAAGTTATTAGAACATTTATATTATTGATGTCATTTTGATTCTATCTCAAGTCTCCAGCTGCATGAATCACTTTTTTTTCATCTAGATCAAGCCCCTAAAACCTAATAATGGAACCTTTAACATCATTTAATCTTAGATGTATAATCTTAGATGTATAAGTGGATGGGGGACTCTTGAATGACTTGGGGTATGGGTAACTATCAAATATTAGTAGGTCATTGAAGTTAGTTATCATGCATGATGATGATCTTTTGAAGAACACCTTCAATGATATTTCCACTATTATGTCCATGATTTTAAATACATATTATTCCTTGGACCAATGTCTTATTAAACTAATGCTTAATGCTCTCATCTTGACTTCATAGATTTCTTGCTGAATCTTTGCTAGGACTACCTCATTTTTGAGGAATAATAGGTGATAGTCAAAACAAAACCAACCATCCAATTTGTGTCTTCGTGTCTCAAGTCTGAGGATTATTTACGTAACCATTACATTAATCAACATGGTTGGTGTTAGTTATAATAACACTCAGAAATTGAAGGCAGATATTATGTGATGTTAGGTATACTACCATTGGGGAATCTCACACAAATGAAGGAATGTACATAACTGATGATGGTAAAGGTTCCATGGGAGAGTTTAATCATTATTTTTTATCTTCTAGAACATGAGGTTTATCTCTCTCTCATGGGTTGAAAACTTAAACTATTGATTGCATTAACTGAATCCTTCATGAATTAAATTATATATTAGCATAGTTAATTAGTTAGGTTGCAAAATAAATTTTATTCATATATTAAAGATACTAAGCAAACTGAGAGATGGGTCAAGAGGGTCACATCGGATCTTTGGAATTTGGTGGAATTACTTGAGTTATAAGGGTTTTGTGAAAGCTTCCAAAATGGGTGTAAGTAGAGGGTGAATCCATGTTTGGTACCCATGACAATTAGATCTGGACAGTGCCCCATCTGTTCTCCCCTTATGAGAATTTGACTTCTTCAAGTTAGTCTTGATGATTGGAAGATAAACTAGATCTTCAAGTTGGATTGAAAAAAATCAAGAAGAGACCCATCGTCGTATAGATCACATCGATACATATATAAGACAGACACATGAAAAAGATGAAGGAACTTTTTTAGTGAGCAGATAAAGGGTGGAACTAGTTCCTCGCAAGGTACTGAGATCAGATAGTGTTTTATAGTCCAATTGTGAATTTATTTTCATTTTACCCAACAATTCATACAAATCAATTCAATGAATGCCTTTCATAAAGAGAATCACTATCTTTCAGGGTGTCCATTCTTATGGCTACATAATATGTCATATTCATTAATTATCATAAATATCATGCTAATTTAATTAGTAATTTAAACTATTTATGTACCTATGAACATTGATAGGACAATAAATGCAAGTTATTAAAAATTAAAATGGTTTATATACTTTTCAAAAGAGTTTCTATTTTCCCTTGACCTCAGAGTTTTTAGCCTAATTTTCTTACATTAATTTTATTAATAAAATACTTTCAAAATTCATAAATAAATATATATATTTAGATTTAATTAAATATTTTAGGGGTTTATTTTTATTTTTAGACTTAAACTCTTATTCTTCTAGTGTTTTAATTGAATTCAATAAGCAAATTCATAAATAAATACTTTATAAGTGAAAAAACATAACTATCAATTTATTTAAATATTTATGTATGAATTTGTTCATTTTTCCACATCTGCCAAGAATTTTCAACCATGCTGGCAATTGATAACACAAATTGTTTTGTAGGCTAATCTGAACATATTTACATGTTTATTTGGATTGAATAGACTGTATATGAGCGTTAGTAAACTTAAAATGATTGAATGTATATTTAAAATGATATTTTAAAATTTAAGAATTTTAAAATACTCTTAGGATTTTTCTGACAATATATTATGCAAGAAAATTATTTTCAGAGTCAAAATATGATATTTCTTGAATTTTTGACATTATATTCATAAACATATGATTTTTATACATTGATATTTATATTTTTAGAGCTTAGATTTGATTTAATATGAATTTTGAAATATATTTTTAATCCTTTTTCCGCAATGCCCCGTGTTGCGCTTCGAGTTGTCAGATGGCGTTCAACCGTCAGTTAATGTTTATGATTGGCGACAACTAGTCATTAAACTCCATGAATGATTGGTTTTAGTCAATCATTAGTGTTAACTTTTATGGCATGGAAATTACCGATGCCATAATGGCATTTATGACTAACAATTTCTCTCTCTTAGTTTTCCTTTTTCAGGATGACACACCCCAATAAAAAAAAGGTTAGCTTTATAAGTAATAAATGCAACAGAGAGACTGACGCTTGAATTTCCAAGGAATGATTTTTTAAAACAGTTTTAACATTTCATCATGTCTGTGGCTTTGAAAGAGAGCATGCTAACATGGCATGCGCTGGCATGCCACCATGCTAGATGCGACAATCTGATCAATATATGTTATATTAAATAATTAATCTTACTCCTTTTTGTTTTTTTTTTGAACAAGATACGTTGTGCAATAGGATCCTTTTATTGCAAATGACGAGAACAAATTTGAGCCAATCAGCGCATTAAATATCACGATGAGACAAAACCATAACAGAACGACATGACATTGCTGATGTGGATGAGGACAGAGAAATATTTTGATTAAATTATCGGCTAGGAATCATCCAACTTCCAAGTTTGATATCAGGCGATCTAGAACTCTGATTGAGCTGAAAATTTAAGGGTAGCTTTGTATCTATCCATATAGTTGGATTTATAAATTGAGCTCTTGATCGTTGTAAAAAAATCTCTAAGCTCACTTCCTCCTAGAGAGACATATTGAAAGTAAGTGAAGTTTTGTAGGTCTATCAAGTGTGTTCTTTGTGTTTTGATTGCTTTGAGAGGAATAACATAGAAGTGGAGAGACTGATCTACATCAAGAAGATGCCTTGATCCCAATGGAACATAGAGATATCTAAGGTTAACCTCTTGTCGTAGTTGATCATTCTTCAACTCGTTTCTGCTAGCCATCTATCTGTTATCCATCATCAACATCCATTTTCATCTGTCATTACTCTTATCTACTATCATCTTTCATCTACTCTTTTAAGAAAATTTAAACCATTAACTTCTCCCGCTTTATCCATTACTCTGTTCCTACTTCCATCACATTTCATCCCGTCTCTTCTACTCTGTCTTGCCTTCACATCATCCTAAATTATACTAAACCCTACACTAATAAACCCTCAATTATTAAACCCTAAATTATATATTTATTATCATTAATTCTCATCTAGTGTTACAATCAAAACTTCTTATCTTCGTTCATACTACGGTTTAGTTTCTATTCATTTGATCACAATCCATGACTGGTATGGTACTCTTACAGTTTTCTTAAATTACTGCTATCCCTGTCATGATCACTATCTTCATCCTATGACTATGTCTTACACTACACATAGTCCTTCTCACCTTTTTGAATTCATCCTTTCTCTAAGATCCATTCTTTGCGAAGACTACCCTTCCTCATCACTAACTAATAAAATTATATTATGAGTTAATGTTTACAAATTTTATTGATTAAACTCAAATTCAAACCAACAATATTTTACCCTAAATTTAATTTCATCGACAATCAGTCACATGGATCAGAGGATAGTTCTATCTTTACCTCCTCAATCCATCTATAGTCTCCAATCTAAAAATGAACCACTCTATCTTTATAAAACGACACCCTTGGATCTTTTTCCTAATAATGGTAGACCAGTGATTTGCTCATTCAGAATCTTATTCAGGTATTTTCTTGAATTTTGAGATAAAAGAGTTGAAGGTGTGATTCCCAAATATTTTATTTCTATTTTAAGTCATTAAGAAAAAATAAAATAGAAATAAAATAACAATATATTATTTAGTATTAGAAAAAATAAATCAATGACATGAATAAGTACATAGAATAAAAGTAGATAAATGTATAAATAAATAAAGAATTATCAATATCTAAAATTTATCAAGGTAAGAAATTTGAAAAAATATTAAATTAATGAAAATTTGTGGTTCATAGTAAAATTGGGCTACTTTAATGGTGTAATGTATATAAATTTTGTACTTTGTGATCTCAAACTAAAGGTTTGAACTCTATTTTAGCACACTGAGTACTCTGTCCGGCAACACCTGATTTTTTTCTTTTGCTTTTAATCTAATTTTGACTCCAAGCCTGATTCTAGCCATCATTTTTCATCATGAGCCAAGATATGTTTGTTTTCCCTCAAATATTTCAATTAGACAAAGGATACCCAAGGTTGACTTCCCCAACATAAACATCCAAAATTACACAAAAGAACTCTGAATACAACATAGGGATATCCGCTTCAATATACTATGATATCTAATTAATGAATCCAAAATAGAGAAAAATCTTCATCATTTTATGGCGAATGAGATTACACATTATTTATGCATGTTAAAGAAAAAAATTCAAAATAGATCTTTCCCATCATATTGGCAAAATATGTTGCAAAGTCTTCTTAAAAAAGTTAAAATGAGAGTAAAATCCAAGCCAGAGAACCCCTATGAACAACCCATTTGGGGTGGATAAAATAATATATATTCAGCAGTTCAACTTATTTCTCTATGATATGATGGCATGGAATATCACTTGGCATGTAGTTAAATTTTTTGAGTATTCATTTATGTCAAATGATGACCACATGCCATGTAGTATAGTTTAAGTTGATATATAATTTGAGTTATTATGCTTGAGATAGTTATTAAACCGTTAATATGCTGAGATGAATTAATGTCATAGAACATGAATTTTTTCCCCTGATTTCCTGATAAGGTAGTCTTTTAGATGACAAAATCAGATATTGGTACATCTAAAGTATCGTCTATCGAAATGGATATCGCCATCCTGTTGGCAGTAGTGATATCCGAAAATTGAGGATATTGGTAATCCAATATCTGAATAACTGGGTATAGCATAAAATTGAGGCAACATGTCCCTTACCAGTAAGTTATGTAAAAAAACTCCTATATAAAGTCCATTATCATATTTTTTGTGAAAGAGAAACACCACCAAGTGTGCATATTTGACTGAGCAAGAAAGCAAATTCTACAAAACTAATCCAAGTTGGAGAGAGTGAAAGAGGTGAGAGCAAGGAGGAAAGGGGGGAGTCTATCACCCGCGTTAAAAACTCTAGCTGAATGCTTCCTAATGTAAAACATTAACCTAAAAATATAATATATGGCAGAAATCCGATATCATTGTCCAAAATTGGACGCCAGACAGATATAGATATTAGATATTTTTACTGTAGCACCAGACATCCAATTATGCTGCATGATCGTCCAGGACAGGGACGAAAGATCGTCCCATCCTACATCCCAATTTTTAGAGGTTCCTCTAAATCGTCCATTGCAGAGTTAGTCTTCTCCCAAATATTTTCGTCTACGTCCAATCCCGCCCTAGACATTTTCGTCCCATCTTACGTCCCGGACGAAAAAATAAGTCACCTCCGTGCACTATACATCTTATATTATTATCAACCAATTTAAACTCTTTACCTGGCATTTATTGCTAGCGGCCGAAAAGCCAAGTGAATCAATTATCTATCATGGACTAACTACTTGGAAGTCCAGACTATGGTTTTCCCAAGCACGAATAGGGCAAGGGAGAGGTCGATGAAGAATATGTGGTTGATCAGTGTCCAGTCCACGGTCCACCCAAAGAAGCTTATTACCCCCGGGTTGCCTTGCAAATACGTTACTGCACGCAAAACCGTTTCCCTTCGTTTTCACTCCTCTCAGATGTATTTTCCGACGATGCAGCATTTTATGAATTAAACAAAACAACCCAAGAAAATGCGGAAAAAATAATAATAATTGGAACCGAGGAGATGAATACGTACCGAGTGACTGTCTCTTGAGATAATCTCTTTCAGAATCATCGGCTGCACAAGTAGTCCTGGCGTGCCATTCGCTAGCCAACGCCGCGGCTTCTCGGGCCTTGTGGGAAACTTTCACCGCGGAATGCGAGCAAGTTAATATGCCATTTCCCTGAGCAAGCAAAGCCGCCTGAAAGAAAATAAATTAATAAAATGGGAGGCGATATAACAAATAAATGAGAGAAACAGGAATTCACCGCGATGCCCCCGGCGTTTACTAGTGTGATCATGTCCTTGTAACCCGTGATCATGAAAAGGATCGCGGCTTGGCTAACAGAGAAATATACGAAGATAAAGAGGAGATAATAGTGAAATCTGTCGCTGATCTCTGACAGGCAGCGGCGGAGAGACACGTGTTCTTCTAAGAAGAGGGCCACGTCGTCGTCTTTCTCGAGGTTTCTGCCAAAGTCTTCCAATCGGACGATTTGAAGGTTGCATGCGAGGCCGAACAGACAACAGGTGGACAGGAAAATTGCGGATAAGTAGGTCCAGACGAGGATTGAAGGCACGGGAGCGAAGATGGATAACCAGAGCGGTTCGCCACGGGCGCACAGAGAGCGAAAGATTTCTCGATCTATCTTCAGGAGAAGGGGTAGCAGAGTCGTCCGGCCAAGCATGACGAAGAAATGCTGAGAGAAAATGAACGAGAAATCGTGATTTAGGGGATATCTTTTAGGGACGAAAGAAATTGATGATCTCCTGCTTCCGGTTTTCCATTTTTCTGGATTTTCAGGTTCTTCAATGACATATTATCACCGTTAAATTATACAGTTACGGTTTCTGCGTTTAGTTATCAGTCCACAAGCCACAGCTGCATTATCTCCTTAACTGAAAAGACGAACTATTTAAAGTTTTTAAATGAAAAGGAAACGAAAATCAAGAGAGTACAACGAATGGAGAATCGAATAAAATTTTAAAATTAAAAGGTGTACTAGAGACTCTGCTTTGCGCTATTCGTTGTGCAGAACTACTAACCTGGAGATTTTCCACGTATTGATCCCGGAGCGAGTGCATTTTCGTTCGATCCACATCCATGAGAATGAACCTCTGAAAGCCGAATTTCCGGACGCTAACGGAGACGAAGATGACGGAAGCCAGGGCCAGTAAAACTTGGGAAACAACGACCGTCAGATCGAAATTCCGGACCTCACAGACGTCGCATCCGCCGTCCAAACACCGCGACAAGTACACAGAACCAATCGCCAAACCGAAAACAAGAAAGACAGAACAAGAGCGAATCAGATTGAGCAGTGATGATCTCCATGGTTGAAATCCGAACAGCGAGAAAAACTTCTCTAACCAACACAGGTACCAATCCAGATGATCATTCTCAGATAGAGAGCGAATGCCGAGAAGAGGTTCCTCATTCGTCGCCGTCGCCGCCTCTCCGTTCGCTTCCAGATCCGGTGACATCGCGCGTTAGTAAGAAGATCATCACAATTGGAAGACAAGCAACGCGAGAGCCCTTTTTATAGTAGCAGGAATCGCAACCGAATCCTGGAAGAAGGCGGGAAACCGAGACCTTCTTGCTAAATACCCTGTTACAACCAGTACTGATGCTATATGGCCCTGAATTCAAAAGTATTTAGAAAAATGCCCCTCCTCAAGACAGACGTGCACTTTCGTGCGCTATGCGAATTTTCGTCCTCTGTGCGGTGCAGTCGTGCGGTTTCGGTGCGATTTTTTGTAAAATAAATAAATAAAAATTAAAATATTTTTCTTTAATATTCATTTCATAAAAATTAAATTAATTTTTTTTTCACATTCTTCTCTTATTCTCTTTTGTTTCTTTCCCTGAATGTGGAATTTTGTGAGGTGAGCCCTGAATTCCCCCAACATCTCTACCGCAAGGGACGTCCCTCAGTTAAAAAAATATTTTGAAGAATGCCAGAGGCATTATCTATGGAGTTTTTACATCATCCCCCATGATTAAGTGAATATATCTCAAAAAAATAAAAAAACTATAATCCCCCGTCAGCAAGCTTCATCTTTCTGGCAAGAACCTTCTCAAACTCTGCGTCGGAGACCGAGAGAAGCTGGTTCAACACGAGGCGGACCCCGGCCTGAGCCATGGTCGCATACCTGGGCTTGATCCGGGCCTCGAGACTGTACCCAAAGTAGTGTGGGAACTTGACCAGCTCCTCCCTCGGGTACCCGGTTGAGAGGAAGAACTCCCACTTGGGACCCAAGTTGCCGCGCAGGCTGAACGTGTACAGCGCACCGTACTTGGCCACCATAACGGCCAGCTCCTCCTGAGAGAACCCCCTCTCGAGGAAGAAGGCTGCAATTGGCTTGAGGCTGGCCTCCACACTGAGGCCGAACGTCTGCGGGCAGCGGCTGACGAGGGATGCCACGTCAATGCCAATGGAATTCAGGTACTTTGCTGTGGGCCGGAGCTTGTCGTCGACGCTGTAGCTGATAATGTGGGGGCAGCGGGTGAGGATCTTCCCGATGGCGGCCGGAGGCACACCGATCTCGCTGAGGTAGTCGACGAGGGCGAGGATCTTGTGGCGGCTGTATGTGAGCAGGGCCGGGAAGCGGTAGATGATCTTGGCCCACTGTGAGCCGTCGATTCCGTGGGCCTCGAGATGGGCCATGGTGGGGAGGAGATTATCGGCGAGGCTGATGCCGCAGAGCTGCGGGCGCTTGTAGATGATGGTGGGGATGTCGGCCCGGGGGACGCCAAGATGGAGGAGGAGATCGACGAGGGGTTTGATCTTGCGTTCCAAATTGTAGTAGGCGAAGGCAGGGAAGCGACGGGTGATGTGCTCAATCTGGGCCAGGTCCATGCCCAGGTCGAGAAGGTAGAGGACATGGTCCGGGAGGGCCCCGCCAGGGTCGGGGACGGTGGCTCGGGCCACGGCTCGGTGTTTTTTGGAGAACGGGTCCGTGGGTTGGGCCGGAGGTGGGCCAGCGGGCCGGGCCCGGCTTGGTGGATCTGGGAAGCTCTCGACCACCTCGATGAGCTGGTTGCCGTGCTTCTCTCTTAGGGACTCAAGATATGGCACTAAAGCATTCCTTATTTCCAGGGTTGTCAGCTCTCTCCCTGCAGATTACTCTTCAATGATCAATGCCATGATACTTTACGATGTTGAAGATGATGATGGTGATAATGATGATGATGATGATGGTGAAGATGACAATGACTATGACGACGATGATAAAAACTGCAACAAAGATGGATGATTATGATAAAGGAAATTGAATTAGGTTCAGGATGAGACAGGTTTGATTATGTTAAGCAAATAATGTATGATAGTCAAAGGTGTATGGGTGGAGCTGGCTGTAGAAGATAAAAAAGAGGATGGTATGAGGAGATGATGATGGTCGATGGTGAGGACCCAGTTTTTGGCGTTTTAAGTTTAGAGGGAACTAGTTCCGATGGTGTCGACGATACATGAATTCACCAGGTCAAACGAAAGGAAGGAGAAGTTGACGAGTGATACTAATAAATTGGCAGATTGATGGGTTCATGAAATTCATTGAAATAACATAAAGAGGAGTGAGGTAAAACAAGATGACGATGATAAATAAATTCGCAAGGTCAAACGAAAGGAAGGAGAAGATGACGAGTGATACTAATAAATTGGCAGATTGATGGGTTCATGAAATTCATTGAAATAACATAAAGATGAGTGAGGTAAAACAAGATGATGATGATAAATAAATTCACAAGGTCAAACGAAAGGAGGAGAAGATGAAGAGTGATATTAATAAATTGACAGATCGATGGGTTCATGAAATTCACTGAAATAACATAAAGATGGGTAAGGTAAAACGAGTTGACGACGACGATGATGAATGATAACAAATGGTTGTTATCATGGTATCTGATGATGTCATGGATCTATGATGGATAGCAGCCGAACCAACTTGGTAGCGAGACTTGTGCATGGAGTGGAGCTTGGATATGAGATGGTCGATGAACTGATCAGAGCGGTTGATGGCACGGGACGCCACGGCGCTGCTAGAGCCCTGTTTTTTTAAATATAGAGAGAGAACTGCCTTGGCCTCCTCTCTCTCCGCAACCAGCAAGTTTAAAGGAACTGTTGTTGTGAACACTTGAGGCCCAGGAGCGAAAGGATCCTCTGCTGACACCATGACCACATCACACAAAACATTTGATGAAAAAAAACAGAGAAAACATGTTCAAGGAAATAGGTGATTACCCAGTTTTGCCTTGCAGACAAGAGCAGCATCAAGTTGGGTCCTGGAAAAAATTAGAAAAATTTGAGCTCCTAAACTGAAACTCGCATCTATTCCTCGAAATTCACCGTGCACAGACTGATCATCGTGTTCTGATTGATCAATTTCCCCAAGAAAATCGAACACAAATACATCAACGAAGAATTTCCTCCACAAAAATCTTCACGGATTCATCTAATGTCCACAAATCGTTCTTTCTGTATACGTATAAATCCACTGCAGCAGTAATCCTGCTATCCTACTAGTTTATCATTTGGGTAATATAAAAGAGTCCTGTGCAGATGCGTGGACAAAAAGAAAATCAATTTCCCAAAAAACTCGGGCGAATTCTACCCATTCCGGCGACTAAAACAATGATTTTTCCCAACCGAAGACTACAAAAAAAATCAAAATCGAAGCCGAAAAATCGACCAAACAGTATTTCACTAAGTCATTGGCCTAAATCGAAGCCGAAAAATCCATAACAAGAGTGATCAGGAGAAGATGGAAAGGAGAATCGATTGCACCTGGCGAGGGTGGGGCGATCGGCCGAAGCTGAGTTTTGCTTCCCGGCATTGTCCCGACGGCTTACCCATGGCAGTTGCCGGATGCCCCCGCCGGAAGAAATCCTCGGTGCCCACATCTCAGCTCGGTCGACAAACGAACTCCACTCCCGACTAAAACCCCCTCTAGCTCGTTTAGATTTTTATTCGTGGTTTGAATCGCGTCACTCGACGGTAAGATTAAGAACTTTCACCGCGTGGGTTTGCTACTTGCTTGACCACTCACTCTCCTGCAATTTCATTGGACGATGCGACAACGGAAAAATCCTGCATTTTCTGTCTAATTATAACATAATGATATGATTAGCCAGTGATCATTTTATAAATTTGATCATTTCAAATAATTATGACATTTTATAAAATGATCAAATTTATAGAAAAATTATTATTTGCAGAAATCTTTAAAAGTTCCAGTATTTAATTCATTATGTTATTCATAAATACGTCTGTGAAATAATCTGTAAAACCAGCTCCAGGATTAGTGCTTACACTTGTGAAATAACAAAAACAAACAAACCCAAATTTACTGCTCTTTTGGAAAACTGAAGAATTAATCTTTTTTGGAGGCATTTTCATGAGGATGCTAAATTGATTTACGCAATAAACAACTGCAATCCGAGTTCCAGATTAATTCCTAGATGTTTTGAAATGACAAAAAACCAGTAACTGCTTTCTTAGAACAGCATGTAAGAACTACAAAAATATAATTAACGGACCATTTCCAAATTCACGCATTGATTCATAAGAGTTCCACGGCAAGAACACAGCTCATCATCAATTCAATCATTCTTCACCCTTGCTCTTGGATTTCTTCTTCTTCTTCTTCTCGCTGGCGGGTTGAACCTCCTCAACCCCGTCTTGTTCTTCGTCCCTCTTCTTCTTCTTCTTCTTCTTCTCGGACTCCAAACCTGTTCCATTAACTTTAACAGACACAGGCTCTTCAATTTCTTGCTCCTCAGAGAGTTCGTGCTTCTTCTTCTTCTTCTTCTTCTTCTTCTCTTCGGTTTTGGGCGTCCCAGAGGGCTCTGACACACCATTACTCTCCTTTGATTTCTTCTTCTTGCCCTCTCCTAAGTCAGTCTCCTCTTTCGCAGCTGCAAAATGCGACATTGAACATATTATCATTAAGAACTAATTTAAACCTCACCATACAATGATATTGTTGAAACTGACAAATTTCAGGGTGGTTAACGATAACAATGACAAGGTTAGCATTGAATTAACGTTGACGGTGTGTCACAGAAAGTTGACACCGTCAAGTTAGTAAAATTCTACTTAAATTTTGTCAACCTGTAAACGTCGTCGTCTCCATCAATGTCCGGAGGCCTAGTTAACGAAGACGATCACAGAATTTGTCTTTATGGACAGTTGAAACCGATGAGTACGATGACAAAGACGATGATCACTGAAACAATGCTGAATCCTAATGACAAGCAGGACAATGCTCACCACCATCTTCGTTAAGCGCGGTTTCCAAAGCAGCCTTCATCACATCAACATTTTTCCGGGGAGCGACGCCCTTGTCGTAGAAGTCCAACCTCTCTTCGACTTGTTCTCGCAGCTTCTGACCGAACACCGTGGTGCTCAACTCTGCAAAACTTGTCAGATTGAGGGCACAAAGACCATGATTACAACCTACAATTAAATTAAGACAGAAAAATTGGACCTACCAGAGAAGCAGTCTATGCGGGAGGCAATAGAACACTTGTTGGCTAGGTAACGAGCCAGGCGACCCTTGTTTTTCGTCGATGCACGACCGATGAAGGATGAGTGGAAGATGAGACCGTATTTAGGGGTATTTCCACGGGTTTTCAGAGCCCTGAAAAAAATTAATTATTGATATTAATCACTAAATATCAAAGAAAAAAGTTAATAATCATCCAAATATAGTGTGAGAAACCTGAATAGAGCCTTCTCTGCACCAAGAATCTGGAGGGTGGAGGAAGGACACTTGGCAAGATTCGAGAGACTTCCTGCATGGGAAATCAGGCGAGCGCCGACGACTTCACCAATGAGAGCAGCCAAATTGGGAGCGATATCACTCATCTTTTGAACAAGATAATCATAGAGCTTCTTCCTGTATTCAGACAGATCCATGACCCGTTGGGCGAACTGCTGGACATTGATCAAGTCGAGAGGCGACAAATCTTGCCCTGAAACACCAATTCAAGATAATTAAATAAAGCAAGGATCAGGATAGAAGGGTTGAATCTGCGGCACCTACCCATCGATGCCTTAGCTGCTTCGACGACCTCTTTTGCCTTATCATCATCGCCCAAGATTTCAGCAAGCGCTGGGATGTGTTCTTCCGTCAAGTCTGACTTGTTTTCAACAAATTTGGTGATTTTTGCATACAAGTAGTTGTCGTTGACAATCTTGACAAGTTCAGGGAAGTGCCACGAGTACCATTCTCTGGAAATAAGTAGAAATCATCCCATTAAAAAAAATAACGGAAAAATTGATTCATCATTTCGTCAGAAAAATGTACAAAGAAATATCAAACCGACCTCACTCTCATCGAAAACGAGTTGATGTCTTTGTCCAGAGTGTCTAGAAGAAAGATAGCCTGGATGACCATGTTATCTACCCTATTGACGTTAAACTTGACTTTGGCTCTACTGTAACTGTGCCCCAATCCAAGCTGGGCCTTCTCTAAATCATACGGCTGCACAGAAGCACCAACTATGATAAGTAAAGAACAGATGAGTACGTTGGATAATAAAATGTTAATCAAAACCTTAAGGCTGTCGATTAATCTATCGAAATGCAAACGAACGCCGCGCAGCAGCTCCAAGACGAATTCATTGCTCTGGCAAGGAATCTTAGTCGTTTCAGAGATCTGGGAACCGATCTTCGGCTCGGCCAACCCCAGACTGTATTTGGGCTTCTTCCCTTCTTTTGTTTTCGGAAAGGTCGACTCCAAGAAGTTCCTCAGTTCATCCGTAAGAATTCCTGCAACATTTTTTATATACGTTAAAATCTCTGATTTAACAGAAAAATGTGGCAATGGCAATTCAAAACAAGCAGAATCTTCCATAAGAAACACGAAAAACGGAGGGAAAAGGCAAATTAATAAAAAATCACATATTTTTAAACAGTTCCTATCATCTGAGCAGACAAAGGACAGTGGCCCATGAAAAATGAAGAAAAATTATGAGAAATACATGGTAAATCTTCACATCCTCAGCTCAAACGTGAAACGAAAAACCAATTTCCACAGTCCTGGCCTTCAGAAAAGCCATTGAAGCCGACAAATTTTTCACCATTTCACCAATAACATATAAAACTTGCGTCTCTGTGAGAAAAAAATACATGCAACAGATACAAACTAGGTTGAAACGTCTGGCTTATAGAAAAACAGTGCATCAGCCCTCCAAAATAATTCTTCTTCCATTAGGGCACGACCAAGGAATAAGAAATCGCGTCTTCTTTTCAAAATTCCTCTTAGTTAAGCAGCTAAGACTATCTCGACGTAGAAACGGGGAACTATTAGAATGAAGAAGAATTACGAGAAATTCATCAACCAATCCTCAAACTTAGATAGTTCTCACCTTCGGAGACGGCATTGCATTGGTTCAAGGCATCAAGGGCGGACGAGAAGGGCTTGAAAGCGACGAGCTTCACAACTTTGCCGAAACGGGTGAGGTCAAGGACTGAGCTGCGGACTGCCTCGATGTTCTCGCCAATCGCGTCGATGCCGTGAGCTTGAAAAATGGAGTACCCAGAAGCCGATTCGAAGAGAAGATAGAGAGACATTGCGAATCAACCCACGAACTCTTCAATCCTCCTCTCTGCCGCTCGAGCTTTTCTTCTTCGTCTTCTTCCTCCCCCCTCTCTAGGGTTTACGGAGGCGGGCAAGGGTTTAATCCAACCTGAAATAAGTCGCCTAGGGTTTTGGCCCTCGACGAAAGCAGATTCTGTTGTGATGCCGGAACACGTTATCTTAAACCTATTCCCTGGTTGCTTAGTCCATAATGTAGACAATTAGCAGGTTACAAAGCCCCATAACCTCAGCCATACAGACATACAGTTAAGTAGATTAAATGAAGATGTGGGGGGGATTTTTTTTTGAAGAAAATAAGGAAAACCACCCACAGCGGTGGTCAACCTGATGCTATTAAAATATGAAGCTGCGTACAATCTATATACAAACTGACCAAAATGGACTGCCCTTCACCTCTCGCCAAACCAAAAAAATATTAGCGCCTTAATGTCCTGAATGACATTTTTCATGGAAGCCTTCTTCCCCTTGAATACCACTTCATTACGGTGCAGCCATATCGCCCAGAGCACCGCGAGGAGTCTCCCCCAATCCAACTTGCTCATATATCTTTCGTCACCAGCAGAGGCCCAAAATGCCTCATCGGAGGACATATTCAACCCCGAACTATTGCGATGCCCATATTCCTTGAGCGAATGGTCATGTGAAGAATAAGTGGAAGTAGTTTCATCATCTCAGGCGCACATAGGGCACACTGTGGAATCCTTCAAGACCCATATCTTGTGTAGGACTCTTGTAACCAATCGTCGTCGCCTCATCGATCAACTAAAGAGCCTCACCTTAAGAGGGATTTTTTGTTTCATCAACATGGAGCATGTGGTGCTGATTGTTGAATCCTCCAGCGCTTCCTCTATGATCTTCATATAGGCCTTTTTTACCGAAAAAGATGTCCTTTAGCACACCCATCCATCAGGTGACTCCCTCACCAGACTAAGATGGAGGACTTGTTACATCCTCATAAACTCCAAAAATCGTGGCTCTGTTAAGGCCCCTATTGGGGTCCAAGCCCCGTCCCAACACTCACAAGTGGTAGCGTGAGGGTTCTGCGCCAATGCAAAAATTCTTAGGAATTCTATTTTCAAGATGCCTTTATTGGACCAGTTATCTGTCCATAAACAACAATCAGCACCATCTCCCAATTCGGCGTCAAAAAAGCCCTGAATACACGGTATGGCTTGACGTAGACCCCGCCAAAATGGAGACTCCCCTCGAGTTTTTGCCCAACGCCTCTCCCAATCAATCTCTAAGCCATATCTGTGCCTCAGGACATTCATGACTAGGTCCTCTTCTGTTGATGCAAGTCTTGCCACCCATTTGGTCAATATGCCAAATTCATGGATTCCAGGTGGAGGATCCCCCAACCCCCATGTTTCACATGTCTGCATATGTTCCACGAGACCATAGGCAGCCCCTTGCTCTCTTCATGTTCATTGCCTCCTCAAAAGAACCTTCTCAGTAATCCATCGAAGTGTTTTTTTACGCTTGTTGACATCTTAAAGACTAAAAGATAGAAAACAGGGATTACTGAGAGTATCAATCTCAACAACACCAGGCCACCCCCTTTTGATAGCACTCTGTTCTGCCAGCCTTCCAATCTCTTCTCCACCTTCTCAATCACTAGTAGTCATTTTGCATTTAAAATACGTCTCTTCATTAACGGAAGAACCAAATAGCTCATTGGGATTGACCCTCTAGGTGTGCCAAGAGTGCTAGCTCATTGTGCCTCCTCAGCAGAAATTCTGAATCCCGCAAATGCCGACTTGGCTCGATTCAATTGTAGACCTTAGAAGTCTGAAAATAAATCCAGTCATGTAGATAGAGTATGTGCTTCCTCTACTAATCCTTCTATGAAGAACATTGTTTCGTCTGCATACTGAAGTAAGGGGATGCCATTTGGATAACTCTCTATCTAGAAGCCTCTTAGGAGGTCGTGCTCGGAGGCTTTGAGGGTGCAAGTAGCCAAAGTATCCACTGCTAGAACAAAAAGTAGAGGTGATAACGGACAACCCTATTTGACTCTCCTTTGTGGGTGGATCCAACCGCCTTCTGCACTTCTATTCACCATGACTGAGAATGAGAGGGACATAACACATTGTCCCACCCATGCTACCCATTTATCGGGGAAACCTCATTTTCACATAGCAGACCAAAGAAATATCCAATCAGAAGAATCATAGGCTTTGGCAAAGTTAACTTTCCATAGGAAGCCCTTTGTCCCATCTCCCTTCTGTATTGATAAAATCTCTCCTACTACCAGAGAGTTATCAGGGGGATGATTTGTACTTAGGGAAGGATGGTCGTGGTCTCTGCTACCAGGTCTTGATAAAACTTTGGTGCAGTCTCGGTTTGGTCCAAGATAGGTTTTGGTTTGGTAATTCTGGTGATTTTGATCACGAATATTGGACTAAATATTTCAGCTCAAAAGGTTAATGAAAGGAGAATTAAACAATCATGGATTCAATACAAAAGATACCATTGCCATATGGAGTTCTTGTAAAATCAATGAAAAAATGATTTCTTAATTAGGTTCTAGATCCCTTAAATATGTAAATATGTATTAAGTTTTAGCTCTAAGGAACACCACTACATGAGCCCTTTAATATACATGCTAAGTTCTAGAACATTGTGTGTACTTGCTTCTACCTTGCCTTGCATTGGTTCCACTTGTCTAGTACAAAGCTTCCAACTAGGCACCCCCTAGTGCGTTAGCATGAAGTATTCTTCAATCTTCTCGACATGCAATAAATATGCGGAGGCATCATGGTTCGTGACTAAGATGCAACATAATGAAAACAATATGATAACACCACATAAAGCAAAGATAAACATGATTCATTCAAATTCCTCTACATTCTCATCTACTTTAGCTTCCTCTATTTCAGAATTCACATGGACTTCACAAGCCCAACATTTTTGTTATCGGGAGTAGTGATATTTTTTCTTCAGTTAAATTTTCATTTTGTAAATATCACACTTCATCACCCTAAAAAAAACACTTTGATGGGTTATTCAAGATCCAAATTCATTTGCATTCCCAGTTGATCCAAACGATAGTAGATCCATTCAGATCCAGACATTTTCTAGTCGGATCCAAATGGTAGTAGATCTACATCTGGATTCATGTTCACACTGAACGGAGGTGTGATATCTTGGAAGAGCTCCAAGCAGAATACTAATGCAGACTCGACGACGGAAGCTGAATACATAGCAGCAGTCAAGGCCGCCAAGGAAGCAATTTAATTAAAGAAATTCATCACAGAACCTGGCGTTGTTCCTTCCATCTCATGACCTATTCCATTGTTGTGTGACAACAATGGTGCAATAGCACAAAGAGAAAGAGCCACGGTGTTATCAGAAGTCAAACCATATTCTGAGGTGATTTTACTTGATTAGGGAGATCATTGCTCGAGGAGATATTGTGATGGAAAGGGTTCCATCAACTGACATCAAAGCAGAACCCCTAACTAAGCCACAAGCTCTTAAAGTCTTTGAGCGTCATTGTCAAACAATGGGATTGTTGAACAAGGGTGATTGGCTTTAGTCCAAGTGGGAGATTGATGGATATTATGTGGACGTCAAGCCACTCACACTACCATGTTTATTTAAGTTCATTGAATAAAATATTTGCATTTATAATGAAGTTCATGAATACGTGCAATGACCTAGTGAATTGTGATGAGATCATAATACAGGGATCACTAGTTTTTAACATGTATCTTAAATATTCCTATTTGATGGATAGTCGAGACGGACCTCGAATTATCCTGATAGAATAACACTAGTTGATTCTACTTATACGTAAGTATAGGTGATCATGTGGCTAATAGTGTGGCGACACTAAAACCAAATTGTTGGTGCTCTTTGGAGAAAGAGTTTGCTGAATTGATCCATACAAATCCCTGAATGGTATCATACCTAAACGTCAATCATGTTGATTCAAGTCACGGTTGAATAAATGATCCACTGACATGAGACACCAAGGACATCTCGTGAGTGGACGACTACATTTTGACTAAGACTTACGAGCATCTAATCATAGGTTTTAAATAAGTTATAGATCGGATGTAGTAAGAAGCTTACAGAGATGATTGAGTGGTCAAGATGGGATCATCCACCCTCGGTATAAGAGGAGATTGACTAGAGGAAGATGATGTAGAAAAATCCCTGGCCAGGGTAGTGAGGATATTGGAGAAGGCGTTCTCCAATGATCCCCGTTATGCATCAATACTAATCGAATGACGGATTAGGGTTTGATGATAAACCATACCCTAAGTCGTTTGAGAGTCTCATGCGGATGATGGATTATACATATACAGTAACCGACAACGGTAAAGGTTCCATGAGAGAGTTTGAGACTACTCAGTATCTTCTAGAGCACGAGGTGTAGCTTGGTACCCCACGGGCTGGAAACTTAACCTATCGATCGGGTTAAATCAATCCTTATTTATTTAATCAATATGTTGATATATTTAATTAATAAGGTTGATCAATAAATATTATTGGGCCACTAAAGTTATTAACTATAATGATACATGGGCCTATAAAGAGGGAAAGGGATCTCATTTTAAGCACCCATGCAAGCCTGATTTGGGAGCCTCTCCCTTTCTTCATTCTCTAGATCAACCAAGGAGAGAGTCTCAAAGAAGAGTTGAAGAGGACGAGATGGAGATCCAAGGGCCGAGTGATCGCATGGATACTTTTAGAGGCACAACGCGTGAACGGTTTCAGAACAATCTCGAAGCGGTAAAGTCAAGGGTGGAAAGAGTTCCCCAAAAGGTACATTCAATATGTTGATTTTAAAGATCAATTGTGAATCGATCTACACGCTTTTGCATCCATGGAACGCGTTTTCCATGGATGAACCAATGCACCGAACCCAACATTGTCGGCAAACAATTGCACTTTGACTATGACCTACGAGTCCCTAGTCATGGGATTCTAAACAGTCTTAGTTCAAGTGCATCAAGAAGTTCACGAATACAATTGAGTGGTCAAGATGGGATCGTCCACCCTCCGTATAAGAGGTGACAACTTAAGGTGGGCAATGCGATGAAGTCCTTGTCCAAGGCACATACACGGTAATCCATGACGCACACGGTTCCATGAGTTAGTCGATACACAGTCCTTCATATCTTCTAGAGCACGAGGTGTAGCTTGGCACCCCAAGTGTTGGAGACTCAACCTATTGATTGATAATACAATTAATTAATTTGGAAGGCCAATAGAAGTTATTGGGCTGCTAGAGTCGTTAATTAGACTGATACATGGGCCCTAGAGGGTCGCACACAAATGGTCTTTGGACATCAAAAATATACTTAAATTTAGGGGATTTTTACGGAAAATACCAACTTAGTATAAATAGGGGAAGGCCCTGAAAAAAATTCACCAAAGCCAGAATTGTTCACTGCCCTTCCCCTTCTCCCTTCTACCCATGACTCTACTCCATTCCCGATGCGATCAAGATGGTGTAACAATGACGATTGAGGTAGAACGGAGCTCACTAAGGTGAAGGAGAAGATTTGATGTGTTGATGATCACGTGGATATGTTTAGAGGTTGCACATATGAGTAGTTTGACTCGTCTCGCTCTAGGATCCAAGAAATTGAGGATGTGATCCGTGCATAGGTTCTTCCTTTCATGTTCTTATTGATGCCATTAAAATTTCATTAAAGACTTCTGCTGCAAATCGTTTTGAGATGTTCATCTAAATCAAGACCTCTAGAACCTAATAATTGGTACCATCTTTTGATATTTTGGGTCTTACATTATGCCTATCTTCAATAACTAAACAAGTGTTTATAGTCAACAAAGTAATTGTGATTTAAAACAATCGAAGTATAGACATAGTGATAGAAGTATTTTGACAAATATGAAAACATATATATATTTTAATTTGGGGGTCAAACATATATATATTGAGAGAGCTTCACATTCTAAAAAATTTTATTTATGAAAACATATGTAGTTATTCACTGATTTTCTAAAGCTTATGCATAGCCTCATTTCACTTTGAAGAGATTTGTCTAGATCATTAATTGTTGCTTGTAATTTTCTTGATATAAATTTATAAGCCCTAAAAACAGTTGATGATGTAACGGACTTGGACTTTGAAATCAACTTAGTTATGCCATGAAAAGCTTGAAGTTCATATGAAAAAAGATTTATAAGATACCCCTCTTCATTATTAATATTTTAGAGCTTTATAAGTTCATCTCAACTTATTGGTGTTGACGTAGCCACTTGATATCTTATCTAATACTCTATTTTTCTCCCATGCTGCTAAAATCATATCAAATGTGTAGTTCCATCTTATGGAGGTATCTTATTTGAGTAAATTATTGTTCTTCGTGCCCAATTTGTAGGGTTTTGGAGCTTTGATTGAAGTTTATAAAACAATTTCCTATGTAGTGAAAGCAGAAATTGATTCCAAATGAATCTTTAAAACAAATCAAATGTTGTGTACTTAGTGGGAACTTTTTCTACCATTGACTTGTTCCCTTGGAGATTGTTCTGAAGCTATTCACGTGTCTGGTCTCTAGAAGTATCCTCGTGATCAATGTGCTCTTGGACCTCCAATTTCTCTTCTCCCACTCTTCTTGAAGCTCTTATATATATCCTCACCATGAAGACCCCATCTCGAAAATGTAAAGGAAAAAAAGGGGGAGCCCCTTTTTTTTGGTCTGAATGCCTAAAATGGATGCCCCTCCCCCGCTGATACTTAAATGTTTTTTTTACAAAAACCCCTCAAAGTAAAATTATATCCACCGTTGCCCCTATAATCTTATGTATGTGACCCTCGCGACCCATGTATCATTCTAGGTAATATCGTTAGTGGCCCAATAACAATCATTACATAACCTTATTAATTAACTATATCAACATATATATATCTATAAATTTAAAAATTTTCAAGATTTTTGTGGCCTCTATTTAATAAAGGTATTAATTTTTGGAGAACCAATAAGCATTTTTGAGACTTTTAAAATTGGTTTTGATTTTGAGGTGCCCTTGTCGAAAAGTTGTGTGTTGCTACGACCCAAATTTCTGATTTTGGCATAAGTAAATATCCAGTGGCTTTTACTATTTTTTTATTATGTAATGAAAATTAAATGCTTGAAAGACATTCTAAAATATAAGACACATTTATGATGATGACCCTATTTAGCTTCTATAAAGTTTTACATAATCCATGGAACATGGAAAAATTCAATAATTTAAAAATTCATTTATGACTTCAAGATTTGATGTTCGACGTGCATAGGAAATGTGATATGAAACTATATAATTAAAGTAACATTATGAGATAGTATTCAATTAAAAATTAAATGGTTTTGAATGCATGAATGCAGATACTCATGGAAACTGAGGGCCCATCACACATGATATCTGCTATAGAATATCATGCACAAAGTATTGGGGAACCTCGAGCATTCCATTCAAAGACTAGAGGTGAATTTTGCAGCAGATGATGGCTGAAAATTTGTAATCATATGACGAGAGAGAAAAAATCAACAATCCGCGTGCGTGCAACTTCCAAACTTACATAGACCATCAAAAAGGATTTTAATTCCAACAAGTTTATGAATAAATTGTCTATGTCTGATCTCTACCATATGATATTTAACTTGAAGTTCAAATTTTGTAATTTCTTTTCAGAATTACATTGATAGTTCTTCATTGAGTGAAACATAACGACTATTCCAAATGCATGTTCTTAATCCTTAGAGAGAAGATATCCTTAAATTCCTTCAGGTCCAGTTTGGTTTAGAGCCAAGACCTAAAAAGATCCATCAATTATCAATGACATCCGAGGTAAGTGTGTAATTCCTATCAGTTTCATTATCAATTCATTTCCATTTGGTAGTATACTAGTATGTTATATCAATCCATTTTTTATTGTACCAATAGTCTCTCCTTCATCTCCTCTTTGGCAATTAGAAAATATTCAATGGCCCATTTTATTAATTGAATTTTATGTTAAGCCAATGATAAACTCAAAATAGGGGTAAAATTACGCCGTTGGGAACTTGTGTTTAATTAGTAATTAAAAAAATTATTAATTACTAATTAATACATAAAATTATTAATCTATACTCGTGAATAATTTATTTAGCTAGTGACAAGTAAGGTTTGTCTCCATAGGGAACGGATGTTAGGGAAAGAAATATCTCAATTGGGTGAAACTACAAGACGAGAAGAGTTATGCATACATGATAGTGAATGCGTGAGGATAGTGATCACGGTGGTGAAAGTAACAACATGAGTATCATTTTAGTACTAGTATTGGAAGATAGAGTAAAACTAGAGGAGGAAGGTGAACGCGAGTAGTAACGTGAAATGAGGTTGTGAGACGAGATGTGAGTAAACAACAGGACGAGATATGTCTAATTATTGTTGTATTAACTAGGGTTTAAATAGAAGAGAATGGAGAGATGAGCTGGGATCGTGACGACGGTACTGATTGCGGTGAGGTAGGTGATGGATACTGTGAATGAGGTAGTGATACTAAGATAAGACAATGAGTGGAGTAAAGAATAAGTAAAGTTGGCTTAAATAGGAAAGATAGAGGTAGGTGACAAGATCATGATGGTGTAGGAGGAGACGTGAAATGGGTGAGAGTGGATGATAATGGATGATGACGGAGTGGATGAATGATGGTAATGGATGAAGATGATGTATGAAGATGGTGGATGGATAAGATAGTTAAAATAACTAAATGTGTTGGAGAAGATTCAATGTAAAATGAAAGGCTAACCTTATATCCCTATTATTCTGCTCGGATTAAGGCAACTTCCTACTGCCGATTAACCTCCCACTTCTCTGTTGAACCTCTCCAAGCACTTGTGACACCAAGGAACACTTGATGGGCCTTCAAAACTTCACTTTATTTCAATTTGCCTCTCTAGGAGGAAGTGAGCTTAATGTTTTTATAAAGATCAGGGATTCAATTTATAGATCCAACCGTAGAGGATAGAAATATGAAGTTGCCCTTAAAATTTTAGCTCAATCGTAGTTATGGATCGTCGAATATCAATCTTAGATGTTGTATGGTTCCTATCCGTTGCTTTAACTTAAATATTTCTCTCTCCTTATCATTTTCAGCGTCGTCACATCACTTTGTTAGAGTTTTTTCTTGTCTAAGCATTTAATGGGATCATTGACTGAGATTATTCCTCGTCATTTGTGATCGATGACTCTCATTGGGCCACGTGGCACCTTAGAGAAAAAGACAAAACATGTCATAACTGTATATTACTTAAATATAATGTTTAACAACTTTTATCGCAGTTGATGTGGCAGCACAACAGCAAGCGCCATGTCACTGGGCCCTCTTGGCTTATCCAATGAAAAGCTCCAAATAGGCACCACATGGACACATGTACGCCACGTGGACACGTGGTGCCATGTGTCATATGACAACTTAGCGGCGCCAAAATGTTTGACCATTCCAAGGAGAGAGGAAAATGCATCATTTTTTAAACTATTTTTGCCTCAGTCCACATACACATTTATTGCAAAAAAAGATGTCTTTTTTTATTCGTCCACATCACCCTGTGCCAATAAAAATCGAAAAGCTAATAAATATTTTTATTAAATGCAATTATGGCATCACTAATCGCGATGCCATAACAGCTTATTTAAATGATTGGCTGAAGCCAACCATCAACTGAGCTTAATGATTGGATGTCGTCAATCCTTATACCTAAGTCTGATCCCTCATTGTTTGGCGAATTGAATGGCGACATGTAGCGCCGCGAAATAAAGGACTTAAAGTATATCCTAAAATTTATATTTAATAAAATAAAGGCCTAAAAATGTAAATAGATACAAATTTTGACTCAGAAAATTAATATATTTACGAATTAATATCAAACAACTCCAGAAAAATTATATTTTGACTCAGAAAATTATTTTCTTTCAGAATTGTATGCCAGAAAAATTCCCAAAAATAAGTAAACATGCCTAAAATTCAGAATATCATTCTAAAGATAAATTTAATTTTTTAAGCTTGATGACATGCATATATAATTAATTTAATGCACAAACATGTAAATATGGTCTTATTAAACTACAAAATGCATGTTATCAGTCAGTTCCTACTTCTATATGTGGATCGACTCATCTAACTTTTAAACACATATTCCTGATCTCCAAGGAAATTTAATGCTAACAAATATTTTTGATAAATTTCTTTCATCTGTATTGACATTCATCTGAATTCAATAAGTAATCTCCCAAAAAATACCTAAAATGAATCAATTTGGAAGATTCGGATTAAGGGAACCTTCACATTTTGGAGACAATATCATTTTATTGCAATAATCTATTTAAAACAGGCTCCTTTTGAGTTCTACGGCATTGATTTGGCTAAAACTAAAGGGAATCCCGTGGTGGAAGACTTTGAATGAAATTGAAAAAACAATGATATTGATAAAATCACCTGGCCATGTTGACCATCCAATCATATTCGTTAACTCCTGCACCAAAACTAAGATTTTTTAGAACTCTATGATTAGGAACTCGAAGGCCATAGTCAAATTCCTTGGTGACTCAAGTGTAAGGATGACTCATACAATTATGATGAGAATCAACTTGATTGACAGATTAGTATAATATCATTTAGGGATTTGTACGAATTAGTTTTATAAATTATTTCCACTAAAGATCACCCACTATCCTTATTATATCCACACTAATTTTTGCATGACTGCACATACCCAACATATGAGTGAGACAATTTAGTGTTATGATATCCAAATACTTCAATGTCCTTCTTAGGTATCCTTCAAATAGGTATATTTTTACAACACATGCTTAAAGACTAGTGATCTCCGTATTATGATCTCATGATAATTCACTGTTAGATCATGTATCCATTGATCTCATCATGTGCATCACACATGCATCATAGTGACTAGATTGTATTAATTCACAATGAATGAGATATGGAATGTGAAATAATCTTGCAGATCACATTTATTTCCTTCAAGTCTTATGTTTTACATTGGCATACTCCATAAAATATAGACCTGGACAACACATGAATAGTAATTTCATATTAGAAGACTCCATGTCTATTAAAAAGTAGATTTGAATTGTTGTATACTTCCCCTTCTTATCCAAGCTTCATCTGATTATAACTTTCACAAATACATATAAACTTCATTACAAATTAACTTTATAATATTTACACCATAAAATTATTATAAATTTCACAGGTGGTATTAGTTTCTGTTTTTAATTTAGAAACAACTAAAATATTTGATATGAATATAATTACTATTTAATATTTAAAAATCTAAATGTCAAGAAAGAATGAATTTGAATTTGGCACATTACGATCCCTTTCTCCTAAGAAAAAACCTAGATGTGAATGCTGAGATTGAATGTAAACATAAATCCACCATATAAATTTACTAACTTTGAGTTGACATCATGAATACATTAAAACATACAGTTTATCATAATTTAGGGACATCATATTTGGAAGTCATTTTAATATTTCAAGGGATGATTTGATTTTGGGCATTTAGTTCTTGATACAATCCGAGAAAAAAATCACAGGTTTTCAATATCAGCCTTTGAAGTTCGCTTTACATTAAATATTACTTTGAAGTGCTGAAATCGTGCATTTCTCAAGTCCATGTAGTAATACCTTATGTCAAATTTTATCATTGAAATAATTTTTTAATGCTTTAGTCGTTTGAATTCTATAGATTCTCTTGCTTTAAGTTGATTTGTTAGTCCAAATTTGAAGTTGATTTGTTAAAGGGATGACCTTCAGTTTATTGAGGCAAAGTTAATTCTTTGATTACTTCTAATTATGAGATACATTTCAAAATAAAAATTTCCTCAATGTCCACGTAAATAAAGCCTAACATCTACCAAAATCTAATCAGTGTATTTATGTGAAATTAATATAATTATAAATATCAATCAGTTTCACATGATAATTCAAAAATCTGGTACACAGTAAAATAATAAAAATAGATTAAATAAATTTTCATACTTTTTAAAATTGCATCCTTAGATGAATTAAGAAGCATTTAACCAGCATAAATATTTTTATGCAATATCTTGTTAGGCTTCTTGACATGTGGAGCTTCTTTTTCTATTAATGTAATGTTCAATGGATGTTTCAGGTACTCATAAGTAAAATCCCAGTGTCTCACACTATGCACTGATATTTGCTTCCTTGATTTTGAAATAGAATATCCATTGTTTTTTATTCACTTTCATGCATAATTAGAATCCCAAAAAATTGTTTTAAATTTTCATGAGATCTTGATACTTCCTACGTAACGATTGGCAACAGAATACTAATAATGGTACAAGAATAGCTCCGTTTTCTCATTGCTTTGTTGTCATGCTACACTAGTCCATGCTCTTCATGAAAGATTCAAGGTTGATCCAGCCACACCCTCCAAGAGATGTCGACTCCATTGCCCACGTAAGAACCATAAAAAGGCCTTGCCCTCGTGACGTTGGACCCCTATTTTTTAAATCATCATCCCTGTGTTCCACTATTTCAAACTCTGTCCTGCCCAATGTTGGCCTGGTCCGTTATTTTACCACCATTCCTCTCATATAGGGCTATTTCCAATACTTACTTGATACTCTCATGACAACAATTGCTTCTCTTCACATTTGGCTTCCTCCTCCAGTAACCAATGGGAGGTAAGATCACATCATATCCTTAGACTCATTTTGGATCTTATTGAGTCAACACCCTGATTCAAATAGATTCGTAAGGCTCGCTGATACATTATCTACTCAATGCATTATCAGTATTTCAAGACTCGATTGGATAAATGATCATTGTTTGTTTCAAAAGTTAGTGGCTGAATTGTGCACAAATGGACATCCCTATCAACTTTCTATTAGTTTCCCTATCAGACTAGCTCATTGAATTTCTTTGAGTCAATTAAAATATATGATTTTCTAACTATATCAGCTTTGATATCGTGTCAGCTAAATTTGACTTGTTCATGATGCAGTACTGGTTCATTGATAAAACCTAAATGAGGCATGTAATTATACCTAGTTTAAGGCCATTTTGGGATCAGGTTATATGTATTTATATTCATTTTATATGGATTTGCATTACATCCATTAATCAAAAACCTTGGTAAAATTAACCGTTTTTAATATAATTTTTATAGATTCTACAAGTCCAATCATATCATAGTAAAAATGTGTGTAAAACATGATGAAAATATATGTGGCCAGCAAGCCAATCACACATTGCACATCTAGTTCCATGTTCATTAAAAAAAAAATTTATTATAGTGCACGTGTGATGCTTATAATGAAGTCCATGACTACATGATCAGACTTAGTGAATTATGATGAGATCGTAATACGGAGATCACTAGTCTTTATTTATGTGTTCTAAACATTCCTATTCAAAGCATACGCGAGAAGAACATCAAAGTATCCAAATAGAATATTACTATCTAGCCTCACTCATATGATGAGTATAGCCGGTCCCGTAGCCATTAGTGCGGAGACACTAAGGATAGATACTGGGTGCTCTTTAGTGGAAAGAGTTCACTGAATTGATCCGTACGAATCCCTGAATTTTATTATACCAAACTTTCAATTAAGTTGATTCACGTCACGGTTGTGTGAGTGGTCCTTAGACCTAAGAAACTGAAGACGTCTTGTGGACGGACTGTTGTACATTGACTATGGCCAACGAGTCTCCAATCATGGGATTCTAAATGGTCTTAGTTCGGGTACATCAAGAAGTTCACAAAGGCGATTGAGTTGTCAAGATGGGATCGTCCACTCTCGATATAAGAGGTGACATCTCAAGGAAGACGATGAGATGAAGTCCTTGGCCTTGGCAGTGAAATATTGAAGAAGAGTTCTCTGATGATTTCCGAATGGATCAATACAAACTCGGATGACCGATCAGGGTTTGACAGTTGACCATACCCTAAGTTGTCCAAGGAGCGTCAAGTGGATGAGGGATTATACATATTCGGTAACCAATGATGAACATGTTACACGAGTGAGTCGATACACACTCCTTTGTATCTTCTAGAACACAAGGTGTAGCTTGGCACCCCACGTGTTGGAGACTTGACCTATCGATTGGTTAAATCGATCTGACATTAATTAATTTATATGATGATATAATCAATTAATTTGGAAGGCCAGTAAAGGATATTGGGAAAATGGAGTCGTTAACTAGACTGATACATGGGCCTTGAGGGTCACATGCAAATGATCTTTTGGACGTCGGAAGATATACTTATGTGTTGGAGTTTTATGGAAAATATTCACTTAGTATAAATAGAGAAAGGCCCTGAACGAAATTCACCCAGACCATAATTGTTCAGGGGCCTTTCCCCTTCTTCTCCCTTCTCCCCATACCCTCTCTCCATCCTCGACGCGATCAGGATGATGTAACGATGACGAATGAGATTGAACAAGGCTCGTCAACTAGGAGGAGATTCAACGTGCCGAGGATCGCGTGGATACATTTAGAGGCTGAAAATTTGAGCAGCCCGACTCATCTCGCTCTAGGATCTAAGAAATCACGGATGCGATCCGTGCAAAGGTACTTCGTTTCAATGATTTTATAGATGATGTTCGATTCTGTTCAAGTCTTCCACTGTAGAATGTTTTGATTTCTTCATCCATGTCAAGGACTCTACATTGTTAAGTTTCCAGAGTTTAATGCTGCCTCTAGTATGTCAATTTATATTTTTGCAGGGATGAAATCAAAGTTTTAGAATGAAAAGAGAGAGAGAGAGATAGAGGAAGAAATAATATATATAAATAGTTCTGAAGTGGGCAGCTAGGGTGGAGCCAGGGCACAACAACACCCATGCAAACCGTAGGCAGGCCAGCACAAGGCTTGATGCAAACCAAACACGATCCCACTAGGAGCCCACGTAGAGGCCCAACACAGAATTCCCGCACTCATGCGTGGAGGAGAGAGCATTTTATTTCATACATCATTCTATAATAGGATTTATGTAGCTATCCTTTTTATAATAATTTCTGATATGTGATTAGATATGTCTATTTCTATCTGCTCTACACCGGGCCGAGCCAACAAGTAATGAGATAGATCATGACCCAACAGGTCATGATCATAATACACATAGAAATAATACTCCAACATAATCTCAGCCATCCAATCTTCTTAAGGAATATGAGACGATGAGATATTGTTATTATTTTTAATTCTTTCCTTTTTTCCAGGCCTTTGATTGGCTGTGGTAGCTAACGAGGATGGCGAGACCCCTCGATGGAGGAATCACACGATCGAATGCTGATTGGGCAGGCTCAAGAGGATGTTGATGTGGATTAGGGTTACACCAAATTCAAAGGGGTCCACGACTGTAATTTAACCACATCTGTCAGACCCCATATTAAGGAGATCGAATGAGGGGCAGTTCCATCCATCATTGCCCTGGCCATCAATACTATTGGTTGGATGACAGTTTCCACACGGTAGGGGACCGCCAGGGGCAATCTGATGGCCGGGGAGGACCCACAAGGCTTTCCCACTACATCAATGGCCATGGGAGGTCCTTCCCAAGCCTTTAAAGGGGGCAGGACGACCCCCCAATTCAGCATCTTCCAACCCAGATCTAGGACGGCGGCAGGAGACCCTTCTGGTGGTGATGCAAACAAAAGCATGGGTGTGTTACCCCTCCAACTGTTCCTAGAGCTCAAAACGGCTAGAGGAGGCTGACGAAGATGAAAAACTGCGCCAACACAAGGCTGAAGAAGACGAAATTGGAAATTGCAAACCAAAGTTAGGGGATTGCAATCAGCGTTCCTACCCTTCGATATTTAATTTAGGGCAGCTTTGGTACTTTTGTAAACTTCATTAAAATGATAAAGGGTTAGAAACCTCTTTATTTTTGAAGATTTTGATTTGCCGAAACTTGTTATTGTGGCCTCTCTGAGGCATTTTATCGAGCATATGTCCTGCATCAAGGGATTTCCCACAATTTTTCACATTTCCCTGATGATTTCACCCTATAAAAATAGTTATATATATATATATATAATATTACACCTATATAAATTGTACTCTATTATTCTAATCTGCCTATAAATCATAAAAATATTTTAAATATTCACACTGAATTAGCTTTATTAACCCTAAATATCCTTTCTTTTCATCTCCCTCTAAATCTAATTAGATATACTGTTATGAATTAAATAATACATATTCTCCCCCTATCTCTCTTAGTCTTAAACTCTTAGTAAATATAAATATCTCTTATCATCTCCCTCTATATCTAATTAAATAAGCTCTTCCTTACTATCATTAATATTCTTATCCCTTTTCTTTTTCATGTCTTTTATTATATTCTGATAAAAGAAATACTCGTATTAATTAACTTATTGTAATTTTCTTTCATCAATCATGAAGTTCAAGGTTTTGGTAGCTTGAAACTTTTGTGGCCATCAGTTCTTGTAATCCTCTATACAATGTATCTAGAAAATATAATTGCTCATACTAGCACAACCACATATTTCTTCTGGCAAATATAGAACATAAATTAAAACAAATTCTAATGTTACAAAATATGTGTTTCACGTAAAGTGATCCTTATATTCCACAAACATGAACTGGAGAAATCATTAACTAAGAAAATAAGGTCTAATGAAAGCAGAAATGGTATGATTAAACAACTGACAATGATTTTAGCTTCCTGCCAAAAAACTAGCTTAGTAGAACATAATAGCCTACTCATTTAAACCAAAATCTAATACTATGTGACGTTCAAACTTTGAGAACTTGAGAGAGAGAAGAAAATTCCATTATTGCCATTCAATACTCCATCTGATACTAAAGCTATGCATAGATGAAGGTATGAAAAGCCTCAAATATTTAATAAGTGATGCACTTCAGCTCATAGAGTATAGACTACAGACATTAAGATAGAATAGAAAAATATATGAATAAAAAGAGGAAAGAATTCATTGAAGAATATCAGACATTGGAAAGAGTTAATCTTTAAAAAATATATTATATGATGAACAAGAAGAGGCTCTTGTTAGTATGTGTTTACTGAGAATCAGGTCACAGAAAAAGAGAGACCGAAAAAGAAACGGGCAAACCTACAGATCTATTAAATGAGATCTCTGTTGAACTGGGGGCTTTGGAGGAAAACGACTGAATTCATTCCTAGCCTTGTCTCTTTGAAGAGTTCAGGTAGGAGACAGCAAGATCAGCGGCTCTTAATCCTGATGCAATGGCTTTCCCGACTGAAAGTCCATCTCTACTGTTTCCTGCACCATCAAATTGAGAATACTAGTAATTATAATAAATGAATTTAAAGAAGCAAGAACTCGATAAATGTGTTACGATCCATTTCCCCTTGTAAGCCCACTAGGGGACTTCTCGTCTTTAATTCTCGTCTTGGATTTTCCTTTAAACATGTAGCCCTCCTCATCGGAAGGCAGGATTTGAAGTTACATTCTAGTGTTTCCCCTTAGTAGCTACTCTCTCACTTGACGATGGTCACTCAGTTGGGTTTCATTCCCTCCGGCGACACCCACTCCGCCGTCGTCATCCCCCTCGGCAGAGTCCATCCCACCAGGGTCACCTCTTTCCCCCTTTCATCTCGATACGTTCCTGGTGGGGAACATATCAGAATATTGACAGATAAATAGTGTCAGCCAATGGCATTGTACAAATTTCTTATCGTGTCTCTTCCTCTATCAGATCCAGGCTAATGGGTTTTCCCATTAGCTTGTCTATGTAATACTGATCCCTGGTATTAAAACCAGGGTCTTTGTCGAAATGAAATGAGTTACTCCTTTTCACGTTTAGGGTTTCTTCTTGTTCCTTCTGATTCTAAAATCACAAATATTACGGATTCCTTGCTGTTCTATTTTTCCACAAATTACCGAGCTCTCTGTAGTTAAAAAGGTCGCTAAAAACTACTTGGTCCACTTTCTGAAGCTGTTAAGCTTATTGACATAAAAATGTAAGATTAAGCATATGCTTAATTGTAACCAAGTACCTGGTCATACCTCACTAATTACGAAACTGGGCGAGGAAAGAACTAACAAAGGAGAGATAGTGACTTGCCCGCATAGTAGAAGCCAGGGAAATTCTGCTCCATCCGGTCTATGGCTTCCAGAACTAAACCGTAGTCACGACCATACAGTGGGAAAGCCTTGCTCCAATAGACATGCCTGCATTAGGACCATACTCCAGTGAGTCATGTATAAACAAGGGCCCTCTCAAACAGGACTGGCAAACGATGAGGGATTTGTCATCATCATCCATTTTTGGTATGAGAAATGGTACAAGAAATGACAAAAAAATGACAAGAGGATGGCAAATTTGTCGTTGGATGTTTGGATGTATGATGGCAAAGATTAGTCACCATCATCTCTGTTTGGTACGATGGGCTATGAAACAAATGAAGAGACAATGACATGATGCTATGGTGATGACAATACGATGTCTAGTGGTCGTTTCATCATTCCTCCTACCAAATATGGAAGATGAGGATGAAAAATTTTCATCAGATGGTTAATCATTATCTATGATGAAACAACGGGAATGTCCAGATGATGAGTCACCATCAATTGTATTTGATACAGGACTGACGACAAAATGATGAGACAATGACGAGATGATGACAAGGAGATGAAAATAGGATGACAAAGTTATCATCATCATCCATTTTTTTGTAACAGACAAAGGTAAAAACTAATGACAAGACAATGATGAGTTGGCAATGACAAATGTGTCACTCAGATGTTTCATACAAATGACAAAGATGAGTCACTGCCAGCTGTTTTAGTAATAGACTAAGGATAATATGAAAGACAAGAAAATGACCTGGTATGACAAGACGATAAAAATGGATGATGAAATCGTCATTGTCATCGACATCCATTAATAGCATGGATAATGAAACAAATGATGAGATGATGACATGGAAATGATGATAGGAGGATGAATTTGTTGTCATCATTGTCCACTCATCATCATCCTAAACCGCCATACCCTGTCCTCAAAAATGGACTTTAGGTTTTATGAAGCCACTGATAAATGAGATTGTAATGAAATAAAATATTGTGGGTAATATGTCCGGGTGTTGATTGCCATCCTCACTTAATAAAACTTGGTTCTCCATCTACACCCAGTAGCTTGTGTAGGTCAGAGAGCACGATCTGTTTCAATTCTTCACTGCAAGGTCAGAGGATAAGTGTGACTTAGCCTGCACACGAAGTAAATTTAAAGGACATAGATTGTAGAGATCATATCAAATGATGCACAGTGTTGCTCCAGCCAGGTCTCTGTTCCGACTTCCTCCAATGAAGGTCGTGTATAGATGCTGATCAGCAGGGGCGCGATCAGGAAACATCGCAGATGAAAATAGTGTGCCTGCAGGAAGTGTCTCGAGTAACTTTTGTGTACTATGTGCGTTTATGCAACTTAATTAGGAGTACAAACATAGCAATACCGAGGGTTTTGAAACCACCATCTTGTTCTTTTGAAGGAACAAGGACTCCAAATCCCTCTAAGGGCCTTTTGACATTCTCTCTCTTAAAGGAAGTGATCAAGACTGACAAAGGTAGATAAGTCACCTAATTTGGAAACAAGACAATGATAATGGAACAGAAATCAGAATATGGAATGAAAATTATGATAATGTCATCTCAATATATTCTTTTGGACTGCCTGAATAATGGGAAATTAGAAATTTTGTGAGACAGGTGGAATACTTCATTCAATTATTTAGTCAAATGTTGTTAAACACTCTCAACAGTTCACAAATTCCAAAATGAAAACAAACTTTCTAATTAGGTACAATCACAACAAACAGAAGTACCTACCTTCACAAAAGAGAAGACAAAATTAAGATCAGGGGATAAGGGCAAAGTAATGAGCCTACCTTGGGGAGAAAATCAAGAGTGACTGGAACTCCTTTCTTTTCAAATTTCATTTCTTTTACATTGTCGATAGGAGCCTGAAAAGTTACGATATTATGAGCAGCACAAGTTAGTTGGGTAGGTGACTTCAAGCACATTAGTTTATTTTTCTTGTTTTCCAATAGAGGCCATAAATATCAAAAAATTGAATAAAAGAAATAACCTAAACATTGTGGGAATATTCCCACATCAAAATCGCAGATAATAGCACCAATAAAGTCCTGATTAGGACTCATCAAAGAAGTCCCGGTCAACTCCGCTCAGTCAACGGCTGAGCCTTAAGCAGAAAAAAATACCAATTCTTGAACAATGTTAGGGTTATAAATAGTTTTGATAAATGATCATTTGAGGTTTCTTAGCACAAGTTGCTATATCCAGCTGTCATGTGGGACGAACTAGTGATTCAGTTCTTTAGGCCTAGACCTTTCTAGCTTCTCACATTCTTCTTCTTCTAATCTCTTCGTTCCACCATTTATCTTCCTCTTCTTTTTCTTGATGCTCACTAGCTCTCTTTGAGGATAGTAACAGTCACACTATGTCACCATTAGTCTTGATTCTGAAGTTGTGTGCAACTGTTTCATTAGACTTGCAGCTTTTTCTTATATTGATGCAGGTTCCAACAATTAAAGGAAAGAATTGACCGAAGTTTGAAAAGCCAAAGCATACATGGTAATATCAACCAAATGGGATGTATCTTCATCCATTTCCAAACCCACCGTCATGATGATTGCATCAAAAGGATTTCCCGTCAAAGCATCCTTCTGACTGTCACTGTTGGACCCAATCGAGATTGACCAGGCATCCGATAATGAATTTCCATACTGGCCGTATGCAAGCGATAAGACCTTAGAGTTGAGCTTCAAATTTTCCTCCCCAACCTCTGAGCTTAGTGCATCAACAAGTGTCTGCATAACACCACAAAAGGGCTCAAAATATAGATATTGAAACCCAATAAGAAAGACATCATCTTTGTAAGTAAATTTTCAAAAAAAAATCATCTTTCTAAGTAACGCACATCAATATTATAAAGCTGAAGTTTCCCATTTATTCTCATTATTAAACATGTAAAAGTCACTCCCACAGTAATGATGAGAGTAACCATAATTCCGACTGACATTCAAATATCAGTAGCATATTTTTATACATTAATTGAGCACGTAAACTCTGAGACAAGACCCTGAAATTTGTACCAGTTTTACCCTGAATTTATTGTATTTTTTTCAACAGGATGACCTTTCAAATTTCAAAGCACCATCATGTACTGTAGGCCTCTAATTATTAGATGCTGAAATCATGAAGTTTCAGAAGAAAAACACCCAGTTTCCAGCTGTCATTCTGTTCAGAGTTTACATGAAAACTTAGGACTCCAGAAAAGTAAGATGCCAATACATTTCCTGAAAATTAGGCATCGATACATTGAGTTAGAATGACATTATGTGATGTCCTGGCAATAAAAAATTTCATAATTCGGTTTTTCCTCTCAACGATCTAGTTTCATTGCTTCAACTTACTTTCACTTGCCATAAGATTATATCATATAAAGTGGAATCACCCACATAAGTTCACATAAGATTCAGTAAGACTAAAGTAATTATCAAAAGCACTTTTAAGGACTGCCTGCTTCTATGCATTAGTCTTGCCGGTAAATTAATCCACTATTCAAAGGTGAACGTCAATCAACCTAGCAAGATGACTCGTTGACTTCGGCAGGTTAATAAGCGGTTTGATAAAATCTGTTCATTAACCCTGAAAATCAAAAAGCTCCACAAAAAATACCTGCATGCCACCATGAAATGAAAATGAACCACGGCTGTGCCTCTTCTTTACTGTCGTTTCTCCAGATTTGTCTTCTTTCTTTTTATTTAATAATTTGGACTGAATTGCTCCAATTATGACTGATCCAAATCTGTTGTACAAGAAAATTCAGATGTCAGGATATACTTTTATGCTTCTAAAAAAAATATAATGAATATCATACGAAATTACAGACAAAAAGAACACCGAAAGAAAATCGATGGCGATGCTCCCTGTTGAACTCCATAGGAAACAAATTGGTGTGCCAAGAAGAAAAAAGAGGATGGAGACTTGTGAAAAACGAGAAGAATATTACAAAAACATTAAAAACACATCTCAATTAAACGTATAAAGTCCCGTATCCTTGTATAGGGATGGAAATTCTAATCAAATGAAAATAACAAGAATACTCAAGATATAACACTCCCAGCGCTATGAACTTGTATGCCTAATGTACTGAAGACTTTAAAAATTCTGAGGGATTTAGATACTACATTAGGTTCTGAATATCATGCGACCAGAAACACCAGGTCATTAGGCTTCCTATATGCATTGCGGTTTATTCAGAGTCCAACTTCACATGAAAAGCTAAGATATGAGGTCCAACTGATCCTGTCTAAAAAGGGAGAGAATAAATCGAGGGGCCTTTTCAAGCACTGGGAATTCAACTCTAGAGTCAATGACGAAAATCAGATAGCCGTTCTGTAAAATATATAACGTATTCTGCCCCAAAATTTTATACCAAACCTATGAATGGATGTCCCAATGGAGAATTATAATTATTTTCGGGATGATTATTCCAACCAGAAATATCAAAAGAAAGAAAACCTGGAATTTATCTTAGTATTCCGACCAGATGTCAAAACCCTAAAGAAATCCTTTTTTCCCTTCCACTTGTTTGAATTCAACATGACGAATAAGCGATAAAGCTTGTTTGAATTCAATAAGCGATAAAGCTTGAAATTTGGTCATAAATGGCACTTTTTTCCCACAGCAGCAATCAGGTTGCCAGGAAAGATCACAAGAAGCTTACTTCTCTTGTATGTTCCATAGGTCAGGGAAAGCATATGGCATCTGCTCAGGGGAAAAAAATGACATAATTAAACTAGTTATCAAAATAATTACAAGCAGACTAAGAATATTTTTATATAAAAGTACAGGACTAATTAGTGCATCAAAACATTTTATGTAAGGACCCTTTCAATAAAATACAGCTCACCATGGAGTGTATTTTAATTGCTAGTTTTTAAATGTGCACACTAACAAAAAATTGAAAAATAGTGCAGCCTTCTGAATAATTTGAATGAGTACAAACTAATGTCAGTACTCACAGAAAGAGATTCCGGATCACCTCCACTTGTTCCAGCTACAAATGGGTCAACAAAGTAGTCTACAACCTTGCATGGGAAGATCAACAATAAGTACACCAAAGTTGAAAATACACTAATTTAACAGAATTACACAAAATCTGATGGTAAATGGGTTACCTCTTTTCCAAAATGCCGCTGAAAAAACTCCCCGACGCTGCAATAGATAGATGTAAAGAACTCTAAGATTATTATCCCAGTCCAATGTACGTATCCAAAAAATATGAGACACTAAGTGTTAATGTAACATCAAAAGCGTACACAAATCCAAAATAAGGCAGGGTTCTCTTCCTCTCAACCTCCATCTAGCCTGACCTACATCCAGACGTCAGGATTTTCCCCATTTTAAGTTGGTAATACAGATCCATTGTGAGGATCCAAAAATTTTGTACGCAGATAAGAACCTGGTGTTCTTATCTGGGTAGAAGGAGAAAAAGGGAGAATGGCAGTAAGATCATCATTGGGGTCACCGATCCTTCGGGGAAGAATGTCTGCTTATACAATAGATGGATAATATAACAACAATGAGACAAGAATGCTTACAGTGGAAAGAGCACCGCCAAGAGGGTAGAGAACACTTCTTATATAACTGCTTGGTTGCCCTCCTAAGGGGAAGGTGATATGAACATTGACATAGGCTCGTATCGGGGAGGGGGGATAGACGAGGAGGAGGGGTTTATGGTACAGAGAGGAGCAACAGGAATGATCCGAGGAGAGGTTAAACAGATGTGGCTAGGATCGACTGGGGACGAGCTGCCTGAAGACTCCCTGAGGAAGAGGTGATCATGCGGAATGGGATCACAAAGGAAGAAAGGGTATTTAGACGTAGCAATGAGAGAGAAGTGACTTACTTCATTCTTCTCGGCTGCCTTCCTAAAGGGAGGAGATCCATATTTAAAGGGAATGCAAAATAATCAAATGACTTAAATGCCCTTTTGGGCTAACATGATGAGACTACCCCTAGATAGGATGCGGATCGCATCAGAAGGCAACATCTATTTACAGTGTAAACAAATTCAAGGTGGAAAAACTCAAAGCCCTCTCCCTCTGGGTTGAAATGACGAAAATACTCTTAAATACGATGGTATCAAATCATATACACATGGACCTGGTTCCACATCTTTCTCAATCAATGTCATCCTTCCCACTTTCGGCCATTTTAACATATGATATTTGTGGGTTGGTAGCTCTGACGCTAGCAAAACAAATCTTTCCAGAATAAGATATGCAAATCACTATCCTGCTCTTGAACTCCTTAGTGGTCAAACCTTACTAGTTTGTAGAGGCTCTAGAAAGATAATAGGGCTTGATCTGCACCAGATACACACCATTACTTTCCAAAAAGCTAGATTTCTCCGACTGATTCCGAGCCTTTCCCTTGATGGCTAAAACTTATATAGTGTTGTAAGCACACGGCACAACTTGAATATTTCGTATCAATTCCTTGCCTAGAACTTCAGAAATTGTTGTTCAATGGATGAACTGAAGAACACTCGACATCAAATTTTTGGTTGAAGATAAGGAATAATTTTCAATGAGTCCCTGGGCTTCCTGTTTCTACATACGGGATAGGGAACCCCTTAATGTCACCGAGTTTGGGTCTATACTCGTCCGTCTAACTTCCCGGGGGGCAGGAGACCCCTGCGGTCCTGCTATATCTCTCTCACAACAAAGAAGATAAACATGAACGTTAGCCACAACAGCCAACTTCTTGAATACACATGACTGATGGCAAAGAAAAATAAGATCAAAGCCATTGGCGTGAGGACTGAAATGAAGGTTAGATTCACTTGTCAAAGTCATTTGTCATCTCTGTGGGCTGTAATGTGGCCTCTTCATACTGATTCTTTTGTGATGAAAAGATGTTAGCATCTCCTCTCTCTCTCTCTCTCCATTATTTATCCCTATTTTACATTTTTACAACTCACAAAAGCTGCACGCGTCAATTACTCACAAAATGTAGATAAGTGGGTATTTTTTTGCTCCCTGTGGATTCAACCCATACTCACTCTGTACTTGTAAGGAAAAACGCTGTATAAATCAGAAGCCTTAAACGACGAATTCATCCTCAATTTCTGGTTTATCAACTGGCGCTGTCACCTATGACCTCATTTCTCTCAACATTACATTGACCCTAAATTTGAATTCCCATGGTGTTGACAGAGATTGGTCAATTTTAAGGCATTTCTCAAGCATTTAATGACAACACATACTTTGAAAGATGCCCATCCAGTTAAGCCTTTACGTTATAAAATGCTTCTGCATTTTTATGGCATCAACACTCACGGGGTTAGATTATGGCCACTGTAGCTTTACTTTCTACAACCTTTGAGTCCTAATTTTCTTCCAAATTGAGGTTAAATAAAAGGAAAGATTAATTTGATAAATGCCACGAAACGAAATAAAACTAACGAACATTAGTGAAATAATGAGCATCCCATTCCCATACTTCAAAAGGACCTTCCCAAATCTAATTTATAACTATTCTTCTGAAGAGAAAATTTAGTTTATCATTTATCATCTGGAACTCAAAATAGTACAAGAATATGCGAAAATCATAAATAGCAGAAACCCAAAGCCAAAAGTTAAAATGAATGGAGACAAGTTACTGGTGTTTACCTTTCTGTCAGATTTTTGTCAGACACCTTACTGGGATTTTTTCTTCTGTAGAACATTAATGGCTCCAATAATAGACGACACTGCTCAAAATAGGTAAGGAAAGGCAAGGTGTCAGGATGGAAGACTCCAGCCCCATAAAGGATTATGAGATAATAATTGATCATCAAGAAGGACTTTCCTTATGCTGTCAACAAACTAATAATAATGCACAATGAACTCAGTGTGCATTATCCCCTTGTGATTTTCCTTATTTTGGTATCAAGTAGCAAACTTATTGTAAGTCTGATAGAAAAAATCTAAAGAAGGGTGTATTCTCCAGAGTTCAACTTAAATGAAAAATGAACTCATTGTTTGCTCGAAGGACAACAATCCATAATAACTATTTAATAATGCAACGACACCTGCCTTTGCCTTGGTTGACAGAAGGTTATTTGTGATCAGTGAAACTGGATCCGAAGGAATCTGAGAAATAACAAAAAAATTTATTAAGAGAAATAAGAGAGAATAAAGGATAATAAAGAAAAAATTGCAAAAGAAGAGGTCATTAAAAAGGAAATTAAGGAATGATATACCATCACAGGGGCTCCGTTTTTTACAATGTATCGCTTGTTCTGAGAAAGTGGCTGCAACGAAAAGCAGTTTCCAATTTCTTCATTAAAAAAATATATGAAATAAATACATATAAAATAAATGGGTCACATTTGAGATCATTCTATTCCAAATCGAGTCCAAATGATGCATGCTTAGAGAAAGCTCATCGAGAAACTTCTCAAGGGAAAGAAAAGCCTCATTCACTAAGAAAATGCTAACCATCTTAAGAATTCTTGCAATCGATATCAGATATAGGTGGTCCTGATTTGACATATTTATGAGGGTATGGGCAAAGTAAAAGAGTAGAATGTGAATTTTAGACCCACGATATGATGTCTCAGCGTTCCCCTCAAGTTGTCAAATGGATGTTGTTCATTCTCAAGTTGGTTAGACACGTAACGGAGCTGGACTATGAGGTGCCTGCATGTTGATCCTCAGAAGAAATAAAGGGGACACAAATAATCCTTATTCTGGCTAATCGTTGATGAATGTAGTTCAATCTCCACATTTAGCCTGATCATTTTTTTTGGAATTAAAGAGTGAAGATCACCGGAAATCGGTGATCAGCCCAGAAATAATGATACACATGAACGTGTAGTACATGACCAGCATGGTCCTCTCCAATCAACACTCCCTCCCAAACCAATATGTAATGAGGCTCTCCACATCATGTAGCACATTTAGCCTGATCATGTACTACTGGATTAGCAGAAATCTCAACTGTAGACTTGTTGTCACCAAAATATTTGATCAGACAAGAGTAAACAATATTTATACCACTGATAAAAAACGATGAATGCCAATAAGAGAGAGGACAGTTAGGGAGGAAGAAGACACTGGAATGATTGTCCATGGAGGAGAGGATATGCTTTGATGGACTTCAGTGAGGGGAGGAGATTCCCTGGCAGAAGGACATCGTTCAGGTAAGAATCTCCTGCGGGGTGGACATTGTACGGAGGAGGCAGAGAGGAACCACATTTGATTAAACTTCATTTCTTACCTCCTAAGGGCACGGCTACCCTTATTATAAGGAAATACTAACAAAGTGTAAAATGACTAAAATGCTCCTGTTGGAATGAAAATGACAATATTCTCCAAGATACGAGGGAGATTATATCAATCCTAGGGCCACGGTTCTAGAATCTGATTCTTCTCTTGGTGCAGCCACAAACCACTGCTTTTTGTTGGACCACGCGATCAAATTGCCACTCAAAAGGAGCAGGAACCAGAGACAGATCCATAACCCTCCAAGGAGTCAACATAATCAGCATCTGTATAAACAGCCAAATCTGCATAATCATTCATCTGGAAGAGAATACCCAGGCCGGAAATGCCTTTTAGAAATTGAATAAAGCATCTGCCACCTTTTTATGAGTTTTGAAATGCCTTTTAGATATTGAATAAAGCATCTGCCACCTTTTCATGAGTTTGCTGAGGTCTTACACAAATTGGCTGAGAAGGAACAGTGCGCATGAAAAATCTGATTGTCCATGAGTGAGACAGACCAGTTTGGCAATGAAGGGCTGATTATGACCTTGATCAAATGAGGAACCATCATCTGGATTACTAAATTTGGAATCTGGGTCAATTGGAGTCAACAAAGGCTTACTCACCAGCATACCTCTTTGGAACTAGATCACTAAGGAAGCAGAATCTTAAACAGAGAGATAGGGAGATAGTGGAAAAATAGTACGCCAAATGATAACAGGACCAGACCAGAGCCTGTGGGCCTTCGGGGGGATCTCCTGCCCGGTAAATACAACTTATAGTACTTCCCTTCAGCGGGGAGGAGGCTATATGTATTTAAAAGGGGAACTTTCCAGAACTGAAATGTCCAAAATACCCTCAGCGGGGGTTGGAGATCATGACATTATTCCCCGGACAGGACCAGCTTGTCCTCAAGCTGGTCCGTAGTTCAGTCCTCCTGAGCAGGCATTTCTTGCCGTCCATCTCTGTAACTTGACTAAAATGGAAGAAAACAGCAATGCAGGCATCCTAAACAGAGGGAAGATGTTTCTCAGACTCTATTGGACCTGCACAAAATTAGAGAGGTCCCTTAAAAGGAAAGGGAAGCCCCTTTTGGCTCGAGAGGATCTCCTGGGTTCCATGGTCTGGTGGGATAAGGGCTGGGATGGCAGGAATCATGGCTGGCCTGCCTGGTCCCTGGCCTGGATCTGCATCTGGCCTAGAATAAGGCTCTGACAGACCCCCAGTTCAGATTTTGGGTTCTGGGCCAGGGACAGTTGGGCCGAGCAGTGGCTGGATGGTCTGGGCCATCTTGGTGGGCTCGACTGTCTATTCTGGCCAGGTCCGATCAAACGATCTGAACCAGTAACATGAGATTGGAAAGCTTGGAGTTCGCAATATCCATCCCCTCCTGTGTTAAGATAGAAAACTTCCAACCCTTGAATAGACTACTTTGATGCCAATAAAAAAATCCAATTGTCCCATTAGTTTGATCTCAAAATAAGAAGCCTATGCTAACATAAAGAGAAATATCGATCATGCCATCTCCAGGTATAATAATGTAAAACATAAAAGAAAATTGAAATGGCATTAGTTGTATACCATAAAAAATAGATTATGATCCCCATTACTTTAAAAGAATCAAGGCTTTTCACAGTATGCATAAGACGACCAGGGCATGTCCATGGTGAATTGTTTGACGTATTTCCTTAGTTGATTGAGAAGAGGCTCATTTACGAGATCAGTAGCTAGGGAGAATTTAATGTAAATCTCCCCCCTGAAGTTCTCCAATATTTTGAATGTGCTTTTAACATGGGATGGAGGGCATTCACTGCCAATGAGATTGAAATTCTAACTGTAGCCATTTTCACCACTGGGCCAAATGTTTCAGGACAATTAACCTCTAGGTGTTTCCTGCATCATTCTACAGCATAAGAACATAAACCCATTATTTGAAATCAGATTCTTGAGTGGACAATAATAATTGGTCTACCTCCATGAAATCTCTCATTCAAAAGAATATCCAGGAGAGCTTTGTTGCCTTGAACAGTAATTATTGAAGTTAATTTTGTTTTGAAAACAAATTTTTTTTGAATGTTAATTATTTAAGTTAATACAATGTTACACTTGTTGCTTTGAATGTGCTTGATTCACCTTTGTGGACTGGGTTGATGGCCTATAAAGCCAAGCTATGATGAATCATGTTCTCTCCAACTTGTTACAAGGATCTTTTCGGCTAGGTCCTCAGACTTAGAGGGCTTTAGCGGCTTCTATCCCAGAGAATTATTTCCACATTGTAACTCCATTGAAAGAGATAGCTGATAATGAAATGATTATTCTATTGAATCTTCGTCAATTCCAAAAACTAACAGGTATGAAAGACTCAGTGCATCCGTTCCCTTGCCCATCAGAAGCTACCAGTCAACGACTCCGCAAATTTGTGAGCTGGCGTCACTACTGGAAATGTAGTAAGTACATGGATGCACCTATAGGTTATCACAATTGAAGTGATGAAGACCCTGTCCCTCTAAAGAGTACTGTAGACATGGGGGACACAATCCATTGCACAGCTATATAAATGATAAATCTGAAGAACACACTTCAAGGAATCTTATATCATCTTCTACGCACAGAATGGTGTTGCAAGGAATTTTGCCAGTGGTTTTACATCTTATTATTCATGCAAGGATCAGGATTGGGATTCTAGTATGTCACAAAGAGCTTAGTGAATAGAAAGAATACTTCCCTCACGTTCATATGAAAATTTTTATGACTTTCTGAGAAGTGCAGGAAAATAGGTAATAGCGTGCGCATATGTTTTGATCCATTATCCTAACAGAGAAGAATGAGGAGGGTTTGAAAGAAATGGAAATTCAAGATCTTAAGATTCAACAATCAAAAATTGAGCTACTGGTGACATTAAGGGCCATTTGGCTGCACAGGAATGAGGTGATATTCAAGGGCAGAACGGCTTCTAAGTTAGGGATGATCCATGATCTGGAGGGGCTTAAGGTGGACTGGCTCCCTAGGGCAGGGTATGGAGGGGTGACAATTTGATATTGTTTAGGCAAATCATGATGAACCTGGCTGATTTTACTGGGTGGTCACCGTTTCATTGGGTGACTGTCCCCTTCACTTTCCCAAAAAAAAGACAAAAGTGGAGCAACGAAAAAACAGAATCCAGAAGTAGTTGGACGATACAATAACAGCATCTTCCATTAGGCAAAAGTCCTGGGCCTTTTTACTCACTTGTGAACCCACTCTTGCCTCAAGAAGCAAATTGGTTATATTTTCCCCTCCCCATAGATCTAGGTCTCGTTTTTTTACTATAGGACTCTAATACCCTTTTAAGTCCCACGTTAAGGAACTTTATCAATTCAATCAAGATAAATATAAAATTATTCCCAGTAAAAAAAATTCCTTTGCTGCTTCTAACTAAAATAGATAAAATCATGGTGTTTCATGTCCTTGGAAGAATGTCTCATTTTATCTATTTTCACCCAATTTTTATAGTACCTCGCCGTACCATTCGTCACACTCAAGCCATCATGACAGTTAGCAAAGAATAAAATGAAGCTCAGAGAGCTTACAAATTGCTGCTTCCCCCGTAGGCCCACATCATCGAATAATATCCCAACTTCTTCCTCGCTTTCTGTCTGAAAAAGCCCTAAAATTTTTAGTGATGAAAAACTTCACAAACTTTTGATATCTATTTTCAAGAGAAAAACCGAAATTTTACAAGAAGAACAAAGTCTGATATACGCATACCATCGTATTTGCCCCTTCATCCCATATGAAGCCCTCCTGACAACCGCTTCTAAGTTTTCCTCCAGCCCTTGAATCAGCTTCAAAGACAACGACCTGAACACCGTTTGATTTTAGTCTGTATGCAGCAGCAAGGCCACTGTCGATCATCACAATAAAATCGTCAGAAAATGAGGAAAACGGAACTGGGATTAGGGAAAAAAATAGAAACATTACTCAAACTGTTCTCTCGTATCAAAATCCAGGTCATCAGTACATGAAAATGGACATTTGGGAGTCTGACATATTAAATTGAATCGTAACATTATGAGAGATAAATTCATGAGACTTTGTCTTTATTTCCAGCGTCTTCGCACGAGAAGAAAATTGGATCAAAATCAATTGTACATGAGCTAATTACAATGCCCAAAAAAAAACAATCGACGTCTCTAGTTCTTTTCCAGCTCTCCGTAGTCCATAAGACGGAAACTAACTACTTCTTTCCCGCACAAATGACACCTAAAAATCAACAAAGATGACAGCCTTCCGGTTCTTCTACTCCAATGAAGCGACAAAAGAAATCGAATTCGAATTCACAGACCAAAATTCAGACCATAATTCAGGTAGAAACGTACCTCACTCCACCCCCGATCACTGCAACCGACCGAGCAGACTCTACATTATTAAGAAACATGAAGGAATCATACATTGGCAAGTCATTTACAGTAAAAGTTAACGAAAAATGATGCACAAAACCATAACTAGGAAACTAAGGAAAAAATCTATTCAAGGAGATTAGATGCGGTGAGAATTATCCACGGAATTAGTATGGAACAAAGGATTACTCACCCGCGCTGGCGCCTACTCCTTCCATAGTCGTAATTCAGAGCAAAAATCTACGCTGGAATTTCGACGAGGATAAACGATCCAGCTCGGTTCAAACAGTACAATTTAAACAAAGCTCGACTTTGGATGCGGCTTCGCGGACGGGACGCGTCATCCGACCCCGGCTTCGTGTCGGGCGTGTCACGCACGGCCCCGATTGACGCGTCCCCCGGCACTCCCCTTGTGAACGGATGATAGATCATCGTCCGTTTCGTCCTAATCCGTCATCCATACTCGTGGATAGTTAACTGGTAAGAAACATTTCAGTCATTACTGGGTCATCCGTCCAATCTCTCTCTCTCTCTCACCTCTCTCTCTCCTCTCTCTCTCTCTCCTCTCTCTCTCTCTGTCTCCCTCCCTCTCTCTCTCTCTCTGTCTCCCTCTCCCTGTCTCTCTGTCTCCCTCCCTCTCTCTCTTTCTCTCTCTGTCTCCCTCTCCCTGTCTCTCTGTCTCCCTCCCTCTCTCTCTCCCTCTCTCTCTCTCTCCCTCTCCCTGTCTCTGTGTGTCTCCCTCTCTCTCTCTCTCCCTCTCCCTGTCTCTGTGTGTCTCCCTCTCTCTCTCTCTCCCTCTCCCTGTCTCTGTGTGTCTCCCTTTCTCTCTCTCTCTCTCTCTCTCTCTCTCTCTCTATATATATATATATATCTCTGTCTCCCTCTCTCTGTCACTCTGTGTCTCCCTCTCTCTCTCTTTGTCTGTGTCTCCCCCTCTCTCTCAATCTCTATGTGTCTCCCTCTCTCTCTTTGTCTGTCTCCCTCTCCCTGTCTCTATGTGTCTCCCTCTCCCTCTCTGTGTCTCTGTCTCCCTCCCTCTCCCTCTCCCTGTCTCTCTGTGTCTCCCTCTCTCTCTCTTTGTCTGTGTCTCCCCCTCTCTCTCACTCTCTATGTGTCTCCCTCTCTCTCTTTGTCTGTCTCCCTCTCCCTGTCTCTATGTGTCTCCCTCTCCCTCTCTGTGTCTCTATCTCCCTCCCTCTCCCTCTCCCTGTCTCTCTGTGTCTCCCTCTCCCTGTCTCTCTCTCTCTCTCTCTCTCTCTCTCTCTCTGTCTCCCTCTTTCTCTCTCTCTCTGTCTCCCTCTTTCTCTCTCTCTCTCTCTCTCTCTCTCTCTCTCTCTCTGTCTCCCTCTCCCTGTCTCTTTGTGACGTAGGACAGCTAGGGAAAAGGGCGACTGAGGAGATGGATAGGATAATGACGGAAGGAGGGTACTGACGGGATTGGTAAGATGGATAAAGCAGACCACAGAAATCCACGCGATCGAATTCAGAATTTAAAACCGACAAAATACTGGTGGTGCAGTCCCATTCCTCGTTGAGGGCGGGAGTACTGTCTTCAACCACTGCGACGATGCCGAAGCACCAAATCCAATACACGAATTCACGTCATGAGGAAATCTCACGATTGAGAGAATTTTAGGGAAATCCAAATCAAATCAAATCAAATCTGTCGGCGGTGGAGGATTCTCGCGGAATACAAGACGAAGAACATGTCGACACCAAAGAGTTCACGCGTACCTCGGCACCGGAGTGCGTGAAGCGGCTGCGGGGAATTCTGGTCGTGAAGAGACTGGACGATCGGGCGTTGTATGGCCCACTGGACGAGAAGATCTGGACGTTTCGGGCGTTCAGTGGCCGGAGTGCTTGGGCGTGGGGCGTCGTTGACGGGACTATTGATGTGCGCTTCGACAGGATGTCGTGGATCCAACTGCGCATTCAGTTGGCGGGGGGGTCAAGGGGGGAGTCGCCCCCTTGCGGGAATCGGGGCAGCGCCCCGAAACCTAAACGGTATGCGCCGCGGTAAGAAGCTTCGAGGGCGTCCGAAAGGGCAGGTGACAGGCACACGGCGTGCGCGGGCGGCTTTGGGGCGGATGGCCTAGGGCGGCTCTGGGCGGGCGGCCTGGGGTGATCCCTGGGCGGACGGCCTGGGGCGGCCTTGGGCGGCCCTAGGCGGGCGGCCTAGGGTGGCCTTGGGCGGCCCCGGGGTGGGCGGCCTGGGGCGGCCTTGGGCGGGCGGCCTGGGGCGGCCTTGGGCGGGCGGCCTGGGGCGGCCTTGGGCGGGCGGCCTGGGGTGGCCTAGGACTGCCCTGGGCGGCGGCCTGGGGGCAGCCTTGGGCAGCCTTAGGCTGTCCTGGGTAGGCCTGAGGGCGGTCCTGGACGGGCAGCCGAGGGCTGTCTTGGGCAAGCGGCGACAACGATAAGGAGCAGAGATTGCCGGCGACGCAAGACAGCGGCGGCGGCAGCGGTGGAGATTGGAGAAAGTGAGCAGGAGGCTAGGGTTGGGGCAAGTACTCCAAGAAGAGAAATATAACTCAATTCTTGAAATAAATGTGCTTAACTGTTTCTTGAAACAATGGCCTATATATATAGGCCTTGGAGGAAAGAGAAAATGCAGTTAATAAAAGAAATAAAGACGAGCAACATGTCACGTCAGTGGGCAGTTGTGGATCTGCCGTTGGCGCCGTGTCAAGACGCGTGAAGGAGCGTCCGTTGGTGGAGACGTGCCTAATGCTGTTGTGTCGACTTGATCCTCTGACAATGGCGGCGCGTCCTTAGCGGAGACGTTGACTCCGGATGACGGTGGTGACGTGTTTGGTGTCGATGCGTTGACGTCGTCGCCACCACTTTGTGTCTCCCTCTCTGTCTCTCTTTTGTCTTTGTCTCCCTCTCTCTCTCTTTGTATGTTTCCCACTCCCTGTCCCCCTGTGTCTCTCTCTCTCTCTCTCTTTATCTCTCTCACTCTCCCTCCCTCTCCCTCTCTCCCTTCCCATCCCCCTCCCCTCCCCCTACAAGAAAAGTTCAGATTTGCGGACTTGGAATCAATATGCATGGTCTTAGTGTGTATTTCCATTTGATGGATCAATTAGAAAACCTGATCAACGTATATAAAACATAATACTAGTAAATATAATGTGTGTATTTACAGTTTATTTATCATGGAATTAGGATTTGAATTGGAAAATCTGATGGGAAATCTTAGTCATTGGACTATTCTTTTAGGTCATCCATTTATTCCCAACAGCAAAAGCATTGACAGATTTGAAAATTGAACTTTTATGTTTTTCAAGGTTAGGTAGGACAAAGTAGAATTGAACATTGCTGAGTGTGTGAAATAACATATGGGGAATAACGTCAAACTTAGTATATGTGGGTTTGGGAGGATTGTGATGAGGAATCACGGGGATATCTTGAAATTAATATTTTTTTATCCCTCAAGGAAAACCTATTCATTTTTAAATATCTATTATAGGAACCTTTAATTTTCTAAAAAAGCTCTACTTGTCATCATTTCCTCATCTCTGAACCCTTATCAAAAAATGATCTTCTAAATGTGCTAACCAAAATGTGTGATGAAGAGCACACCATTCAAGATAAAATGGTATTTGTGGGATGCAAAAACATAACTTCTCAATCACAGAAGAAGATTCATCCACTGGTTCATTGTTTATTTGTGTATTCTATTTGATCAGTGCAGACATCAAATTTGGAAGGATCTTCTCGATGTTTCATATGGTAATTATTTCTCAAGGAGAGTATGTGAAGGAGGGAATTAAAAATATATAGTTGCATAATTATTTCTCATTGGGGTTTTAATCATTTTATACTTAACTTAATACTTTATAAAAACCCTACACAATATATCCTCTAATGTCTCATAAGCCTCATGCATGTGACCCTCTAGACCCATGTACTATTTTAATTAATGACTCCATTATCCCAATAAATAATTATCACTCAACCAAATTAATTTCATGCATCTAACAAACTAATGAAAGATTAGTTTAACTGAATTGATATTTCGAATGTTCAACATGTGAGGTGCCAAGCTACGTCACATTTTCCCTACGGTACAAGGGACTTAATCAACCCACAATGGAACCTTTCTATCAACATTTACCATGCACATATAATTCATCATCCATTTAACACTCCTACATTGCTTTAGTGAGTGGTCAACTATGAAATTCTAAGAAATCATTCGAGTTAGAATTAACGCATTAGGATATCATAAGAAAAATAATTTTCTAATAGTTCCACTACCTTGGCCAAGGACTTCATTGCATTGTTTTGTTTGGGTTCTCCTTTTATACCAAGGATATATAATCCCATTTAGACGACACAATGACCTTTGTGGAATTATTTCTATATCCAAGTGAAGATGTTTAGAATAGTTTAACTAGGATTTTATAAGTCATATTTAAAACATAAATATCCAATTCATAATATGTGTTTGGTGTCTTAGTGATGGATATTATGAGGCGGTCAAGACAAGCACACCACCAAGTTTTATTTAAGTTCGTTGAATGTCATATTTTTTAATACTATCATGATGTGATGTTTATAGTGAAGTCCATGAATATGTACAATGATCTAATGAATAATGATGATACCATAATACAATGATCACTAGTCATTAAACATGCATTCAAAATATTCTTATTTGATTGATAGCCAAAATGGAAATTGAACTATCAAGATCCAATAACCCTGTTTGATCCTACTTGTACGACAAGTATGGTTGATCCTATATCTATTAGTGTGGAGACACTAAAGACATATGGTGGGTTCTATTTGGACAAGGAGTTCATTGCATTGATCCATAAGAATCCCTAAATGGTATTATGCCTAAACATCAATCATGTTGATTCATGTCATGATTGTATAAGTGATCCATTGACCTAAGACACTAAAGTCATCTCGTGGATGGAAAAATATGTTTTGACTACTAGTTACAAGTCTTGAACCATGGGATTCAAACAAGTCATAGCTCAGATATAGGAAGAAGCCCATGGAGATGATTGAGTGGTCAAGACAGGATCATCAGCCCTCTATAAGAGGATATTGACCCAAGGAAAATGATGCAGCTAAATCCTTGGAAATGGTAGTGAGGATATTGGAGAAGGCATTATGCGATCATCCCCATTTAAAAGAAAATTTAATTGGCAAAAAACACGGTGCCGGATACGACCAACCCAAAGGTTGTGCTTGTAGACCGATCCAGCCATAGCCCTGGATGCCACCTAGGGTAGTTTTATGTATTTAATGTGGAGTGCTTATAAGAGTTTATAGGCATGGAAAAAGCACAAATATCCCAATTACACACAAACCCTACTCATCCACGCCCATGACGTAAAGGAGAAAAAAAGACACAATAGTGAATCACTGTAGGTCATGGAGGATACCTTAGACGGCTACAACTTGTTCTTGTCCCTCGGAGTTGGTGATGCATGGAGCAGGTACATTCCTCATGCCATCATCATGTATCATCATAAAGGTGCGTGAAGGGTAAAACATTTAGGAGAGATGTGATAAGTCGAAAATGAGTCATGTAATTACACATATTTTAACAACATTTTGGGATTATTTGGTGTGTATTTTACCCTATTTTATGCAATATTGCATGTCATGCACTAAATAGAGCAAGTTGCAAAATAATACATTTTAACGCCAGTTTATGCATGTTTTACAATTTAAATAATTCTCAGCAAAATATACATTTGATACGTATTTAAATTGCTAATGTTCTATTTAGCATATTGTCCATGAATAGCAAATATGTTCTATTTAGCATATTTGCAGGAGTAAGTGAGTATTCACTTACTCTCAGCCGGCGAGGGGGGACCAGAAGTGATCCAATGGCTCGAGAGGGCTACCAGGGCAGCTCTCGACCATCGGACGGCTCCTGGGAACCCTCCCAAGCCGTTAAAAAGGGGTGAGATCCTCCAATTTCTCCATCTCTGACCGAAGGAAGAAGGGGGACGGCGGAAGGCTCTCGCAGGTGACCCAGCAGCTGAAGAGGCATCGTGACAAGCTTCTACGGCGCAGAGGACTCTCGAGAAGATCTAGGAAGCTCGCGTCTTCATCGAGTCGCACCCGGACAGAGGAGGAGGTAAGGAGGAGCACTAAACCGAAGTTCAGCGGCGGTGACCGGCGCCGCCACTCCTGCCCTCTGAATCAGGGCGTTCGGTGAGTTCAGAGTGTCTAGATTATCCCCCATACATTGGCTTTGATCTTAGAAGGAAAATTCATTCAAAAATTTTTCGTATCACCGTGATTTCAATCCGTTTTTATCCACGGTTTTCTACTGGGCATTTCATCGAACACCTAGTGCGTTCGATTAATATTCTCGATTTATATAAGTCCTAACCCGTTGAACCTTATAAAACTAAAAAAAATTATATATCTATATCCGCGTTCCTTTCGGGCATTCTGTCGAACACCCTTCGGGCGTCCGACAGAAGTCCACGTTTCTTTCTTCTACTAAAACGAAAAAACACACAAACTTACTCCCTCCCTTCTCATTCGGGTCATTCGTCGAGCATCTTAAGGGCGTTCGACGAAAGACAGTGGTATCTTCGATTTCCCCTGCAAAAATTAAAACAAAACCTTATTAAATCATCATATAACTAAGTGAAATTTATATTTCTCACTACTTGCAACCAGCCTTTTGGGAATTTGGTCGAACACCTATCGGGTGTTCGACTAAATCATTCTATATCTCATTAAATCGATTATATAAAAATCTATAAAAATTATATAAATCATATAAAAACTTCTAAATCACCTACATTAATTTTGTGATAAAAATCTTACATATACATTCAGCACTCTCTAGTTCTTAGCTTCCTCTATAGCTCTATAAATACTTATTAACACTAGTGTTATCTTTCTATTTCTCCCAAGAACTCTACACTTACTTAAACTCTTATTTAGCATATTATAATTAGATACTCACTTACTCTCCACCTATCTATCTTATTAATCTATAAATAGGTCTCTATCCCCTCTGTTTCTCTTAGTATGTATATACCCATCTATATAACTCTTCTTTCTCCATCCTCTAATTACTAAGTACTCTATCTTCTCAATCTTAGGTATTTTATTTTTCTTCACTAGCTACCTTATTTCTTAATTCTTTCTTACTCTTAGGAGCTATAATCGATATATCTAATACTCCCATACCTATCTTATCGAAGTATTATCACCTCTACTTATTAATCAGTTATCTCCTCTCATTACTATTATCTTTAACATTAACACTAAATCTGATTAACTAATAACTCAACTATCGAATTTACAACTAAAGGCCAGTCCCTGTGGAGACGACCTTACTCTCATCTGTACGTCTTTGAGTAAGTTTCTACTTTTATAAATTTATTTGATTGAAGGCAAGTAATTACAACGACAACTAAAATTAAGTACGCAATTTGCCTCCGTCAAGATGTCGTGCACTCACCATTATATATTAGTAGTAAGCAAATGACAGATTAGGGTTTGACGAGCAACCATACCCTAAGTCATTCAAGAGTATCCCGCATATGAAGGGATTACTCATATATGGTAATTGATGATGTTAAAGATTCCATGAGAGAGTTCAAACACTACTCGGTATCTTCTAGGGCACGTGTTGTAGCTTCGAACCCCGCGAGTTGGAAACTTAATTTAGCGATTGGGTTTAGTTAATCCTTAGTTAGTTAATCTATATGTTGATATAGTTAATTAATAAGGTTGTCTAATAATTGTAATTGGACCAATGAAGTTATTAACTAGAAAAATATATAAGATCACACATATAAGATCATATGAGCACTGGTGAATATATTTCACTTAATGAGTTTTTTATGAAAAATCTTGATTAAAATATAAATAGGGGAAGGGGCACCCATTTTAGGCCCCCAAGCCATCCAAAACGGGGTGTTCCCTCTTTCTTCCTTTTGAGTTTTTCTCCACTCATCTAATAAGAGAGTCTTTATGGTGAGAAGGTATAAATGATTTCAAAAAGAGTTGGAGAAGAAGAAGTGGAGATCCAAAAGCAACTTGATCACGTGGATACTTCTAGAGGCCGTGCACGTGAACAGTTTTATAATGATCTCAAAGGGAGAAAGTCATGGGTAGAACAAGTTCCCCATAATGTACATATGATGTATAATGTTTTCGAGATCAATTTGGAATTGATGCTTTCATCACATAAATAAGTCTTTTCTATCATTCAATCAAAACACCAAAACCCAACGCTTAGTTTGAAGGACTACAAATATACCCTGAACCTGTTTGGTTCTTTGGGCTTTATTGAAGATCCCAAGTAGATATGTGTAGCTGAAATTAATGAAGTTGAATCACATTAAACTATAAACTTAAGATGATCTCATCACGTTGTGCCGATCAGATGCCAGTTTCACTTTTTTCCATGGAATAGTACCTTGAAGCCGCTAATGTGTTTGACCTATAGAAGTATCCACATCATCACCAAAATGATAGATTTCCTTCTAAACTTCTTCAATCTTCCTTCAAGATATAGTTTTAGTAAAAAGGGGAGGGGGAATTTGAGAAGGAAAGAAGACAAGGGGCCTGGCCAGACTGGCTGGGATGGACATCTAAAATGGGGGGCCCCTAATTTTATAGTATTTTCTAAACTTTTCACAAAATTCCATATAAATAAGTGTGGCCCAATCACATTTATTGACCGAAATTATTAACTACGTATTTCAGTATATCAATTAATTAATCAAGGATTGGTTTAATCCAATTGATAGATTATCTTTTTATCCCAAAAGGTTCCAAGCTACACCTCTTGCTATATAAGATATAGATTAGTGAGTATAATCTCTATGAGACTTTTACCATCATCAGTTACTATTACCACATGATCCTTCATCTGTACGAGACTCTTGAATGAGTTCAGTTACGGTTAGCCGCCAAACCCTAATTTATTGTTCTAGTTAGCATTGATGTGTGAAGTTGATCATTTGAGAATGCCTTGTCTAGTACGTTTACTGCCCTAGCTAGGGATTGAATGTGTTTTCTTCATCGAGTCATTCTCCTCATATACGAAGGTTGGAAGATCGGGAATGCTTATCATATTAGTAGGATGAGATGGTACTATTTTGTTCCATATAGTTCGATGTGGGTCTTGAGTATCGTTCAAATAATAATATTTAAAATACATGTTTAAATACTAGTGGCCAATGTATCATGATATCATGTTAATTCAGTAAGTCATTGAATGTATTGAAGGACTTGATTTTAAAACTTACACGAGTATTATAGTGAATAAAAATTAGTTTCAATGAACTTAAACATGACATGGAAGTGTGATTGGCTTCACTGTAACATAATATCTATGTATATAGCTGGTTGACAAGTAGGTCTAAAACCATCATGGATTCATACAAATCAATTCAGTAATTTTTTTTCTAGTAGAACACATACTATCTTTACTTGTTATTTTCATACAAATGTGTACCCCCTCAAACATTCTTGCAATACAAGCTACTGACAAATTTTTATGCATATTTCATTGTCTTTTTGGAATATCCTATGAGTAGGAATGTTGAGGACACATTTTTATAGATAAGTAATCACCATAGTTTGATATCATCCTCATTCACTTATTGTTATAGGTATCATTCAGCTTCATTATAACAGCCATACATGCATAATAATGAATATGACTTGTATAAATGAATACGGAACAATATGTGGATTATGAGGTTAGCTCACAAGCCTTACATGATTACATCAACATAAAATTTCAAAATACTTTTTAGAATGCAATTGATTATATTCTTCATCATGTTTTTGTCTTTGGTTACATGCGTAGTAATGATTGTGACTTGTATTGATGGACGCTGAAAAAGATGTGGATGATGATATTGGCTCATTAGTCTTACATGATTCCATCAACAGAAAAAAATCATGTAAAGTTAATGTTTTGTTTATGTTTCCGTTGATCAAGTTATCCATGATGTGTTTGTGTTTGGTTGCACTTGTCATTCTTGTGAATTTCAAATTACCCAAGTTCTTTGTCCCCCACAACCTAAACTACACATAGGTTGATTTGTTGATTTCCTTTCTGCCAAAGATATGTGTTTTTTAACATGCCAGACTTTGATTCTCCATCAATAGTCTTTTACTCTACCAACAGAAAATCATTTTTCACGGTCTTCTTATTTTTAAGTGCTCGAGAGTGATGGTGATATGCTTTGAGAAGGGTTAGCTTAGCTATTGTTGGCACCTATCAGTATTTTATTGATTTCTTTATGTACGTTCAACTGCACTTGTCTCGTATCCTCTCTTTGGGTGATATACTTTTCATCTAGGTTTGAGGATGCACATTCCTGCAGTCTAGTTTTGTAGGAGTCTAATAAACTCCATGAAATTATTAAATCTGATTTTTATTATTAAAAGAATAGTTTCAAAATCTCACATGAATGTTCATTTTGTGAGAACTCCTTGGTGCTTGAAGTACACCCAAACTCTGAGGTAGACATCATGAGTTCCTCTCATCGCACGCTACTGCTTTTTTAATGGCTTTCATCTCAGATGTAGTTTTCTCCTTCCTTGCTTGCATCTTTTTTAACCTTGGTGTGCCTCTTTGATGCTGGACGTCATCGGGGACGTCGTTTGGTCGGGTATCGAGACAATGCTCTGATACCAAGATGAAGTCGAATGTCGTCGATGACGTCGTCTGATGGGTAAATTCCCTACAGGGAATGAAAATATTTGATGCGATGAACCTAGGTGGATGTATGTGCACGCCCCAACTCGTGGGGTTTCGCCGAGCTCTAAGCTCCAGGGCAGGTGACCGATGATGGTGACGGTGACCTTTCGATCCTCGTCAGAGTGACGACAACGGCTATGTTATCGAACGGAATAATTCTATTGACGCTAGCACGTAACGGACGGGCTCGACCCATACCTAATAATTCACTCGTGATGTGGTTTTCTCAATATAATCTCTCACCTAAACTAACCCAAGCGCGGTGGATTGCAGCCGAAAATATACCAAAAGGCATAATATAACTGACGAGCAAGGGGAATGACATACCTCATCGGCACGGTCGATTATCGTTAGAGTCTTTGTCGGTGCAAGGGCGATGCGGGCAGATAGGGCTGATATGTGCCAGAGATAGGCACTACTTTGCTCGACAGGCGGTAATGGCGCGGCATTGGAGCGAGCTGTCAGAGAGACAAGGCAAGGAGAGAGAGAGAGATGCGACGATGAAGTAGCACGAGTGAACGGCCAATGCTCAATGGGCATGTCCGTATCAATGGATTGGTGCAGGCGGAGAGGGTTGGAGGGCGTTTGTTGGCGGTGGCGCGGTCATCGCTTAAAGCTCGGTCACAGACAGCGGATGCGATGATAGCAGCGGCACCGGGTGCAACAGGCGAAGGAGCGAGTGGTGGTTGCAGTAGTCGTAGGTTGTAGGAGCGTCATATTCAGGTGGCATGAGGCACCGAGTGGGGTGCGAGCACAGGTAGAGCAGTCGTAGTGGAGCACACGAAAGACATGCTAAGCACCACAAGCAATCGGCGACCCTAGATGGCGACGATCGTTACATACGCTGGCAGTAGTCCCACATGCACGGCTCAAACCCCTGGTCGCGTGGGGGACTCAACAGGCTTCGGAGGTGCCAGAAAGTGGTCACACAATCGCGTCAAACGACGCACGCGAACTACTCAGTCACCATGTTCAGGCAGCGGTCTTCGTGTTCAGGCGGCGGTCATCGAGCTAGAGTGAACCGCACGGTCGGGTTAAGGCATCATGCGGGTGATTCATCATCGTCTCGACTCAGCGTATGCTTTATCGCGTCCCACGGGTGACTCGGCAACCCGCCGTAAGTGTCAGACTTTGCAACCCGTGGCAGGCAACAGTCGACCGGGCAATCTGCCTCTGGTCCGGCCAAGGGCTGGACAACTCCACACGCACAATATGACATCTCAGTGTCAGGTATGTCCCGCCCGCTTGTTGCACCCTTTGACCCACATGATCACTGTGGCGATAGTGTCTTTCAACGGCCCATGACAAACTTGCGATACAGGAGGTGCCGCTGCAAAGGGGGGGGGGAAGACTTCACATTCCGATGGCACTTCAACGTTGAACTGAGCGGTTGGCAATTCTAGTGGCTTCTTCCCCTCCTTTCTTCACCTTCTCCATCTTCTTCTTCTCTCTCTCTCTCTCTCTCTATTCTTCTCCTTCTCCTTCTTCCTTCCTTTTCGACCGTGATACCAAAGTTAAGAAAAACTTCTTCAAAATAATAACCTGATCTGAGGTTCTATGGCTTAATCATGCCCCCTTATATAGGGGCACGATGGCCCTTAGTAAGGGCATGGGAGCCCTTAATAAGGGATCTAGTGCCCTTACTAGGGGAGGTCTTATACATAGGACCCCCCTTAATACAAAATTAAAATATTTTGATACGTGTTCGACGACACAAACACGACAACATGAAAACACGGCTTGACACATGATGGACACGGACATGACATGACGACGAACACAAACACGCGAACATGATAAAACAACGAAGGCGAGACAAAATCAAAATGCGAGAAAGATACAGACACACTTTCACCTAGGGTATTTGAACCAGGGTGCCTTTACTTGCGCCTTGGAGTACCGGTCAGGCTGGACTTGAACCTGCGAGGCTGTCGATGATGATGGTGGCTCCGAAGAAGTCTCCGATAGAGTGGGCTGGCGTGCTCCATCACTCTTCCCATAAATCAAGTAGTAAAACTATGCCTTCCCAAATCAAGTAGTAAAACAATGCCTTCCCAAGTCCAGTAAAACTATGCCTTGGTGTCCCAATTCCGTGGAGTTCCAAATCCAGGATGGCCCAGCGGCGCTAGGGAAAATAATAGAAAAAGCATCTGACTCCTTCATGCGTGCTCCACTTGGCTCGGGGGGATATAGCTCAGTTGGTAGAGCTCCGCTCTTGCAATTGGGTCGTTGCGATTACGGGTTGGATGTCTAAGCTCCTTGACTTCTCCCATGTCAAGCTATCCTTCTTCACAAGTCTCTATTCAACTCAGAGTTAGCTGCTGTCTGATTCTTTATGGGTCAAACTCATGAGTCCTCTGAAGTCAACCAAATGAGTATTTTTTAGTCAATAAAAAATTCAATGGGGGGGGGGGGTTTCCAACTCTAAGCCCAAGCTGATCTCAAGTATGATAATCAATAATAACATTTAATCAATGTCTCAATTTAATATCTCAACCAACTTTATCTCAATAAAATAATACTCAGCTTTGAACAAAATTTTCTTCAATAGAATATAACTAATAAATTTAATCTAACTTCTAAAATCAATAAAATGTTAAATAATTTTACAGATGACTATTGAAATCTCTTAGACTATGTAGATGTAGTTTATGAAAAATTACAATTCAGCATAATCAATTTCACTTTACAACACATGTATCTAAATATAATTTCTTGATTCTCAATATGATATCAATTCCAAAAATGACTCAATACCTATGCATGTTCTCAAGTAATCTATTTTAAAATAAATCTCAATGACTCTCTAAGTCTTACAGATTAATTTTAATATGCTCAAGAATCCATGAGCATATTAAAATTAATATGACTGTGCCATTAACAAAATATATATGATATTTACATGCTATGAATGTGCCATTAATCTTAATATGACTGTGCCATTAACAAAATCTATATGATATTTACATGATAGTTAAAATATTTTTCTTCCAAATTTTAATTTATATTATATATCACTTATGGTCTTTAATAATGATGATCAACATCAAATTTATCACTCACAAAAATAATATTTTCAATAATAAGTATGACTGACATAGCTTGGTGAAGTAAAACCAAAAAAGTAAAATATAAATTATAATCCAAAGACATACAAGGTATAAATAAAATATTTCACAGCCTCTGTTAAGGAAATACTGTTAGACAGAGCTTGTAAACATGTCAAAGGAAAATTTCAAAAATATGAAAAAGTAATTTTTTTTAAAAATATTACATATTGTGACCAGTTTGAATATAGAGAATAGTAGTATGTTATATTTTAAATAACAAGCTTGAATTATTACATATATAGTTTGGTGAACTGAAGCCAAAAAAGAAAAATACATTTTATGATCTAAAGACATACAAGTTGTAAAGAAATCTTTCACAACCTCCGTAAAGGAAATACTGTTGCTCAGAACTTAAATTGGTATATTTGTAAAGAGGTCAAAGGAAAAATTCAACAATATGAAAAATACGAATTTTATTAAATATTACGCATTATGCTCAATTTGAATGTTTATCATATTAATATGTTATACTTTGAATTGTAATTTTGAATGTTCATCATATTAATATGTTATACTTTGAATTGTAATTTTGAATGTTTATCATATTAATATATATATGAGTCAACTAAACACAAAAAAGCAAAACACAATTTATGATATAAAGACATACAGGGTATAAATATAGAATCTTCCACAACCTATGTTGAGGAAATACTAGTAGATTTCTAAAATCTTTGTAAATATGTCAAAAGGAATAAGTGAATAATATGAAAACTTAAAATAGAAACTTTAAAATGTGAAATATTATGAATGATGTTAGATTTTCAACCGAATGAACGTAAACAATGATTTATGTATTCAGGGTCTTAATGAAGAATCCCACAAATTCAAATATTCAGACTTATGATATTTCTTGATAGCAATAGTTCAAGATGTAAAAGTTATACTTTCACAATTTGAAATTTGGGAAACTCAATATCAAATATAATCTTTCTCCAATAATTATTTTAAAAAGATTATAGAAGCAAAAATAAGTTCATTAATGCTTTCTATTGACCCAATCAAAAAAAATTCACTGATTGAAGAAAATCATACTCTGAGTCACTGTAAATATGAATTTAGAATTATATTTTCGTTTTTCTATCAATTATTCTGAAATCTAAATGATAAATGATCGCATAAAAATCAATTCAATAAAATCAAACAATTTGTGTAGACTAAAATTACTAAACTTTCAAATAATCATGTAGAAGTATCCTTCGCAAGAAACTCGGAACTAAAATTAAATAATCGAAAGACCAATAGTAAAGGATATGCAGAAAGGAGATATTGGAAAAGACATTCTCCAGTGATCTCCTTTACATATAAGTATTAACTGCAACAAGTAATTAAGGTTTGATGGTTGACCATCAAAAGTTTCTAGTATTATATTTCTCCTTGGCCATAACACAAGTATTCTAGTATTATATTATATTACTATTCTAGTATTTTTGTAATTTTATAATATTCTATTATAATAATTGATAATTGGCCATAACCTAGGTCACTTTGGAGTTTCTTGGATTGAGGATTTTATGTATAATGTAACCGATGTTGTTAATGATTCCACGAGAGAGTATGTTTACTACTTTGTATCTTCTAGAGAATAATGTGTAGCTTGGGACCACAGGCTGGAAACTTAAAATATTTATTGGCTTAAATAAATCCTTGATTAATTGATATATTCTAATTTTATTTGTTTATTAATTAACAAGGTGAGTCAAAAAAAAATTATTGGGTCATTAAATTTATTTATTATACTGATACATGAGCCTAGAGAGACACACACACAAGATCTACGAATGTTGGTAGCTATACTTCAATTATAATGAATTTTGTGAAAATTTACAAAATAAAATAAGTATAAATAGAGGGTGTCACCCATTTTAAGTTCCCACGGTAACCAGATTGGACACCACTCCCTCCCCCCCCATACCAACGCGAACGACTTGAAGAGATTCTTCCAACAATGAATAGAATACTAGAAAAAGTTCCGTGTAAGGGGATAATATTACCTTTATTTTTACAGTTTAATCTGGTTTTATTTACATCAATTCTGTTGTGTATTTGGTTTTCAATGGTAGATCAAGCAAAAAAACCCAATTATATGAGCTTACAAATATGAAAATTTTGAGGAAACAATTTGTAGATAGTATAAACATATTTTTTATTTAACTAACACTCAATCAAATTTTGATATAATATTTTTCGTCATATTTAATTTTTTTAATGCTAAATAAAGCAAAATAATTTGCGATAAGAACAATAGGAACCAAACTAGTCAGAAAATGAACTTATAGTTTTTCAGTAAGAAAACATTCTAGAATTTAACTTGGTACTCACTTACTAGTATATATAAAAGGGTCCAATGAGTATCCAAAATTTTATTTAGTGATGACAAAAACATACCATATTCGATAAGATCAATCTAGAATTTCTTGAGAGACACCACATATGAAGATTTCAGATGACTCTTGCATTATCAAGTTTGTTCAGATGCAACGTTTGCATTAAAGCTTGGATTTGGCTAATTTTGGAGTCTAAGAACTTTTTATACATGTAAAAATAATCTGAAGAATAATTAGAGCTAAAACTGGGCCTTATGGATGGAGAGGCCCAATTCTATGGATGTAGAGGCCATAAGGTATTGAAATTTCTTGCATGATTCACAAGTTATCACATTGCATAGGTATTTACATAGCGTATAATTGGTGTCCCACATCTATCCTTTAATGCAATAAATAATTAAAATTTAACAATTCATTCATTTAATGAATTCCTTAAAAGTTATCACATTTATATATGTATCCCATTTCATTTATATATTTCTATCAGTCAAATGAAAAATAGAATAATATCAAGTCAATAAAATCAGCATTGGCAGACAAATTTCTCTTTATTATATAATTAAAGACATCATAGATGAATATACATGAAAATTTTGAAAAAATATTAATTTATTATTCAAGTATAAATTCAAATATAGTGACATAGGCATTATATAAATGAGTGCATTATCATCTTTTATAAAAAAATTGAATAAAAGATGTCTGAATTTCATATTTCATAATTGATTTTATTTTAAATTCAAAATATTTTAAAATATCAAAATCCAGGCTGAGAGTGATGTCTGATCTTCACAGAACAAGCAGAGTTGGGTCACAAACTTTTCAGATGGACAAATGATAATAAAATATTTGGCTTTAATAGTCCATATAATAAAATATCATACATAAAAAACTCATCACATTTTCATATTTTAGATAGAGCCCCAAATACCATTCAAATTCTACAACAGTAAGGGAAACTATCTACCATTGGTGGAAAATGTTGTCCATTATTGGTTATGTAAGGGTAAATATTCAGTGTAATCATAAGTATACATTCTGATTAACATTCCATGTGAATTCATGGAACCATCGCAAAATCATATATATATAACCATTTCCATTTCTTGATCTTCTTAATCATTGATAAGACAAAAATTAGGGGTGAATTATGCAATTTTATTATCAATTATCGTTGTTGATTTTAGCTTATACAATAGAATTTATAAAACCTTAACTTAAGATGTATAATGATAAGTATAGGTATCGTCCAAGGGAAGCTAGTAAGGAATTCAATTAGTGATCTACTTGAATAATTTGGCCCTAATTAGAGTCAATTTAATCTTCAATGAATATCAAATTAACCTAATTAGATAAATAATTTAGAAAGGAGGGTAGAAGAGATGGGAAGACTAGAAGAATTAGGGATCTCTAAATTGACTTCTGTGATCCAATAAAAAGGATCAAAGGAGTCAAGTAGAGTGGTTAAGAAGGAGATTTGATTTTGGTTGTTTTGGGGGAATCGTGTATCCAAATTCACTAACTACTATCTCATAAACACAATCTAATATATCCTATAAATTAAACTTTTAATAATTTTTTCTTAATGTGCAAGTTGAATAGCTAGATCAATTTCATAATCTCTCCTCTCAGTCCTAGTAAGGACTTGTACATGCCGCTTAAGCCAAGCAATTTAATCACAAATTTAATTCCAAGCAATTTAATGCAGACCAAGATCAACAGGAAAAATCTCAAATTTCACTAACACATAATCCAAATTACACTAAAATTCAAATACAGTGAAGTAAAAAGTACCAAATAGGGTTGATAGAGGATGAAGATTCTCTCTGTCTTGCAGCTGTGAAAGAACCACCTCCAGACTGACCTCCTCAACTTGAATTTTGGCTTTTATACTTTGGTTAAATGGTAAAAATTACCATTTTAAACCTAATGAGTAATTAATTTTGATTCATTGATGTAGGCTTTATCCGAATGATCCGATAAAGATAGAAAGGGGAGGTTGAGATGAGAAAATCCATAAAAAAATGAGCTCAATCCGATTTTAGGACCAAAAGTTATTAATAAATGAAAATTGATCAATATGAGCCATTGGATCAATTTTTATTTATTTAATTTAAATTTTGAAACACCCGCACTACGTGTGGATTGGTGATTGGCTGATGAGATTATAAGTGCTTTGGCGGGTTCATTCTCCGTGCGCCACGTACCCCATCCTGGAAATAAGAGAATAAAATGTTATATGTGATGATTTACACTTACCTGTATTTTTAAACTGTCGTCCCCCAGTCAAATGTGACCATGTCACCTCTTGCGTGCGCTTTGTGTGCACAGCACAGGTGGTGCACTCACCGCCTGTAATAGAAGCAACTACGGATAGCATTTTAGCCATCGGATTCTCATTTAACGGCCGAGATTTGGTCATGTGGCCCCGCAAAATCAACTTATTGGATTTTGGCACAAAAGTCCCTGCTCAACTGCGCACACACAAAAAGACGCCGCCCAAAAATAATTGGAGATATACCCCTCAGCTTTATCTCTACTCCATATTTCTCTTAAAAACCATAGAAAATTCATAGAAAAAATCCGATGAATTCAATAAAACCCTTCAAATAGTTTAATTAGATTTTTACGCCTGTAGTGCGCGACCGATAGTTGTTTTAAGGGCATATTTGCAACCAAAATTCAAAAATAGTCCCTCCAACTTTAGAAATTACCTTAAAATCCTATTTTTATTATGAATGTATTTTTTCTATTTAAAAGTTCATTTCTTCCTCGAATAAATTCCAAAAAAATCGATAAAATAATAGAAGAAATCTAGAAAATTCAATAGTTCATCCCCACAGTAATTAGCATAAAAATTAATTATTAAACCTGCAATTTCTATTTAAATAGAGCTATTAAAAACTTAAATAAATTATATAGATTTATGAATTAACAAACAATTAGGGAAAATTCAGAATTCACTTGGAATATTAATTAAGAAGTAAATATATGATAACAACCCTATTTTAAAATCTTTCAAAGGATAAAATTGTACTAATTATTTGAATTAAAGCACATAATCTCGGGTGTTATCAATCATTCCTTCTTATGACTATTTTTTATTAATGATTTCCTCTTACACATCAAATTCTTAGAAGCGCTTTAGTTCAACATTATTGTCTTATGATATTCAGTTTTCTACATAAGTAAAAACTTTGTTATTCATGCATACTTAAATCAATCAATTTTGTTTTGAAATATTTTTATTTCTAAAAATGGAATATTTTTGAATCTATAAAAACCGTTTGCAATTTTTATACATAAAGACAACTTGTAAGGACATGGAGATATAAAATTGGTAAATCCAATTATTACAGAATTCTTACTGAAATAATTGAGAATTTTTAACTTTAAATATATCTTTGACCAATTATTTAAGCGAGGATTCTGTAAAATTTTTAGAAGCACTTTATTTAAACTTTATTGTCTTGTGTTATTCAGTTTTCTACATAAGTAAAAGCTTTGTTATTCATGCATACTTAAATCAATCAATGTTGTTTCGAAGTATTTTTATTCCTAAAAATGCAATATTTTTGAATCTATAAAAACCGTTTGCAATTTTTATACGTAAAGACACAACTTGTAAGGACATGGAGGTATAAAATAGGTAAATCCAATTATTACAGAATTCTTACTGAAATAATTGAGAATATTCAACTTTAAGTTTAGATAACATTTAATTTGTGTTTTAAAAAATTCATTGTATATTAATATTACGTAAGATAATTTTCTTGGAAATATTTTACAAATTGTGTTGATTTTTCATAGTTGTCTTAAACCTCATTAGTAATGATGAATACATAGTGTTTTCACTGATACTTTTTGAAGTTGTATTGTGATTTGTGAAACGAAGGATTCTGTTAAGGTATTGAATTACAGATATAATGTGATGGCGAAGCCCTCAAGCTATCCGCGTTTTTTTTCTAGGTTTAGTTAAGTTTTTCATTTTTAGGTTAGGGTTTCCCTTATTTTTCCTAATGGGTCCTAAATAAAGGACCCCATGTTATAGAAGAAGCAAACTTTTTCCCTTTGAGAAACCAACTTTTGAAAAGAAAAGAGAGGTCAGAGAGACCTAGAAGAAGGCGGGCCCGCCGGCACCTTCGGCCGCCGCGCGCCGCGCCACCAGCGCGACGCCGAGCGCGCCCGGGCCACCCGCGCCATCCGCGTCGCCTGCGTGCCGCCCGCGCACCGCCCGCACTGCCCGGCGCCGCCCGCTGTGCCACAGCGCCTGCACCCCGCGCGCTCTCACGCCGCAGTTGCCGCTCACGCCCCGCGCCGCGGCGCCCCAGGACGCCGCGCCCCATGCTGCTGCGCCTCGTGCCGCGCCCAGCCGCCCAACCGCCCGGTCCATTGGGCCACCTCACCCATTGGGCCGGCATCCGCCGGCCAGGCCCATCAATCCAACTAGGCCCAGCCGGCCTGGATCCCGCGCCCGAGCGCGCCAAATCGCGCCCGACGCAACCTGAGGTACGCCACGCCAGCCCTAACCCTTTCATGGGCCTCACTCATTGGGCCGCCACTGGCCCATATGGCCCTCCCGCGGCCCACCCCCCCGGGCCATGGTCCATGGACCATGGCCCATCTCCGCGGCCCAGACCGCGGCCCAGACCGCGGCCCAGACCGCGGCCCAGCCCGGCCCCGCCGCCGCCGCCTATGGCCGCCGCCACCGCCCCGGGCCGCCGCCGCCTCCGGCCGCCGCCGCCTCCGGCCGCCGCCGCCTCCGGCCGCCGCCGCCATCTCTGGCTGCCGCCGCTTCTCCGGCCATCGCCACCACCTCCGGTTGCCGCCGCTACCTCCGACCGCCGCCGCCATCTCCGGCTGCTGCCGCTGTCGCCGCCGCCGCCGCCGCTGCCGCCCGCCGCCGCCGCCTGCCGCCCGCTGCCCGCAGCCCGCCGCCGCCGCCCGCCGCCCGCCGCCCGCCACCGCCGCTGGACGCCGTCGCCACTCGACGCTGCCGCCGCTGCCGCCGTCGCCAGATGCCGCCACCGCTCGCCGCCGCCGCTTGCCGCAGCCATCGTCGAGAGCACCGACACCGCGACGTCCGTTGCCGCTGCACTGTTTGCCGCCGTCTTCGTCATCCGACCTGCTGAACCGCCTTGCCACCGGTAGTCGGGCCCGCCAGCGCCTCGACGATTATCCGTGGAGCATCGACCACGTGAAGATAGAGATACCCTTCGATCCCAACGAATTGAGGACCCGCGCAGGACCTTTCCAGGACACCCCACCTAGAGCGGGACGTGCCGTCCCAAACGATCATCCCCGAGCCGGACGAACGGATTATCACGCTCGCGCCACAGCACGTCGACGACGTCCGTCCTGCATCATAATGATATATTCATTGAATCTAATCATTGATTTTAACCATTGATCATGCCACATTATCAGGGTGTATTATGTATTCAGTGCATGTCATGCCAATGAAATAAAAAATACACCATTTATATTTGGTATTTGGTAAGATCAGTCTCGAGACCTTCTCCTTTCCTTTCTTGGCATTCCCAAAATTCAACTATAAGGCATTGTTAGCATATATATTAAAGCTAATATAAATTGTTTCTGCATGACATTACATGACCTCCCCCTTATACTGACACCCACAAGTTTCTTCTGCTGTGTCATGCACTAACAACCCATTATGGATCGAGTCCATGCCAATGCCTAGGTCAGGCATCCCCATCTATCTTCACTCTACGGAACAAGCTTCGGTAACTTTTCTAGTGCAACTATACATAAACCAACAAAATTAAGTTGTTTGGGTGGCCAACTTTGGGCAGCTTGATAGTAAAAAATTTATATAAATTAAATCATGCCAATTTCTTAACTTCTAGAGTCAAAATACCATCTTTGGACGTTATTGTGGCTAAATTTATTTAGACAATTATTCACTAAATTTAGATTCAACTAATTTTTCTTCAAGAAAACACCTTATATTAAATTAACATAATGTTTTATGATTTTGGTTTTAGTTTATATTCTATTAATTCCCATTCCACTTTGTGTCATGATTAATTTGTGATTTTTGGTAAATAAATGGCTTTGCCAATTATTGGAAGGCAATGCATTTTGTCCTCACAATTTTTAAGGCCAAATTTATTTTCCATTACTAAACATGCCACATTAAGTTCACGTGAGCACATGTCTATACAAAAATAAAGCCATTAGAGTTTTAATAATGCCCCGCATTGTTTGACAATAATGCAGGTTAATGCTTGATGATCGGAAAAAAATGTGGATATGATGGGAAGGGTAACTGACCAACAACATCATAATGTTTCCAAGATATCACATAAACTATCTAAATATTGGAAAGATGGATCTGAGTAGAATAATTTATAGTAAATAGTCAAAACCATGATATTGTCCTTCAAAGGAGGAGGAAGATCATGAGGATTCAGTTATCTCATTATTCTTTCCACGATCATGGAACTTGATCTTTTAGTTAAGATCAAGACCTGGAATTCTCTGTCATCATTGTTCCTCAACTCAGGCGAATATAAATCATAAGGAGTAGATTAGGATCCGCTTAGGATTATCCTCTATTTTCAAGTTCTACTTATTTTTTCCTTATTCAGTCACTCTCTCTCTCTTTCTTACAATAAAAATTATATTTCAGATTTTCACATCATCTTACATGTGGGCTGAATTGTCTCAAATTATCTACAGTTCCATTATATTTTTAAGGTAAATTTATATATATTATTTCATAACAATATAAAAAGTAATGACAAATTTCATTACCATTTGTAGGGTAATAGAAGTTCATCCATATTCACAGATGCCTATCCTTTCTCAAGAATCTACTGCCACAACCCAACGTTCCCATTTTTCAAGCATAGTTCATTCAAGACCAAGAAATTATATTTGCGATGTTGAAGATAGTTTCCCCTTACACTTCGGCTCCTATGTGGCTTATATTGTTAGCAAATATACAGGGCATTAGGAAAACATTGAATATTTTTTATGAATATTATGCAGTATTTTTAACACTTATCATCTAAAAAATTATAATTCCCAAGTATTAATCAAAATTATATATTAACTAAATGAATGAAATATAGCTTATTAAGTCCAAAATTATATTACTTTATGGTCTTAATTATCATTTAACATTTAATACAACTTTGCCAATCGAGTCAACTGGATTTATTCTCACATCTTCTTAAGGTTTAATTTGGACAGAGGACACATGGGATTTCCAAGATGGCTATGGAAGAATTAAGAAACTGGACGATCAGACATGGTCCACTTATGTTTAAATACTGGATTTCAAAGACATGGTCGTGCTTGCCTCCCTTTTATTAGGGATGAGTCCAAAAAGTTTAATGGTCAGTTAATTAACCTATAAAAGAAGGCTGAAATTGTGGATCTGAAGTAATGTTGACCACTCAAAACCCTAGAATTCTCCCCATTGATTGTTTCACCCTTGGATTGTTCTACCAATTTCTATTTGGGAGCGAAAAACATCATTTGAATCACATTTGTGTTCATTTTTTAATAAACGTGAAAATTTTCATTTTTTAAAGATAATCACACATTATCTTTAAATACTCATTGATATGATATTCATTATAAGGCATTTGCAATGCTTATAATTGAAGTCCATGACAACATCTGATGACTAAGTGAATTTATGATGGGATCATAATACAAAGATGAATACATGCAGTGACTCATTAATGTTTAAACATGTATTCTTATTCAAAGTATAGGATAGCATTGTCTAGTCGAGATCATATGATGATTATAAATGATCCCCTACACATTAGTATGGCAAAAATAAAATAAATAATGGGCGTTCTTTGGGAAGGTAAATCACTCAATTGATCTGTATGACGCCGGAAATGATATTATACCTAATGCCAAGCAAGTTGATTGTTGCCATTGTTGTGTAACTGGTCCTTACATAGGAGACACCACAGAGATAATCTAGATGGATAGTTTTATTTTAACTATGACCTACGACTTCCTAAGCACCTGCTCTTTGGGAAAATAAATCACTAAATTGATTTGGATGAATCAAGAAGTCTGTGAAATTAATTGTGTTGTCACGATGGAATCATCTGCCCTCATTATTAGAGGAGACACCTTAAGGAAGATGATGTGTTGAGGTCTTTGGCCAAGGTAGAATAAAATAAAATAAGTAGGCATCTAATGATTTCAGAATTTTTTTAAACGAAGTGGGATGATCGATTTGGATGGGGTCAGATTGGGTGAAATTAATTAGTGACAATTTATCTGACCAGATTCTATCAGATGGGGTCAAACAGATGTATCAATCTCATTTGATCAGATTGGATTTGGTAGATCAACCTGGAAACAAATATACTGATATAGTGAAGAAACAAGATGATGACCTGGATTGCATACTTAAAAGTAGGCAGTGCTTGAGTTACCTAGAGAGCCTAACAGCTAACACATGGGGTTTGAGAGTCACATGCTAACAATACTAATATGTTGGTCGATACACTCTAAGTTCAAGTAATTTTATTAAAATTTCCCAAAGAAAAAGAATTTTATGAAAAAATCTCAAGCACTTTGATAACACCCTAAATTTGGTCTTTATTTCATGCTATTAGCACAATTTTATGCATTTAAAGAGCTTAAAATGATATATTTATAATGAGAAAATGAGTTTTAAAGTAATTTCTACTCTTCTAGGGGCTTTTCGTAAATTTTAGTTGCAATAATGCCCTCAAAACAGCTCTCGGTCATTGTTGCAAGTGTAAAGATGTTATTTAAACTGTTCCAGGGTTTTATTTCAATTATTTAATATTTGTTTTAATGTTTTTAGGAGAAACCAGAGGAGAGAGAGTGCGCAAGGGGCATATACACAATTACTTTTGGGCGGCGTCCAGCAGCAATTCCGGCCTTTTTAAAGGAATTTTCTGCAAAAAAGAGAATTCAAAATGTGCCAGCCAATGAGAGAGCAACACATCATGGCGTGTTAAAAAAAGAAATGAATAAATAAATCAATTTAAATCCAATGGATTTAAATTGGTTTAAAATTCATTTATTAATAACTTTTGATCGTGCAGTCCGATTGAGATGATTTTTTTATGGATTTGCTCGTCTTGATTCCCTCTTGCTATGTGTATGGTTGGATCATTCAGATCCAGCCTACATTGATAGATAAAAATTAATTACTAAGGGGGGTAAATTGGTAATTTTTACCATGTAACCTAAGTATAAAAGCTAAACTTTGAGAGGGGGAGCTCATTCTTGATGGTGCTCTATCACAAATGCAAGACAGAGAGGAGCTCCAGCCTGGATCAACCTATTTGGTACTTTTTCCTTCTTTGTATTTGAACTTTTGGTGTATTTTGGATGTTGTTAGTTGAATTTCTCAATCTTTCTTCTTGATCCCTGTCTGAACTTCTAAATCGCTTGGCTTGAGCGGAATGTACAAGCCCTGACTAGGATTTAGAGGAGAAATTGAGAGATTTCCTAACTATTCCAAGTACATATAAAAGAAAACTATAAAAAAACTTATAAAAAGGGTTAACATTCTAGGATATTAAATTTTCTATTTCATTATCCAATAGAGTAGTTATTACTGAATTGTCAAACCTAAAGAACCAACCAAAACACTTCTAAATTTTCTTCTTAATCTCTCTAATTGAATTCTTTGATCCATTCAATTGGATCAATTAATTCAACTTAGAGCCCCTTATTTCATCTACTCCTCTCATCTCTTCTACCTCCCTTTCCAAATTTCTAATCTAATTAGGGTAATTTAATCTCTGTTGAAGATTAAATGAACCCCAATTAGGTTCAAATTATTCAAAAAGGACATCAATTGGATTCCTTACTAGCTTCCCTTGGACGACACTCGTACTTATCACTACACATCTTAAGTAGAGTTTTTATAAATTTTATTGTATAAGCTAAAATTGACAACGATAAGGGTTTAAAATTGCATAAAATTTACCGCTATTTTTGGCTTATCACACTTCTTTATGAAATTTCCAAAAGAGCAAAATTGGGGGGCACCCTCAATCGATAGCCTTGGAAGTCATTTTGAGTGTCTTTCCATCTTCGTTTTTTCTTCTTTTTGAGTATTGCTTATGGTGAGATTGGATGGAGAGGAAATCAAATTTCTGGTTGTGTGGTTTGAGAAAAGAAGGATATATTTAGCCCCCTAAAGATCATGTGGGTACGTCTAGAGGTCCAACATTTGAATGATTTGAAGATGCTCATTTAGGGAATCCAGAAAATAAATGATTCTATCCTTGCAAAAGTTAAAATTTTGGTTTATCTAAGTTTTATTTTTTAGATCCATATTGAATTTGATATTTACAATGCAATTAATTTTGGACTTTAGCCAACCAAAGTTATGATTCCAAGTAGTAGTATCGACATCAGATTTCAGGCTTTGATGGATGTGAAAACCATCCAATAGGGCTTCCTAAAATGGGTTTTTGGCACTATTTAGGACATGAACCACTACTATAGCTGGCATTAGTGTTTGGGGCACCCAAGACAACCACCATGGTTGTTTGTGCCAAGAAGGTCACCATCCTGACTGAAAAGCATGTACCATTGCCAGCAGCAATGGCCATGAGTGCCAGGTGGACACCACCATCCATGGATGGTTACCAACGCTGATGTGGAGGCACCAACACCAGTGTGTAAGCACCAATGCTGATTGCATAGTTCTTGATAAGTTAAGCATTAAATTATTTACAATTACATGAAAAATTTAATCCCTTTGGTTTTTTAAAATGATTTTTCCTTGATTTTTCTAAGCATGAATCTCTTGTTTGGATTCATATTTAATGTGTTTAAACTCTTTGATTTTCGAGTTTAAAAAAAAATTATGTGTTATGATTGGTGTTGTGTTAAACCTGTATGAATTTAGTGTTGGTTCCCACAAGCCAATATGATAAGTAAGATGAATTGATGAATTAACACAAGGCTGGGGTATAGAACCCCCATAATTTGATGAAGCAAACTCTAGGCATGTATGCAAGTTTAATCCCATCAATTAATAAAGATACTGAGACACTGACATTAAAAAACTTAATTTTTGGTGGAGGAAACTTCAGGCCACTTGAGCATTAAAGACCGACGTACCATCAGATATTAGAAAACTTTTAAGCCTCATGCAATGGTTTCTCAATAACGTATCATGATTGGCGGATAAAATTCTAGGTTATATATTTGTTGAGATTTTGAACCTCACAAAAAGAATACCATTTTCTCCGTTTCCAAGCATTTGAGGGTTATTTAGATTGATAAATTTTAGTGGGATATCATATTAATGAATATAATATCTAGGAGAATATCTTAGTTTTATAATGGAACTAATCTACAATAAAGAAATGTGTTATCAAGTAGTCCACTACATGGGATATTTTATGCCAATCATTTTACAGTCCAAACATTATGGTTAGCTCAAGAACTGGATGATATACTTCTGATTGGCTCAAGAATAATCAGCCAGTCTTTATGCTTGAGAATGATCCCCAGTTGAGCTTACATTACGTGATAATGAAGGAATATTAGAAGACTAGAAAAAAATAAACTGTTCATTCTGATATGGTTCACTGCAACCCATACTTAATGAGATATTAATGTAATCTGAAGACAAAAAACTAGAGTCCATGAGATGATGAATGATGGATGCATTTGAAAATTGTAATACAGTTTCAAAGAGTCTATTCAAATATTCACATGGACCAGGGTGTCTTTAGTATATGGTGGTGTGCTGAAAATAATTGAATGTAATGGGATGTGGCATGTGCTTGGAGAAAAATTATCTGTTATGTAAGCACTAACCTCATCATTCAATTTCTTCTCAATTTGTAAATATAGATCATTATTTATTTTTACAAGCGCAATAATTAGGTCCTTGTTGAAATATTAAGTTGCTGAATAATTTCAAGGGGAATGCTCAGAAGGAAAATCCTAAGACCCGATAATTGGTATGATTAATGAGAAAGGTGTCCCATGTCCTTGAAAAGAATATTTTTACTATAGAAAAAAAAACCACCAAAAAAGTGATGTAAAATAATGTGACGATGAGCGCGATGGCGGGATTTGAATGCTGCAACTTTTAAAATAACAAGAAGTGGTTGGATTATTGCCGATTTAGAACAAAGATCAGGAGATGACACGAGAAGTCTAAGGCCGGTTGTTGGGGATTTGTCAGCCCCCCCACCGCTCGAATGCAGGAGGAGGGGGGCTTGACTGGTCTACCCCTTTGAGAGAGGGGGCACTGGAATCGAGGTGCCCCTTTTCCCTCTTGTTCCTTTTGAGGAAATGGCCCATTTGGGGGCTCATTTCTCTCTTATTTTAAGGGGTGTTCATCCCCCTTGAACCCTAATCAGTTTTAGCAGCCGTCAAGTACTTTTTGTTCATTCTTCTTGTCTCTTCCACTTTTCTCCTCTCCATCTCCATTGTTTTATCTTCATCAATCCTTGGTGGCTACTCCCTTGGCTTGGGAGTAGAAGGAGTTGCTGTACTGCACCACACGAGAAGCCATTGCCCTGCACCGAGAGCCTTGCACGTTGACGTCATGCCGGTGACGTAAAGAGGTTCTTGTTATCTGTCTCTATACGTCGACATTTATCTCGTCCGGGTTGATTACGCATTTCTACCGTAGCGTCTTGGGTCGTTGTTTTCTTCAACGAGTTTCAACACCGGTAGGTGACCCCAAATCCGCTAGACCACCGACGAGAATGGGGAAGACAATCATTGTCTGAAAGTGTCCCAGCTTCGTCGTTGGCGACTCAATCCAACACCTCGAACGAATGAATCTAGTCTCACAGAGAAAGTGGCTAATTCTATCGTCTACTCTCCGGCAAGGCGATGAGATGCGGTACTGGAAAAGATAATTTACGCTGTAAAAGAAAGGGAAGAAAGAGGACGACCTGTTGGTAGTGACTCAAACCGTATATTGATGTCTACTGGATGCAAGAGAATGCTGTGTTACTTAAAAGACGACCCTTGAAGGATTATATGCTCCAAAAGTTGCACGACCAAGTGGGAGTACCTGAATCATTCCAGCAATATAGTACCCCAAGTGATGGATGGAAGAATCAAACAGCTCAATAGCTCCAGAAGTCACCTTCGGACCAAAACCAGAGTTGTTAGACTGCGTCTGAAAGCGATGATGTGATGAATAAAAGCCACGATCAACAGTCCTAGCCGATGGACCAGGAAGAAGGAAAAATGGTGCAATGTCCATCAGTCCTGATTAACCAGCGTAGCTTCGTTCGTTATGGACTGCCAGCCACGTGCACAGATCGAGACCAAAATATTTGTATGGCCTGGTAATCCTTCGACGAAACTGCCAGGATAGACTGCACCCAATCTACAGGGAGGATGCGGACTGCTGAACTGTCGCCGTGAAGATATCGAGCCTCGAATACACAGTCGGGTTCTTTTTTCGGACGGTTGGAGTGGCAATTATCTATGGGTATCGTTCAATCTGGTGGGTGAAATTTCTACACGAGGAAAGATGGATCGATGGGACGAAGAAGAAGCCTCAGAGGAGTGCCAAACGTCTTCGACCGGAACAGAGAAGATTCAAATGCCACTACCGATTCTGAGAACTGGCAGGGGTAGGCGGAGGCGATTGTAGAATAAGGTAGTGCAGAGGACGGGCGATGGTAGCAACCTTACTCCTCGGCCGTTGTCTGCGATCGGCTATGATAAACGAAGGTGTCTTCCTCTAGGTTACCACGTTCTGCCCTCAATCTCCATACAAGAGATGACAGGGATTTCAATAAGAAAACTGAACGGGATCTTCTATTAAACCTGAAAGTCTGGCCATGCATTAGGCATACCAATCCTTTTATAGGTAGGATGGTTGACTTAATGGGTCCAAACAAACAAGTACAAAACAAAGCAAGATACACGCCCAAACAGGTGGCCTATTACTGTTCATAAACATAAAGGAACGCATAAATAAAATATGACCCGATAGATCGTCAAGCCGTGTACTTGAAGGTCGGGTCTTTCGCGTCGGTTTGGACCTCACGTTGCAGTTGCTGGCGAGCTTGAACAGGAGCTTCCCAATGGTCATCCATCAAAAAGTAAATGCAAGTAGTAACTCACTTTGCTAGAAGAATTTAAAATCATGGATATATTTTAATCGTTGACAAGTGGCTGAAATAGTGGAGGAGAGAAGATGAAGTTGAGGCGAAGAATATCACAAAGGTTGGAATAATCACTGTATGGACAGTGAAACTCAAGTTTTTTTTGGAGATATGTAAACCTTAAATTTTTTATTTTGTTCCTAAGTTTATAGAGATATCTCTTAAATTGTGAGGAATTGTTGTTCACTATAATTTAACGAATATCCCATATCATTAGTTAATGGAAAGCATCCATTTGATGTTTCTTATTATCTCCAACTTTATGTTGCTATTAAGAAAATCAAGAACTATTTGAACAAGGTTCATATTTCTGTGTTTAGGAACATTTCCATGGGAACATTACCCAAAACGCAGTAGACACATACTTAAAATAATTTATTTAGAGTTATGCACAACTCTCAAATCATGTCTTGTGGGTAAAGTATCCATGTCTCAAATTTTGAAAATGGAGTGCCAAGGAAAGTTTTGAGCTGATGCATGCTGATTTATATGTCAAAAATCCTAAAATAATAATATTTTTTATGACATTGAGGAGAACAAGACTCTAGTATGTATTTCACATATATGATGAAGGATAAATGTCAGCTGACCTATCTAGATATACCTTTGATGAATGGTTCATGAAAGAGTTGGAATGGAAAATTGTTGATCATATTGTTATCTATGACGAGCTATCTAAGTTTGCTAACAATGCTATGGATATATACACGTATCTTAGCTGCATGCCTGCTGAAACTTTTCCCAGTAGATCTATGGATTCCAATCCATGAGTTGTGTAAAAAAGGAAGAAAATCTAACTTACAGTATAAAAAGTGTTGGGAGTTTGCCCATAAGATGAAGCTTGACTTGGATAAACTGGACTTGAAATAAGACTCCTTTAGAAAAATTGGTACACTAAAAAAGCGTGGGGAATATGCCCATTTTCACAATAAAAAAGCCTCCTTTAGGAAGTGTGGGGAGTATGCCCATTTTCACATTAAAAAGAGCCTTATTTAGAAAAATTTAAAGCATTTCATCCATTACACACCACTAACCAATTCTGCCTCTCAAAGATGAGCCATCGTAGAATCAAATACAGGATGTTTAGTGTATTTTAGCCTTACTCACTCCGCGCTCATAAGGAGAATTATTAATATTTTTCTAAAAATTAGAAGTCCTTAGTGACATACTTAACCCTAATTTTTTATTTATCTAGCACGAGCTTTTATCAATGAATATTAGGATCCACCAAACATCCTGTGAATCCCAAAAAGTGGTACTTATTCTCTTTAGTTCATGCATTGACTCTGAGGTCACAAAGAAAAAGGACATCAATCTTTCTATATAATCTGTTCTTTTAAGGTGAGAGTAGTCATTTAGCCTCACAGATCACCCATTTACATTCAAGAGGCTCAAGTTTGCACGAGTAATATATTGAGAGTTTTCTAAAAATAGTGCCTAATAAAAGGTCCTTGAGGTTCCTTCTGAAACACCAATGAAACATGTGTGATATAATTTGTGGTGTCATGTTTTAGGCCTATAAAATAGCTTCCTTGAGGTTTCTATCATATATATCTGCCACTTAATGATATTGTTTCATATGCTCATAATTTCATTGAGCACCCTTTCATGGCACATGTACAGTAGTTTCCAAAAATATTTGCGCTACGTCTTTGTTCCTTGTATGCATATTGACTTGAGCAGTCTGAATTGCCAGATTAAGAGCATTAACATCAGTATGAACCACCAATTAGAATCTAAGTCTGACAAATCTTGAGAAGTATGCAGTGCCAATTATCCAATTTGGCTTCCTCCCTCGAAGTGTGCATCAGAAATTGGAGACGGAGATTTTGAGAGATTACTATACATATCAGTATGCCCTTTAAGTCTCAAAATCAGTATATCTTTGGCTCCCTCTCTACCCTAATCTCAGATATTTATCATCCCTCTGTTTAAAATAACAATCAAAGATCTTTCAAAAGTATTAGACAGTCATGAATATTATTAGTACTCACCCATTGTATTGACCTGGATGACCCCTACGTTAGTAATAAACTCTTGACTGACAGTATGTATCTAAACTTGTATAAATTATATATTTTGTTTTCACATCTTCCTAACAACCATAGTATTGATCAAACACTAATCTATACTTGAATAAAAAGCCACTATTCAAATAACTCATAAAACAAATACCTCGATCCTAAGATACCATCATGCGATGATTAAAAAAATATGAATTTTAATATCTATAAACTAAATTTAAATAATTCCATAAGGGTGGAATTATCCCATGCCAGATGATTATTACAATTTATGCTATGACTATTAAGCGAGTTCAAGGTTAACTTTCCCAGCCTTGAAGCTTGCATGTAGTATAACCTAATTATGACATTTTATTCCAAGTTGAAAATTTTTGAACATTTATCTGAATAATAATATCATACCAACATAATCTTATTATGTAGAAAATAAGAATAACAATATGAAGGAAATATATATTTCAGCGTGATTTAGAAGCATTTATTATATTCAGTGAAACCCATTTAAGTTTTTCAATAAAATCAATAAAACCTACTTTTAAAAAAATTGATAGTTATAGAAGCATATCAAGTGCTTTTATCTATGAGTTTATCCTCATAGATAAACTTAACTTATATGATATTGTCATATTTTTCATTGATAATGTAAAATTCTAAAATGAGAGATAACTTAACTCCCTACATATTGTAAGTACATCAATATTTAACACTTTTTAAAATCATAAAAATACAAATAAATCACCATGTTTTAAGAACATTCATCATCATTTATTTAACCAAGATTTATTTTCTCTATTTTATGTATGAATGAAGGAAAGCTATAATCTCTTTCCGAGATAAATCATTGTAGACACATTTTTTATCCTCACACCATCTATACAATTAATTTACATAATGCATGGGGGTTTGATCTCTTATATGTTATATTATAAACATTTTATCCAAAATGACATCAAACATAATAAAATAGGAAAAAGTGTGGGAACTTGATTTCCCAGAGTGAATAGCAGCAGGATATGACACTGTGTCATTGTCGATGGTTTGTCAACAATAATAATCACAACAAATTGTTATGAAATATGTAGAAGGCATTTGTTCTCATATATACTATATGGTGATGAGGACTATGATGAGCATGAAGTAGACCAATATCCGATATGATAATATGCAATTCATACATGTTTTTGTATAATAATTCATGCATTTCTTGGGCAAAATTGGTAAGCTATATTGCATATAAAATAGCTATTTTGAAATAATTTGAATATAATTTGATGTTTTAAGTTGTTCTAATGGAAATTATAATTTTAAATGATAAAATTTGGTGAAAGTTTCATGACTAAATCAAAGATATTTGATTTTTCAGAATTTATATGGAATTTTTAGGTTAAAAGCGCAAAAGAAGGCCCATTAACCGCCGGCCCCAGCTGACATGGAAGACAGATCTGTATGGTGCACCATGTTAACAACTAAGGGAACAAATGGCATTGAGGGGGCACGCATGGGGGCATGCGTATGCAAGAGTTAGAGGAGCAATGGGCAAAGAAAAGTTTTTAATAAATAATATATGCCTCGTTATTTATAACAAAAAATAATCTTAAAAGCTTCCATATGGGATTAACTTTCTTACTCGTTTAACAAGTAAGCTTACTTTGATGGCGCGAAGCTTACCTCGTTATTTATAACAGAAGGAACATCTTCGGAGACGTTGCCAGCGACATTGACATCACTGCCGGCTCACGTTCATCCAGCCCGGCAAGCCAAGGCAACTGCCTGAATGCCTGGATTCAGATATCTGGGTAGAGAGTGCACTGTACTCGTTATCCGTTGATTTCACCCGTATTTCTCGAATTCGTGTTTTTGGCCACGTTTCTTGTGTTTTCCCACCGTCGAGCTCTGTCAGTGATGGGGAGGGAGACTTCGAGCCTTCTCCATCCCTCTCCTCCCACTCACAGACCATTCCCTCCTTTTCCTTTATCTGTTTTTTTTCTCTATTCTTTCTCACTTTCTATGCGTTGCATTGGGGGGGAAGTCCATTCTATAAGGGCCTCCCCCCTAATGGACCTTCACTCTCCCTATTTCCCTTCTTTGGTACTGCTAGGGGGCCCATTCATGTCCTCCCCCTTATAAAAGGAAAGGATGGGCGCCCTAGCCAGGTTTGGACTTTTTTTTTTAAAGAAATTGTGTTGCAAAGGAGCTGGTCCCGTTCTTGGAGAAGAAGAGAAGAGCGTGGAGGAAGGTGGGCAAGGGAAAGAAGAGCCAGGGTAGGGAATAAGGGCCACGTCTTGCTCGATTGCCATCAAAGTTTTCCCGTCCTCTTTGCCGTCGGTTACTCCAGCAGTCATGGGCGCAGTGTTTGCCGTCCCGATCTCCTAGCCGTCGCTCTCATCGCTGGGTGGCAAGCGACGTCGATCGGGCGCTCACGGTCCTCCCCTTGACCATGTAGGAACCTCTCGGGAAAGCCCGAATCCAAGTGAGCCTCACACTCCTCCTGGCCACGATCGCAGCTACCCACGACCGCCATCAAATGAGCCTGGTGCCCTAATCACCGGGTGTCTCAGGTTGATTGGGGTCGCACTGACCACGACCTGGTTAGTCAATCGAGGGCACGTAGTCCCAGTGATCGGATTGCCCTGGTCGAGGAAGCTGACCCCTCAAGCCTGGTGATAGCCTTTAACGGCTCTAAACCCAGGCCTCGATCAACCGGGGCTCCCTGCCCAACGACCCTCAGATTCTGTCCCTAGCTGGGATGGGGATTGTCAAGACGGGGTCTCTCCCCCATCGGACGGTTATCCGCTCTCCCACATTTATCCGCTCCAGCCCCACGGCTGTCTTACCTCGCTGACCCATCTCTTCCGGCATATCTCACCTTCGTCTTCACTCGTGCAAGATCTGGACGCACGAAGCAAAAGAATCTCGCTGCGTAGACACCGACGAGGTACGACGTCTCCCTGCCTGCCCGTCACTTTATTTTCTGCAGTCCATTTTCTGATTGCCTCCACCGCGCTCGGGTTAGATGTAGGTGAGAGGGACAGGGTGAGCGTGGCTACGTCTTGCTTGAGCGTCTATCCCTTGGTACGAGTCAGTGTTAGATTAATTTCTTAATCTATGGAAAATTATATATATGTATGTATATAATTGCATATTGTTAGGCTTAAGTATCTCCTCTTCCTATAAATAGGGGCCAGGTCATTGGGTCATAGGGTAATTGACTTTTCTCCTGAGCATCCCATTACTCAGAGAGACTTCAGGAAGTCATCCGGTATTGATCCAAAAGGCCTCCCCTCAAGCTTGTTCGATTCAACTAAGAGAAGGCGCGATGGATCGAGGTATGTTTTACATTGATTTACATTCACGTACGATCTTCAGCATCCTTGAGAATCGATGCAAGCCTCCTGTGGATCTAACAAGTGGTATCAGAGCCACACTTGCATATGTTCTTAAGGGATGAAAATTTTATTATCGTATGTGTTGCATGTTCATATTCATGCAAAACTCGTTCATCACACATTCAGATTTGATATTTATGATTATTGTCGTCATGCGGTATAAATGATGTAAGATGAGATAAATTTTTCCATACTTACATTTTTGAGAATGCCAACAAATTCAGATTTCAAAGGCGGCCGCCACCCTGAGGCGGTGACCCACCCGGGAGGCGGTTGACCGCCCTTAGGCGGTCGCCACCCTGAGGCGGTCACCGCCATGAGGCAGTGACTGCCCTTGAGGCAGTCAATGACCGCCCTCAAGAGCGGGGCCATTAAGGGCCCCACGGGACCCGAAATTGGCGGCCCATATCGGGCCGCCCAAGGGCCCCGTAGGGAGCCCTAACGGGCGGCCCATTTCGGGCCACCTAGGGCCCCCCCGGGAGACCTAACGGGAGGCCCATTTCGGGCCGCCCAAGGGCCCCGAGGGTCCATTAAAGGGCAGCCCATTTCGGGCTGCCCAAGGCCCCCCAAGAGTCCCTTAAAGGGCGGCCCATTTCGGGCCGCCCATGGAGCCCCGCGGGGACCCATAATGGGCAGCCCATTTCGGCCTGCCTAGGGCCCCCGAAAGCCCCCTAAAGGGCGGCCCATTTGGGCCGCCAAGGGGCCCCGCGGGACCTTTTATGGGTAGCTCAAATCAGGCTGCCCAAACGGCCCAGTCCCCGTGGAATTAACAATAGGCGGCCCATCTTGGGCTGCCTTGGGGCCCTTTTAGGCATGATATAGATGGCCCATTTTAGAATTCCCTTGGCCATTAAAAGACCTTTTAAAAGCCACTACAGCAGCAATTCCAAGGCAAAGCTAGTCCATATTAGGGCTCTCAGCGATAGAAATATCAGCGTTCAAGTTGCAAATTAGCCATTGAAAAACCGATTAAACCAAGTTTAATGGATTTTCACCACTAGCTGGCCCAAGAAGGTCCAAAAATGTATTGGTCTATGTTAGTTGAATGCAAGACTGGCAAATTATGATTGGTATTTGGACTTGAAAACACCCACCATCATGGATAATCAAAAGTATTCATAACACCAGTCGAGTGCATGCAAATTCAGTACATTGTCTAGTGTAATGAGTTTTTGACGGAAACAATATCCTGCCAAAGTGGGCTCTTTTGTGGAAATCATTTACCCTATACATTGGACGTAGTGTACATATGCCAAACGTCGGTACTAGCTGGCCCAAAGGAAGGCAACTACTGGACGAGACTTTGTACACTCGTGATAAATGACATGAGACAAATATTCAGCTAATTTTTCTTGTGATTGGTTAGTCGGTCCAAAGACAGGCTTACTAGTTAACGGGAACTTTTTTGTCTATATTATTATTCACAACAAGATGTCAATTGCAGTTAATGTTATTGTCCAAAGATGATACATTAATGTTGCGCATGATGTCTTGCAATGGGGTTGTACTTTATTTGCAATTCATTTCCCTATGTGAGCTATTTGTCCTATTCTACAGCAACTGCACATGAGTATATCACCGTGCAAGGGCATAAAATTCCCATCTTGAATCCCAATAACTTTCAGACGTGGAAGAAAGATGTAATGCTTGCCCTCGCATACTCAAATCTTGATTATGCCATGAGATCTGAAAAACCAGACGAAGCAGATGAAGAAAACCTAGAGGCATGGGAAATATCAAATCGGTTAAGTTTGATGACGATGTAACGTGTTGTGCCTGAATCTTATCAGGCAGATCTTATTCGAGAAGATATCATAGCAACAGAATTTATGGCAGAAATTGAACATAAGTTTGCAACTCATGAAGAATCTGAAGTTCATGAACTATTACACAAGTTGATTTCCATGAAATTTCATGAAAAGGGTCGCATCAAGGAACATGTTTTGGAAATGTCCCCTATAGCTACTAAAATCGGACAATTGGGCATGGATGTATCTGAAAAGATGCTCATGCACCTTGTGCTATATTCAATTCCTGCACCATATAAGCAATTCAAATTGGCATACAAGGTTCAACGTGAAAAGATGAGTCTCAACGATTTTATTTCGCTCTGTGCTCAAGAACAGGAACAGCTGATTATAGAGCGTCATGAAAGCGCCAATTTGACAATAAATGCAAAGAGGAAAATCAAGAGGCGGCCAAAACTAAAGCAAGCTGAAAATGGGCCACATCATAAGAAGCAACAGAAGCATGATAAAGTTGTGACTTGTTTCCATTACATAAAGAGTGGACATCTTAAAAGGAATTGCCGTAAGTTTCATACTTGGCGAGCAAAGAAAGGTAATCTGATCTCCCTAGTTTGTTCAGAAGCTAATCTTGCCTCTGTGCCCTTAGACACGTGGTGGCTCGACTCTGGGGCTACTATTCATGTTAGCATGTCTATGCAGGGTTGCCTCCATTGCCGGACACCGAGTGCCGTTGAAAGCTTCATTTACACCGGGAATGGCAATTCAGCACAAGTGGTGGCAATAGGGACATTTAGGTTGCACTTAAAGTCTGGATGTTGTTTAGACTTGATAGAGACTTTTGTTGTACCGTCTTTTAGACGTAATTTAATTTTTGTATCTGTTTTGGACAAATTCAAGTATACTCGTCTATTCAGAAATAGTAAAGTTAGTCTCTTTTATGAATCAAGTCTAATCGGCACTGGCTCTTTATTAAGTGATAACAACCTTTATATACTTGATGTGGACGTCCCATCCAATGAATTTTTGCATACTAATGCAAAAAGGGCCAAGAGGAAGTTAACGAATAAGAATTCCATTTCATTATGGCACAAAAGACTTGGGCATATTTCTCATCAGAGAATCGATCGTCTTGTGTCAGATGGTATTTTGGATCCCTTTGATGACAAGAATATCCACACTTGCATCAAGTGTATTAAGGGAAAACAAACAAAAGATAAGGGAAAAGGGGCCATTCGAGCTTCAGATGTCTTGGAATTGATTCATACAGATATATGTGGACCATTCCCTACAGCAACTAGAAATGGTCAACGCTATTTTATTACTTTCACAGATGATTATTCTCGATATGTCCACTTATATCTCATTCATGAGAAATCAGAATCTCTGGAAATGTTTCAGAAATATAGAGCCGAAGTTGAAAATCAGCATAATAAGCGGATTAAGACCATAAAATCCAATCGTGGAGGAGAATTCTATGGCCGATATGATGGTTCAGGTGAACAATGTCCAGGACCTTTTGCTAAATATCTATCAGAATGTGGTATTGTTCCTCAATACACCATGCCAGGTTCACTCCACATGAATGGTGTTGCCGAGAGGCGAAATCTAACACTCCAAGATATGGTTAGAAGTATGCTTGCAGAATCGCCTCTTCCAATGAATCTCTAGGGTGAAGCATTCAAGACGGCTGCCTATTTACTTAATCGAATTCCAATAAAGGCGACTAAGAAAACTCTATATGAGCTTTGGACAACTCGCAAACCAAGTTTGAAACATTTACACATTTGGGGTTGTCAAGCAGAAGCACGACCCTTATTGCCTAATGAACGGAAGCTTGACTCCAGAACTGTCACTTGCTATTTTGTTGGATATTCTGAAATGTCTAGAGGTTTTAAATTTTATGACCCCACTACAAAAGCCATTTTTGAGACGGGAAATGCTCATTTCTTTGAGGATGTTGAGTTTGTAGGGGGAGATAAAGTTCATGACATTGTCTTTACGGAAGAATTAGAGGATGCCCCTTTAGTTATTGTTGATGACCAAGAAGATGAATTGATCACACTTGGCCCACCAACAAAGGCACCACTAATTCAAGATTATGCTTCATGCTCCTCTATTCTAGTTAAACAAACATCACAACCTCAAATACAAGTGCCCTTAAGGAGATCCACTAGAGAAAGAAAATCTGCAATTCCGGATGACTATATTGTTTTTCTCCAGGAACATGAGGCTGATTTTGAGATCATGGAAGATGATCCTCTTAATATAAAACAGGCCATGCAGAATTTTAACTCTCAAAGGTGGATAGATGCCATGAACGAAGAAATAAAATCTATGGTTGACAATGACGTTTGGGATCTTGTCCCATTACCCGAAGGTAAGAAGCCCATTGGCTGCAAATGGATATTTAAAACCAAAAGGGATTCAAAGGGTAATATGGAAAGATATAAAGCACGTCTTGTTGCCAAAGGTTTTCCTCAACGAGAAGGCATAGATTATAATGAGACTTTCTCCCCGGTTTCATCGAAAGACTCCTTTAGAATTATAATGGCACTTGTAGCGCATTTTAATCTTGAACTACACCAGATGGATGTCAAGACTGCATTTCTTAACGGAGACATTAATGAGACCATATATATGGTTCAACCAGAAAACTTTGAGATCGGAGATCCAAAGTCAATGGTCTGCAAATTAAAGAATTCCATCTATGGTCTAAAGCAAGCTTCTCGTCAATGGTATAAAAAATTTCATCGAATTATTATCTCTTTCGGTTTTGAGGCAAATTTAGCAGATGAATGTGTGTACCATAAGTTTAGTGGGAGTAAATACATATTTCTCGAGTAATATGTCGATGACATATTAGTTGCCACAAACAATACAAACCTACTTCATGACACGAAGAAATTTCTGTCGAGTCATTTTGAGATGAAGGATCTCGGTGAAGCCTCATATGTATTGGGCATTCAGATATATCGTGATCGCTCTCAAAATATCTTAGGTTTGTCTCAAAAGGGATATATTGAAAAAATCCTTAAACGATATGGCATGGAAGATTGTAAACCTCTAGACACTCCTATTGCTAAAGGAGACAAGTTCAGTCTTGATCAGTGTCCGAAGAACAATTTTGAAAGCCAGGAAATGCAAAAGATTCCTTATGCATCAGCTGTGGGGAGTCTTATGTATGCACAAGTTTGTACACGCCCAGATATTGCTCATATTGTTGGTGTACTTGGCCGATATTTAAGTAATCCAGGTATGGATCATTGGAAAGCAACCAAGAGAGTCATGCGATACCTTCACAGAACAAAATGACATATACTAACATACAAGAAATTAGATCAATTGGAGATCATTGGGTATTCCGATTCTGATTTTGCTGGATGTGTTGATAGCTGAAAGTCTACTTCAAGCTATATTTTTCTGTTAGCAGAAGGATCTATATCTTGGAGAAGTGCAAAGCAGACGTTGATAGCATCTTCTACTATGGAAGCAGAATATATAGCATGCTATGAAGCATCAAATCAAGGCAATTGGCTGAAGAATTTTGTCACAAGCTTGAGAATCATTGATAGCATTGAAAGACCGCTGAAGCTCTATTGTGATAATCAGTCAGCCGTTATGTTTGCCAATAACAACAGGAGCTTAACGAAGTCAAAGCGCATTGAAATCAAGTTCCTAGTTGTGAAAGAAAAAGTTCAGACATGGCAGTTGTCTATTGAGCATATTGGGACAAACTCCATGGTAGCGGATCCACTCACGAAAGGACTGCCGCCGAAGGTCTTTCATGAGCATACAGTTCATATGGATTTAATACCTCATGAGGATATGTAAGTCAGTGGGAGTTTGTATTTTGATGCTCATTTAGTAATAGACACATTATGGAGTTTCTTTTCATGCATGAGTAACCTCCTAAATTTAAGCACGTCTGAACAAACTTCAGTTGATCTCCATTCAGAATCTGGAGGACTAAGTTGAAAATGTACACGTATGAATCACGTGTTGTGTAATTTCCATGCTACACATCCATAAATGATCTATGTCATTCATTGAATTGGTGCATGTGATCATTGTTTGGGTTTAGTTACTATTAATGTAACAAAAGCCCCTTGGTTCTATACCAGTTTATGATGGACGAGATTGGTTGAAATGTCTTAATAATGATAGCAAAATTTTGAGCTCCTAAAGTGATGACATGCAATATTTTATTAACATATATACATTGTCCAAGTGGGAGATTGTTAGATTAATTTCTTAATCTATGGACAATTATATATATGTATGTATATAATTGCATATTGTTAAGCTATCAGTTATAAATCCCAATTCATATGTGATTCACTTAATGACGGGATTAAGACATTTATAACAATAAGTTTGGTAATTAATTGTGTAGAGGCTAAGCTTGTCTTAATTATAATAATGGGATTAATTAAGATAGGCTTAAGAGGCTTAAGTATCTCCTCTTCCTATAAATAGGGGCCAGGTCCTTGGTTCATAGGGTAATTGACTTTTCTCCTGAGCATCCCATTACTCAGAGAGACTTCAGGAAGTCATCCGGTATTGATCCAAAAGGCCTCCCCTCAAGCTTGTTCGATTCAACTAAGAGAAGGCGCGATGGATCGAGGTATGTTTTACATTAATTTACATTCACGTACGATCTTCAGCATCCTTGAGAATCGATGCAAGCCTCCTGCGGATCTAACAGTTGGGTCAGCCCATCACGTGTGGGCTACATCCGACGGAGTTACTCTGTTCGGCGCTGTAATCATTCTCGTCCCTTCGGACGAGGCTTGAGAGGTCTACCCTTCCACCACCGGGCAACTCCGTCGGTCTGGGGAGTCAGTATTCCTAGCTAGTCGGCACTTGCACATATCAAATTTAGTTGCCTCTTGCATTGCATCGTAGTATATTTTCCGTTCAGGATTTTTGGTCGGACAACGCCACCGATGTAGTCCTATACCATTATCATTAACCGGTACCGAAACATCATATTCGGTGTCTATCGGACGACGTCCCCGACGACATCCGACATAATACCTCCTTTTCTTTTCTTTTTTTACAGGTCAAAGGTGCATCTATCGGACGGTCCACAAACATTGTGGCTGTTATGGACACAGATCTAACAGACAGGAAGGAACTCAACTTTAATGAGAAGATCCAGTGGTCAAGGGGTCTATCGATCGGACGGTTCACGTACAATCCAAATATAAAGGAGTTAGATCCAACGGCTGAAAAAGATTCTAATTTTAAAGAAGAAAATATAGTGTTCCCGGAGTGCATCGATCAGAGGGCTGGCGGCTAATCTGACTATTTTTGATCCAGATCTGACGGCTAAGAAGCAATCCAAAAATCAAGAGAAGATCCATTGGTGGAAAGCAATCCCGATCGGGATTATCGGTTGATCCGATGGCTAAGGATCATTCCGGTCATAAGAAAATCGAGAAAAATGCCATAAAAATCATTAAAAAATCAGAAAAATGCCTAAAAATTGAAAAAAAATCCTAAAAAGGGCATTTTTCAAAGGGCCATAACGGTTGACCCGGATGGTTTTTTGACTTAAAATATTTTTGATAGTTTCCTCTGATAACTACCTATTTTCTGGCCTAAATTCCTATGAAAAGGCCTCAAAGTAATTTTTAAAATTATGTTTTGTATGTACTCAGAATTCTGAAAAGTTGTGAAAGGAAAGAGTTTTCAAAGCATCCAGTTCTTCCGTTTTTGTGTGGCTACTAGAAAATGGCTAGCCAGAGTGAAACAAAGCCCACAGAGACGTGAAGAATTGTGTTTTCATCAAAAGGTTAGTGAATTTCTTCTCTTCTTATTTGTTGATTCATGTTTGAGGAAGACGCAAAGGCACCAGGAAAAATTTACGGGTCCATGAATATATGAACGTGAAGAGAGCATAACTCGCACAGAGATGAAATCAAGGTTAGGTAAAGAATAGATTTTGTTTTAATAATTTTATTAGAATAAATTTAGATTTAGATAAATATCCCCATTTTAAACCACCACTTAGGGCTTTATGTTTTTGATCTATGAAAGGAGAAAAGTACATTAAGATAATTCCATCAACCTTCTCATCTTTCCATATTCTTAAAGACATACTAATTTAAATCTAGATACCTTTCCTCCCTGTGGATCGATCCTTGCTCACTCTATATTAGGTTATTTAGTGATTAAGGAGTAATAAATTTGTTGTATAAGTTGATTTTGCCTAAAACAACACATTATAAACACTTACAATCTACTTTTCATGATACCAATTGACTGGTACAAATATGAAATGAATTGATTCATCTTACACTAGATGTCGTGAAGAGTGGTGTGCTAGAAGAAATGGTTCATCACCACTAAAACCTTCAAGAAAAAAGATTTCTGGGGCTCTGTTTCATGATTGATTCCGAATTCCTCATTTTTTTTTAAGTAATAGACCCTACCCTTGATGCCATATCAGCAATATGATATCTTTAATATCGTGGATTATAGGGTATTAAGGACTGGTAAACCCAAAGACTGATGATTCTAAGGGGCAAGATATGAATAAAGATATGTAAGGGAGTCCCAGGCAAGAGACGGAGAAGTGAAATGGAGAAACATGAACAAAGAGACCAAGGGCCCTCATTGGAACTTTTAGGGTTTTGAGGGCATTTACCTAACTGTGGCACCTCGAAATGGAAAATTTCCCACTGAGATCACGTAAAAGAATATAAAGGATGACAGAGTCATAAGAATATAAATATTTTTATGACACAACATTTTCAAACCATAAACCACTTTTAACAATGGCCAACACACATCAGTCAATTCCAGGCATCATAATATTGGATCGTTTGGTCCACCCAGGATCCAAGGTAGGCTCTAGATCAGAAACAATGTTCCCACCTTGTCCATGCATGACTGGTGTGGCAAGTTCCACAAACTGTTGTCCAATAGATCACCATCTGATTGAACGCCCTGCCTTCCTTCATGGGCTATTAAGTGCACAAGTAATTGAGAAATTCGTAGTGCCATGCGATTAATAGTCTTATCTGGCCTTGAAGATGTCCACACTTGTCATGCTGATTAGGCAACGGGCCAGTTAAGTTGGTCCTTGGCCCATAGACCTTTTTCCATTTCCTTATTTTATGTACAAAACCCTAAAGTCAATACTATATTTTATCACATAAGACGCATCTAAATCAGCTCTAAAATTTCCAAAATATTTTGAATTAAGGAAAATACTTTTAACAGATTGGAGAATTTTAATCCGAAAAATTCAAAAAATAATAACAAATCAAATTATATTATTTAAATGTAGTTTTGGTTTATTTTCAAGCTTCAATCCAATTGAGATTAAGTTCCTTCTTTCTTGCACTAATTCTTAATATGTGTTTATTTAATGTCCTATAATGCTTAGACTGATATGTTGACTGCGTAAATGATGGATAAATCCCAATGTTCGAGGGATCATAAATTGTCACTATTGAAATGATTTAATACTGAAGTTATCTAGTGGGAATGGTGGGTATAGAACTGGTCGACGACTAGTTAAGGACTGGAACCAAATCTCAGTTGGGTCTGTGCTAAAATACGGGGCAATGACTGGTATGATTATTTTATAACTCCGGCCGGCACAATTGAAAATTTTCACTAGATCTCCTCTAGGCCCTACCACCTCCCTCCTCTCCTGGCCTAGAGGAGAGACCAGATTCATTGCCATTTCCCTATCTGCTAAAACTGACCAGGATCTAAAAGTCTGGATTCGTTTGGGCCACCAAAAACTTGACCCATTAGCCACATCAGTCTAAGACTCGTCAATGGTTCTTATGGAATGCAAACAAAATTCACAAAGGCCCACTCACAGATCCCTAGCTGGCCCTGCTGGGAGTTGTCAACAGGCACCACATTAACTGCGATATACGCGGCTGCGTGTGAGGTGACACCGTCGTCTTGTTTGTTCTTTCTTTCTTTCAACAACGTGTTTGTCCCTATGAAATAGCGTGATAGGAATTTTTGGCAGAATCTGCAACATAGGATCAACGCGGCGTACATACAGTGGGTGGATGTCTCTCATCATGAATCTTTTAATTTTATCTGATATTTCTTTATTTCTCTTAACATCTTTCATTCCCCCTTGTCTCTCTCACTCACTCTCTGACCTTCCGTCTTAAACACCTTACTATCTCTTAAAACCTCGCGAAGTCCTCGTTTGGTTTGTCTAACTTTCGTTCTCTATTTAATTGTTTAAACTTTCTCCTCTTTCTCCGTTCAACTTCTCGCAGATTAGACATGCATATCTACAGTCCCCCATGATTGTCCATAGTCCATAGAGCATAGTTAACGATAAGATGACCTAGAACATATGAAAGTTGGCGACATTGGAAAGATATAGAACATATTAGAGAGAGAGGTGTAGAAGACATCAACATTGCCAGGGAGAGAGATCCGAACGAGGAACATTTGAGGGAGAGAGATATCGAAGATATCGAATATTACCGAGAGAGAGAGAGAGAGAGAGAGAGAGAGAGAGAGACATAAATAGAGAGAAGATAGAGAGATAGATAGATAGATAGATAGATAGATAGATAGATAGATAGATAGATAGATAGATAGATAGAGAGAGAGAGAGAGAGAGAGAGAGAGAGAGAGAGAGAGAGAGAGAGAGCACGGGTTGGGCAAAGGCCATGTCGTGTCCTTTTTCTCCTCTGCAACGTGGGATCTAAGGAATGATGTTCCTTATCCAGCCAATAGGAGGAAAGCACCTGTCAAGGTAGAATTCTAAGAATTTGTGCAACACAGTTTCGCTTTACCAACCGATAAGACTCAAAAAAGCCACGTCAAAAAAGAATACTATTGAGAGAATGCTGGCTGTGAAGCATTAGTATACCATAGTTCGTAAGTTCCTGATTTACCATGACAGAAGTAGGTGAATGTGGCGGATGACAGATTTGGTCAGGGCTTGTAAGTCTGCTCGAGGTTGCGTGCAAAAGAGAAGTTTACATTCAACCTAACCGGACGAACTTATTTTTGCAAACACTTTCTGATCTTTCTTATCTCTGTTCAGTACATATCTGCCAAGTTCTGTTTGTAACAGCGTTCGCCGCGTTGTCGTTTTCTTTCTTCTCTCTCTCTCTCTCTCTCTCTCTCTCTCTCTCTCTCCATTTATCTATCTATCTATCTATCTATCTATGTATCTATCTATGTTTGTGATCTCGTATATTTAGCTTCTCCGGCATCTTACTGAGAACCCTGTGTATCTATCTATCTATCTATCCATCCAATCTACACCATTAAATCGCGGAGACAAAAACCAAAAGATAAGACTGGAAGGTTTGACGTTTGGCCATCACTTCATTCCCCTCTGACATCGCTGCCGATCTGGGTAACCCAACTTTGCCGATCTCAGTGTGTATATACAGGACTCAAAGCTGTAAAACGAGCTAGTCCAGTGGAACCGTCTTAAAGTTTAAAATAGGATAAACGGAAACATCTCAAATGAGGAGAAGAGCGAGAACCGTGGATATTATATTAAAAAAACTGGCTTTCATTTCCAGAAAGAGACGATCAAGTTAATGGCTATCAACCGATGAGTCGATGTGGAGCCAAGCCGCCAACATTCTAGAAGAGTAACGAAGGGACGAGAAAGAGCATCTAGGACAGAGCCATGTTGTCCTCACTCTACCAAACTTACTCTGTAATGAAGGTAGAAGGCTAAGATTCCTCTGACGAATTTCAAGAGTAAAATGTCATTTTTCTTCATCACGTACTCTGCCTACAACTCTGGACAGAGAGAGAGAAGAAAACTCTGACTTCGTTACCGGAGGAGTTGATGCCGACGCGCCAGCGACGGAAACAGACTTCTTACCTACGCGTTTACTGACCCCCTCGCTAGAAAAGGAAACAGAAGAAAATCCATCTCTTCTAACTTGAGCGCGACCTGTTTCTCTTGTGATTGAGAGATTCAAAACTATATTCTCTCCATCTAATTATTAGAATGAAAGAAAAGAACCAAGTGGCCCAATCTCCACCGTCCGTGGCGTCTATAAATGAAAGCGCTGTAAGCCTTAGCCAAGCATCGAGAGCCTGAGAGTTAGAGTAAGATGACTCCCATGGGGGTGTTCCTGGGCATCTTCTTCACTCTCAGCGCTGCGGTGGCGGTCTCTGCGCACTACGAACCAATCCCATCTCCCCCATACACTTACAGCTCTCCTCCTCCTCCTAAGGAGCACTACGTCTACAAGTCTCCTCCTCCTCCGCCACCTCCTAAGGAGCATTACGTCTACAAGTCTCCTCCGCCACCGCCAAAGGAGCACTACGTCTACAAGTCTCCTCCTCCTCCGCCACCTCCTAAGGAGCAATATGCATACAAGTCTCCTCCTCCACCACCGCCTAAGGAGCATTATGCATACAAGTCTCCTCCTCCGCCACCTCCTAAGGAGCACTATGTATACAAGTCTCCTCCTCCACCACCGCCTAAGGAGCACTATGTATACAAGTCTCCTCCTCCGCCACCTCCTAAGGAGCACTATGTATACAAGTCTCCTCCTCCACCACCGCCTAAGGAGCATTATGTATACAAGTCTCCTCCTCCGCCACCTCCTAAGGAGCACTACGTCTACAAGTCTCCTCCTCCTCCTCCTCCGCCTAAGGAACACTACGTTTACAAGTCTCCTCCTCCTCCGCCAAAGGAACACTACGTCTACAAGTCTCCTCCTCCTCCTCCGCCTAAGGAACACTACGTCTACAAGTCTCCTCCTCCTCCTCCGCCTAAGGAACACTACGTCTACAAGTCTCCTCCTCCTCCTCCGCCTAAGGAACACTACGTCTACAAGTCTCCTCCTCCTCCTCCGCCTAAGGAACACTACGTCTACAAGTCTCCTCCTCCTCCTCCGCCTAAGGAACACTATGTCTACAAGTCTCCTCCTCCGCCACCTCCTAAGGAGCACTATGTATACAAGTCTCCTCCTCCTCCGCCACCTCCTAAGGAGCACTACGTCTACAAGTCTCCTCCTCCTCCTCCTCCGCCTAAGGAACACTACGTCTACAAGTCTCCTCCTCCTCCTCCGCCTAAGGAACACTACGTCTACAAGTCTCCTCCTCCTCCTCCTCCGCCTAAGGAACACTATGTCTACAAGTCTCCTCCTCCGCCACCTCCTAAAGAACACTACGTCTACAAATCTCCTCCTCCGCCACCTCCTAAAGAACACTACCTCTACAAATCTCCTCCTCCTCCGCCTAAGGAACACTATGTATACAAGTCTCCTCCTCCACCCCCACCTCCCAAGGAACATTACAAGTACAAGTCTCCTCCTCCGCCACCTCCTAAGGAGCACTACGTTTACAAATCTCCTCCTTCGCCGCCTAAGGAGCATTTCTACTATTACCCATCTCCGCCGCCGCCGCCGAAGTACTACTAATTGTCTCCAAATCCAGTCTACCGCGCCAGAACGGAGAAATAAGCTGCGGTTTCCTCGAGTATCAATCTTCTTACGGTGTAGTTTCATCTAATGTATCGTCTTTTTTTTGTTTCTCGTGCTTCCCTTTGTGTAAGCTGTACTCATCGTACTTCAATCCTAAGAAATCTAATAATGGCGTTTGTCCAAGAGCTGGTCCTTCAAGTCCTACGGCTAGATCGACCCACCGAGTTCATGGCAGGTTGTATGAGATGGTTTGTAGGTGCGAAATAGTACACGTTTTGCCGAATAATACATGGAATAAGTCTAAATTATTGGGTTAGAGATTAGTTCTGTTATTAGCGCAGTCTCCGGGGATAAGAGAATAATTGGTGGCGTAGCCAACAGGCATAACTTTTAAAGTTAATAAGCACACGCTGATCCGTGTAGCTAGGTGCTTTTTATAGTTGCACAAGCTGAAAATATTATTTTTTCTGTCCTAAAATAAAGGTTATTAGTTCCGCAAGTTCATTTCCTTTGACGTTTCATTAGTTCTGGGCTTGGAACATATTCGGAATAATATAAGGCATATTCCAATATCGCTAAAGCTTAAATGATACCCATGTCGTATCCTTTTTTTCGTCAGAGACGTGTGGAAATTAAAAACAAATACACAGAAGGAAAGGTGCGGAGTGTGGTTAAATAATAATATATTATCTTTGGTAGTTCCTTAATTGCATTTTTGGAGTGTTTGGAATAATGCGAGATATGAGTGGGGTTTTAAAGATGTATCCAGAGCTTATATGATGCTCCTACCTTATTTTGGTCAGTCGTGTAGAAATAAGAAGAAAGAACGCTGGATAATATTCAAAGAATTCAATGTTTATGAATGAAACGGCTTTAGGATTCGGCGCGTGATGTGACATAATAATGGTGTGACAATGATGGATGGTTGATGACGTCATCGTTAATCCTCATGTCACCCATCCAAGAAAAGTGAAAGGTTTTCTGGCCTCATATTTTCGTCACAGAATAAGCCATGTTACCTCACTGTGACGTGACTGCATCAACGGCCCCGCCTTAGTCTTGTTGGACTAATGACTGGCCGTCATCCCTTCAGTCCAATTTCGTCATCCGTCACAATATGATTTCAGTCATCAGTCATCCGTCACCGATGGCTGATGACTTTTTGGATGACTGAAATGCGTATAAATATATACAAGTAAAATAAAATAAAATAAGAGAGTACCTTCTAGACAGAGATGATGAGCACGATTGCCATCTTTGACAAGGATGACAATAATGTAGATGGCGACACAAAAGTGGATGATGGGGACAACGGCTATCATTGGCAATGATGAGAATATAACAACCGCCTTTGATGAGAATGACCACAGCTGACGATTGGGACGATGACCGCACACGACGAGGACAATGACAGCAGACGACAAGGACAGGCAGTCACTGTAAATTGGATGATGACTGTCGACAATGGGATGACTACCGATGAAGATGGGGCACAGCTGCCAACAACGGGGATGATGACCACTCACAATGAAAACAATGATCATCACGAGCGAGATGACGACCATTGTCAAAGATCATTGACGACAGGGATGCCTACCTTTGGGAGGGGAAACGGCTGCCAACGATATGCGCAATGAATTTTGATGAAGAGAATGACTACATATGACGACAGGGATGATGAGAAACTAAAATGGGGACAACGTCTAGCAATGATGGGATGACCACATCCAACAATAAGGATGAAGACCATTGATGATGGGGAAGACAATCACAAATGAGAATGTGATGACTGTTGATGATGGTGATGATGTCCGTCGAGGACGAGAACCACGGCCATGAACTATTGATAAAGAGAACAAAGAGTATGGATGATGGGGACAACAACTATTGACAGTGGGAACGGCAACCATCATTGACAGAGAATTATTGTCGTCGACAAAGGGGATGACAACCATCATGGATGGGGGCAATCTGTCGACCGATGGGTATGAGGATAACTGTGGATGAGGATGATGAATATAATCAACGGGGACAATGACCCTTGGCGACAAGGACGATGATTGTCATTGACAGAGATGGTGATGGTCATTGACAGGGACTGTATCCAGCATCAGACTGTTGTTGACATTGTTTTCTCTCACTATCTCTCCCCGCACTCTCTCTTGCTCTTCTCTCTCACACTGTTTCTCTATCTGTTTCTCTCACTGTCTTGCTCTCTCTTTCTCTCTCACTGTCTTGCTCTCTCTTTCTCTCTATCTGTCTCTCTCTCTATTTTTCTCGTGATCTCTCTCTCTCTCTCTCTCTCTTTCTGTATATCTCTCTCAATCGCTCCCTCTCAGCCTCTCTTTGCATACTCAGTTCATTTTGTCATCCATCCATCTTTCGTTCCATTTTTCATCATGGATGAATTATGGAATAGGACTGATGACTGAGTTGAGATGATGAGAAAACAGGGATAAATGACGATTCGGACAAGCCCACCCCACCTTTGTTCTGGCACTCATTATCTCTATCTCTTTCTCTCCCTCCCTCTCTCTATCTCTCTCCATCTTTATCTTCCTCTCTCTACTCTTCTCTCTCTCTCTCCTTCCTTCGGTCTCCCCTTTATGTGTACCTGTCTTTGTCTCTATCTCTCTCTCTCCTCCCTCTCTCCTCTTATGTCTCAGTCTCTCTCTCTCCCTCCCTCTCTCCTTCTCTCTCATCTCATTCCTGCATCAAAATCCAACATGGCAGTTTTCCCACTTGTATTAATATGTGTAAATAGGTTTGTGGAAGGAAAGGAAAACATGCAAGGGGAAAGACAGAAGCCTACAATTTTCCTGTATTAAAGGTTATCGATGCCGAAAAGTAAATTATTCAAGCTTCATAATGTCACATTTTTTAAGTTCTTCATTATCTGTCATTTCACATGTATATGGAAACCTGCTCATGGAATTAATATGGCCTGAAAGCCAGTCTCACATTCATGTCTCGTTTGAGTTAAAAATAATATTAATTATTTTTTGACTTGCAATGTTCTACTTCAGTCTAAGGACGAGCATTAATACATGATTTAAGACAAGGTCATACTACAGTGATTGCCTAACTTGAAACATTATTAAAAACAGGATGTTTGATAAATACATTGAAATATCTAGATGAATATCTGTTTTTACTCTTTCTCACATGATGAGATGGTTGGTATTGTATGCACAGACACTAAGAAGAAAAAAATTATATGAATCAATCAATTGGAATCTATTCATGGTTTAATACTAAAATTTCAACCATCTTGATTCATGTAATTGTTGTGTATGTATTCAGACCTGAGAGCCTAGGGACATCTTGCGGGCAGGGGGCTATGTTTTTTTCAATAGCCTAGGATTCTAAAGATGGGACTCCAAGAAATTTTTTTATGATTCATTGCCAAAATTTCTCATTTTACCATGTTTTCTATTATGGTTCATTTTTTATGAAAATTAAGCTGTTTAAGCCCAAACAATTATTCATAAATAAATCATTAATATTTCTGCATCTGATGCTCTATCATAATCCCCAAGTGGATGACCTCTTATTCTAGTACTATGGGAATGAAATGAAATGTCTAATTATAGAAAATGATAAGTGGTTTAAAAAAAAAGATAGTGTGATGTAAAATAAAATTTTAAAAATATATTATAGTTTGAACCCAGCCAGGGGATTAAATGTTTTTTAAAAGACATTTTCAAATGAATTCCAATAAATAAAAATTACATTTTAAGGGTCTTTTTTGGACTTTGAAATGATCATATCATAAATATTCAGGATATTTTTGTCTTATTGAGATGTTTAATTTTAATTATTTCACTATAGGAGTGCATATGATTATATGAAAGAAAACTTATAACAATGATATTATCTTTCAAAAGCTGATATCTACCATGTATAAGAAAAGTACCTAATTAATGATGCATGAAAAATAAAGAGATGTGAAATTTTAACTCGATGTCAATTTTTCCCAAAATTTCCTTGAAAATTTTGTGAATAATAAAACCATAGGATGACACTCTTTTTATCCTAAAATAAAATTCAAAAAAATTATATACATTCACAACAAAGAATAAACATAAGCAACAAAAAACAGATGTACAATAAATGCCATCAACTTGAACATTTAACATTTCTTAATTTTATCATTATTTCCAGTATAGTTTATATAAATATTATAGAGATAGTTTCAATTTTCTGTCTGACTTTTATATATGTTATTTGAAAATAAAAAAATATTTATTTAACACTCACACACAACATATACATAATATTATAAAATGTGATAAAATGATGGTTATGATGTTGATAGGAGATTTTCATAGGGGGAAAAAAATGTAGAAATTTTTTTTTCTCATTTATAATTGACTAATGTGGTTGAATCCACTTATGTCGGGAAAAAAGGTGAAAATAGGAAAGCTTTATGATATTCTGAATAAACTTATTTAACCTTTCTGATAACTTATTTTGATTTTATTCTTTGTGAGATTTCAAAAATATGCTTATTTAATATTTTTACATAATTTTATTTCAAATTGAATATCTCAAAAATATTTAAAAATTTTAGTATTTTTTTATAACCAGGAGATGAATATATATTTTCAATTAATTTTGACTTAATATTTTATGATATAAGATTTAAAGATGCGACACATCATTTATAAATATGAAATGAAGTTATTTTAATGGACATGGACCTCCACTATAGGATACTTATATTTTTTGCTGCATTTGTAGTTGTATTGTCTTATATTCTGATATTTAATTAGAAAAAAGTTTTTATTAAGGGCCATGTAGCTCTTAGTGCTAGGAATTTTGAACCTTTGAACTACACAATACAAATTCGGTTGCATAGTAGAATATTGAAGGATTTAAGGAAATTTTCATTGAAGTCATTCAGGGTCCAAATACCTTGTGTGTGTGAGCCTGAATGATGCAGGATGATAGGTGATGCGGGATGATGGGACTGACCGGGTAAGGGAGGCTAGCTTGACAAGGGTAGGATAAATCAAACCACAATTCACACGATCAAATTCGAAGATTTAAATCCAGTGTAAATACTGATGGTGCAATCCCTTTCCTCGATCGAGGGCGAGAGTACAGCTTTCATCCACCATGGTTAAACAAGTGACAATTGCAATAAATCGAACGGTCGATTACGAGAAGATTCAAAAATGCTTAATCAACTAATCACATGAAGATTCAAAAGCTTGATCAACTAATCCGACTGCGGTGGGAAAACAATCAAGGAACACTAGAGGGAGAACACCGACACCAAATAGGGAAGAATGGACCTTTGGCACAAGAGTAGTGCGAAGATGCAATGAAGGAAATTCTTGACGCGTCATTGGCGGGGGCGAGTGATGTGCGCTTGAACAGGGTGTCGCAGATCCAACTGCACGGTCAGTTGGCGGGGGGTCAAGGGGGGAGTCGGCCCTTTGCGGGGTTCGGGCCAGCGTGATGCCCTACGTTGTCGGGGTGTTGTCCGGTCGGCACCGAATATGATGGCTCAATATCGAGCTAGTGGTATCGAACGTCAACGGCGTCGTCGTCCCATGGGTGAAAACCTAAGTGGGTAATATAATTACAATGCAATGCGAGATGCATCTAGGTGTCATACGTGCACGAGCCGACTCACGGGAAGTGCCGTACTCCGAGCTTGACGGAGTCACCCAGTGACGGCAGTAGCGATCTCTCGACCCTCTTCAGAGAGGACGAAGACGACTACCGCGCTGAACAGAATCAATCCGTAGGGGCCCACGATGATGGGTGGGCTCGGCCCATACTGGTAAGATGCTCAAGACGATCGTAATTCATGCTCAACCTTCCTCTCTCACCTCTATCTAACCCGAGCGCGGCGGAGGCAATCAGAAAGTATACAGCAGAAAATAATGTAACGGGCAGGCAGGGCGACGACGTACCTTTTTAGCTATGGCGCGCCGAAGTTCTCTGCGTTGATGCATCTAGAATGGTCGAGGAAGAAGTCGGTGGCAGGAGGTTCCGGAGAAGGAACTTGCGGGGTATGTCATAAGCCTAAAAATGCATGTAAATATGTCGTTGATTTGACGTTTAGACTTATACAATAAAATTTATAAATACCCTTAATCACTAAATATAGAATATGGAGCAAGCAAGGTGTCGAACCACAGGGAGGCAGCAAGCAAGAATTTTATCTAATTTTTAATGAATTAATTCAAGGATGAATTAATTTTGCAATTAATAAACCTTAATTATACTTAATAATGTTTTTAATTAATCAAAATCAACTAAAAACTTAATTTTGATTTTAAATATTTCGGTCAAAAAGCTCAAGATATAATTATTTGAATTATAAGATTAGATTAATTCGGATTATTAATTTCCCAATTATTATAAAATTTTAAGACAATTTTTATGGTTTAAAATTGAGAATTTAATAATCAAGAAAGGGATTTTGAATTTGGAGTTCAAAATGGACGAATTTATGGCTGAAATTTTATTTTTAGGATTTTTATATATTGAATTAAATTTCAAAACAATAAATTTTGAAATATAGAGAGATAAACTAGACGAGTTAACCTAGGGAGAGAAAGTGAAGAATTTGGGAAAATGTGAAATCCGACCTTAAATTAAAAATCTATAAATGCAGAATTATTCAAAATAGATGTAGAACTAAAGATTAACAATCAGATTTTGAATCAGACTCAAAATGCAATGCTAATTTCCTTCAAAACAACTTCTAGGGCATGTACATTTCGCCCATGCCTTGGCGTTTTAGAATTGTTCAAGAAGAAGTTCAAAATACAAATGAGAAACTTACAACTTTGAATGCAGGATCAAGATCTGTCGACTTCCAAAGCAACTCCTATGTCTAGGCCAAATCCTTGGGGAGATCTTCAAAAAGTGCCTTTCGCCCTTTTCCAAACCTCTATTTAAAGATCCAACCATAGATATTGTAGAGTGGGAAAAGACAAACATGCCCTCAAAATTTCAACCCAATCGGACGGCTAGATCTCAAGATATCGCCGTTTTACTGAGGATTAATCATAGCCGTTGGATTAATTTATCTCTCCTCCAATGTGTTAGGAAATGGCGCTTCCTGATTGGCTGGCACATTTCTTCCTCATTTTCCCCCTTCTTGGATTGCGATCTGACATGTTGTTGTCCGCGTCCGCCGCATGCAATTATTGGAGAATGATCGTTCTCTTTAAGCGGCTAAGAGGACGCCACGTCGCCTTTTCTTTTTATTTTTTCTATAAAATAGGCAGAAAATGACAAGTTTAGCTGCAATTGTTGATACATGCATTGTCGATTCCACGTCCATTTAATGCACGTGGTGAAATGATGCCGCATGCACGTTGAATCATGTGTGTTGGTTAGCGCGTGCATTAAATGCACGTGCTAATGAACTAAGAATAACTATAAATGCAAGCGGAGAATCGATCTCCGCATGCATTTATTGCATGAAAATTAAAACATACATTTCTTCATCGCTTTCTGCGCCACGTCATAAATGCTTGTAGGCTAATGATTGGCCTGTTATGGCATCGCGATTTGCAATGCCATAATGAGCCAATAATGCTCATTTTTCTTTCTCTTAATTATTTTATTAATATGCATCATTCATTCATCTGAATTTCGGCCGAATGACGTGGATGCCATATTCATATTTATAATATAATTTATAAATATATTATAAATGCTTTCTAAAATGTCATATAAATAAAATATGTTTTATATAAAAAAGAAAATTCATTTCTTGGCTAAATATTGGCCAGAAAATTATATAAAAATATGGAAAAATTCTAGAAAAATTATGAAAGCCCTTACCAACCTTTAGACAAGTATTTAAGGCCCTGTAAAAAAAATTTCTTCGATGAAATGATGTTAAATACCATGTAAAAAATGATAAAAATTAGAAATAATAGTAAAATCAAAGTGTAAGTCATTTATCTTCATTTGTATATGATAACATGCAAATATGGTCATTAAAGCATATAAATATAATGTAAAATTCATCAATTAACCCTGTTAATTGGCAAGTTATCAGTATGACAGCCTTGGGGCCGCACAACATGTCGATGGGGCCGAGTAGGCTCAGATGGCAATCCGCAGACACGGCAACCCCGGACAAGTGTTCGTCAGTCAAACGGTGCTGCGGTAAAGTGGCTTTCTCTCGGGGCGGTTGGGGCCCTTAGTTATTAGCAATGGAAGCCCACCGTTGGCGGCCAATGCGATCATGAGCAATGGATATGGGCGTTTGCAGCAAGACCCCCAGAAAAAGGAGACCCCAACAGATCGGAGGTCCAGCTAGTCAGGCCACCACAGAGTCGACGCCTGTCCTAGCACATGAGCTGGTTTAATGCCTCAGAGCCAAGGGTCAAACGAGAAGTTCCCCACCAGGCTATACATGTCCAGAAATATTCCTAACCAGTCCTCCCCGTTAAGAAAGGCCATGGCCAGATACTGTCCCGATCGGTTGACCCTGCGGCCAAGACGACTCACGTAATGCAAACCGCGGTCAAACAATCCACGACCCGCTATCCCCGATCTGCGTCAAGTCGATCCGCGATCAAGGCAGTTCGCGGTCGGAGTGATCCACAACTCTCACGTAGGAGTTTCCTCAATCAAGCGGCCTCGTCAAACGGGGCTTCGGATGCTGACGGGCCTGGGCGCGGCATGGAAATCGTTCGTCGACTCCCGCTGAGGGTTGATGCTGCTCGATCAGCAAATCGGCGGATCCACGCGCTTGGTCAATGAAGGGGATAGGTAAGATCGCCACGGACGGCCCTGGCCGTTGTTGCACCAGACGGTCAGAAAGAGAAGAAAATGACCGTCTGGGGGAGGGGGAGGGAAACTGTGCCGGTTTGCGACCTGTGCTCGCTCTCCCACCTTGGACGTTCTTCTCACCTAACTATCTTTCCTGAGCCTCCCCTGTTCTTCTTCTTCTGGGAGGCGGGATCTGCCTTCTCTTGCAACAACAAAACTCTTTAGAAAGAAAACAAGTCCGCCTCCTCTTAGGACACCCTTTTTCCCTTATAAAGGAGGGCTAAATGGGCCCTAAGAGGACACAAAGGAGGGGCAGGGGAAGGATTGATCCACTAAGGGGGCCCTTATAGAGTGGGTCCCAATTACAAGAAAATAAGATAAAAAGGAAGGGAATGAGGGATGGGGAGGGGCCCAAGTGCTCAAGCTCCCACCCCATCCTAAAACTGAAGTAAGAGAGAGGTACACACACACATGAGAAAACACTGACGTAAACCGAAAGAAATCGACGAGCAAACGAGAATAAGCAGAGGGAAACCAAATAGAATCGGTAGGTATGAACGTGCCTTCAGCGGGGATATTTGAACTTGAGCGCCTTCACGGTCGCCTTGGCCTGCCGGTCGGGTTGAACACGAATCGGCGTTGATACTGGTGATGTTCTCAGTGTCTCCGAAGATGCTTCTCAGAACTCTAGCCACTCCACGCCATCAGAGTGCCTCGAAACCTAAATGTTATACGGCGCAGACTTGTAGAACGAGGGTCTGGAGCCCCTGGATACAGAATGCGGGGGCCGTGTGGGCGGACTGACGTGTGGGCAGGCGGCCAGCAGGGCCTGGCAGCTGTGCATGGGGCCGGTGCGGGCTAGCAGTTGTGCACGCAGCAAGCGCGGGCAGTCGGTAGTGGGCGCAGGTGCAGGAGGGCAGGTGGCCTTCTCTCGACGGTGGCAACAACGGCAAGAGGCAGCGGTGGTGGCGCGGACAAGAGACAGCTAGGGCAAACTTTCTTTTAGAAGAAGAAACTTCAATTCCAAAAGAAATTCACCGAGTCTTTCTTACAACATTGGCCTATGTGTAGGCCTTGGAGGAAAAACAAAATAAGATAACCGTAAATTTAAAAACCTAATATTAATCGATGTTGACGATGTGTCAACGTGTCATGTTAAAGGACAGTTCTGAAGTTGGCACTGGTGACGTGTCATGACGCGGGATGTCTCATGTGAAGGTGGCATCACGTCCTTTACTGGTGCGTTGTCATGGTCGCCATCACCGAAGGTCCATCTGTTAGTCTAGTTAATTACTTGAATAGCGCAATGACCTTTTTTATGCAGACCTTATTAATTAACAATATTACAAAGAGAATAACAATCTAGGATCCATTCAACCAAATCATTTGGTTTATTTGCCAGCCCATGGGGTGCCAAGTACACATTCTGCCCTAGAAGATACAAAAGAATATGTCAACTCCCTCATGGAATATTTGTTGCCATCATTTATTGTGTTTGTATAATAATTCATACGTGTAAGACTCCTGGATGACTTAGGGTATGGTTAACCAGAAAACCCTAATTGATCATTCGTGCTAGTAATGATGCATAATGAAATCATCCAAAAACACTTTCACCAATATATACTTGCATTATCTTCCATTAGTCAAGCTCTTTTAATACCATTGGGACACAATCAATTTTGGCAACAAAATCACCTTCGTTGTCTTGTTGTTCCGCCTGAGCCAGAAAATGCTTGGAATCCCATGATTAGAGACTTATAGGTTATCGTCAAAGCACAACCATCCATACACAAGGCATCTTTGGTGTCTTATGTCTAAAGACCACTTATACAACTATGGCATGAATCAACCTAACAATATGTATAATACCACCTATGTACTCATGTGGATCAATTTAATGAACTCTTTTCCCCAAGAGCACCTAGTATGTGTCCTTCATATCTCCACACTATTGGCTATGGGATTGACCATACTCATCATATGAGTAGAACTAGACAGTACCATAATTTATGGATATTTTGATGTCCATTTTGAGTATCCTCTGAATAAGGATATTAAGAACACATGTTTAAAGATTTCTCTATTTCACTTAGTCATTGCACGTATCAGGGACTTGCTCAAAAAGAGACTGAGATACCACAAAAGAGAAGAAAAGAGACTAAAAGATTTAGATAAAAATGGGTTATTGGATGAAAGATGGATGCCATTTTTTGAATGGACAAAACAAGACTGAACGGATGACAGTCAAATCATCCATCCACATCATTTCCTTTTCTGAGTCATCATCCATCAATGTCATCATCACAACTCCTTCATCAGTCCCGTTATGTTTTTCGTCAATCCTGGAAAACACCACGGGTGACTACTTTTTGTGATCATATAGTATAAAGAGCAAGCGATCAAGGGAGAGAGAGAGAGAAAAAGAGAGAAGGTAGTGTAAGATAGATGGAAAAAGAGAAAGATAGCAAGAGAGAGAGAAATAAGAGGAAAGAGTGAGAGAGAAAGAGCGAGCGAGAGAGACAAGTAAGAAAGAAGGTCAGAAAGAACGAGCGAGGTGAGTGCACAAGCCACAGAGAGAGAGAGAGAGAGAGAGAGAGAGAGAGAGAGAGAGAGAGAGAGAGAAGAAGAAGAAGAAGAAGAAGAAGAAGAAGAAGAAGAAGAGCACATACGATCTAATAATTTGAACATTGTGATTTTCTCATTGAAATATGTAAGATCACATAATTATGAGATCTAATAATTTTCTCATTGAAATATGTTTATTTGAACATTGTGATTTTTGGCCTAGAAATGTTTTGTAGTTAATTGTGTAATTTTTTTTTATAAAAGGATAAGACTCACGAGAAAGGAAGAAGATAAAAATGAGGTTGAGAGGGAGCCTGACAACTAGGCTAGGCACAATAGGTCTCAATCCAGCTGCATGCTAGTGAACGCAGTAATGTTCAAACCAGCCAGCTGCAATGGAGCACTGGCACACACAAGCATGTGGAGCAATTTATAAAGGCATTGACATAGTGAGCTAGGATCAGGCTAGGTGATGCAATTAAAGGTAGTGTCTCCAAATAGGCTAAAGTAAGCCACATAAAGCAAAGCCCACAGACTCACATGAGAAAATAGAATTATTGAATTCAGTAATCATTAGTAAGAAGAATTTATAAAGTGGTAACGTTTATCATTCTTTTGATATGATATTATACTCTTGTTTTCTAATTTCCATTCAGGCTGAGCCGATCTGCTGACCAAGATTCAAGAATGGCATTGGGAAACTTGTCTTGGCCTCATCCTGACAATCCTGAGCCCAGGACAGCTCCCATATGGCATGGCTAGCTCAAGACACCATGGAGGAATCTTCAAGACATCAAAGATAACAAATTGAATCCCATCAATCCGGAGTTTGAGGTTGTGTTTTGAGTTGATTCAGTTGAGTATCCTCTTTGAAGAATTTCTTTGGGCATCTTAGCCTTATTCACTTTTATACAAGTATCTCTCATTTTCTTTTGATTTAATATTATGAAATAAAATGTTACTTATTACATATACAAATATTCATAAATCATATTCTACTAATATAATATACCTCCTAATCCATATTAATACTCTCCACTATCTTATACTTCCCTTTCTCTAATTTTTTTCTGAATTCCACTAAAAATTAAAATATATTTTCCCCTTTTATATCTGGACCCTAAACTACTCCACTCCTCATATATACTTTATCAATATCTTGATATAATCATTCTAATGATTATCCCTTTTTATCTCAATCTACCCTCTTATTTATTATTAAAAATAAAATACTATTATTCATATCTGTTTCTCAATATATTGACCCTTCTTGAAATATTATATTTACATAATGACCCAATAATCACTTCATAAAATTAATCAAACAAAATATATCTTCTACTAAGTCTATAATATTTATATATAATATATATCTAACTTATTACCTCTATAAATCCTAATTTAAAATCTAAGATCTTGCAATATTAACCTCTTTATTTATTATAATACTATAAATATATTCCATTATCGTGTGGGTTCAATACCTGTAATATCTATAAATAATAATGATAATCATAGTGATATAAATATCTCATCTTACAAAAATATTATAACTCTTATGATATATTTCTACTTTTTACCTATGTTCTAAACTTTCACTGTGTTTGTTATTCTAGTATATAACTAATTCCTCTTATTATCTGTATAATCGTTTTGTTCTTCCTAATCCTAACTCAAGTATAAGATCCATCTTTCAGGACAATCCCTTATGCGACCTTAGTCATCACTAGACATTAGTGTGTTTAAAACCAATAAAAAATATTTGTTCAAATATAAATTTACAATGGCATCAAATTTAAACCCTAACTTGCCATCATCAGAAAGATATTTTGAATCCACCTATGTTGCCTTTTTGATAATTTATTTTAATACTATATTTTTTGTGATTGAAATAATAATATTTTTTAATGTTATGCTAAATGATTTTATTCAAGATTATCGTTAAGGTATTTAAAAAATTCAATTTTTTTTTTTTGAGGAAAATAGAGAGAGTCCCCCAGAATAGGGACCCCCCGTTGCCATTGATATAATGACATAGAAAATCAAGTCATGCATTACAAGGGGGACGAAATCAGGGGGCCACAGCCACCTCTCTTCCAAAAATTTGCCAATCCCCTAGCGTCGTGCAGAATAGCATCGACGGAGGGAGGCCTCCCCTTGAAGATGACTTCATTTCGGTGTAGCCATATCGGCCAAAGGTGGGCGAAGATCCGTTGCCATTCCGGCTCCCGGCGGAACAGCCCACCACTGATGGAGTTCCAAAAGTCCTCTTCAGTAGCGGGGTCAACGCTACCCACCCCGGCCGCCTGCCACACAGCATGGGCCGTCGGGCATCGGAAGAACAGGTGGCCACAGTCTTCCACCGCCCCGTAGCATAGGACACATTCGGCAGTATTCCCCGGGTACCAGCATTGACGGAACTGTCGCGTCACCAGTCTACGCCGCAAGAGATGCCAGCCGAAGATTTTCACCTTCAGTGGGATTCGCCGCCTCCACAGTATTCGACTTCGGGGTATGAGGGAGCAGTCTGCTGGACTCCCCTGTCCCCACAGAATGCGGTATGCAGTTTTGGCCGAAAAACTGGCTCCTCGCCACTCCCAGGTGTCCCGCGCCCCTTCTTGCGGCTGCAAAGAGGCAATCAATCGTTGTAACTGGAGGAAAAAAATTCAATTATTTATATTCATCAGGCAATGAATTTTTTACTTGAATATTTTTAAGAACGTGCATACAATCCTCATTGTGGATATCTTTTTATGAAAGATTTACAGGTATGACACTGAATTTGAAAATATGAAATAAAATAATTTTACGGTGTATGGACCTTCACTTTAAGGCAAGTAAATAATTTTGTTGCTTTTTGTACTCGAATTATCTTATATTCTGATTTTTAATTATAATAAAATTATTATTAACGGAATTCGGATACTTGAATATTTGAATAGCCTTTAAGCCATCAAAAAGTCCTAACGCCTTATTCATACATGGTTCAATATTTTTACCTTAATAACATAAAATGTAAGGTATTAATTCTATCTGTCTTTCTTGTTATTCAAATGTATCAAAAAACTATAAGGATTTATAATTGATTGCTTAAAGTATATGATGATCCATCTGAATAATTTGAATAACGTCAGTAAATCTTCGGAGCTAGATGGCTGATGCTGAAGGAGTCTGTGAACATTTTTTTTTGTTTTTTCCTTGTGTATTGTGTCCTTTTTTTTCTTTCTGTACGCCCATTGTGCAAATGGTAGCTTACTAACTTTGGAGAAGGGACATTAAAACCCGGCAATCGGTTAGAGCTGACATGTAAGAAGGGAAAAAATGGTGTTTACTCGGGCTATAAAACGAAAGGGTTCCTTCTCGGAGAAGTATGACAAGTGGGAACACTGGTCCTCGCACACGCTTGTACTTGCGCCGAATTGCGATTAGGTGGACAATCTACTGATTGCACTTGTTGGAAACCTTTTCCAATCTCCTGCTTATTCCGCGTCTGATCTAGGAGCCCTGATTGGGACAATATTCGCTGGTTATTGCGCCTTTTATATCCTAGCAGGACTTAGCTTCTGGTACGAAATATTTGTACAAGCAGAAATACACTTTATTAAGGATAAAAAATAATGAAATGATGGATCATAGAGGAAGCGACGGATCTGATTAAATAGCTGCCATGACAGGCACTGAATCCGAAACACCAAATAGTCTTCTCTAGAAATCTGTCATTTACAACGTCGGCGAGAAACCATCAAGTAAATGGCTGGCAGAAATAGAGTTAGTCAACGAAAGCATTTAAAAAGAAATACGTAGGGGTGCAGATGTGTGGATATTTATGTAGATATGTAAGAGATAGAGAGATAGATAGATAGATAGATAGATTGGTAGATAGACATAGAGGGAGAAAAAGAGAAAGCGAGATAGAGAAAGAGAGAGATAGATAGAGAGAGAGAGCGAGAAAGAGAAAGAGAGAGATATAGAGAGAGAGCGAGAAAGAGAAAGAGAGAGATATAGAGAGGGAGCGAGAAAGAGAAAGAGGGAGAGATAGAGAGAAAGAACGAGAAAGAGAGAGAGAGAGAGAGAGAGAGAGAGAGAGAGAGAGAGAGAGAGAGAGAGAGCAAGAAAGACAGAAAGAATAAGAGCGAGAGAGAGAGCGAGAAAGACAGAAAGAATGAGAGAGCGAGAGAGCGAGAGAGCGAGAGCAAGAAAGATAAACAGAATGTGTGACAGAGCGTGAGCAAGAAAGAGAAAGAGAACGAGAGAGAGAGTGAGAGCGAGAGAGAGGAAGACAGAAAGAGAGACAAAGGGAGAGCGAGAAAAAGATAAAGAGAGGGAGAGAGAGAGAGAGAGAAAGAAAACGAACGAAAGAGGAAAAAGGTCGCCTCTAGAGTTAAGACGTCCTACCGGCACCGAATTGACTCACTGTTTTTTTCTAGCAGAGTCCTGGGGATTAGGTAGCTTGCGCACGCAGGGGAAAAAGAAATGTTTCAAAGCAAGCCATAGTTAAGTCTCCAAGAAAGAAGGAAAGACGGGTATACAAGGGATCCAAGACGAAACCTACGATTGGTCTATGCTCCCCAAGAAGAAAGGCTGGATTTCTTCCATACCAAATCTGATCACAATTTTGGAGAGAGAGAGAGAGAGAACAAAAAATTGCACCCGGAGACGCTGACGCCGACTCCCCAACGACGGAGTCGCAGACTTTTTGTCGAAGGGCTTACTAACTCCCCTCACAAGTTGCAGCAGAGTTAAATATCACACTACAGGCTCAGTGAGAAACGGAAGAAAACCCCGCGTGTTTTGATGCAGCCATCTCTTCTAACCTGATCAAGACATCACCGGAGAGGTGTAGTTTTTCCATGCTCCATCTCTGCGTCAACAGCCAAAAAAACTGTCATCTGAACGGGGATAATCTAATGAAGAAGACGATCCGGGTGATCCGATCTCCAACCACCATGCTGCCTATAAATCGGGATGCAGTCCTTTAAACTGGGTATCGAGAATCTGAGCTCAAGGTAGGCAAGGATGGCGCCCATGGGGACGATCCTGGGCCTCTTGCTTGCTTTCAGCGCTGTAGCGTCGGTCACTGCGCAGAACCACCCACACCCATCTCCCCATACTCTCAAGTCTCCGCCGCCGCCGCCGCCGCCGCGGAAGAACCACTTCGTCTATAAGTCTCCTCCTCTTCCGCCGCCGCCCCCAAAGAAGCACTACGACTACAAGTCTCCTCCTCCTCCTCCACCGCCACCAAAGAAGCACTACGTCTACAAGTCCCCTCCTCCTCCTCCTCCACCGCCACCAAAGAAGCAGTACATCTACAAGTCTCCTCCTCCTCCACCGCCGCCTCCTAAGAAGCAATACATCTACAAGTCTCCTCCTTCACCGCCACCGCCGAAGAAGCACTACATCTACAAATCCCCTCCTCCTCCGCCACCTCCTAAGAAGCAGTACATCTACAAGTCTCCTCCTCCGCCACCACCGCCGAAGAAGCAGTACATCTACAAGTCCCCCCCTCCGCCGCCCCCACCACCAAAGAAACTGTACCACTACCCATCCCCACCCCCTCCGAAGCACTGATAAATTGCTCCACAGCCAGTCGATGGTCCCAGTGCGAAGAAATAAGAGCTGAACGGTATCTCTACTTCGGTCGCGGTGTACTTGATGCATAATCAAAATTTCTCCCGGATATCCATTGTCGTACGATGCATTTTATTTCTGATAGACAAACTCTGTTTCAACTGGTTAAGAAACTAAGCAAATATAAAAAACAGTTAGTTTTTATCGACCAATCAGAACAGATGTCACAAAAACCTTATGTAACTCATACAAATACCACTTAAAATATAGACAACTGTAGACGCATAACTTCACACGAGGAGGATACGTATACTTGCCCACTTAAAAACAATAACATCTAAATATTTTGAACTAAATTTAAATACCCAAACACAATATGGCACTAAATCGCATGGGAATCGCATCTCTGTGACAGAACTTAATCAAACCACACTTAACCACAGATTTAACTACTCTCTTTACCACAGTAAATGTATGGATTTGTACCTAAATTATTTTCTCTGTGATCCATTCCCTCTTACGATATCATGCATTATGTTCTTTTCCGTCTTGGATTTTTATTTCTTTACAGGGTCCTCTTGGCATGTTTATCCTATTTCGTTTTCTTCATTTTATTAGTATTATGGAATCATTGTGCTTTGATCCTTAAAAAGTAAATCAATGACATTATGTAGTCGTACCCCTAGATTGACACTAGCTAGTTTTTTCAATCTGCAAATCTCAAACCTGGACCTTTTGTTTTCGTAAGCTTGTGGAATGTTTTGTCTATTCTGGTGACCCACTAAATATCCAGATAAGAATAAGAAGTTACAAGTTCCAAATAGTCAAAACTATCAAGGCATGCATCCTTCGCCTCAAACTTTGGATTTTGCAAGAGTTGCTCTGCCGGATAATGAAACTTGTCTTTTCGGATATGTTCTCTTTGATTTTATATGGGAGAAAATCCAGGATCTGTTATAGCAGAGAAAATTCCCCCCAAAAAATAAGTTTCTAGTTTGGGTTCAAACCGTAACTGACAGACTAGATCAGTGCTCAGGAAACTCATCTACTATATTTGGTTATGTATCTATCTTGAGCGTAGGTCTAGGCTAGTGTCTTACTGTGAAAATGACCTGACTTAAAAGGTATTCTTTATTAGTAGAATAAATCACACTAAGATTGACCCTCACAAGGCCATTTAGATCCATCTCACTTGGTGCACTGTAATAAGCTCACAACCCAAAGGTGTAATTTGTCTCTATCACAAAAAAGGACCACACTTGGGGATCGAAACTATCGTTAAATATTTAATCCAAAAAAATATAAATCTCCTGAAGGGAATATAATGAGTGAAGGTTAAACCAGCAGACACCAACCATTGGAAAAACCAGTTATCAGTTGTTAGCATCTTATATTGTTTCAGGAATTGAGTCTAATTCAACTAAATCAAAGGAGTGAAAAGATATTTAAGACAGTTCCAAGAAGGTGACTAAAAATACCCTATCAAATAACTTTTATTGAATATTTTAGATTTATTATTTTTCCTCATATCTTTTGATTAGTATGTTTAATTACAATATTGTTGACATCACCTCGGTAGTGAAGAGTGATGTGTTATAGATGCAGGCATCATTGGAGTTGAGTAAGGTTGTTTAACTACCAGTGTTGATTTCTACGGAAATTGTGCTGGATATGCATCCCCAAGGGGCAGGACGGAGTGATTGATGCGGTAAGTAACGCTGGTCAAGGAAGAAATGGATGAGAAGTACGTCTGATGAAGAATCAAGTGGTGGCATGGGAAAGGTGAGGACCAATGATATCGTCGAATAAGATAATCTAGGGAAAAAGGGGGAAATCATATTGAAAGTCACACTAACCTCATTTTCAGATATCCAATCCATCACTGCTTTAATCCTTATCTCCTGAAAAATAAGAACTGACCCAAACAATATTTTTAATGAGTAAATATCTATGCTAAAATTAGCTCAAATGCTACACTTTTACATATATAAGGGGTATATTTCTAGATTTAGACCATTAGTAAAGATAAAGGAGATAAAGCCAAAGCTACATTTAAAATTTGATCAGGAAACTGATTACGGATTATCAATATCATGGTACCTTTAAATCTGCTGCTGATGCATGTCTTGGAGGTTCCCAAAATTACTTCCAATCATTTCCCCAAAATTTATGCCTTCAATACGTTGTTGAAATGTATCATTGAAGTCTCCAATAAAACACAAACCATTATGTTTATGTATGAGCTATATATGAGCTATATATGTATACACTTAAAACTCCGGTGAGCTATATTCCAGATCACATTGAAGACATATCTGAGTAAGTTTCCTGAATATAGATTATCCGTGAAATACGTGTGTTTCACTCTTGAAAATATCTGTTATCCCTTTGTGAGTTTGTTTGATTATTATTTGAATTCTTAAGAAATTTTTGAGGATTTTGAACTAGGTTAGGTGGGCATAGAAAAGAGCAACATGTGTGGTTTAGAGAGAAGGTGGAGGACTCACACATCTGTCAAAGCTAAGGGGACTGGGGACATCAAATTCTTCACCTCATTCTTTTTAATATGTTGTGTATTCCCCTTTACCAAGTGCTTGTTAGCTCGTCAAAATTACACTTGGGTTAGGGATTTCAAAAACTCAGTCACATATCCAGGGACATAAGGGATAAGCCCCAACTTATCTTTTTTGACCTTTTTATGTTAATCCCTTTTTAAAAAAATTTGAACTTTCCAATGACATATAAATTACTTATTTTTTTACTTAAGTCAAAATTTTTATCATTCTTTTAGATTTTTCATAAGATAAATGTTTTATTCATGATTTTAATTATGTCAACCTCAACCCATTTGTAGATCTAACCGAGTGAGAGAGAATGGAAAATTTTCACTGAAAAGAAAAAATATGTCGGTGGAATAATATATATTATCGAGAAAAAGAGGTAACCTTTGAGCGATAAAGATAGAGGGGGGATCGATGGAATACGATTTATATTGAAGACAATTGATATTGCATAAATCATCTTTTATGCATAAAATAGTAAAAAGTGCATATGTTTTTCTACTTATGCATGCTAAATTTATTTATGTATCAATTGAACATGCATAAGTAAAAGAAGCCAATGATATTCTTAATTTTATATTATTTAAATTTAAAGTTTCATTAAAAATTAAGAAATCACTTCATTTCAATTTTCCTCTAGAATTTTCTATAATTTATTCCTCTTTCCTATGCTTAAAAACTTTTCCATCATCACTTATTTTTTATAGCAAATGTGATATTAAAAGATGATTCCGGATAGGATTCGTGATTTTTTAAAAAAATTGATAATTTTCTAAAATTTACCTGATTTCTAAAATTGATAGTTTTGAAAGCATTTTTATTTGATTTAATACGCTCTTCCAGATGTCACAGTTTACTTTGTCAAATTGCAACCAATAATTGCTTGCGGAGAATCATTGGTACGGGCCAATCATTTGCAGTGGTCTCTGATTACGATATATAGTTAAATTTATTTTTAGTTATACCTTTTCACATAATAGAATGTGCACTCAATAGACGAGAATGAAATTAATTCGTAGAAAGTGCTGATTGATGAGCAGGAAAAGTGGCACATGAATAAAAATGGCAGAAATATTTTTGTGTTGAATGGGCCCGTGAACATATCGAGACCTTATTTGATAAAGGGAGAAAGCACAATAAATGTTTCAAAAGTCCCTTTATTTTCATTTTGTGAGTATACATGACAAAGAGAGATTGGAAGGATTGATTAAAAGCATAGGTTCAAGCTACTCATTGCTAGTTTGTGGTGATTTCATGGATATATGTGAACATGGGATAAAAAAGCTTGTTTTAATCTAACCAATGGGATTTTATTCATTGGAATGTAAAACAATTGTCAATTGGAATTTCAAGCTCGTTTCACATATTGATTTTAGCATTGAATATTTGGGAAGGAAAAGGCGGAGAATGACATGACCTTAAGGGTTTTGGACTGTGATGAGGATTGACATAATCTATGACTAACCCTCCAGATGTCTCAAACTTCAAAATTTTGTATCTAAGGATGAATAAATATTTTGGGCTGAGATTTTAAGGGTAGTTTCTTTTCTCTTCTGTTTAACAAAAATGTACATCTGGATTTTTTCCTTATCATGATTAAGGGAGTAATTTACTCATTTATTGGTTTGTTCTTTATTTTCAGAGTAAAGGATTAAAAAGTGGTGACAGAATCAAGAGTTTAAAATAAAACCTACTCTTACATTGGGCACATAACAACAGTGGTAGTGTGTTCCTAATTATTTTTCAGACTCCATTCTTCATCCCTTTTCTAAGGTTATTGTCCCATAATATAACCATACATGCCATAGTTGGCTTCACTGCTCAGAATCATGTATATTCATCCATATTTGCTATTACCCGTGGAAGTAAAATTAATTCACTTGCCCATTCTGTGCCTTGACGCCATACATTGGTCGCCATCTCAGCCATAATAGGTGACAATAAGACAACTCCTTTCCACAAATAGAGTTTTCTATTGTATCAAAGGCACCCGTATTTCCCAGTAAAACATTCCACAACAACTAAAAATTTCTTGAAATATTTTATCACTCCTTTGATTTAATAAGATTAGATTTAATCCAAAAAAATGGAAATTTTCTATGAAATAACATAAACTAATTGAAAATTTATTTATTTTTCAGTAACCCACTCAATGTATTTGGCACTACTCCATCGCTCTAAAAAAATATAAATATTCCTTCATGAAGCAGCAATGTAAACTGCCATATTTGACCCTAACTTCTGGTTTTTCAGCTTCCCTGCTATAAAAGCCAAGTTAACCAAAATGATTGTCTAAATCAAAAGGTACATAATTTGGCTATGAAGGATGTTGTCAGGCATTTAGTACTTTCAAAAATAAGGTTCTGATCGGATGTCCCACATTTATCAAATTTTTCGGTCATGATATCAGACTATCTGTAAGCCATTTAAATCACAAATTTCAATGTATGGATTACCATTTTCAGTAAGACCCTTCATATTTCTGGTTTCCAATTGGAAATCTAAAATATCCAACACAAACAAGAGTTAACTTGAGCTCCGTTACCAGATTGAAACATTTCTATTATTATACTGCATTTTTTTGAATTTATGGAGATCAGAGGCCCTTCAACTACATAGGAAAAACAATCACAGGAATTTTTCAAAGCACTAGGCAGTGATGTCTTTTGAAGCCAAGGGCATTGGTATTTTGAATTGAAGACCAAAATCAATGAATCCAAGGGATACATGATAATCCTATAGGAAACCAGGTTTTCAAGTAGTTTCTAAAGATTTTATACTCAATTTAATGTTATTATAGCATACACGTAGATTGATCTAGATTTCATCAGTTCTATCATCACTCAGTCCTCTCCACTAGGGATTGAGAGACTTTTGGTCTCCCAATCCTTAATATGTTGTGTCCTCTAATTCCTGATACGCAGAAAGTTCTAAAACTCTGAACCTATGTTAATCTCTTATTCATAATTATGTATTATTGATGAGAGCAAATTGTGCGGTACTTTTTTTTTCTGTAAATTTACTTTTCCTACAATCAAATAAAATTGATAAAAGATATACACTTACTCAAATGTGTAGTTAGAGTAAGGTTACGCAGGGACTAGCCTTTAGAGATGTTTTAAAATAATTCACTTGTTAGTTAATAAGTAATAATGACAAGGCTAGTAGCGATAAAAAAAATTAGTAGTTACTAAGTAGATGGATTATTAGGTTAATAAAAAAACTGGAGAAGAGAGAATATCAGATATCATCTGTGTATACATTTTATAGATACGAAGAATAATAAAGAAGCAAGATATTAGTTATTATAGTTAAGGATTATATTAATATAGTTAGTAAAGCAGCAGAATGTACTTAAGAAGACTAAAGAAGAAGAAAAAGAAGAATAGAGTTAGATAGGTGCGGAGAGAATAAGTAATTATCTAACTATAATATAATTAAGTGGTTGGATATGCACAGAGATATATTAAGAGGGAATAAAAGGCTAATAGTAGTAATCAAGAGGTATTTGTATTAATATAAGATTACCTATAATTATATAATACTACTATATAGGTGAAATATTTATTGTAGAATTAATATATGTATTTATATTTTTTAATATTTTCAGAAGTTGAAAGACTTGTTTTATTCGAACACTTAATAAGTGTTTGACCAAATGCTTGAAAGGGGGTACAAATCTAAGAGATATATGATTTATTTAAATTGTATGTGCTTTTTTATCTAGTTTATATAGATTGACTTACAGTAGAAAACGAAGATAAGTTGGTATTTCTGTAGAACACCCGAGAGGTGTTCGACAAAATGCCTGACAAAAGTCATAATAAGAGGGATTGATAATTTTTTAAAATTTTGTCTAAAGTTGATAAAATCAAACTTATATAAATCGAAAAATGTTCATGGAACACATGACGTGTTTCATGAAATGCCAATGCAAAATTGCGGCGCACAAACTCAAAGAAAACTCAATCTCTGTCTAGATTGAACTAAAAATAAAGTGTCCCAGTGAAGGAAAATATACAGTGTAACCGTAGAGATTCATGAACATACCTGAATTGCCCTGATTTGAAGACCAGAGTGGTGACGTCGATCGACGCTGCCTAGCTTTGGTTCACCATTTCCCTCAATCTTTTCCTCCGTCTGGGTGCAAATTCAGGGATGCTCTGACTTATCCCGGCGCCTCCGGAGCTTCTTTAGGAGGCAGGAGGTTGTCACGACTCTCCTGCTGCTCCTTTGACATCGTAGGGTCTCCTGCCGCCTATGGATGCACGGTTGAAAGATGCTTGAATTGGGGGCCTTTGATGTCCCTTTAAGGGCTTGGGAGGGACCTCCCAGGCCGTTTAATGAAGGAGGACGGCCCTAGAGGTCCTCCCAGATTGTTGGATGGCCTGGTGGACCCCCTTGCTGATTGATAATGACCTCCGGCGGCGGTGTCAACGGCCAGGGGTGGAGATGGATGAAACTGCCCCTGGCCATCCTATCTCAATTATTATAGGTCTTATGGATGCGATTAAATTGCGGCCATGGAGCCTTCTTACGATGTACCCCAGTCCTTGCCCCATCAGTGCTTTGTCAGCTGCCCCATCAGCACATTCCTCCTTCGTGATTCACCCAACGAAGAGTCCAACGATCCTCATCATCCCCGATAACCAACAGAAAGGCCTCAAAAACAAATTAAAATAGATTAAATAGGATGAGATAAATCTTACCATCCGATCTTCTTTAAAACGACTAGATGGATGAGATCATATCCTGCTATTTAAAATAAGCCTGCAATGATACGAGCTTCGGGCCGGGTCGACTTGAACGCTGTTCATGGTTTCTTTTGACACTTCATAAGGGCCGGGTCAACTAGATCGATCATGTTGCCTCTTGGCCTGGCCCAGTGTGAAGGTGGAAGAAACAAGATTGTGGGATTATAATCCCATATCAGAAAAACTTAAAAGATGACGTGCTATGATTATTTTGGCATACTCGTTCATTTGTGGGTCTATCTGGTGGCCTCTTTTAAGGGGGTTGGCTGCCGCTCGCCGTCCTTGCTTGTTGTGGGGTGGGCTTGGGCACTTGCATCCTGCCTCTGGCCGGCTTGGTCGTTGCTGCGCCTGTTCGGTCCCTAACTGACCCATTAAAAAACATTTTTATTTCATTTATTTATTTCTCTCTTTTATTTCCTTCCTTCAACCTTGACTTCACCCCTCAATAGCATAAATGGCATACTAGATAGAACATTAGTACTATTGTATTCACCATTTTGTAAATATATTTTAACTATGAAATACTTGAAGTAGTTGAGCATGTAAAAAATGACATTCAAATGCATTTTTTATCACTTGGTCTATTCCATGAAGGAGATCCAAATTCTTGTAATATTTAAGCTAATACACATGAAATGTTTCAAAAATGACTTTAAAATATGTATGATGGCATGGCACATTTTGGGTCTATCAATTATCCCATGTGATTCACCCTTCTCTCACTAGCAAACACACATTTATCATCTATATGGAGATTGATAAGCCAAAAATAGGGGTCAATTTTACCAAATTCAATCCCTTGTCGTTGTAAATTTCAGCTTGTAAAATAAAATTTATAAAAACACTACTTAAGATGTGTAGTGATAAGTAAAGGGTATCATCCAAGGGAAGCTAGTAAGTTAATTCAATTGATGATCTAATTGAATAATTTGACACTAATTAAAGTTAATTTGATCTTCAATGAAGATCAAATCACCCTAATTAAATGAGAAATTTAGAAAGGGAGGTAGGAGAGATGAGAGGAATAGAAGAATATGGGGCTCTAAATTGGCTTCTTTGATCCAAAGAAAAGGGTCAAAGGGGTCAATAAGAGAGGTTTAGAGGAGAATATTTTGGTTTGTTTTGGTTGGTTCTATAGGCTTGATAATTCAAAAATAACTACTCTATTGGATAATAAAAAGGGAAATTAACCATTTTATACTTAGGTTACGTGGTGAAAATAACCATTTTACCCCTATTAAGTAATTAACTTTTATCTATCAATGTAGGCTTGATTTGAATAATCCGACCACATAGATAGAGAGAGGGGAACAAGACGAGCAAATCCATAAAAAATCATCTCAATCGGACTTCAGGATCAAAAGTTATTGATAAATGAATTTTAAACCAATTTAAGCCATTGGATTTAAATTCATTTATTTATACATTTCTTTTTTAACACACCATGACGTGTCATCCTCTCATTGGCGGGCACATTTTGAATTCTTGTTTTGCACAAAAGTCCTTTAGAAAGCGTAGAATTGCTGCTAAACGCCGCCCAAAAGTAATTGTGAATATGCCCCTTGCGCATTCTCTCTCCTCTGATTTCTCATAAAAACCATTAAAAAATACTCGGTAATTGCAATAAAACCCTGTAACTGTTTAAATAATAGCTTTACGCCTGCGTACATGACCGAGAGTTGTTTTTGAGGGCATAATTGGAACTGAAATTTATGAAAAGTCCCTCAAAGTTTAAAAATAACTCATTTTCACCTTAGAAATATATCCTTTTCTTAATTAAAAAAAATGCATTTCTTCCTCAAATAAATCTCAGAAAAATCCAATAACATCCTAAAAAATCCTAGAAAATTCTAGAAAATTCAGTAATTCATCCCCACACTAAGAAATCTGAAAATCAAATATTAAAACTGCCATTTCCATTTAAAAATAATTATTTCGAGCTCGAAAAAATCCCTACAAATTCATTAAATTAACAGAAAATTAGGAAAAAATCAAAAATCACTTGAAAACATTAATTTCATGTAAATATATGATAACAAACCCTTTTAATCTTGTTTAATGTATAAAATTGTTCGAAATTTCTTGAAATTAAAACCGAATTTAGGGTGTTATCAAAGATTTTGGATTTCTAAATGTTCTTGAATGATTTATTTTGAACCCCAAAATTTACACGTACAAAATCATTCCAACATTTACTATTTGGAAATTATAATTATAACTTATTGATATTTTAATAGTCTATAAACTAGACATTATTTTATATTTATCATGCAAAATTATTACATGGTTATTTACATCTGGTTCTCATAAATTGGCAGTTCTATGATGATCCTTATCATCCACTCATTCACCTCAATGAGGACACTGATATGCCTGGATGAGCATGACAATGGAAAACTCACATCATCACCGTAACCCCTAACTTGGGAAGTTAGTTATCTCAAATATTATCACAATAGTAGGTCTCAGGTTCACTAAGTATATATCTTCAATAAGGATGTTATACTTACTCTACCGAGTAAATACTTAACACTAAATAGTAACTTAATAACGATTGTAAGGGGTTCGTTCTAAACTTATTGAATTACTAAGAGGGCTAGAAAAGTTAGCTAATAAGTGATAATAAGATATTCTATTGTCAAATTTTTGGTCCACTTGCTAGTTACTTATTCAACTTCATATGTATTCTGTGTTGCTTTATCTTATAAACAATTGTATTAATCAAAGAGGGCCTAAGCATCCAGGGCATCGACAGATCAGTCAACAAGCCTGACCCTTGGGTCGGCGGTACGCAATATCACATTTTGTCCATAAAAATGAAAGATTCCATTAAGGTGAAATAACATTAATTTAGTGAATTTTTCTGATAAGAGAATCCATATTAACTGATATCTAAATAGCCTTAGGTTGTACTTTTCAGAAAGTGGATAAACCTTAAATTATGTATTTTTAATATTTCTCATTGAAACATTATATAATCATATTCATAGATATGTTGGAAATGATTACAAAGTGGACTATCACATAGTGTGTAGGATCGTACGGTAGTAAATAATCAAATACATATCTTATACCTTGAGTTTATTGGCGAAGCATCATCATAATCAATACATTAGCATTAATCAAAATCTCAACCATGGACCAGAATCCTCAAGATTTGTAAAGGATGCTTCTAAAAGGCCACTTTACACCTTTGAGTTTACTTTTAAAGTGAAATCATGCATTTTTATTCCATCTTTCCACTCAATAGCTTATACATAGGTATATATTTGTTAATACTTTATCTCCTAAATGTTTGAAAATACATGACTTCTGAATGTAGTTGTGTATATTAAATATGAGTTAACTATTATTTTGACCTTGAGGATAGACTCAAATAGTAGTTTAAGAACATGAACCAAGAATTTTACTTGGGCAAAAAATGAATAAAAACTGTTTAAAAGGTAACATTCTAAAGGGAAAATAAAGCATTAAGAAAACAATAAGATTATTCAGACAAGGACAATATTTAGACAGTTTATTAGCCTTGGAGAGATCGAATGGTTATAGGGGATGTAAACCCATTACATAGAGCGCAATCATGATTAGTTCTATTTAAGGATGAAGATTAGGCTTTAAGGGCATTTTGGCAGAGTGCTTTAATGTGTATTTTGTTGAATGTTAAAAGTCATGCATGATTCAATAAAGGTTGTGATAAAAGCACAATAGGCCCTAAGTAAACTAGTTGACTGATTGTAAGTGAAGATAAAATAGGAGCCTTAGTTATATTAAAAGGCTACATAGTTTCACCATACGCTAAACAAGTCAAATAATGTGATTAGGACTTGTAATTTCTATGACATGAAGATAAACATATTTTCTAAAAAATTTCAAATATTTGTTTAAAATTTTCTTTATTTGATTTGTTGAAGAACTTGTTCAAAATCCTAATACGACCTTCTAGTATTTAAGGCTGAATTTACGGATGCTTTAATAAAAAATAAATTACATGAAGATAGTACTATCCAATGGTAATATCTTTATTTAAATGATGTGGTAAACATACCTAAAATTTAAAGATTATTTTAAACTTAAATCCTTGGCATAACTTCTAGTTTTTTCTATTAACTTTTTAAAGGTATTTTGAACTGATGGCAAAATTATAAATATAAAAAATCAAAACTAAAATCTTTATTATTCTATATTACTTAATTATAATCAATGCATACGACTTTTGGATTTTTGAGAGATTACCAATATGTTCTTTCAGATTTCTCAGTCCATATATATAGTTTTGACCCCTAATTTCAAACCCCCTTCTCCTTGATCTTTGAAAATCGCAGTCCAAAAGCTAGAGAGATCTCTCAATCAATGGGGCAATCCTTGGGGAAAATCACATCCCGACCCTGTGATAATTTTATAATTTTTAGCATATTTTATACTGATTTTGAGCTCTCGTTCAATGTATGAATTGTTTTAACATCTATATAAAACTAAATAAATTTGAATCGCATCATTTGGTTGAGTTTGAAAATGGTTACAGGAGTTTATAGTTGGACACAGAGGAATCGAGCAGTAAACTAAGGACGTTGAAAGATTGATCTCTGGAAATTTATATAATTTAATTTTGAAAACTTTTTATGAGATTAAATTTGATTAGAATGCTAAAAAACTGTTCCAGGTGGTATCACTGCATTTGGTTAAGGATTCAAAAATATATTTGAGTTTTAAGCATCAAAGGTCAAACGTGAATCAACAATTTCATCAAGAAATAAATGTGGAGGAGAAGAGGACTGAAGAAAGAACGACCACATACAAAGAGGTATTACTGAAGGGAAGTGATAGTTATATTTATGAATCTTTATCTTTGAATTAATAAAATTTTACATAAAATTATTTTTGTTGAACTACTTGAAATTTGTCCTTGTTTTGAATACTATTTTAAGTAGCCATTAATACTAAGTGTTGTTCAAGAGAAGACATTATTCATAAATATATTGCTATTGCCAGATCTTGTGATCACTAAGGTTAACGCTTTCGGGGGCATATGAAGAAGGCTTTGGGGGCCAAATTTAAGTAGATCAAGCAACGTCATTTTGTGGAAGCCCTTGAGGATTGTGGACAACAAAGCTTCATCGACTTTTTCTTTTTCTTGGTATCATTGTTAAGCCCTATTCCCAAGTGATTTTTGTGCAGGGCATTCACACAAACTCGGTTAGAGCACATCATCACCTCCGGACGGATACCCCCGAAAAGCATTAAGGATTAGCCTAAGTTGTCTAAAAAAATACTGCGTCTCCCATTTCCCCTACCTTATTTCTTAGGAAAAATCCTTGGCTAATTAGAAATGAAAGTATAATATAAACAGAGAACCTAATTCACCACCCTCTTAAGTTATTCCTTGGCCACCTAAACTAACAAAGGGTAATGTGATGGAATTAAGAATATTAAAACACTGGGGGTGAATTCATGACTAAACAGCTTGGATAATCCATATAATCAATAGAGAGTGGGGCAAAAAGTAGTACCATCACATGGAATTATCACTGAATGTGTGATTCATGAAAACAGAAAGGGGGGCTTCATTTATTATTATTTCTATCCCATTTTATAGGATTTTAGTTGCAATGAATTTTTAGCATTATAAAAGTGCATTTGGGAAAGCATGTCATAATATAATCAAATATGAAGTTCAACCTAAGCAAAGAAAATACACTAGACTTGTATGGATATATTTGTGGATAGGAAGCCAATTATACATTTCATATCTCATTTCATATGATTTAATATGATATATTCATTATAACTCATGTGTGATGCTTATGGTGAAGTTCATGAACACACGAGAATACCATGATACAAAGATCATTAGTTTATAAGAATGTATTCTAAACATTCCTACCGAAAGGATACTCGAGAAAGACCTTGAGACATCTGGATAGAATAACAGTATCTAGCATGCTAAATCCAATAGTCATTGTTTTGGTGACACCTAAAAAGAGATAGTTGATACACTTTGAGAAAAGAAGATTTTATTGAAACAATATAAAAGAATCAAATAATTTATTATACCAAAATGTAAGTCAATTTTATCCACATCATGGTTTTATTTTCACAATTAGCTAACCAGTACAAAATAGGATGAATGACTAGGTTCAATCACTAAATCATCCTTATATGTCCACAATAATTCCTCAAACAAAGCTTCTTGGAAAATCATGAGATCATGATATAGAGATAATTAGTTTCTAAGCATGTGCTCTAAACATTCCCATTTAAATGATACTTTGTATCTTATGGAGCACACCTTAGTATCTTCTAGAGCACGACATATAGCTTGGCATCCCACAAGCATAAAAGTCAGCCATCAATTGAGTACAAATAAAGCATGATTAATGATGGCAGGACGATGGCGCTCAACCGGCAGCCCTCGGGCATTGCGGGATAGCGGCGCTTGGGGGGCGACCCTCAGGCGTCGCGGGATGGCGGCACTCGTGCGGTGGCCCTCAGGCGTCGCGAGACGGCGACGCTCGGGCAGCGGCCCTCGAGCATCGCAGGATGATGGGGCCCTCGAGCATCGCGGCCCTCGGGCATCGCTAGACGGCGGCGCTCGGGCGGTAGCCCTTGGGCATCGCGGGACGGTGACGCTCGAGCGGCGACCCTTGTGTGTCGCTGGATGGCGGCACTCAGGCGGCGACCCTCGGGCATCGCTGGAAGGTGGCGCTCGTGCGGTGGCCCTTGAGCGTCCGGGTGGTGGCCCTCGGGCGTCGTGGGACGGCAGCGCTCGCGCGGCGGCCCTTGGGTGTCGCGGGACGGCGGCGCTCGTGCGGTGGCCCTTGGGCGTCATGGGGCTGTGGTGCTCAGGCGATGGCCCTCGGGCGTCGCAGGACGGCGGCGCTCAGGCAACGGCCCTCAGGCAGCGCTCAGGCATCGGCCCTCGGACGTCGCTGGACGACAGCGCTCGGGCAATGGCCCTTGGGCGTCGCAGGACGTCGGCGCTGGGGCTGCAACCCTCGGGCATCGCAGGATGACGGCGCTCGGGCGTTGGCCTTCGGGCATCACGGGATGGCAGCGTTCGGGTGGCGGCCCTCGGGCGTTGCGGGATGACAGTGCTTGGGTAGCAGCCCTCGGGCGTCGCTGGACGGCGGCGCTCGGGCAGCAGCCCTCGAGCATCGCTGGACGACGGCGCTCAGGCGGCGGCCCTCAGGCGTCGGTGGACGGCGGCGCTCGGGCAGCGGCCCTCGAGCGTCGCTGGATAGTGGTGCTCGAGCGGCGACCCTCGGGCACCGCGGGACGGCGGCCTAGGGCTCCGGCGGCAGAGCGGTGGCTGCCTAGGGTTCCAATGGGACTTTGTCACCTTATTTGGAACCCGACAGAATGGGCTCGGCGGGACGGGACGGGCAACAACTGGCGGCCCCATTCCCGTTCCGCCCTCTCTCTCTCTCTCTCTCTCTCTCTCTCTCTCTCTCTCTCTCTCTCTCTCTCTCTCTCTCTCTCTCTTTTCTCCTTTTTTATTCCTTTATTTCTTCTTCCTTTCACAAGAGGACAGGACAGGTTCCTTCCTTTTCCATAATGCAAAAAGAATTCTCTTCTTAAGACGCCCTCTCCTTCCCTTTATGTAGGGAGGGTGATGGGCCATAAGGAGGGACCAAAAGAGGGGGAACCCATTAGGAAAGGGGCCCCCTCTTAAGACAACTAATACAGAGTTCTTAAAACAAAAAAAAGGGAAGAAAAGGAAGAGGGTTCAAAGGGGTAAAGACGAAACAAAAAGGGCCTTTGCGAGGATAATGGCCCGAGAAAATCAAATCTATCTAGATACCTTTCACCCTTGCCTTGGTTGGCCGATCTAGCAGGGCTCAAGCCGGCGGGTGTCGCCGGCGACGGCGGGGTCTTTGGCGTCATCTTTGATGGAGTGGGGTCTCGTTCTCCATCACTTAAATTTCAGGGGTTAATGAAATGTTTGTAATTAGTATCAATAGGAGAATGAACTGAAAAATATTCACCCATGCTAGAATAATCAGGTGCCTCTCCTTATTCTCCCTTTTGTCCTTGGCTTCCTTCTCCTCCAAATTGATGGATACTATGTGGCCGTCAAGCCAATCACACCAGCATGTTTATTTAAGTTCATTGAATATGTACAATGACATAATGAATTATGATGAGATCATGATACAATGATCACTAGTTTTTAACTATGTATCTAAATATTCCTATTTGATGGATAGTCGAGACGGACATTGAATCATCCAAATAGAATAGCACTAGTTGATCCTACTTATATGATAAGTATAGTTGTTCCTGTGGCTATTAGTGTGGCGACACTAAGGACACATAGTGGGTGCTCTTTGGAGAAAGGGTTCACCGAATTGATCTCTATGAATCCCTGAATGGTATTATACCTAAACATCAATCAGGTTGATTCATGTCATGATTGTATAAGTGATCCACTGACCTGAGACACCAAGGAAATTTCGTGAATCGAAAACTACATTTTGACTATGACTTACGAGCCTCTTATCATGGGATTCAAACAAGTCATAGCTCGGATGTTGTGAGAAGCTCACGCGGATGATTTGAGTGGTCCTGACGGGATCATTTGCCCTCAGTATAAGAGGAGATTGAATCAAGGAAGCTGATGCAGAAACTCTCTAGCTAGGGTAGTGAGGATATAGGAGTAGTAGTTCTCCAATAATCCCCATTATGCATCTGTACAAATTGAATGACAGATTAGGGTTTGACGATAAACCATACCCTAAGGCATTTGAGAGTCTTGCGTAGATGATGAATTATACATATATTTGATAGCCGATGATGATAAAGGTTCAATGAGAGTGTTCAAACAGTAATTGGTATCTTGTAGAGCATGAGTTGTAGCTGAAAACTTAACCTATCGATTGGGTTTAATCGATCCTTAGTTAATTAATCTATATGTTGATATTGTTCATTAATAAGGTTCATCAATAATTATTATTGGGCCACTAAAGTTATGAAATAGAAAGATACATAGCCAAGAGGGTCACACGCATAAGATCATAGGGACATTGGTGAAAATATTTTATTTTACGGTTTTTTGAGAAAAACTTGAGTAAAGTATAAATAAGGAAGGGGCACTCAATTCAAGCACCTATTCCAGCCAGGTTTGAGAGCCTCCTGCTTATCCAATCTGTTCTCTTCTCCACTCAACCAATTGTATTCATCGTGAGAAGATCTTAAAGATTTTTAAGGAGAGCTGAAGAAGTGGAGATCCAAGCACCAAGTGATCGCGTGGATACTTTTAGAGGCCAGACAAATGAATGGCTTGAAAACAATCTCATAGTGGCAAAGTCAAGATCCATTACGAATCAATTCATATGCTTCTGCATCATGAAAAACATATTTTCCCATGGTTGAACTAAGGCACAGAACCCAATATAAATATCATCAGTGTAATGTAAGAATGATGATCGTGCTGTAACGTGGATGACTAAAAAGGGGAAAATCTATCATGACAGAGATCACGTGGATATATCCACATGGTGACTCATGAAAAGTTCATCATGTCTCATTTTTGATAAAAATGAGAAAGCATGAGCTATTATTATAGATAACCATTTTGTCATCTTTTTCATATATCTGTTTTTGGAAAAATATAAAAAATCTCAAAAAGTGGGATTTAACTTGCTGTTGGTATTTTTAAGAATGTGCAATAAAAATATATACTTATACTCACGTAGTAATCTTAGCTAGTAATGAGTTTAGGTCATCTCCAGAGGGATGATGATTAAGGATTTCATATTCTTAATATTGTGATTAATAAGATGAGATAAGATACTAAATACACACTCAAGTGATTAGAAAGTATGAGGCGAGATAATGATATTACGTTGAGGAGATTAGTTAGTTGATGGTGATAATTGTGGCTGGAAAAGGTCAAGTGAATGGGCGAATGAAATAACAATGACACGAACGGGTTAAGACGTGATTTCGAGAATATATGGAGTTGAAGTGAGGGGGAGATGTGGTAGTAAAAGTTAATTAAGCTACCCAAGATGTTGAGAAAGAACAATGTAAGGTGAAGATGCTTAGCATAGATCATTATGTTCTGCCAAGAGCACATTAATTTGTGAGTGCAGGCAAGCTCCCTCTCTTCTCTATTACTTCTACCCACACAACCAAGACACCAAGAACACACTTGATGTATCTTGAAAACTCACTATCTTTCAATCAGCCCACGTGAGTAGGAAACAAGCTCCATTCTTGTTATAGATCAAAGGGTATGGATGGAAAGAGGAGGTGTAGACAAAGCATCCCTAAAAATTTCAGCTCCATTGAACTTGTGGATCATCAAATATCAAGCATTGAAGTTAGAGAAATTATAGCGATCCATTGTTTCTCTCTCCTCATCATCGATGATGATAGTATCTCTTTTTCTATTTTCAGTTAGCTTATCCAAATGTCAGATAGTTAATGATTGGCACAATTACCTCAACTTTCGTGATTATGCGCTCGAAGAATGTGACATGCACCTGTACAAGAAAAGACAAAAATCGACTCTAAGTTTTGTTTTTAATATTTGTGATGTGGTGGTGCATTGCCCCACCACGTTACAATAACCCCATTTCTGCTTGAATGACATGCTGACGTATGTCATTCACATCAGAAGAAGGAAAGATTCCCTCATTATTGCTAGGCGTTGCACTAGGGATTGTACGTCTAATAACCATCCGATATCTGGTATCGGACATTCGATACACGGAACGAAATGGGACAGTGTCTGATATCGGATGTCGGACAGTATCCGACCTTTAGGAGTAGATGGATATCTGATGGAGAGCATCAAGATGACGCCAACGAGCCATCAGCGGAGCCATCACCGCCGTCATCAACATCACCACTGGTCTGAGTCCAGCCCGACCGGCATGCCAAAGCGACCGTGAAGATGCTGGGGTTTAAATACTTCGGGTAGAGCACGTCCGCGTTCCTATCATTGTGTTATCTTTATTTGTTTTCAGCCATCTTGATTTCTGTATTCTGTCATTCGTATCGCTTTAAATTCACGTCATCGTCTTGTCTGTTGTTTGTCATTTGTGTTTTAAATGAAGGGGGAGATCCTTATTGGACTCTCCTTTATGAACTCCATGTAAGGGCCCATCATGGCCCTATATAAAGCCATGATGGGACCACGTTGTTTCTCAAATCTGAATTCACAGTTATTTTTGTGTGGAAGTTACTTCGTCAGATCTCACTGTAAGAGAAGAAGAGAAGGGGAAAGGAGAAGGAGACCGTCGTGTGTACTAGCCGCGCCCGTTCACCGCACCCCTCAGCGCTGCTGCCACCGCTTGGTCGGCCAGATTGCCGAACCATCGTTGCCCGCCACCGGTCGCCGCCGCCCATCGTTAGTCGCACTGAGTGCCCGCGACCAGTCGCAGCCAACGGCCGTGAATAACAGTGACTAGTGGCCGCGACCAGTCGTAGCCTACTGTCGCGAAGAACCGCGACCAGCCGCAGCCAGTGGTCGTGAATAGCCGCGACAAATAGCCGCGACCAGTTGCAACCAGCAACTGCGAATAGCCGCGATCAGTGGCCGCGACCAGTTGCGATCAGTCGCGACCAGCGGCCGCGACCAGCCGCGATCAAACGCGAACTGTGGTTGCGACGAACAGCTGCCCGTAGTTGCGACCAGCTACCACTACGGCTTTGACTGGCCGTAGCTAGTGCCCACGACCAGCTGAGAGTCGCGATTGCGACTGGACACCCCAACGGCCGTGGTCAACCGCAACCTGTGGCTGCGACCAACCGCCGTCCGCGACTGCGAATAAGCGCAGCCCGCGCTCTCGACCAGCCGCTGCTAGCAGTGGCAGCCAACCAACATCCGCTGCTGGCGCTACCAACCGACGTTGCTGCCACGTCCTCTTCACGTTGTTGACCGCTGCACCCTATCCCACTGCAGTGTCGAACGCGGCTGTCACCCCCCCCACTACCGCTGTATCATAAACCCTGCCCGCTGATACTGCTGCTCACCAACGAAAGACTCCTACTTCCTTGACCCCGATCAACCCCTTCCCTCAGCTCTGGCGCCCCTTCGTCAGTCGACCTCGCCGTTCCACTCTGGCATCACTCTGTCACACATACCCGTCCGGTGCACGCACCCACGAAGATACCGACGACGAGAGACATCACCGATGAGGTACGTCATTCCTTTGCTCGTCTGTTATATTACTTTCTATAGTATATTTTTTGCTGCACTCCACCACGCTCGGGTTAGCTTAGGTGAGAGACAAGTATCGAGAAAACTACGTGTTGAGCGTCCTCCTAGGCATGGGCTGAGCCCATCCGTTACGTGTGAGCCCCTACGGACTTGTTCCGTTCGGCGCCATAGTCGCCATTGTCCCTCCGACGTGGTTTAGAAGGTCATCGTCACCATCACCGATCGTGTGCTTCGGAGCTTGGAGTTCAGCGAACCATCCCGAGTCGGGGCCTGCACGTACAGCACATCATATAGTTACATTCACCTAGTGATTTTACCCGTCAGACGACGCCATCGACGATGTCTGACATCAATATCTAAGACAAATATCGAATGGGTGAGGACGAGGTGGATATCAATACTGGATATCGGATTTTGATATCCGGATATCGAAACTGGTATCAGGATATTGATATCCTGTAACCATAGAAAAAAAGTTATATCGTTCAAGATTTTAGATGATTTGCGTTTACGTGACATGTTTTTTATATATATTCTAACTCATTTAATATATATCCATTAAACATTTTGTTTTCTTCCATATGGGACAACAGGATTTGGAGTTTAACATTAAACTCTGAATCCTATTGTCCCATATGGAAGAAAACATAAATTTAGAGCTGTATATATAGAACGATGTAGGATATATATCGAATAATTTAATAATATTTTAATAAATTATTACTATATTCTTACCTTATTTAAGACATAATAAATTTATATTAATATATTACTATCTTGTTCAATAAATACAGCTCTAAATTTCTGTTTTCTTCCATATGGGACAATAGGATTCGGAGTTTAATGTTAAACTCCAAATCCTGTTATCCTATATGGAAGAAAACAAAAAGTTAGAGAGGTATTATTAGACGAGCTAGTTTCTAATTTAGAAAGCCCGGTCCTAAACCGCGGGCCCACGTATATCCTCTCCGAACTGTCATTATGATGATTAAATCTATTTTTACACACCCTTTCTAAGTTGGATATCAAAATACGATATCCAAGTCCGATATCCGATATCGTCATCCCCCCCAAGAGACGGAGGCGGATGATGACATCGAGACGGATACAAATATCGGATACCAGAGAAAAAATAAACAGTAAAAAGGGAAGAGAAAAGTTGAAGGTTGTGGTGGTACATGTGGCCCACACGCATACCACTACAAATAAGTAAAACATAAGTAATTGCTGACGTGGCATGCAAATATGTGTGCCTCATATTGATCGCCCATCCAGATACCGTTATACGATTACTGTATCGGGGGAAATGTTGTACTGGATGCAAATATGTGTACACACATACACTAATCACATTTATTGCAATTTAAATCATTACTTTTTTCTGGTGGTCCATGTTGCCTCCAGGAAAAAGTAAAACTTAGTGTCAGCTACAGATTTGTGCATAGAGATTTTAGGCGCAATAGAAAGGAATGCTGTAACCGGGGTGGGTGAACCCTCATAGATATCAGGTGCCTACATATATAGAGTCAAAAGAGATATGGAGTCCGATGGAGAGGGGGGTTTTCTTCGGGGCTTGAGAGATGGAATAGATAGGGCCCAAAAAGTGGTTAATTTGCCGCTGGGGAGTTCACACAAAAGGGGAACCATTTTTTGGTTCTTTCAACGTCAGCATCCGCTTCATAAGAAGGAATGCCTCGCTTCCCATGTCAGTCAGAAAGGTGGGGAAGGTAGCTTCTTTCTATAGGTTCAGAAGGCGTGACTCTAGGAGCGAAGTCAAGAAAGCCTGAGACCATAATTGTGCCATTTTTTGCATTATGTAATCATGATCTGAGATACCATAATTGTGCCATTTTTGCAATGATTAGCGCAGCTAAACATTGCAGATACTCCTGATGGGTCATCATTTGAGAAATCATATGACGACATGTATGGGCGCATATTCAAACCAAAAAAGTATTCGTAAATCAGTATAAAATAAATAAGAGGTCATAAAAATACATAAGTAAATATTCTGAATTAGAAATATTATATTTCATTGAAAATAAGTTCAAAAAGTTTAAAACATATATTCTGAATCAAAGAATTGTGTTCTTTAAGGATACGTTCATGGAAAATTCCTTAAAAATATGGTTAAAATCAACAAAATTCAGAGTCTCTTAAAAGATATGTTTAATCATTTAAAGGTTGATGACACACACTTATATTTATTTAAATGCATAAAAGGTTATAATTACCGAGAATTAACCCAATAATTTACATGTTATGAGAAAGGGAGAGAAAGATGCCTCTTTATATGCTGGATACCTCCTATATGCATAAATTGATTAGCCTTTCCCACCATTGAAATTTTTTCACTCTTGTTCTCACGCCTCTAATCCTTGAGTTCAGAGCTATGCAGACTAACTTAATATCATAAAAAATACTACCTCTGCAATAAAATTCAATCAGGATGAAAATCCTATTATTTTGGGTAGACGTTAACCCATCGTAAAATTAGGTAATTACAGCTGGTATTTAATCACAAAATTGAGTTTCATTATAAAAATATTATGTTATTATCCATGGTGCGATTCAAAATTCAAATTCACCCAATGTTTGAGTTTGAATTTTTATCTGTTTATATTACAATGTAAAAAATAAGTTTTTGTTATCTATATGTAAAATTGGGTAAAAACTGTTTTTGGATTATGTTTTTGTCTTTGAATTGGAATTTAATGATTATCTTACTTGTCTTATTAACACTTGAGATGTGTGAAGAGAAAAAATAGTTCACAATGAAGAAAAGTGACATATTATGGTTCAGGGGAGGAGTGGTGTTGAGGTCTTTGTATAAAACAAGGCCTTGAGATCAACATTATTACACTGATTTTATTCAAGACCTCCATGTCTAATCTCAATAGATAATATGTGCTCTTGTATGGGAATGATGTCTTCTACAATATTTATTGATCACGTCCAAAGCAAAAAAACTAAATTAGGGAGTCATATATTTAAGTTTGTTGCAGGAAAATTTTAAATATCATCAATAGTAATACAAAATTATCATAACTAATGCATAGATTCCAGATACATGTAAGATGAAATTAAGATCCATTCATATAGGTCATGATTCTAATTTAAGATTTGGTCATCCAAAACCCGTTAAGAAGAATTTACAGGGCCCATTACATCAATCAAGCATTTATTTGTCCTTTCACAAGCCTGGTAAATCCAGGGAGATGTTCTCTCTTTTTACCAGAAACACATCATGTAGGAACTTCTATTGATACACATATACGAATTTAAGAGAGATTAAACTCACTCAGAAACGTTTTAAAAAATTCATTATTAATGGCTCAAATCGAAAGACAATGGAGTAACTTTCATTCGATGGCACAGCTCTTTCCATCAAATATTCTATTTTTATGTAATACGTTGATCATAGGCTTTAGGTATGGCTATGAACCCAGTAATGCACTATATTGTATGAAATACAATCCAAACACACAATAAATAATCTAGCAAAGAACTCACTCTATTCTATTTAGTTTTTATGACATAGAAAATTTATGCCTTTAGCTTGTGAACCTATTATAGTGTACATAGCAACATGAATTGACATAGTCTAATCGGTGTTAATCTTATTTTATGTTTGACTCTTGCCGCTTAGAAAAACTTAGTGACATGTGATTTGCAATAGAAGGCCCTAGCTTAGGCGTAAGCACCAGGTCTTTGCATGACCAAGTACAGTACACTCGTTCCCCGAGCACTGCTCTAGTCAGTCAATTATGTTCTGCAGCCAGAACTACAAAACTTGTGTTGGTAGAAGTTGATTAGGTACAAATCCATACATTTACAGTGGTAAAGAGAGTAGTTAAATCTGTGGTTAAGTGTGGTTTGATTAAGTTCTGTCACAGAGATGCGATTCCCATGCGATTTAGTGCCATATTGTGTTTGGGTATTTAAATTTAGTTCAAAATATTTAGATGTTATTGTTTTTAAGTGGGCAAGTATACGTATCCTCCTCGTGTGAAGTTATGCGTCTACAGTTGTCTATATTTTAAGTGGTATTTGTATGAGTTACATAAGGTTTTTGTGACATCTGTTCTGATTGGTCGATAAAAACTAACTGTTTTTTATATTTGCTTAGTTTCTTAACCAGTTGAAACAGAGTTTGTCTATCAGAAATAAAATGCATCGTACGACAATGGATATCCGGGAGAAATTTTGATTATGCATCAAGTACACCGCGACCGAAGTAGAGATACCGTTCAGCTCTTATTTCTTCGCACTGGGACCATCGACTGGCTGTGGAGCAATTTATCAGTGCTTCGGAGGGGGTGGGGATGGGTAGTGGTACAGTTTCTTTGGTGGTGGGGGCGGCGGAGGGGGGGACTTGTAGATGTACTGCTTCTTCGGCGGTGGTGGCGGAGGAGGAGACTTGTAGATGTACTGCTTCTTAGGAGGTGGCGGAGGAGGAGGGGATTTGTAGATGTAGTGCTTCTTCGGCGGTGGCGGTGAAGGAGGAGACTTGTAGATGTATTGCTTCTTAGGAGGCGGCGGTGGAGGAGGAGGAGACTTGTAGATGTACTGCTTCTTTGGTGGCGGTGGAGGAGGAGGAGGAGGGGACTTGTAGACGTAGTGCTTCTTTGGTGGCGGTGGAGGAGGAGGAGGAGACTTGTAGTCGTAGTGCTTCTTTGGGGGCGGCGGCGGAAGAGGAGGAGACTTATAGACGAAGTGGTTCTTCCGCGGCGGCGGCGGCGGCGGCGGAGGAGACTTGTGAGAGTATGGGGGAGATGGGTGTGGGTGGTTCTGCGCAGTGACCGACGCTACAGCGCTGAAAGCAAGCAAGAGGCCCAGGATCGTCCCCATGGGCGCCATCCTTGCCTACCTTGAGCTCAGATTCTCGATACCCAGTTTAAAGGACTGCATCCCGATTTATAGGCAGCATGGTGGTTGGAGATCGGATCACCCGGATCGTCTTCTTCATTAGATTATCCCCGTTCAGATGACAGTTTTTTTGGCTGTTGACGCAGAGATGGAGCATGGAAAAACTACACCTCTCCGGTGATGTCTTGATCAGGTTAGAAGAGATGGCTGCATCAAAACACGCGGGGTTTTCTTCCGTTTCTCACTGAGCCTGTAGTGTGATATTTAACTCTGCTGCAACTTGTGAGGGGAGTTAGTAAGCCCTTCGACAAAAAGTCTGCGACTCCGTCGTTGGGGAGTCGGCGTCAGCGTCTCCGGGTGCAATTTTTTGTTCTCTCTCTCTCTCTCTCCAAAATTGTGATCAGATTTGGTATGGAAGAAATCCAGCCTTTCTTCTTGGGGAGCATAGACCAATCGTAGGTTTCGTCTTGGATCCCTTGTATACCCGTCTTTCCTTCTTTCTTGGAGACTTAACTATGGCTTGCTTTGAAACATTTCTTTTTCCCCTGCGTGCGCAAGCTACCTAATCCCCAGGACTCTGCTAGAAAAAAACAGTGAGTCAATTCGGTGCCGGTAGGACGTCTTAACTCTAGAGGCGACCTTTTTCCTCTTTCGTTCGTTTTCTTTCTCTCTCTCTCTCTCTCTCTCTCTCTCTCTCTCTCTCTCTCTCTCTCTCTCTCTCTCTCTCTCTCTCTCTCTCTCTCTCTCTCTCTCTCTCTCTTTCTCTCTCTCTCTCTCTCTCTCTCTCTCTTTCTCTCTCTCTCTCTCTCTCTCTCTCTCTCCCTCTCTCTCTCTCTCTCTCTCTCTCTCTCTCTCTCTCTCTCTCTCTCTCTCTCTCTCTCTCTCTCTCTCTCTCTCTCCCTCTCTTTATCTTTTTCTCGCTCTCCCTTTGTCTCTCTTTCTGTCTTCCTCTCTCTCGCTCTCACTCTCTCTCTCGTTCTCTTTCTCTTTCTTGCTCACGCTCTGTCACACATTCTGTTTATCTTTCTTGCTCTCGCTCTCTCGCTCTCTCGCTCTCTCGCTCTCTCATTCTTTCTGTCTTTCTCGCTCTCTCTCTCGCTCTTATTCTTTCTGCCTTTCTTGCTCTCTCTCTCTCTCTCTTTCTTGCTCTCTCTTTCTCCCTCTCATTCTTTCTGTCTTTCTTGCTCTCTCTCTCTCTCACATTCTCTCTGTCTTTCTTGCTCTCTCTTTCTCCCTCTCATTCTTTCTGTCTTTCTTGCTCTCTCTCTCTCTCATTCTCTCTGTCTTTCTTGCTCTCTCTCTCTCTCTCGTTTTATCCCTTTCCTGCTCTCGCTCTGTCTCTGTCTCTCTGGTTCTCTCTCTTTCTTGGTCTCTCTCTCACTCTCTCTCTCACACTCACTCTCTCTCTCTCTCTCTCGTTTTCTCTCGCTCTCTCCCTCTTTATCTCTCTATCTTTCTTGCTCTCTCACACTCTCCCTCTTTATCTCTCTATCTGTCTTGCTCTCTCGCTCTCTCTCCATCGTTATCCCTCTTTATCTCTCTATCTTTCGTGTTCTCTCTCTCACTTTATCTCTCTATCTTTCTCGTTTTCTCTCTCTCTCTCTCTCTCTCTCGTTTTCTCACTGTTTCTTGTTCTGGCTCTCTCTCTCCCTCTTTATCTCTCTATCTTTCTTGCTCTCTCTCTCACACACACACTTTATCTCTCTATCTTTCTCGTTCTCTCTCTCTTTCTCTTCTCTTTCTTGCTCTTGTTCTCTTTGTTGCTCTCGCCCATTTGTACTCTATCTATATATCAGTATATATATAAATCCACAAAATTATATTATAATATAAAATATAAGTTATGGTTCGAATTTAAGGCCACAAAATTTTTAAAGAATTCCAAAATAAGGAAATTTCAGAACATCATTCGAAAAATATATTGAATTATTTTCAGCCCTGATAACATGCATATATGATCATTATACTGATAATAAACATGTTAAATCTATGATATTAAAATAAAATTTAGCATGTTATTTGTGATAACCAAATACATACCTATCGAGACATTTCTAGTACATTAGAAATGCACATTAGGTTCTTTAGCTGTCATCTATTCACTTTCAAAGATAGGAAGATGCTAGAATGAAGTGCTACATATATCTATATATTTCAAACTTAGTATTAATACTCCTCACGATAATTTAAGCACTAGTATTTTCAAGAATATATGGGTGAACCATACCTGATCTGGAAAGAGTTGGCATAAATGAGTGAAGCCTTCTTCTCGCTGGGTATGATACTATAACTCCATTCCTCACTTCATGCATTCAAATTGTAGGCATGACCTCTCTTGCAATAAATATATCTCTCTTGAAGATAGCAGTTACCAAGGTGACAAATATATCTCGAAATAAATTTTGTTCTCTCAAAATATGTATAAAACGGACAAATTTGTGAATGACTTAAGATAATATATGTGCGTTGGCCACCAGAATGGGTAGAAAAGTTATACTTGGATATCTTACTCCTAGGAACAAGTAATATTATAATTTGATCTTAAAACATTATTTTATCTTAAAATATAAATATTGGAGTCCTTGCTATGAAATCCTTGCCTAAGGCAGTGAAATGTCATAGAGGAGTTCACTAATGGTTTACAAACACATTAGTACTAACTGTTACCAACTAATTAGGGTTTTATAGTTGACCATAAATCATCCTAAGAGTATCAACTAGATGAGGGATTATTCAATCACAGACAGACAGACAGATGCCATGCGTGACTCAACATACACTTCTTCAAGAGCAAGACATTTAGCTTGGCACCCCATGGGCAGACTCAACCTATTGATTAGATGACATTGATCTAACAATAATTTATCTATATGATGATATTGTTAGTTAATTTAGAAGGTCAATAAAGGTTATTGGGCCACTTGAGTCATTAGCTAGACTAATACATAGGCTCGAGGGTCACACGCAAATGGTCTTTTGGACATTGAAAGATATACTTCAATTGTGGTCGTTTTTTATGAAAAAGACATTTATTATAAATAAGAGATGGCCTTGAAGATGAAAAAAACACACTTAGTATTAACGATTGAGGCCAGTATTTTTCAGGCTCTTCTCTTTATCCTCTCTTCTCCCCTTAGCTCCTCTCCATTCCCGATTCGATTGGGAAAACGTAATGCCGATGATGGAGGGTGAACAAAGCTCATTAAGGTGAAGGAGGAGATTCGACATACCTACATCACATGGATACATCTAGAGGCTTAACACAGGAGCATCTCCACATGACTCACTCAAGGATAAAAAAAAATCATGGGTGTCATTTGTGCCAAGGTGCTTCGATTGAATGTTATTGTCGATGTTGTTTTCATCCCTTTTCAGTATTTTGATGTGAATCATTCTTATCTTTCATCCATATCAAGGCCAAGGAACACAACAATCTCTAAGGTAATAAATTTATTTCTAAATGAATTTGAGAATAAAACAAACACATAAATATTTGATTTTATGGTTCTTACTATAAAATTGTTTTTATATTTTTATACATCCTCATGGATGTATATTAATCAAGGAATAATTAAATTTTAAGTGTATATAGGCCATCTCAGCTTTTCTATATTATGGATTCCAAGATTCTCGACTCTTTCTCTCTCTCCCCCTCCCCTCTATATGTCTCTCCTCTTTAATAACGCGGCAATAAATGAGTTAATTCTATGAGACTTACATGTTTAATGCATTAAAATAATTATCTATGAATGTTACCAATCTTAGAGTGATTAAATCGATATCAGAACTAAATTCTCTTTTTGATTAAACGGTATTTTAATAGATTCTTTCACATCATATTCTTAAAGAAATTAACTTCTTGATTAAACACTTATATATATACATTTAAAATATCTTTACATTATCATCACGTAGATACTAATTTTCTAAGTCATAATTTATGTTTAAGATATTTTTATGATTGAAGATGTATTTTATAAGGATTAATTAATATACTTTGGTCTTAAATTTATGCAGCTTTAAATAAGAAAAGGTATCAGCCAATGTTTGGACAATTACAAATTTTGGAAATAATTAGTGCAGCTAATAATTATGAAAATATGTCATTATGGCATCACAAATTGTGATTCTATAATGTCTAAACATTGGCCAATGCCTTTTATTATTTAAATCTGCTGGGTATGTGGACCAATAAAAAGGTAATGGACTCAAATTAGAATAAAGGCAGTGCAAATCATCATAAGGAATCATTTTTATTTTCTCTTGAAAATGGCACACATCTGTGTGTCAGTTAAAGAAGATAGAAAGTGGTGATATGGTGTGCGCTGACACGCCACCACATGACACAATGACTGATTCATATAAATACGTTTTCATCTTCTTCCTCCTAATAGAGACGCATGACGTTCTGAAAGTGGTCATTAACGGAAGATGAGGGATTCAGGCTACCATTAAATAAAATAGAATTTAAATATTTTAACCTACAATTTAAAGATTCAGGCTACCCATCAAGCTTGTTCGTGGTGTTTTCAATGTGTGAGAAGAGGTACCACATAAAAGTGAGAGCTCACCTGCACCCATAAATCAGTATGAAACTGACATAATATAAGGATCTATGGTAAGCATCCTCTCCTTACACTGTTTCTTTTCATCATCATCATCATGTAAAAGCATCACTTCAGCCCTTTAAATTTTTGAATCACGTCTTACCCCTTTCATGTCATAGTATCTTTATGATCTCACTTGTCTTTCCTCTTACACGACTCATTCTTTTCATGATGTCACCCCCATCTTTTATTCTCTTCTCTCATTATATTCACTTGATTCTTGCTCTCTAGCTCTTCTATTATGCCATTATTGATATTTACTATAATCATCTTAATTATGTCACCCTTTTACATTGCACTTTTCTCGCCTAACCACTCTGTATTTTATACATACATCATCTCATATCATTAATAACCATTTAAATAATATGAAATCCTTAATCACTGTTCCCTATGGAGACGATATGTACTGATCACTAGCTAAATTTACTTAAGCTAGTACAGGTTTATCTTTTATTAATTAAACTAAAAGATACGAATAATGAATTAAAACTTTATTTTTTGAGTTTATGATTCTTCTCTTCAAATATTAAGCTCATTCTTTATTTTAATATTTCCACATAATATCAAAGAAAGTACCATAGGGTACGCGTGGGGTCTTTGGGTCATCCCATCATCATCCGCATTCCTTCCTTTACCTACGCAAATAAAAGTGTTGTCTCTGTCATGAAACCTTTATTCCTTGTGATCACATTATTTCACCCATGTTCTCTCATCTACCTAGGTGATCCTAATATTTTTGGATGATCTCTCATGTTCCCAACATTTCCCACAATCTTCCCAGGCTAGGGGTTTGACCATCTCACACAACCCGTCGACCTACTAGTACTCGTCACCTCATTCTATCATCGGTGGCTGGGCATTCTCTGACCTGCCAGCCCCAATGATTCCATCATTATGAGGGTGATCCCACATGTGCCTATATAATCCCATCTTTTGGCTAGGAACTATCTGCCCACTGAGTGGTCAAGCCATATGCCCAAACCCCACCATGTCCCACACTGCCAGTCAACCTGCTTGGTGTCATCAAGACATCTTATCTGTGATGATCCAGTCATTACCTGTAGGCTAGATCTGATGAAGCGGGAAGTCATGTTATCTATCAGCACCTTTACCTATTCCTCTCTTATAAGCAGTCATGCCACCCCCATTACTACACCTAGTACTTATTTGATCCTACTCCCATAGTGCAGCCAGTATTGAAACCTATTGCGTCATCCTCTACAATAAATTATTGCGTCTTCCAAAAGAAGACCACGACCCCATTAGGGATCTAGGTCATACAACACTGTTCACTGATAATCAAACCATTATGGTGCTGATAACATGATAAATGCATGTGTATTTACATAAATTTTAGATGTTTTGGTATTATGAATTTAAAATTTATCAAGTTATTATTTGAATTAAATAAATATTTATTCATTAGCTAGAAATTTCAATTCTTGCACATTATGGTTATTTTTTACTAACCTCATTGACTTCTTTGAAGTCAAGAAGTTTTAGTGCTAATGAGTATTTTATAGTTATACATGTGCAGAAATTTACAAGAATGCGAACATACAATTCTTCAAGAGTTAGAGAATTTTTTAGAGTTTAGTGATTCTCAGAAGGGGCTTGAAAGGGGCAAAGGGTGTTGTTGGCCTTCAAAAGAGAAATTTGAAGGAGATGGATCCCAACCTGTCCTAACCATTCGGATCTCAAAATCCTTACAAAGATAGAAGCTAAAGATTACAAGGGGAAGTTCTCAACCCATGGAGAATAAGAGGAAAAATGACAAGAAAATAGAATAGAAAATGCCCAGAGGGGTAATTTGGTAATTTTTTATGTATAATTACTCTCTCTCTCCCTCATTTCCCCTCATTCTGGACGTGCCCAAGCAAGTGTCTGGCCAGTAGGGCAAGGCATATTTCAGAATCCAGGTTGCTTAACATGCTTGATGTAAGTTTGTTGAAGTTTTCACTCAATCTCAACTCTTAATTGCATTGAAAAACCCCTGATCCTGGCAAAATATAAGGATCCAGACTTGAGGGGAAGCACTGAGGGCTCAATAGACATGCATTGAGGTTTTAGGAATTTAGATTTCCATTTTCCCATCATTATCTATCTATTTACCCTTTAAATCCATCACCTTCTCACTCTAAACACTCTTTTTCCCACTTTCTCATGAGAATCGACTCTTTCTCTCTCTAGGCCTTCGCCCATATCCCTAGTTTGTTCCCAAAAAAAATCATATTAAATCTTCTTCATTTGCACCTTCAAATTCCCTCCCAAACTCCCTCTACACCATTTCTTCATTTTCTCTCTCTATCTCTTCATTTCAACCAATTCACTATAAGATCCGCCCTTCTCTCTCTAGGATCAGCCCTCCTCTCTCTCTATATTCCCCTCATTTCCTATTTCAAGTTCCAAAAAAATCACCCAAAAAAATAATTTTAAACCTTCAAAATCCAAGTTTCTCCCCTCATTGCCATTATCGTGTGGTGGTGTGTGCTGCACGACAGTACCCGGGGAGGGGAAAGCATGCACAGCGACACAAATGCTGGGCAGGAGGGTGTGCCTTCAGGACCTAGCCAAATTTTGGGTAAGTTTGGAAGGGACTTGAATCAGTTCGTACCAGTTTGAACCAAACAGAACTGGTCGAATCCCTTTCTTTAATAAAATAAGTTTTTTGGGTTTTAAAAATCTCTAAAAAGTACCCTCCGGCGCTACCGCCCCCGGGGATCACAAGAAAAGGTTATAACTATATAAAATATGCATTTCAAAATTATATAAATATAAAATCAGGAAAATTAGGAAAAATTATTTCCTGCATTTAAAAATTCCAAAACAATCAGGGAAAATCTCTAAAAAACACTAGTGATTTTAGCTCTTTAAAAAATTCTTTAAAAATCTCTAACTCTCATTTTTCATATTTCTAGTGGGTTTTGGGGTAAATTAAATTCCATAAAATTATAAAATATTTAATTTTTATTTCTAGTGTTAATTAAAATCAGACAATTTAGTATAAAATATTTTAAGTGTTTTTTTTTGTATTTTTGCTTCAATTTAATCATAGGAAATTATGGAAATTAACTAAAAATGCTGAAAAATTCCTTAAATTGTGTTTCTCCCTTTAAAAATCATTTCCTTCCTTTTAAATTTAAGAACAAGTGTGAAATTAGATTTCTGCCTCTCTAGGATTGACCCCTTAGTTGCCCTATATAGTATTTGAGTGGAAATTTCATAAATATTTTGGGTTAAGTCTGAATTAAAACAACGTTAAAATCCTAAATTTGGACTTATCAATTGGCGCCATTTAGAATTTCTCCTGAGTCTATTTTCTTTATGCTTGACTGAAGTTTGAAGTTAAGATATTTTTTGCATAGTGGAAAGATAGAGGAGCACTAGGTGATCTCTAAACTTTTCTCTTAGGATATTTTCTGTAATTATTTTTATTTTTCTTCCTATTAGTTATTTTATGAAAGGTGGAAGATCTGAGAACACACATTTAATGTGCAAAAATTTTAATTTCTAGCTATTGCATAAATAGTTAGTTAATTCAAATAATAACATGATAATTTTTAAAATTAATGGTACCAAAAAAATCTAAAATTTATGTAAATATACATGCATTTAACATGTTATCAGACACAGCTACTCAAAATGATGATTTCTTCTATTATTGAGCCCATGTGGTTGACTACTCCGAGCAAAGCCATTTGGGATGAATGGGCCTCTATGTATTGATATGTTTTAATATATCCGTATGGCATTGAGGTCTATGAGTAGTTATTAATGGTGAAGCAGTCATGTCATCACCTTCAAGACTATCATGCTAGTGTATGTGGACTTCTTATCTAACTAGAGATGCCTTAGCTGTAAATGACTGATCATATTACAGAATGGTATTATGAAATGAAGCTTGCTATCACTATTTTATTTGAACGCCTTGACACCTAAATTTCTTCTCACCTCAATTATAGAGTGTCATTATGAAGAGGATCTATACTAAGTTAAGCTCACCTACCAAACCTCGGCACTACCTTCTCTACCTCCCAATGGGTGTCAACTAGAACCCCTCTTTTACCATCATCTATTGTCCTTCCTCTTGTAACATCTGAATCTAAATTGTTGTTATCCTCTAGCTCCAAGGGAAAGGGACACAAAGCAGATGGTGGCAGTGGTAGAACTTGTGATGGTTGGAAGCATGACAGTCAGCCATTCCCTCCATGGGAGCACTAGCTGTGGACTAATCATTGTTCCAACCAATGTTGGCAGAAGTGTGGTAAAACCTGACTGTGCTGCCAATTCTGCCTCCAATGATGTATCTTCCTCTTCATCCCCAGGCATGATGAATGTATATTGGGAAGATTATGATCATTTCATGAAACTTCATGAGACCCTTGAAACTCCTACATCTTAGTTGTCACATCTTGCATCCACCTCCATCTCAATTACTACCTTGCCTCTCAGTTTAACTTTTGGATCATTGACTTGGGGGTCTTTGCCCATATGTCAGGTTCATAATCCCTCCTTAAGTGCTTATCCAAAATATCCCACCCTTCCTATGTTTCCATTATGGATGGCCATGCATGTCGTGTCATTGGGCATGGAGAGGCCTATCCAACATTCTCACTACAGTGATCCCACATCCATATGTTCCTAATATTTTGAACAGTCTATTTTTTATTAGTGCAATTACCAAAGCCTTATTTTGCTCCATCTCATTCTTTCCTTACCATTGCACCTTTCAGGATTGGTTTTGGGCATGAAACTATATGTGGACTTTATAAGTTTTTTCACACCTCTCCATTCCTCCTCGGTGCCATTGTAACATTTTCTGCAGGAGGAGTATTTTAGTGTGGTTTGATCTGTTGAAAAGCTTTTCATCTAGACTATTAAATGGAATGTTTGCATATATAAAAGGTTAGAAAATTTAAATAAAAAAGGTGGGGAAACTTATCTTATCTACCTTAAAATTACATGTCTCGACACGACTTAAACTGTAGGTTTCCCTTGCCAGTTTATGCATGCGTCTCAGCAGATCCATTTGCAAGCTGCTCTTTGTATTCTCACCTATCTCAAGTATGCTCCTAGATGTGGTTGTCTGCGCGTGCAGGCCTTCTCTGACTCCAGTTATACAAGTGACCCCAAGTGATTGAAAAATTATTTCCTAGTACTGTACAATGGTTGGGGGGAACTGAAAATCTCAATTTTAGGGTTAAAATTCATCGTTGGTGATTGATATTATTCAATAAAAATATATGTTTAGCCGTACTTAAAAATATGTAGTTATTGATGAATACAGATTGTCTCCACAAGGAACGATGATTAAGGAATTACTTTCTTATACTAGTGATGATCAATGAGAGGATCGGTGAAAACAAGATTCGAGGGCGTGAGCTAGTGATATCGATTAAAAATATGTAAGTTATAAGTTAATTTAACTTAAATAAAAGAGTAAGTGCATGTGACGAACATGATGATGGATGATGGTATGAACGATGATAGTGATTGGATTTAGAATGGTATGGTGGCGATGATAAAGAGACGAGAAAAGAGTGTTAAATGAGAGTGCAAGAAAGATGATAAACCCTAATTACATTAACTATGGCGTCGGGAAAGAGAAAACATAAGGGCAAAATACTTACCTTAGATCCTTACGTTTGGCTAGGATCATGCAGATTTATGAGCGCTGGTAAGCTCCCCTCTTCTCCAATCCTTCTTCCACACACCCAGGACACCAAGAACACTCTTGATGGATCTAAAAACTCACTATCTTTCAATCAGCCCACAAAAGTAGGAAGCAAGTTCAAGATGAATTTCACAATGATCCAGGCCTCTATTTATAGAGCAGAGGCTATGGATAGAAAGAGGAGGGGAAGATGAAGCAACGCTGAAAACTTCAGCTCAATCGGAGTTGTAGATCAAAAATTACACTTGTTTGAAGTTGAAGCAATCCTAGCCCTTAACTTCTTTCTCTCACATTGTCAATGTCCTCAGTTTCCGTGCCTGTTAAGAAGTCAAAACACTTGGTATTATGTGCTTTTTGTATTCTGTTCAGGCACCCTATGTATTCCGTACCACGTGTACCTGAAAAAAGGATAAATAAAAACAAAGAAAGAACATTTAAACAGTACGTCAACACGCCACGCCACCCCTTTTTTCTCCTCTTTTCTTTATTTGAAATGAGTGGACATGAGTGAGCCATGTCACCCTGCACCAAAAAAATCCAAAAATACTTAAAAATTCATATTAAATAAAATAAAATCCAAAAAATACGTATAAATATATATTTTTTGACTCTGAAAAATCATATCTTTCCAATTCTAATGACAAAAATTCCAGAAAAATCATACTCTTTTACAGTATATTGTTAGAAAAATCCCAAAAAATGCAAAAAATTCATTAATTCATTCTAAAAATAGATTTAATCATTTTAAGCTTGATAGCATCCAAATTTGAGTAATTTAATGCAGATAAACACGAAAATATGATCATATAAGGTACTAAAAATGCATGTTATCAGGAACCTCTTCTCCTAGTGGGGTCAAAAGTAACAAGTCATCTTTCTCTCGAGAGCAAAATTGGAGTGTTGTGTTCTACTGCATGCTACCTATAAGATGCTTTAGGCACCAGTCTATTTATATTTCCACAAAAAATAATCTGAATTTCATATTAGGATAAATGAGTGGAAATAAATGAATTGTTATGGAAATAAATGAACTCATGCTGAAAATCAGTATCCTTTTTTCATATTTTTTACACTGTTTGTTGGGTTTTTTACCATGGTATATAAATAGTCTTTTGAAATGTTTCAATATTATACATTTTAAATAATATAAATTCATAAAATTCCCATATTTTAAATACGAAAAATTATCTCAATGAGATCTAAAAATCGTGAGGATTTCTCATCTCGAGAGCTTAAAGTCCAACACAGGCATATAATCTATTATTATTGTTTATTGTGAGTCAGTTTAGATTACTTTTTTCTGAAACTATACTTTTCACCCTTTGGGTGGGTTAAAAATTAGGATCTACAATTAAAATTTTATTGTACATCATGTTACCACTAACTAGTCTAAAAAAATATTCTTTTGTGAAGCTGATGTTGGACGTCGTCTACAACATCATCTAGTCGGCACCGAGTAGGATGGCTCGGTACCAATAATAGGAAGTGGTATTGAATGTCGACGGTGTCGTCGTCCGACGGATAAACCCTAACGGGTTGATGTGACTATGATGCAATGAATGAATGTCCTATGTGTTGTACGTGCAGGCTCCAACTCGAGGGAGGCGCCGAGCTCCAAGCTTGGACGGGGTCGTCGGATGACGATGACAGGGGCCTCTTGAACCTTGTCGGATCGATGAAGGCATCTACAGCCGAACAGAATCAATCCCTAGGGCTCGCACGTAACGGACAATCTTGTTTGTACCAGTAAGACACTCAAGTACTACCTAGGTTTCTCTCAAAGCCTCTCTCACCTACCTAGCACGAGCGCGGTGGAGTCAAGACGAAAGCGTACTGCAAATGGTAATTAAATGAGCGATGAGAGAGGACGGCCTAACTTGTCGGTGGTGGCTCGTTGTGCAGGGACGTCGACGGTCGATGGTGGTCGGAGCAGGTGTGGCGGAAAGCTGCTGGAGAGCTGACGGTGGCTCGACAGGCGATGGGGGGCTGGAGCGTGGGTAAAGGGGTGGAGGAGAGGAGACGGTGGAGCATCCGCGGAGAAATCCAGAGGGACCCGTCATAGTTGACTGGCGCTGGTCAGCTCCGGCGGATCGAGTAGCAGATGCGAGCGGCAAAGACCCCTTCATAGTGGGGGGCAGAGGATCTTGGCAACGTCCGGTAGCTGGAGGCGCCCCACGACGTCACAAGCCGGCGATTGACAGGAGCCGGATCATCAGTCAGGGTGTTCCCGTCCAAGTCCGATCCTGGACAAATGGGTCTTCGATCAAATGGTCCATGGTCGACAGTCTTCACGGTCGAGGCGGCCAATCGATGGGAATCTCGCCCTGGGCGATTTCCGGTCATACCAAGGTCAGAAATCGAGGCTGGACGATCCAATCGGTAAAGTTCATGGCCGACTATCACCCTGGGAAAGAGAAGTCAGGTCAACAATGTCAGGTCAATTGACCAACGAGTCACGACCAGTCGATCGACAGAACTTTCAACGATGGTGGGACTAGGGCGAGCTGGGCGCAGGACAGCCCACAACGGTGGAGAATTCCTCTCGTAGTGCCCTCAGATCAAGGGGAAACATCCATTGGGAGCCCACGTTCGTCCACGAGGCCTCGGGACTGCAATCTTCTGCTTTGCGGCAAGGGACGACCACGACGGACGCGGCCATTGACCAACAATCGCAGGAACCCGGCTGCTGCGGCCAGGGGTCCTGGTCGTTGTAAAATGATTATATCATTACAAAGATAATATATTCTTTAAAATAATGACACAATTTCAGTTGCGAAGAAATTTCTGGATGATTGAATGAATCTAAATTTAACGCCAAAATTCAATATATTATTCTGCATTAGGATTATTCTATACTGATCAAAAAAATTATAAGTCAATATTAATCAGCATTGTAGCCGAAAGAAAAACAAAGAAATCCATCTAATAGTCTCCACGCAAATATAGTACTCATCAATAAGTTAACTTAATAACCTGAATTCTTGACCAACTTACGTTCCCACTTATTTATCTTTTGGGATAAAAGGCTTATATCAAAATCATTTAGCATTTTATAAAATTACTATGGAAGTAGAATCTTCTTTCACTGATTTTTAAATAATCCTAATAATTTTTACTGACCTTTTGATAATGGCCTATAATTAAACGAATTAGTGCCAAGTAGAAGCAAATTCATCTTATTATTCTATGATCTCTTGATTTAATATTTTATTATTTTTCTCCTATAAGTTGAAAGAACATCAAGCCAAGGAATTAGATTGTAAAATCATCTATGTGTTCAATTTTTAATATGATATGCAAATAAACCAACTCTCTACTATAGCAACTAACTCTTTAATATTTAACGAGCCTAAGAGAATCAAAACCCAAATGCTTATATGTATTTTATATACATGCAAACTAAAAAACATACATGTGTCAATAATGATTACCAAATTTTATTTGGCACATTAAAACATGGTGCAAAAATAATTTCTTAAATAAACAATGTTAATAAATTACATGAATTATAGCATACAATTTTTATTCTTTTACACAGTATGCTCAAGTCCGAGGAAATACTTATTTTCCATTTAACAAAAGAATATCTTGAATTTTCTATCACTGGAGCTCACGACAGTTTCAGTGGGATTCAATTTTGTTAGATTTTGAACCCAATAAAGTATAAAACACTACCATTGGCTTGATTCAAAGTAAATTGATGACCTTCATGGGTGCACATGACAGCCGTCATGTCTTCGTCACCATCACCAACATCATGGCATTAAATCGAGACATGCTGATTGATGAGAAATCTACAAGTGATGGTTAGGGAGACATTTTGGATATTGGATTTATCCCGGATGAATAGTTGAAGACAAGAATTGAGTGGGTAAGGGTTGAATCAACAAAGATCAGGTAAATAAGTAAATCTTATTTTTATTTTATCTATGCTGTAATTTTCATATTTATTTCAAGTATTAAACCTAATTTAAGAACATCAAAATATTGAAAATTTGTAAAAATATTTATTAAATGTGGAGAAAATAATTTTCCAAATGGGCCGAATTTTTTTAGGATTTATTAAATAGTTTTAGGAATTTAAATAGATTTTTATGTCGGACAAACTAACTGATTCTATATGAATACATTTTCTGGCGGTTTGAGTGCACCAAGTGAAGGCTGATGGTTGTGGTTTGAATGAAATGAGAGGACCAATTTGACCATCACAAAGTGTAGCAGAGATGTATGTGGATATGCCCCAACAAGCGGTGTAGTGGGTTTACCATCATTGGTGGTGAAAGAGATGCTAGAGACTACATACCGACGAGTGGCAGAGTTGGAGGTGACATGTGTGACAAGGAAACCTAGGCTATTAATGATGATAACCTAGGAAAAAAGACATTGGCATGAGTCAGCCAAAGAAAAAGATCACACTAACCTTGATGTCATGTCCCTAAGGTGTTGAGTAGCGCTTTCTCTTCACAAGTTTTGATATGAATGTCACTCCTTCAATGCTTCACTCTTTGAATCCAAGAATAGACCCAAAGGAGATTTTGAAACATCGAATGAATTCTTGATCATAATTAGGATCCAAAATTAATGGTGCCTTTTTGCAAGGATGATGAGGTCTTTTTATAAATGAGAGATGGTTAATAATAGTGAAGGTAAAGATGGAACTAACCTCAAGATTTCATTGCAAGCCTTCTTATGGATTGTTCGACATCTTCATTTGAATTTCAACCAATCAGAGTCATCTTATTTTTTCTCTCCATCATTAATGTGGTGGATTGCCAGCCTGGCACAAAAATTGAGGCAGTCAAAAATCCTGAGAATACTAAAATGAATTCAAAACTATATTTTAATGCATGTAGCATTAACAAGGGCATCATATTCCATGTAGCCGGGTGTTTTGTATTGTTCCAAACACATTCCAAGAACAAAATTTATAAATCAGTGCAGGAAATGTATTATGAAGATTTTGCTAAAAACTAAACTACAAAACATACATATAACCTCGCTAAACTTTAAGTATACCATGACTAAACCTGGATCATGACTAAATTCTTATTTGCTTGATCATTAAGAAAACTTTTTATTACTTTTCTCCTACAAACCATATCATATGATCTCCCATCAACATTGAAAAGGAAAATGTTTATTATTTGGGACTGCACCAAAAGATTTTATGAGCCTCCCCCCCCTAAAAAAAATAGAGCAAAGACGCATTACATTCTATTATCATTATTCTCCCCACTATTTCTGGATCACCAAGAAGACATATTCCTTCTCAAAGTTAATGCACCAAGTTTGGGTGCTTCCATTCAAATAGATATTCCAAAAGTGGAAGTTGGATATCAATAATAATAAAGCTTTAGTTCACATTCTTGTCGAAAGTTGCTGAAATATAATTGCTATCTGATTTCTTTTATTTGAAAACTCATAAATATAATATAAACTAATAGTAACGTTAAATTTATTTAACCCATTACCCATCAATTTTTTCCAATTTTAGAAGGGCATCAGTTTCAATAACCAATATTGGAAAATGAGTACCCTGAGTTTGGATACATCATGTGGGTTCATTCTTAGGGATGTAATATGCATTAAATTTCTATTTTTATGCTTGCGTATTTTTATTTTATTTTATTTTCTTAATTTACTTTTTCTGGCGTAATAATTTGTATCCAGAGGAAAAGAGCAAAATGTGCTCACTAGGATTTCTAACCTTTATTTGGATATGTCAAACCTTTGTCGTGAAATTTATCATTGATATCAGACATCCCTTGCTTGATGCAAAATAATTCGAATGGCAATCCACTCAAGTCCTTCACGAGGATTTTGGTGAACTGTTCTGCTGAGTTTTTTGTAAAAATAAATTATCATATTAAATAATATTAATTCAGTAAAAATACAATAAATAGAGAGTTCAAATATGATGACAATGATTATATTTGAAATAAAAAAAGCACCAACGAAGAGACATGTGACAGTGATAATAATTTTGAAGTCTTTGTCACATATATAATGGCAATGAAAATTGATAGGCTTCATATGCTTTTGTAAGGTGTGATTACTCAAAATGAAGATAGTCATTTAATTTTCAATATTTATAAATATATGAGGGTCCCTAGAATATCCAATTTTCTAATAAGATAACAAAGAGATCCATATGAACCTGTATAAAGTAGTAGCTATGGTTAGTAATCAAAATATACATTTGATCAACGTATCACATTATAATTCTTGTTGTGCTTTTTTTATAAGGTTCCTAAAATAAGAAAAGTAATGAAAACCACCCTTCCAATCACCTCCAATACCACCATAATCAGAATCAAAATATACTTCAGCCTTAAAATTGCGGTTCAGTCCAATAAATAACATATCATATCCATACATGTTCAAGATATTCTGGAACCTTTAGGGTACAAAGCTACTATGCCTATTAGGGTGTTATCATTCAAATATTAAATGTTGATATCAATAAGGGTTATGTTATAACTCTTTTATGTATGTAATCTCAATTTTCAATATCTGACAAATGAATGAGATAGGGGGACAAGAAGGAAAAAAATCAAGAATGGGAGAGAGTGAGAGAGGGAAGGAGGAACACAATTAAGAGACATGGTGAGAGAGAGGGATAGGGGAATACAAGAAAAAGAGAGAGTGAGAAGGATAGAGGAGTACAAAAAAGAGAGATAGTCAGAGAAAGGGATAGATGAATACAAGCAAGAGAGAGAGCGATTAAGAGAGAGGAATACTAAGTGAGAAAGAGAGAAACAGATGAAGAGAGAAGTAAGGAAAGAGAAGAAGAGAGGGTTAGAGAGAGAGGCTGAGAAAGAAAAGGGATGTCAGGTTTTATTATGCTTGACCAATCATTTAAACCAATAAATGTGGTGTAATTAACTTAAATCTTATTAGAGTGAATTAGAAATTGAAAGATGATCTAATCACCTTATGGAGATCTTTTTCCGCACTTTAGTCCAAAGATTCTCTTCGACTGTTTTTGTGTCCAGCTTCAAGATGTTTCCACATTATTAATGTGATGCCGGATCTCCTGTTCAACTTCTCAAACTCTCCTTGAATATATTTTAGGTATTATCACCATCGATCTCACTGATGGAGGAAGTGGTTTGAGAAGAAGGGAAGACAGCAAGACACCTTGATCTGGTTGGCATGGGCACCTAAAATTGGTACCCAATGTTTGTTTATACAAATAGGTTCATACCTAAGACGAGGGTGAATAAGGTGTTTTATAATTTTATAATTTTTTTCCTTTAGGTTTGTTTTCCTATTCAATGAAATGGAGATCAAGATTTGGTAGAGTAATTTTTATACAGGTTAGGGCTTACCCATTCCACCTATCGCAGGGATGTCCTTTCCTGGAGCTCAATAAATACATATCCTGAGTTCAAAGCCACCCAAGAAAATGTTAAAAAATAGGGTTATACAAGAATATAAAATAAAATCAAATAAAATTTCGTGAATAAATTGCCACACCTCAGCCCCATTGGCCTTGTCGGATGTGCATCTCTTCAACCTTCTCTTCTTCAAACCACTAAGTGCACTTCACTTGGCCCCCTTAGCCATTGTGAATGAGGTTGCCACAACCTCAAATTGATCAATAAGGTCACATACCTGAACCCTTTAGCCTATCCTAGGAAATCCCGAAGTATCCCTAAACTTTCTCCATATGATATAAATAAAAACAATGATTCTCATTAATTAGTAAATAAGGTGAATAAGCAATGCTTGTTAGATATTCGACTTTTGTGCTAAATTAAATCACTCTTGATTTAATTTATCAAATCCTCGGTGTTTAATTGATATAATCTTATCTTTATAATAAATATCAATCCACTATATTTCCACTCCCTCTGGATTGATATTTAAGTACAAGATTAATCCAAAAGGACTTGGTAAATCTACATTCACCTTAAATGAATGCTTTTACTCAACCTAAGCTACTCTCTTATAATATCCTAAGCTCTCAAAATATCCACCAAATTTCTCAGACAAGATGTCAAGTTGAAATATATTCCTTTTGATTTAACCTCTCAACTATAACTATTCAATGATAATATTATTTACAGGTATTTTGTCTAAAATGAATGCATGATTTTTATATATATCAAAGCCTTTTCATTTTACTTCTCTCAATAGATCAAGTCCTCAAAATCCCTGATTGATGATATTCTTCTAATTGGTATATGATTAATGGATTAACTCAATGAGAAGGTAGGAACTATGCACCTTATTTTTTATGGTTTGCGATATTGCTTTTCCCATACTCGGGTGATTGTCCTTCTTCCTTTTTAATCTCCCATCAGCCACTATAACCTTCTCTCTTCCTCATCTCTCTATTTCCGCCTCTTCCACTGATTTCCTGCAGATTAGACACATGAACAATAAAAAATGGTTGTAACAGGAGAATGGGAGATTTTGCTTCCTTCTCCGCAAGCCTAACGCAATGGTTGCAATGAGGGTGTTTCTTTGTAGTTCACAACACTTCTCTTCTCTTTGCAGATAGTGGGTATTTTTTATTTATGAGTGATTGGAGAGAGCTTAGAAATAAGACCATCATTCTGAAAAGTTTTCCCTTAAAGCCACATTACAATGGAGCAATCATTTGGCAAGTTTTAGGCCCATTCATCCACCATTGGTCCTCCACAAGAGACACATTAGATGCATATGATGTTTCACCTGTCTTCTGGGGCCAAATGATCTATTAAACCTTCCTAAAACACTTATTCAATGATAGAGATTTAAATCCATTACTTACCTGAAAAGATAGATGATCTTTCCTTTGACCGGAGGAGATGGGAGGCATCATATAGAAGAAAGATTTTTGAAATAACATTGAGAATGCTTTAATTTCCCTTCTCATTTTCTTACCAAGTTCACTTAGTGAAAGGGTATTTGTGTGACAGTCAGAGACCCTCTCACGTTCATAACGTCATATCATATTGTCTAGATAGACAACAGAATAAAGATAATAAAATGATTACAAAGTCTCACGGTCAAGTGTCAACTTGTCAACCATCATCTAATGTAGAGACTTACATTCTCAAATACTTGTCAGGAATTTATGGAAAAAATATTTCTGGATGATGACCTCCATTCATATTTAATTGTTCCATTCGTACAATGATGCTCTGAGTCTAGAAGGCATAGATCAAAACAATATTGTGGCATTTCTACCTGTCAAATATATCTTCATAAAATACTAAACTTAAAGTCTTAATATTCTTCAGTAAACTTAAATTCAAAGTCTTAAAATACTAAACTTCAATAAGGTATAAATAAATTTCATTTAAAGATTAATTATAAATTAAACCTAAAATATTATGTTATAAAAATGAATTACATGAATCAAGGTCGCCCCGAAAAACAAATATCATCCATGGGCCAATGTTTTTACTGGAAAAACTAGTTTGAATCCACCTGAATGTAGGGGGTTGGGTCATACATTAAGTATGGGGTGGACCTCCAAAGTTTGGAGTCAATAGGCAGCTGTTTGTCCCGTTGACCTTATATGCTCAGTCAACTATGTCATGCCATTCCATTGGCATAGGTCATATGTGCATGTATAATTCTCATTTTACAATGCATCCTAATCTTATGAAACATGATTTCATTTTTTTAATATAGCGTGGGAATATTTTGACCATGGAGTGGTGGCTGGTTAACCTAGTACTTGTGACCTTCATAGAGAAAATCCATTAAAATCCGGGCATTGACTTTGGGTAAAATGGTATTTGATCTTTATTCACATCTATTTATACATATTTTTTCAACCTTGTATCAAAGCCCTTATGACTTAAGTATATCTACCAACATTCAGATATATTATGTGTATAACCTTGAAGGACCATGTTAGTTACTAAATTTAATGTCCCACTAACATTTATTAGCCAACAGTATAAATTTACCATATAAACATATAGATTTATAGCTACATGATCACCACACTTATATATTAAACACGATCACAAATTTTTCTCCACCCCACTACTTCCTTATCAGCATTTCTTGCTACAATACATTCAGATTCTACCATCAAGGTTGTGGTGGCGGTCTTCTTTCAAATCTTCCCAAATATCATGCCTCCATTCAAAGTGAACGAGATTCTATACGTAGATTTACTATTGTATGGATCTGACTGAAAACTTGAGTTATTGTCACAGTGAAGCTTCAACTTATAACATCTATAAATGAAAACAAATCCTTAGTCCTGAAGTATTCAATGATACATTTCATTGATATGTAATGTTCATCTCTTAGGTCTTCCTAATATTGACTAGTAATACATGAGCAAATGCAACACCCAGTTTAGTACATTGCATCACTTATTTGATGGATCCAATTGCCAAAGCATATTGGACCTTTTCCATCATTATTCTATCGTGAGGAATCTTAGGTGAATGTTCCATAGATACTAGAACTCCATATCTCATCAGTAAAAGAACTCTCTTGAGTTCTCCGTACAAAACCTTTTGCCAATGGTGTCTATGAACATGGATTAGGATGATCCTACCGACCTACTTCATCTATCTCTATAGATATGTATGGTCAATAAGTAGGTTTATTCTCCCAAATCTATCATGGAGAAGTTTTTCGACATCCGCACCTTTACTCATGACAACACTGCAACAGTGTTGCCAACCATTAGGATGCAATACACATATAAGATTACTCTTAATGAAATTAGTTTTCCTCCCTTGGGCCTTATTTTATACACGGTTCATATTCACAATTAATGAATTTTATTTTTTAAGATTTCTTTCATCCATAAATAGATATTTTAAATGGACAAGTTTTTTCGGAAACGCCCTAGATGCATAACTCTCATGTTGTATCATACGACAAGTCGAATGGTGACACATGGTGCGATCTAAATAAAACCTGAAATATGTCACTAATTGATATAAATAGAAATATATACATATGCATTCTGAATTAGGAAATTCATATCTTCATGAATATAATGTTAAAAACTTCAGGAAAAATCAAGTTGGGACTAAAAAAAATGATGTCATAAAAGTCCCTTAAAATATCAAAATTTCACAAAATTCAAATGCTTCTTCTAAAAACTATTTAATCATTTTTATAAATAACACATATATAATCAGATAAATGCAAATAAACATCTAAATATCATCATAGTAACCAATTAATAATGTGTGTTATTACCTACCTAGTACATGAAGAGCTTCATGCATAAACCACCAGCCCTTGCTTCATCTTCTAAAGCCTCACATCCCCTACTCCTTTATGCTCTATTTATGAGAATTGTATACATATTGATGCCTCGAATTTTAGCTCTAAATTTATGACCAAGTTATAACCCTACTCTATTAATCGTTCAAGAAACTCTAATTTGAACCAGATTATGCATGAGCAAGCGGAATTTATGGAGGGACAAAAGAGTTACCATGAAGCAAAAAATAGGATATGAATTCTGTTGCCTTATTTCAATCATGGAAAACATGTTTTTCCATGCAGGGAAGTGATTCATCAATTCCAAATTGAATTTTAAAGCAATACATCATATGTACCTTTTGGAGAACTTGTTCCACCCCTGACTTGCTAAATCTGATATCTTCTAAAGCCGTTCACATGCCCCGCCTCTAGAAGTATCCATGCAATCATGTTACTCTTGGATCTCCACTTCTTCTCCAACTCTTCCATAAAATCTTGAAGATCTTCTCACGATGAAGACTCTCTCGATGGTTGAGTGGAGAAGAGATCATAGTGGCGAAAAGGGGGGCTCCTAGTTCTGACTCGCCTGGGTGCCTAAAATGGGTGCCCTTTCCCCTGTTTATATTTTACTAAAGAACCCCATAAAGTAAAATATATTCACCAATGCCCCTATGATCATGTGTGTGACCCTCTAGTCCCATTTATCATTCTAGTTAATAACATTCATGGCCCAAATAACTATTGGCCAACCTTATTAATTAGTTATATCAACATATAGAATAATTAACTAAGGATCAATTTAACCGAATCGATAGATTAAGTTTCCAACGTGTGGGGTACAAAGCTACACCTTTTGCTCTAGAAGATGCCATGTACTGTTTGAACTCTCTCATGGAACCTTTACCACCATTGGTTATAGTATTTGTATAATCCTTGATCTGTGTGAGACTCTCGAATTACTTCGGGTATGGTTGATTGTCAAAAGCTAATTTGTCATTCAATTAATACTGATGCATAACGGGGATCATTGGAGAATGCCTTCTTCAATATCCTCATTAACCTGGCCAGGAATTTGCTGCATCATCTTCCTTGAGTCAATATCCTCTTATACCAAGGGCAGATGATCCCATCTTGACCACACAATCATCTCAGTGAGCTAATTACTACATCCCAGCTATGACTTATTTGAATCCCATGATTAGATGCCCGTAATTCATTGTCAATATGTAATCATCCATTGATGAGATGTCCTTGGTGTCTTATGTCAATGGATCACTTATACAACAGTGACATGAATCAACCTGATTGATATTAATGCATAATACCATTCAGGGATTCTTCGGATCAATTCAGTGAACGCTTTCTCCAAAGAGCACCCACTATCTACTATCTCTCCTTAGTGTCACCACACTAATAGCCACAAGATCAACTATAATTGTCATATAAATATGATCAGATAGTGCTATTATATCCAAACAATTCAATATTTGTCTCGACTATCCATCGAATAGGAATATCTAGAATACATGTTTAAGGACTAGCAATCACTATATTATGATCTCATCATAATTCACTAGGTCAATGCACATCTTCATGGACTTCATTATAAACAACACATTGGAATAATATCGAATGTAATATTTTATTCAATGAACTTAAATAAATCATGCAATGTGATTTGGTTTGACGGCCGCATAATATCCATCATATAAAGAGGCCTAAGAGGCAAAATCAAGAAATCTAGGAGAACTTTGGATAAAAAACTAAAGGTGAAATGGATGTAATAGTTTGTAAAACCCTGAAATCAGTTCAACTCCCAATTCAACCTTTCATAAATTTGAGAACTGTATCTTTCAAGAAGCATGCTTATAATGTACAAATATGTGAAATTTTATTTGTTATTATTCCATGTGAGATCCTATTCATTGACATGTAAATGTTTTTGCAATGTGACAAATATGATAATTGATCCAAGTAAGAACATGATGTATAAAAAGGGAAGACGGTGATGATCACGGATCTATGAACACAGATATCCTTAAACCTGAATACTTTGAGCCAAATCTTAAGTATTTAAATATCCTATTTCATTTGCATAGTATCTTAAATCACCTTGAGTAAAGCTAAAGGGAAGTCATATAAAACAGATCTTTAAAAAATCATCCATCTCTTCTGCCTTGGTAGATGTGATTCACTACATCTATACTACTATAAAGCAAATACATGTGCGCTTCTGGCCTCTGATTGGCTGATAGAAAAGAGAGAAAAGAGAGTGAAAGAGAGTGAGAGAAGAGAGAGAAGAGAGTGAGAAAGTGAGAGGGCCCCCTCCCAGCCGCCGTTTCGCCCTCCTCCCACGGCCTCCCACGCCCCCTCCCCGCCGCTGCAACCCCCATCCCCGCCTCTGCCACCCCCTTCCGGCCGCCACCCCTCCCTCCTTCCCTGGCCTCCCACGCCCCCTCCCCGCCGCCGCCCCGCCCCTCCCCCGGCCTCCCACACCCCCTCCCCGCCATCGCCCTGCCCCTCCCCCGGCCGCCCGCTTCCTCCCCGCCGCCACCTCCTTCCCCGCTGGCCCCCCCTCCCCCCTCCCTGCCGCCTCTCAAGTCGGGCAGAGGTCGAGCCGCTCGAGCCGTGAGCCACCAGGAGCGGGGAAGAGAGGCGAGGCAGCGGGAAGGCGCGGACAGCGGGAAGGGCCAGGCGCGGCGAGGAAGGGCCAGGCGGCGGCGGCGGGGAGGCGCGTCTTGGGACAGTTCTCTCTCTCTCTCTCTCTCTCTCTCTCTCTCTCTCTCTCTCTCTCTCTCTCTCTCTCTCTCTCTCTCTCTCTCTCTCTCTCTCTCTCTCTCTCTCTCTCTCTCTCTCTCTCTCTCTCTCTCTCTCTCTCTCTCTCTCTCTCTCTCTCTCTCTCTCTCTCTCTCTCTCTCTCTCTCTCTCTCTCTCTCTCTCTCTCTCTCTCTCTCTCTCTCTCTCTCTCTCTCTCTCTCTCTCTCTCTCTCTCTCTCTCTCTCTCTCTCTCTCTCTCTCTCTCTCTCTCTCTCTCTCTCTCTCTCTCTCTCTCTCTCTCTCTCTCTCTCTCTCTCTCTCTCTCTCTCTCTCTCTCTCTCTCTCTCTCTCTCTCTCTCTCTCTCTCTCTCTCTCTCTCTCTCTCTCTCTCTCTCTCTCTCTCTCTCTCTCTCTCTCTCTCTCTCTCTCTCTCTCTCTCTCTCTCTCTCTCTCTCTCTCTCTCTCTCTCTCTCTCTCTCTCTCTCTCTCTCTCTCTCTCTCTCTCTCTCTCTCTCTCTCTCTCTCTCTCTCTCTCTCTCTCTCTCTCTCTCTCTCTCTCTCTCTCTCTCTCTCTCTCTCTCTCTCTCTCTCTCTCTCTCTCTCTCTCTCTCTCTCTCTCTCTCTCTCTCTCTCTCTCTCTCTCTCTCTCTCTCTCTCTCTCTCTCTCTCTCTCTCTCTCTCTCTCTCTCTCTCTCTCTCTCTCTCTCTCTCTCTCTCTCTCTCTCTCTCTCTCTCTCTCTCTCTCTCTCTCTCTCTCTCTCTCTCTCTCTCTCTCTCTCTCTCTCTCTCTCTCTCTCTCTCTCTCTCAAGCTTGGGAGGCCTGGAGTTCTTGGTCTTTTAGTGCTGGGCATTTCTTCCTCTCACTCTAATGAGAAATTGACCCATACGTTTCCAGAGAAGATCTTCCTGTATGCCCTCCCATTGTTGGGAAGAATCTCACCCTCTTTGGAAGAGTTTATCAGCCTTGACGCTCTCTTATCCTTCGTATGCGATCGCCATGGGCTTCCATTTGCTGAGGAAATCGAGTCCCCCACCACAGATCTTCAGGTATAGCTGTGTAGGATCAATTATGAGCATAAACTTTTTATTTTTTTCTCGAGCAATTATGAATGTTTTTTTGTCACTGGTGATTGGTTTCTGATTCCTGTTAAATCCGAAGCAGGTCACGGCGCTGACCGCCTCTGCAATCAAACAGACTATGAAGAGGGTTTAAGAGGTCTGGAAGATGATGAAGACTCAATCTAGCCGCCCCCCTGTTAAAGCTCTCAGGAGGTTGATCACTTTACCGATATTCTAATCATTCGAATAATCATTTTAGTAACAAAAAATTACTTTCTTGAGAAGCTCTTACATTTTAAGCTGAAGTTGATGTTTTCTCTAAAAAAGCTTAAAGAAATTGTTTTCCTTTATTTCTTTACTGATGTTCTTTTTTCTTCCCAAAATTAGAAAAATTATTCGAATGGGGAAGCGCCCTCCCTCGGCTGCCCCGGCCAAGGCAAGGGGGGGGGAGGAGAGGGGGGGGTGTTGGTGCGGGGGGGCGGTGGGAAGGGGGCGCGTGCTACCGAGGAAGGGGGCAGCTAGGAGGGGGCACAGGTGGCCGGGGGAGGGGCGGGGTTGCGGCATGCGCACATAACCGCACCACACAGGCCCGTGTGCAGTGTGTGGTGCGGTGTGTGAATATTCTGTGCGGTGCGATGTGCGAAATTTGCACATCGCACCATACAGGGGCACGAAAAAAATTATCTAAAGCTCGCATTGGCCGGCGGGGCCAAAGTGGGGAAGAAGACCTTTTTTGTGCCGCAATTCTTTTGATACCTTTTTTGTGGATAAATATCCAACCTTTAATTGTAGTAATAAAGTATTTTTTGCCGATTTAATCCAATGTCTAAGTTTTTCGCGTACGGAGAAATCTGGTGAGGGGAGAAATCTGGGTTGTGGTTTGATTTTCAATACAGAGAAGTTTAATAGAGAATTTTTTCCATGGAGGTTCCTGTTGATCATCGCAATCATTCTTCTGATACTTTTTTTCTCGATAAAAATCCAACCTGTAATTGTTTTAATAAAGTATCTTTTGGCGATTCAATCCAATGTCTAAGATTTTGGTAGTATGATTTTGGGAATTTCTTGGCTCTGCGTTCTTCCTAACCCAGTTGAGCCACGTCGAGTCTCTGGCAATGGCGATACTCTGTATGGCATGTTCCCAAGTAAGTCGGTTTATTCTGCCCTTTTTCTCGATGCAGATTGCGTCATTAATTTGCTATTTTGTGGCAACAAAACGTTATTAATTTGCTATTTTTGTAGATTATTCTGTTGAATTTTATTGCTTTCTGGTGAAGGGAGAAATATGGGTTGTGGTTTAATTTTCAATACGAAGAAGTTTCATGCAGAATTTGTTCCGTGGAGGTTCCTGTTTATATCCAACCCATAATTGTAGTAATGAAGTATCTTTTGGTGATTTTAAGAGTTTCCAAGGAGCCCGTAATGTCAATACCTTGGAAGGAGACGTTGTCCAAGCCGCCTGTAGGGCACTCACCTTTTCCCACTTCTGCCACAACAGGGTAACCATCATCCTTCTCAAATGGGTGCCGACATACTACCATCAGGTCAGCAACTATGTAAAATTGATAAACTCATCGGAGAAGCTGAATAAGATTAATTTTTTTGGTTCCCCAGAAATTTGTGGTTTAAGTTTATTAATGGGCTTTTCCAATTTCTTGAAATGGCTGGTTCACAGGTTTGGAAGTTCAACCTCACAGAGTCGGGTCTCTTCTGCGTTCTTCCCTGGCTCACGATGGCTCTTTCAACAAATTTTGTCAGTTGGGTGGCGGACTCTCCCGTGAGCCGAAGATTATCGCTCACGACCATGCGTAATGTATCATTTATCTTGAAGTGGCTAGATCCACAGCCGTCGGATACCCGTGGTTTATCAATCAACAGTCACGATGAATTATCAAAGCGCATTCCTCTCTAGCCGTCGGATTGAATTCTAGGCCAAGGTATAACATTACACTGCGCCCTCGCTCTTCCTCCTACACCTCTCTTCATGTTCGTGGATGCCGGCCTCCAGACCATAGCGTGAGCAACCCCGCTGGCGCTTTCAGTTCTCCTTGCCTCTCCTACCCGTACGGCATTTCCCTTTTAAAAATTTGCAAATTTCTCTTGGGTGATCTCTCGCAGGAATGCTAACCAGAGGTAATCGACATGGCCGAGGGGGCGAAGACTGCCATCATCCCTGAGTCGGTTCTGAAGAAGAGGAAGCACGCCGAGGCATGGGCATCCGCCGAGAATAAGATCTCGAGCAGCATAAGAAGAATGCGGAAAACCCCAAACTTATTTTCAGCAGGGCTCTCCAGTACGCCGACGAGTACAAATTCATAAGATGGGATTGGGTTCATTAGATAGTTTGAGATTAATCATTTTGTATTGTTAATCTCTTGATTTCTTTTGGATTCTTAGGAAAAGGAACAGATACTGTTGAAGCCGGAGGCCAGATTGAAAGGTGGATTCTACCTTGAGCCTGAGGCTAAGCTTCTATTTATCATTCGAATTCTGGGTTGAGCACAAGTCTTTGACAAGAACTACCAATGCTATTTTATGTCGGAATCTATAGTGCTCTTTGATGAGTCTGAATTTCATCATTCTTTTACAGCGGACAGATGATTACCATGGTCTTATTTTTTCCGTCTTTTAATTATTTTCTAAGGCCCTGCTTTCTCTCCCTTCTCTCTCTACCCAAGCGAGCATTGCGAGCGGGCCCCACTAGTTACAGCATATGTTAATACCTTTCAATAAAAATGTAACCCATGTAGGACGCAAAAAAATATCTGACATTTTGAGAAAGCTAGTTAAATTATATTCCTATAGAATATAAGCAATATGTGAGCACCTTTGATTAATTATGAAATTGGTAGGATGATATTTTATCGTATCTCTTAAAGACATTGAAAGTAGTAATAATATAAAGGTGATTGCTCATAATGACAATATGAAATTTGGTGAATTAGAGTCTACACTCCTATAGTTGTTATTAGATGAAATATTTATTAGATACCACCATGTAAGTTTATAGGATGTAATTGTGAAGGAGGAAGCTTGCTAATACGTAGGTGACTGAAACTTTATCCCATAGTCCCATAAAATTAGGTAGATCTTTCTTACTATGTCCCATGCAACTATTTATTGGGGTAATGGAATAGTGCAAATCAAGGTAGAATAATACGAGGTCAAAATGCAGATATCTAAACTCCTTAAATACTTTGAAAGTTAAAGTGAAGATCTATGTGACTATGTATTTTAAAATATGAAGAGATACATGTACATGGATCGTCAAATATCACCAATTCTGAATTAAAGTGCTTAGAATTACAAAATTTCATAGAGGTGTACCTCAGACTTACGAAAAACTATCGTGGAAAAAAATATTAAATGACATCAATGAAAAAAGAAGACCCTTAGTGATGGGGACCATCAAGCCCCGAAGATCCGGTCTCAACCACCTCGAGGAGCAAGGGCTGAGGTGAAAGGCAACGTGATGTCGGACGTCATCAAGATGTCGTCTGGTTGGTACCAAGACAATGCTCGGATGCCTAGATGATGTCTGACGTCATTGACGATGTCATCCAACGGGTAATCCCCCAAGGGGAATGTAACTACATGAAGTGATGAACCCTAGGTAGAGGTACGTGCAGGCCCCAACTTGTGAGTTTTGTTGAGCTTTGAGTTCGGGGGCGGGTGAGCATTGACGGTGACGATGACCTTTTGACCCTCGTTGGAGCAACAACAGCAACTACGACGTCGAACAGAATACTTTCGTTGGCCCTCACACGTAACTGACGGGCTCGACCCGTAGCTAGGAAATCACTTGTGGCGTAGTTTTCTCGGTATTCTCTCACCTATTTCTAACCCCGAGTGCTGTGGAGTGCAGCCAAAGATATACTGAAGAAAGTAATATAACTGATGAGAAAGAGGAACGATGTACCTCATCGGTGGCGGCGTTCGTCATCGGTGTCTTTGATGGTGCACGGGCCGGTGTGGGCAGTCAGGCGAAGGCGTGCTATTGATGGGCATGACTGGGCTTGACTGGCGGTAGTGTCGTGGCGTAGGAGCAATAGTCAGTGCTGATGTGAGGAAGCGAGGGGTGTGAGGCATTGATGCAGCTCGAACAACCAGCCAAGCTTGGTGGGCACAACCTTAGGGTGGGTCAGTATAGGCGAAGTCGATCAGCGGATGCGAGCAGAGGGCTGACGGCAGCTATCAACACGTGGTGAGGTGCAATGGGATGGCGCGCATGGGCGACTGGCAGCGGCAGTGGTTTCGGTCGCAATGCTGATGCCAGGTCAGGCACATGGTGGTTATGCGACCCAAGCCAAGTGGCGCAAATGGGCAGGTTGATTTTGAAGCAGTGCCCAGGCAGTTTGTCGCCTAGCAAGTTGGCTTGAACACACTGTCTAAAAGGCAACGTGCACCAGGACAGATCGTATAGTACGGCGCAACCATGCAAGCAGCCTGCACCTTGGGAGATTCCTCGTGTAGCTGGTTCGGCGCCCAGGCGAACAGCATGGCTGTCGTGGTGCAATCGTCACTGGTTGTCATGGCTGATCGCAGCACGATGGATGTCATGGTGCCGTTCCATAGGTCGAGTGCCATTATGGGCTGTCACATAGGAGCCTAGCGGTTGGTGAAGGGGGGTGCAACTACCCAGTGGATGGCGTAGAATCGCACTACATGTCCAATCACCACAGATCACCATCAGGAGACCGTGTTGACCCATCGCGGTGGACGCAGACGTCACGCGGATTCCCCTCGATAGTGGATGTCACCATAAAGTCATGTGGCATTGACTGGTACAGAACTGTCATGTGCAGCACACGACGTGAGTTGCTCACGTACACGATCGGGGGAAGAGTGGTCGACATGCGAGGTAGTGAGAAGTCGGTGAGTCTACTGATCGTGTGAATCCACAGCGGCGATGGGTGAAGCCAGTGATGGGGAACGAAGGGGACAGAGGTTCCCTCCCCTCTCCCTAGCTCTCTTCTCTTCCATGTTCTTCCCCTTCTTCCTCCCTCTCTTCCCCTCTTTCTCTTCTTTGTGAGACCAAGGAAGAAACAAATGATTCCAAATATAATTTCCTGGTCTGCTGACCTAGGGTACCCACTTCTCCCTTATATAGAAAGGGGTCGTCCATTAAGGGGGTCCATATAGCTAAGGACCCCCTTTTAAACAACAACAAAAAATAAGATACTAAAAACTAAAAGACTCGATGACAAAATGATACAAGACAAAACAGACACGACGCAACAACATGAAAACGAACACAAGAACACAGTAAAATGTCCAGCATAATGAGCACGAGCTGCTAGAAATCTAAACAGGCGATGGTGAAGTCATGCTCGCGCCCAGGGTATGTGACCCAGGTGTCTTTGATTGTGCCCTGGCATGCCGGTCAAGTGGGCTCGAAATGGCAGGATGTCGGTGACAATGATGGTGGCTCCAATGATGTCTCTGATGGAGTAAGCTGGCGCGCTCCATCACCCTGCCTTCGACTATTTGTCCTAGTTAATAGGGCCCCGAAGGTTGATGATATTTTCATTTGTGCTTTTATGGCTTCTTTTTGCTTGTAGACCTTGTGTAGTGGTCAATCTGATTGTGCGTTTGTGTTTGTTTGCGTGTCTTTGGGCCTATACATAGTCGTGTGTGTGGACCTCTCCTTTCAGGAGCCCATGGAACTTTTATGTGTGCTTTTCACCCTGTTTTCCTTAGGGTGGGGGGGCATACTACCCCCGATGTAAGGGGCGTACCCTCTAGTTAGAAGAATAATAAAGAAAAAGAAATAAGAAGGAAAGTGTATCGGTTTCTGAAAAAAATTATAAATTTCCAGTTTTTCCCTTCCTGTGTTTTACCCCTCCATTGCCATTGCCTGCATCACCCGTGCCACCCAAGCCCCCCGTGATAGCATGCAACCAAGTCTCATTTCATGGTACAAGAGGGTATGCTTTCATGGCCATTATATACAGCAACATAATATATGAAATAATCTTTTTTTTTACATATTGATATATGAACACGCATCATGCAGATCTTACACATGAAACATTGAATTGTATTAAATAATCCAAGTTATCATGTGCACTATTTTCTCTACATATTCATATTTTTAGACTAACCCAAATGACTTCTTTCAATTCAACTAGTAATATTCTCATATCTTCTTGAGGTTATTTGAGTGAAAGGACTTTGGTAAACTTAACGATGCCCAAGCCACAAAAGGGAATTCAAGGACAACATCAAGCACATATACGTGTACATGGATTGATCAAAATGGTTCCAAATTTTTTATTTCTGGCATAAAGTCAAAATTAAGGCACTCATGAATTGGTAAAAATAGTTCCAAGTATTGAATTCAAATATGGTATCCATTTTCATATCTAGATCAACCAAAGATTTTGATGTAATTAGCAGATCAGCTCATTCTGAGCCACAAATACAAGGGAATTAAATTAGAAGAGATCGTATTAATCCAAGGGAAATCTTACATTTATTTCTTTCATTTTTATTAAGTTCTTTCTGTTTCTCCCCTGGTAGTCTTGAAAAGTGAAACAATATAATTTCACGGTCCCTTTATTGTGCATATGTGCACAAAAACTAAAGCGGAAGAAAATATTATGATTCTCTCTAGAATCCAAGTAGGCTATGCACTACCCAGCATGGTATTTGAAGTTATAAGGTCTTTTAACCTCTATTCCATGAAATGCAACCTTCAAATCCCGCCTAAGAACAATTCATGGAGATAAAAAGACACCTTCAGAGAAAATCATCATCCATTGCTCATTTGTTATTAGTTTCCATCATTAAGGCTCAATCTACCCATCTGCACTTCTAAACTAAAATTTATGACACTCTATACGCTTAAACTTCCAGTGGTGGAGAAACTCGCCTTCAATCTCTACCATTATTGTTGTGTGCCCATGGTAAAAAAGATTTACTATCACTTTCATCACTGAAATCTGTCATTCTTTCAATATCCACTTCTACAAACTACAAAGGTATGGCTATCTTGCTTTATGGTTTAAGTTAAATATAAAAAATAAAGTTAGCAAATCTAGAATGACTCACAACAAACGCATTCCTATTGTAAGTTGAGATCCAAAAATGGAATTGTAGCATGAGCTTCCAAGTCTGCAATTCCAATATGATTTCATGCACTAGAAGATAAAGAATGACTGTGATGCAAGTTTAAATAAATCAACCTCAATGATCCAATCACCCATGCTAGATTGGGTCAAGTATTTTTCAGTTCTTCTATAGAGTAAAGTTGATCTATTCAAGTGTTTCTTGTCTATATGTATCCAAATCATCCTCAGCCCACCAATCTCCGCTCTTTCATCTCAATGTGCCCCACTACTAATCCACCAGTGTTGTTATGTAATTTTAGAATCACGGATAATGTGTTATTTTTATATTAATTTAAGGAATTTGCACATTTATCTTCAATAAATGGTCACTACATACTATTATTCAATGTTTAAGTGATATATTATTATTTAGAATGAAATTGTGGTTTTTTCCAATGATATTGGATTTTTCAACAATTTTATAACCTTCAATTGATAAAATAAATACGTGTATATGTCCTAAAATAAAATAAATTATTTATGAAAATATTTTTATGGGTTTAATCCATTTTTAAAGATATTATGATTTTTTATTTTACGGATTTTATAAAATGTAGAATTTGTAAAGATATGCATTATTGGATTTTTTACCAATTTCAATAAAAAAGACCATCATATGTATTGAATTACAGATAATTAGTATTTATTAATATGGAATTCAATTAAATAGGTTAATTCCAATATTTATTTAAATAATATTAAATTTCAAATAATTCTCAACATTATTTTAGTTTTTTATAAATTACACCAGTAGGATAATTATTTTCCCATTGGCTTACAACTATTCTAGAATAATTTTCTTTTGTTTGATTTTATAGGATTTCATTATCAAAAATTTTATTGAATTCCTAGAACTAAATTGAATTGAATTTTCATTTATTTGATATTTTTTCCTTTGGATTTGACCCACGTTGTGTGCTTATAATGATATTTATAAATGTTGGTGTATAGAATGAAACCCATAAATTATGTTTTATCGTATTTGTATCTCATTAAGAGGGCAGGGTGCCCAGATGATAATATCAATTTAGGGTTTTAACTCATCATTGGTAATTAAGATTATTCAATAAAAATATATTTACCAGTACTTATGAATTTTTAACTAGTGAAGACTACGGATCATCTCCACAGGGAACGGTGATTAAAGATTCCATTTTAAGGTAAGCATTTTCTTACAATGGTGATTATCGATTAGAGAAGCATTAGAGAAAAGGGGGAGTTTACCGGCGCTCACAAATTGTTGTGATCCTGGCAGAACGTAGGATCTAAGGTAAGCATTTTCTTACTATGGTTATTATCAATACGAAAAGATAAAGACGAGGATATAATAGGCGAGATAGTGATATAGAGGAAAAGCTTGTAGAAGTTATAATTAATATTTAAATTAACAAAGAAAAGAGGAAATGATCGTAGAATTATGCAAAGTGATATGTGAATGGGGTAGAGAATGTGACGGACACCGTAGTGATCGAGTGCGTGAACAATGTGATGGTAGAGCGAGAGAAAATATTATGGGGATGTAAGTAGATGATATGATAGTGAAAAGGTGACAGTAAATCTTAATTAAACTAACGATGATGTTGGGAAATAGCAACGTTAGGCGAAGATGCTTACCTTAGATTCTTACGTTCTGCCAGGATCACGGCAATTTTTGAGTGCTTGTAAGCTCCTCTTTTTCTCTAATGCTTCTTTCAACATACCCAAGACACCAAGAACACACTACATGGATCTCAAAACTCATTATCTTTCAATCAACCCACAATAGAAGGAAGCAAGTTCAGGATGCATTTCACGGTAACCCAGGCCTCTGTTTATATATTAGAGGGATGGATGGAAAGATGAGGTGGAGACAAAGCAATGCTGAAATTTCAGCTCAATTGAACCTGGGAATCCTCAAATATAGTTATTTGTCTCTCCTCATCATTGGCTCTAACACTTCCTCTTTTTCATTTTTAGTTGAAATGTCAAATCTATTAGATTCCTCATCCTCTCGTCTTCGCTGCTCATGCTTTTTGGAGCTGCCACGTGTACCTGTAGGGGAAAAATATAAAAGAGAATAATCATGTATTATATTATTTAAAAAGTTTTACTTTATTATTCTTATAGCTGAAGTGGCTGCACGTCATCACTCGCCACATCAACCAAATACCCCTTTTTAGCAAATAAGATAGTGACACATGTGTGCCGCGTGTACACGTGCACACCATGTGTTGCATGATGCATAATGATAGCCGCTTATGTTGACCATTTCACAGAGAGAGAGAAGAAAAAAGTAGTGTTTTGTATTTTTCAGTCCACCCAACATTTATTGTGAAAAAAAGGTCTCCTTTTTTAATTCGTCCACGTCATCCTTCACCTGAAAAAGTCAAAAAGTGATTCCTTAATCATTAAATGCAATCATGGGTTCGCTAGTTGTGATGCCATGATTGTTTCGCTAGGCATGATGCAATATTGCTTTGCTAAATGATTGGTTGTCCCTAATCATTACTACTAGCTATGATTCGTCGTTGTTCAATGAATCAAATGACAACATGTGACGGCGCAAAATAAGATACTCAAAATAAATTCTAAAATCCATATTTAATAAAATAAAGGTCAAAATACATATAAATATATACTTCAACTTAGAAAATTCATATCTTTCTGTATTTGATGTCTAAAAATTCCAGAAAATCCTATTCCGACTCAAAAAATTATATTTGTTTAGAAAATATTGTCATAAAATCCCCAAATAAATAATAAATTCCAAAAAAATTAAATTTTCATTCAAAAAAGGAATTTAATAATTTTAAGCATGATAAATGCATATATAGTTGAATTGATGCAAATAACATATAAATATGATCAGATTAAGGTACTAAAAATGTGTGTTATCACCAGAGAGAGGTAGAATAAGGATAGAAACCAAAAAATGCTTTCAAGGATAATATAATGTCCTAATAACCTTTACCGACCAAGATTTTAATTATCTATATCAATATATAGATAAATTAATCAATAGTGACTTAAATATATTGGATATGTTGAGTTGCCAGCCCATGGGGTGCCAAGCTGTAATTGTGTCCTAGAAAAGACCACATAGATCAAACATCTCATGGAACCTTACAATGATCAGATAATGTGGATGTATAATCCCTCACTTGATTCATGCTCCTAGAACAACTCATGGTATGGTCAACTATGAAAGCATAATCGATCATCATTATCAATCCATTTGGAAATCTTTCAAGACCTTTCATTTGGTAGTCTACTTTCTTGGACTAGGACTTCATCAAGTCATCTTCATTGAGTTGTATTCTCTTATATCAATGGTGGGAATCGTATCTAGAGCACTCAGACTAAGAATGTTTTGAATTCCATAATACGGATCTTGAAACTCAGATTCAAAGTACAGTATTACATCCACAATATGTCATTAATGTGTTCAACATAAGTGCAAATTACACAACCGTGACATAAATCAACGCCTTTAAAATTTAGGTATAATACCATTTAGGGATTCATAATGATTAATTCAGTGCATGTTTTACCTAAAGAAACTATAATCATATCTCTTTGGATATTTGCATAGGACTACACAAACCCATCATATGAATTCTATTATACCTGGATATTTATTTCCTGCTCGATTATCTTTCAAATAGGAATATTTAAAAACTTTTTAAGCACCAGCAATCTCTGTATTATGGTCTCAGCACAATTCACTATGTCATAACACGAATAATATTATAAATATTGCACGTGAATTATATCAATAAATCTTGTATGACATATTTTTATTGTCTTTGTTGTCGTGTACTTCTATCACATTTTTTGGGAGCAAGAGAATTATTTATTTTTTCTTCTAACCTTCTCTGATTGGAACAATGAGTTATAGGACTATTTTTCCACCGACAATCAACGTGTGATCAGAGATTCCCACTTAAAAATGAATACAAACTAATGAGATAAAAATTTGAAAAGCAAACACTTCAATGGAGGAATCACCTTGCATGGAGTCATATATTCTGTCATTTGCTTCCTTGAATGACTTTTCTCAAGCTGCACAAATGTGTGACCTCAAAATAAATACAATCAAGCAGTCATCACCACATAAGATCTCCTCATCATCTTCTTGATCATTACTTCCAAGGATTTCGGAGCATTTTCCCACCATTCCAGTCACACTTTGAAGGAACACCAAACAAAAAGAATGGAGATGAAAGAGGGAGCCTAAGGAAATCATATATTATATTTAATATAGTTTTTTTACATAAAATGTTGCACTTTAAGTATATCCTCTAACATATAATGAACCTTGTTTGTGTGACTCTCTAGGCCCATGTACTAGTCTAGTTAAAAACTAAATTGTCATGATCAGATGTGGGGAAGTAGAGAGTGATATTTAATATAGACGTTTTGGTGTCAGTCCTGAATTTCATTTGGAATTTTAGTGATAGGGTGAGAAGATTATTTTCTTGCTCTCTCTCTCTAGAATTCTGAGAGTTACTGAGGGCCAAGTGGAAAGGTGAGCTGAAAAGGCCTAGGTGGGACAGAGAAACCCTTCTCTCTCTATTCCCTCTCCCAAGAAGTTCTCATCTCTCTCTCTACATTGGACCTTCCAAAGGATCACATCCAGGGCTTGTGGAGGTGGAAGGAGGGTCCTACCAGCCAGGTTAGCCAATTCTTTCTTTCTCTAACCCTCTCCTTCTTGACTAATCTTGATTTATTGTGGTAGAAATCAAGATTAGTGGTTCTTTCTCTCTCTAGATCACCTGCCCTGTGGGAATTTGGTGATCTTGGCCCAATGACACACCCCATTCCATATTCAACACTTTGCAGATCCCACAAGTGTGGGGTAAAACAACATGTTGCAAATCTTGACTAATCTTGATTTCTTGTGGTACAAATCAATAGTAGGGATTCTTTCTCTCTCTAGACTTTCTGGCCTGTTGTAATTGAGTGTTCTTGGCCCAACAACACACCCAATTCCATTCACAACAATCGACAAATCCCACAAGTGTGGGGTGAAACAGAATATTGCAAATCTTGGTTGAAATTCATTTCAACCAAGATTTGTTTAAGAAGCAATTGTTTTCTTCTAAATAGCCTGTTCTAAATTCTTCTAAATTCTTCTAAATTCTTCTAAATTCTTTTAAATATCACTAAAATGTGTTTTGAACTTACCTGAATTTTCACAATCATTAAAATCATTTAAATGGAGAAAGGCATAACTCACTATCGTTTACACTCAATTTAATCAAAATAAAATTTAGTATAATTCCTAAAATTCTTACACACCTATTTGTATTTTAAATCCACTCAGAATTGGTCTAGTACTCTTTGTGGTTAGACCAGATGGATTCTCAGTGGAATTCTATATAGCATGTTGGGATAGCCTAGGCACGGACTTGGTGCTTGCTATCAAGGAGGTATTTGCACGCAAAGTCCTACCACGAAATTAGAAATCCACTTTCTTGGCGCTTATTCCAAAAGTGGAAAACCCAGCTTCATCTAGGGACTTCCGCCCTATCAGTTTTTGTAATGTATGCTATAAAGTGGCATCTAAGATCATTCCAAATAGACTAGGGACCTTCCTTGATAGGCTTATCTCACTTGAACAGTGTGGTTTTGTGAAGGATTGACAGATCCATGACAGTATCATGCTAGTTCAAGAGTTAGCCCAGTCCTTAAAAACTCATATTCGAGGTTCAAATGTTATCATCAAATTGGATATGGAAAAGGATTTTGATCGAGTTGAGTGGAATTTCCTTATCCTAGTGTTACGTCGCTTTGGGTTCACCGATGCATTCATCGATCTCGTCGATACCTGCATTAGAGAGAATCACTTCTCCCTCCTGGTGGACGGAAACTCCACTGGGTTCTTCACAGCCACGAGAGGTCTACGGCAAGGTGATCCTATCTCACCCATCCTTTTCATATTTATGGAGGAGGTCTTTAGCCGATCGCTCACACGACCGATCGCACGAGGCCTTATCCAACCATATTTTACGAAAAAGGGGATGCCTGATCCTCTCGCACCCACTATTTGTAGATGATGTCATCCTTTTCCTCAATGGATATAAAAAATCTATTAAGGAACTTATGAGTGTCCTCACTGCGTACGAGCGGGCTGTTGGTTAGCTCGTCAATACCTCAAAGAGTAGTTTTATGCTTGGTCCTATCACCACTATAAAGCGCTCTCAGATTATCCAACACTATACCCAATACTCTCGAGGATGCCTCCCTTTCGATTATCTTAGATGCCTTATCTTTCTCGGACGGGCTCGCCATTTGATGCCTTATTGGTCAAATTGAGAAAGAAACTTGAGGGATGGTAACTTCGTTTTCTATCCCTTGGCAGACGCATCCAACTTATCCGACACATCCTCATGAGTATTCCGCTACATAACCTCGTGGTCCATTCACCATCTCTTACAATCCTCTGCTTTGTGGAGCGATTGTGCGCCCGATTCTTATGGTCCGGTCACCTCGAGGGAGAGAGTTGCCACCACTGGGTTTCTTGGGAGGAAGCTTGTCGGCTGACGCACGAGGGCGGTCTAGGAATCAGACACCTTCAGGACGTCCAAGACATGCTTCAAAAGAAGCTCGTGTGGCGAATGCACACCACACAGTCCCCAATGGGGATTTTCATCTCAGCGAAATATGGTAGTGGGCCCATAGAAAGTTGGATATCCAAGGTAATCGCAGATGGCGGACTTGGCAGCGACATTGGCTAGAGATCCCCAAGGTCACACGATGGCATGTCAGTAGAGGCACGATTAATACCTGGTATGATACATGGCCCGTAGACAGTGGCACAGCTGCTCACGAGCAACACGCGCCACCTTTGGGAGTAGCATGGCCTCCCCTTAGACACTTTATCCCAGGCATGTAGTATTGCCATCGAGACCACTCACGACTATGTTATTTGGACACTTACCCTTGACGGATCATACTCTTGTAGATATTCTTGGGAGCATTTTTGTGAGAAATCCCCCATCCAGCATTGGGGTCGTCGCATATGGCATCTGGCAATCATTACTCGGGTCTCCTTTTTCCTCTAGAGACTAACGATCGAGTGATCCGTATTAGTCACTCCCTCAGTTCATGTTGCCATTGTTGCCCCACATCTCTGCAAGCTGAGACTATGGAGCACCTCTTCTTCCATGGTGAGACAGTCGTAGCTTGTTGGCGTCAAATTACATATCATTGGCGTCCACTCCTCGATACCTCCCCTATTCTCACACCGTTAGAGTGTTTTGGCAAGATGTATCTCTCGCCAACACGCTCTAAATGGAGTCCCTTCCTACACATCACCATAGCCTACTTACTATGGGAGATATGGAAAGGGAAAAATTCCTCTTGTTTTGCAGGTACTCCCATGTGCGCCTTGGATATCATGCGACGAGTCAAGCTATGGATACAGCGCATCCACCATCTTATACCTCCTCGCTCCCACAGCTCAGCCCTCGCATGTGATCTCCTTCGCTCTTGGGGCATCCGGGTGACCCTCGCCCCTACCCACATTTGGCTACAGATTATTCGTTGGCATCCACCGCCAACCGGCACCCTCAAGCTAAATGTGGATAGTGCAGCCAAAGGGAATCCTGGTCCAGCTAGAGGGGGTAGTTTCATCCATGACCATACAGGGAGTATTATCTTTGCTTTTTCGTCCTTCTATGGTATTCAAACTAATACAGTAGTCGAGGCTATGGTGATACATGATGGTTTACTCCTTTGTGAGGAACAAAACCTTCACAATATCGTTGTAGAATCAGACTCACAGGTATTAGTTGACATGCTTCGTGTAGGTAAATGCTCCCAGTGGTGGCGTTAGGGGGTCTGGCAGGATATCATGCAGTGTTGCCCTTGCACAACTAGTGTTCTTCACCAGCTACACGAGGGAAATCAGACAACAGATGCTTTTGCCAACCACACAGTATACACACGTACCCCTACCTCTTTTTTCTTTTCTTGGCAGGAACTCCCTCCTGCAGCTCGTGGATGTTACCAAGTGGAATGCCTTGGCTTGTCGGCTCTTCGCATGCGTCACACACTGTTGAAGGAGAGGCCGCGAGACTGGCGGATTGCATGGAGGGATGACGCAGGAGAACTCCCTCTCTCGCCTAATCGTCCAATTGTCGAGCACCTCAACACTGACATCTGCAGATGGCGGGTTGGACTATACTCCACGCATCGCCTTTGATAACGCCGGCTCCCCATACTCCCGCTGGCATGCGCACATCTCCTGGAGATTTACCCCCACGATTGGCATCTTGCATGAAGCGCGGAAGTGGAGCGCTCGCTCTCCCGCTTTATTGATGTCCCTGCCACGCACCTCATCGATGACACCTATCGACGCCGGGGAGAGCTCCACACACTCCATGCATCATCACCGCCATGGGGGGTTCTGGAGACACGCCAGCATGAGCGACCTACTCAGAACACCTGCCAGGTATCACTTATGTATCTTTTCCCTTTCCTGCACATGGGCGTGGACAAGTGGGATCCAAGTGTAATTGGGATATTTATGCTCACTCCACACCTAAAAATGTTGATAATCAATCCACTTTATATATAAAACCCCCCTGGGCGGCATCCAGGGCACGGATGGATCGGTCTACGGGCATAACCACAAGGCTGGATGTACCTGGCACTGTTTTTTTGCCCAAAAAAAAGACCCTTACTCCCCTATTAGTGAGGAATATAAATTTATTGCTTAATCACTAGAACTCCTCACTCGACCTAGGTTAGTGATACTTAGTATCAATAACCTAGACCCCTAGTTCCCAGATTATCACCAAGGACCATCCAAGTCCAATATACCTATAACAACTTAGATGCATCTTGATCATCACCACATAAATCAGATATTTATCAAGGACTTTGATAAACACTACAAATCTTCACTATTTTTTTTTCAAAAGATACAATATATTCTTCTTATGAAATGCCATGTAGACTTAATCTCTTCAGATCAAAAAGTTATAAATTGATTGTTTTTTGTTGTAATGACTTGAAATTTTGAAAAATTAAGCCATGGTGAATTTTGAAATTAGTTAGGAAGGCTAAGGAAAAATAAGACAGTAAAAAGATGGACCATTAAAGGATGAAAAATAACACATCTGTTAATCAATGGGATGACTCTGAAGTGTGACAAAAACATGTGGTGGTAATATATCTGCCCCTATATAGAGATTCAACTGTTGAGAACTAATTTTGGAGTCTTGCTCTGATTTTAGATCTATGATAAGGATGGCTTCAGAATCATTTCTAGTTTTTTTATGTTTTAAGGTACAGTATAACATATATCTTACATCTCTAGTCTTTGTTCTTGGGTTGAATGAATCAAGGGATAAAACAGAATGTTTACAATTTTTAGTTATTCCCCCTTTATACATGGCATATTCAACACTTCTAAAGACTTTAATTAAATTAAGGTTTGTCACCTTTAACTTGATATTTGCATTAGGAGCAATGCATAATGTAGTGAGGGATTATAAAGGCAATACATCAAAAAATGTTGTTTCTAAACATTGACTTGAGCATGAATTTATGACACTCCGCAGTGCATTCATATGTGATACATGTACGATTTAATTATCATTCCGTTTATGAGAGAGTGAGAGCAGGAGAGAGTGAGAGAGTGAAACACAGAAGATGAGCGCAAGACAAGGAGAGTGGGAGAAAGAGATGGGACAATGATAGAGTAAGCCTGAGATAGTGGAAGACGGAGAGAATATGAGACGGAGAGAGTGAGAGGGCAAGACTAAGAGAGAGTGCAAGTTTGAGAGCGAGTGAGAGAGAGATAGAAGAGAGAGAGAAAGTGAGTAAGGAAGACGGAGCAGGGGACAGGAGAGAATTCAAGAGGGAGAGAGTGAGAACGGGAGAGAAGGCGAGAGAGAGAGTGAGAGAGAGAGAGAGAGTAAGAGAGGAAGAACGAGAGGGAGAGAGGGAGAGCAGGATAGAGGGTGAGAGAGAGAGCAGTAGAGAGGGCGAGAGAGAGACAGAGGGAGAGCAGGGTAAAGGGTGAGAGAGAAAGAGAGGGAGAGAGGGAAAGTAGGATAGAGGGAGAAAGGGTGATGGGGAGAGAGGGAGAACAGGATAGAGGGTGAGAGAAAGAGGGAGAGAGTGGGAGAGAACGAGATGGGGAGAGAGTGAGAGAGAACAAGAGGGAGAGCAGGGTAGAGGTGAGAACGAGAGGGGGAGAGAGAGAGAACAATAGGGAGACCGGGTGATGGGAAGAGAGGGACAGAGCGAGGGTGAGAGAGGGTGACGGGGGGAGAGAGAGAGAGAGAGAGAGAGAGAGGGAAAGAGGAAGAGCAGGAGAGAGGGCGAGAGAGAGAGAGAGGGAGAGAGGAAGAGCGGGAGACAGGGCTGGCAAGAGAAGGAGAGAGGAAGAGAGGAAGAGAAAGCGAGCGAGAACGAGAACAAGAGCGAGGGAGAGATTGAGAGAGGGGGAAAGAGGAAGAGCGGGAGAGAGAGAGCGAGAGAGGAAGAGAAGGTGAGAGAGAGAGAGAGAGAACGAGAACAAGGGAGAGATTGCCAGAAGGGGATAGAGGAAGAACGGGAGAGAGGGAGGGAGAGAGGAGGAGCGGGAGAATGCGAGCGAGGGAGAGATTGAGGGGGAAAAGGAAAGGATGTGGTCTTCAGTTCAGTTCGACGTGCGAACCGGAACCAGGACCGAACGTTCGGTCAGACCTAAAAAGGCTGACCAAATTTTGGTCAGACCGTGTCCTTCCATATACAATAAGATAGAAACAAAGTGGAGGAGAGAGAGAGAAAGAAAGTTAGGTACACAATAAGATAGAAATAAGTTGGAAGAGAGAGAAAGTTAGATACACAGTAAGATAGAAACAAAGTGGAGGAGGGAGAGAGTGAAAGAAAGTTAAGGTACACAGTAAAATAGAAATAAATTGGAGGTCGCAGTAAGAAAGAAAGAAAGTTAGATACACAGTAAGATAGAAATAAATCGGAGGAGAGAGAAAGGTAGAAACAAAGTGGAGAGAGAGAGAGAGAGAGAAAGAAAGTTAGGTACAAACTGGGGGAGAGAGAGAGAGAGAGAGAGAATGATACACAATAAGATATAAACAAACTGGAGGGGAGAGAGACAGAGAAGATAAAGAGAGAGAGAGAGAGAGAGAGAGACAGGCATAGGATTAAGTCTACCCTGTTTCTAATAAATATATATAACCCCCCCCCCCAAACATCATTGGACATCCCGTGTACATCTCTCATTATTTATTTATTTTTTTCAAAGATGGAAAATAACTAAATAATGGGAGACGAACCCAGGACGCCGAAAATTTATTAGAATAACCATATCCAAGTTTGGTGGAGTAAAACTCACATTGTTTGTACGCCACTCAGTCATGAAATCCCTGGAGTTCGCATATAGTTGCCTTAACTGACTCCATCAGGCACAACAAATTTACAAGAAGAAATTGCTTTAATCATCTTTCAAAAAAAAGAAAGAGCTAACATCTTTCAAAGATCTTGTAGAGCTTATCCAATGAAGCAACCTGCCATAAACAGAGCAACAAATCACCATCTAACACAACCGAATAGTACATCAACAAAGCAAAATGTTTGTGATATTTTACAACTTTCAAACTGCTCAAACTTTCAGAGTTACAAAATCCCAATCAAATCAAGAAAAAAACAAATTTCTTAAAAAACGTCATAGATGGATGCCAAAAATACTGTTCACTAAATTCTGAGAGATAAATGAGTAGATTATATAGAAAGGGAGATGAGAAACCTGAACGAAGGTCCCATCAGTGGCCATCGACTTTGGTGGTTTGAGAAAAAGCCTCATAGAAGGAAACAGCACATGCTGAATAGCCCATTCTCGGCGAGCCCATGTTGTACATGCTTCTGAAAATAATTCATGATCCACGTCCTCGTCCTCGCACTTGTCGTCTGTTGAGCAACAAGAATTATACCCGGAAGCCACACAAACAATCATAGTCATTCTAATCCATTGATTTCTCTGGCGAAAAAACAGAAGCAAAGAAATATAGGAAAGTTTATTGCAGGCTGGGGCTTGCCATGACGATTCGACAATGATGATGGTGAATCATCTTTGTCATTATCAAATGCCTGAATCATCTGAGGATGTATTAGACATCATTCCATCATTATCTCCCCATCGTGAAAAATAATGATCGCGATGATAAATTGCCATCGGCCTTATCAAACACCCAAATCATCCGATAATGAATCTTCGTCATCCCATCATCATCTCGCCATCCCCTTCACATTAGTCTCGTATCAAACACAAATGATGACGAATTTGTCATCGTTTGGCGACCCTAATTGCAGGACGGGCAGCCATAAGATGACAACAGGAAGGAATAAAGAAACTGTGAAACAAACTGATTCATCTTTTTCAGTTGGCACCATAATCTATGAACATTAAAGATGTACATTAAGGGAATTTAAGATGCATTTAAAAACATCATCCATCGAAGTGTTTACCTGTTCCAGAGTTTTTTTCATCTTGACTGCTACCCAGATCATCATGCTTGTTTTTCTTATAGAAATGAAACGCATTTTTTGATGGATTTGGGAGGAAAGGCGGATGCATGGCATAGAAGTTGCCAAGAGCGGCAGCAATAGTTCTGAAACATGCCTTCTCTTCATCCCACTCAACCTAATAATATCAAAAATACAGCCCATGAAAAAGAACGTCGACAGATAACAAAAACTGCGAGCACGGTTAGAGGAGCAAGCTTTCGTTTCTATTAAGGAAAATTTTCTGATCCATCTGACAGGATTGAGTACCACGCAACACGTACAGAAAAGGGAAAACTAACAACGAGTTTTTCTATTTTTATAGTTCTATAAATTTATTATTCCATGTAGATATTACTCCAGGTTAAATAATCTATTTCTAAATCCCCTGGAACAATTAAGAGATTCTTCATTAGAAGTTCATTATTAGAAAAGACTTGTCTATTTTGAATCCAAAAATGGAAAACATTGACATTAAGAGGAAGTTGTTGAAAAATGAAGGATGAACAGCGTACATCGTTTCCCAGGCTAAGCAAGAATTCAGGAACGCGATCCATGTCAGGGTTGTACTGATCAAGAATGACAGGAAGCTTCAACAAGTTTCCTTGCTCGTCAATGTGAATACAGAAATACTCCTGCAGCATCTCACGCTTTTGCTTGAGCAAGTCGATATTCATCTGAAACAGCCAACATAGGATGAAGAAGATCACCACCCAAGAGTAAAGCTAAGCTTCAAATCAAAACGTTCTCAGTTATTTAACATCACACACCAGAAAAACGAATAAATGAGTAAACATAATGAAAATAGTAAGAACAAGATGAAGAACGGTATTCACATCCCGTAACATATACTGCCGACAGAGTTTCCACAGTACTCAACCTTTACAGTAGTACGCTCCTCCGTGTCCACCGAATTCTCTCATAGCCAAAGGCACTCAGGTCGATTCCTGATGCAATCCTAACCCCAAGGGTATCTTCGACATTTAGCCCACTAGGGCCACTTAAGTTTTTTGATATTTTAGGTCATACTGCTTCATTTCTCTATAAACAAGAGTAGCCCTCCCTTTAGAAGACAGTCAAGAATTAATGTAAGATTGGCCTCTTGGCTCACTCTCAATCCTCTCTGTCTTGGACTCGTTCCCAGACTATCCAACGATCCCCAACCCCCATGATCATCTCACCAGATCTTTAGCCGGCTTCCCTCCAATCCGATCCCTACCCTTGCCAATTGGTTCTCTTCTACTCTTCAACAATCCCCGTCCCAGCGATCATCAACCCCTCAACGCATCTTCCGGCAGCTCGTGCCTGGTTGATCCATGCCTTCTCCCTTCAACCCCTTCGATCATTCCTGTTCTACCCTCCGACACTGGGAACATCTACTCTTCCCTATCTCCTTTTCCCAAAACAAACCTACATCAAGGTTCATATCAAAACCCCTTTGCCAAAGTCAGCCTCCTGCTCTCCACAGACCTCTGCACCTTCCAAGAAGTCTGAATGATGAGGATGTGTCCCACAGAGGTCCCTCCTCTTATATAGCATTCCTTTATTCCCTATCTGCACTACTGGTCAAGAAGCTGTAGCTACTTTGCCAGGTCAGCACCATCTGGGCCACCTGGACTTGTGTCTTACTTTTCCTAGTTATTGGGCCCTCTTTAATGTTCATGCTTCTTTCATATTCTAGCATCTGGATTATATCACCTTACTGTAAGCAACGGATGATAAGCCTATGAACATACCAAAAGCTGAGAAAGTAGCCTTGTCTTTACCATGCCTGATCTCCTTCAAAGAGGGAAGGAATATGATAGAGACCTCAGATAGGTCTTCCTCGGAAATGATATTACAACACTATGGATATAGAGAGAGAGAGAGAGAGAGAAACCAAATGGCAACAGGTCCAGACAAGTTCTTGACTGCCCTTCTTGGGGGAATGCGATATGGATTTAAAGAGCACTATTCCAAAAGTAAATGACAGAGATACCCCTGATGGGGATTGGTATAGCCACAGAGTAGAAACTACAGTTCTGTATGTTCCAAATATGCCTACTCCTTACAAATTAATCACACTGGGGTATGCTTAGGGTAAGCGAGGAAACAGAATAAGCTATATCAAGTTGACTGGTTGATGTTTGCTACAAGTAAGTGGAACCCTTGTAGACAGCTATAGATGATAATGCGTGGCATAACACTGAAGGAATATGTTTCATTAAGTTATTCAAAACGTTCATGAAATGATATTGAATGTGAAGGCAACTATTTACCTCTGCAACAAGTTCTCTGAAGTCTTGATTCTCATTCTCTGCGGCATCAACATCCATCTCTTTTAGCGCCAACAGCAGCAAATCCAGCAGTGGAGCTGGATTGCTGAGCTGTATGACATCGAAATAGGAAAATCTTCGAATCACTTGCTGGTACATGAGTTCCTTGCTGGTAAAATGAAAAATAATGCACAATTATCCAACTTATTCACTGGCAGTAAATGCAAGTTGACCTCAAATGTTGTGAGGAAACAGCAACGTAAAAGCATTACTTATTGGCAAGACCTTGATAATGCAATCAAATAAACTTCGTCAAATGCCAGTTAAGCTCACGCCAACTCAAAAACGATGAGTTTTTAAACACAGTGATCCATTGTGTTGATTGAATCTTATTCATTGAAATGTATTTTAACATCAAATCATCACTATATTCCGATTTTTCAACCGGTTCCCAATTGTTAACTTCTTCAAGAGACAGTGAAACTATATGAACTGATACTGGTGATGACAGATTTATGAGGCACTCATTATTTCACATGTCGGGAGATAGGAACTTGATATGTTCTTTTCCAAAAAGTATAGAAGAAAAACCAGAAGCGAGCGGGTCAACGGTCCGTTGACCGCACAACCTGACCAAAGGAGGGTCAGGCGCTATAAATAAGAGGAGAAAGGAAGGGGGAAGGATCGGCATATTCTTGAATCTCGAGGCTGACGGTTTCGACCGCCAGAAAGGCTGGAGCAGCAGGAGCAGGCCTCCTGATCCGGAGGGAGGAAGCACCGTCGCGGAGGGAGGAGCCACCCGACGAGCTACCTTCTCTATTTCTTCTAATCTCATCCTTTCTCTGTTCAACTCTGAACGTACATTGGTGAATTCTTGGAGATTTCTTGAGTTCAAATTCGAGAAGTGTTCATTGATACCGCAGATCGTATCAGAACTCTATGACTTTGTCTTATTTTGCAAATACTCGACTTCCGGGACTCAATCGAATCCAAAAATCAAAAGCCCAAAAAATAATCTACAATGACCGATCCGATGAATTTTCACTACTTTCTGAATTACATGACGATGAATCTTTCCGATGAATCTTTATGGAAGTCTCCATGAGATATATTCTCTTATATTTGACGCAAAAAACATGTCGATGATATAGTATAAAGTCAGATGGCATAATATTTGGATTGGAATCCTATTCTAATAGAGACCTACAAGAAGGAATAAAGGAAATATATCTGGCCAAAAACTAAACAATGGAAAACGGGGAAAGAAAATCATAGTTTTGAGAATGGTGCATAGCCCACGAAATAAACAAGAAAAAGAAACAGTAGCCCGCAGAAAAGAAAATAAATTTTCAGCACCTCACGTTCACAACATTTAGAAGATAAAGCTTGGTTTCGTGTTGGCACAATGCAAAAACATCATCTGCCATTCCGACGTAAGTACAATCCCTTACAATTTCCAATAGATCTAGGATCACAAAAAGAAAATAGTATCAGAGTAAAAATATATACGATAAAGTGAGTTGTCAATGGCCATTGCAACTTAAAGTTTTCGTGTATCTTGGACTACCAGAATGAACATCTGAGTCAATGTCACTAAGAAGCTCCTGGATGCTACTTAGGTCTGCAGTTTCCTTAAGGTTTCTCCTGAGTCGGATCATACTCCTGTAATTTGGTCCAAAATACTAAGAGCAGAAAAGGTGTATAACAAGTAATTTCTGGATAAAATATTGAAATCAAATAAACATGAAAGTACAGTCATGGAAGAATATTGGACATATTCCAAGCGAAGCATTTCAGGAATAGAATTATTAAGGATTCTATGTGCAAAGAATCCCGTGCTTTACATATTCCTTTAACAAAATCCCAAGCCTTACATGGCAATCAATTGCTTCTATTTATGCACCGTATTTTTGAATAATTGGCCGACAGAAAATCGTTTGTCGATTTTCTCGGGGATGTACCCAGAGCTATTTCAGTTAATGATATACCTACTCCACTTCAGGTAGAATAAACTGAAGCGTAGAGTAGAAACACGAACTTCCAATGCTTCCAATAACGCTGCGTTCGGTGCTAGAGTGGAGAAAAATACAGCGGTGAACGAGAATGGAACTAGGGTTACCGGATTGGTAATCCTCCCTCTGAATAGGGCTCTCCCACTCCCCAGCCAGTTGTGGCAGCAACTAAATTCAGGAATATTTCGATGCCTCTTCTGGTCCTCCTACCCCTTTATTTTTAGGCTACCTTTATTCGGTTGACTGCACACCTTTCATGTTGACCTAGGATGTTTAGTTCTCGTGTATGTTGGCAGTAGACTTGTATCAGTTGAACACTGGATCTATGTTCGCAACGATTTAAAATCCAAACCAACAGATTCTAACAGAAAAAAAGAACCATCAGGGAACAAGCAAAAATTACAGCAATGAATACGACATGACGTCCTTGGCATCACCCTGAGCACTGTAATGTAAACATCTCGGGGAAAGAGTGAGGAAGAACGTATGATAAGAATGACTTTTATGAAGACAAGAAAATCACAGATAACGAGAAGTCATTTTTCCCGTAATCATCACGGACATATCTAAGGGTACCTTAAAGAACACAAGTTAAGCGTCTTTTCCTTTTGGGATGGATCCTTGTCCTGAAAATATGCATGCAACCTTCCAGTAGGATCCCGTGGATCTGTTCTCACTATTTTCTGAGAAGGATTTTTGGGAGCGTTTGTCCCTACATCAAAAGATGGACTTCATATTCATAGAAATTGAGTCTCTAAATTTATCATGGTGACTTAGTCAGCAAAAAAATACCAGAGAATGATTTTGACTGTACTTCCTTGTGTACGCTGGTAAAATTTGTTGATGAGCTCGCAGCCTATAAAACAGAGAAGAATTAAGAGGAAAAATTTGCATGAAGTAACTAATCTCTAGATTACTAACTAAAGTGAAACGATATCATAGACACAGAATAGTGGCAAAACAAAGGGAAAAAGAACACATCCCGTAGAGGGTTCGTACAAGCATTTCTGCAAATGGACGATGAGCTGCCCTCATCAATGCTGATGTTGCAAGGTATAAAAGCATTAAAAGTGTTGATCTGAGTATTACATGTCTTTATTTTCTCTCTCTTGTTAGCCCATTAAGGGCCCTCTCTAGTCAGCCCATTAGGGCTTCCTATAAAACCCTGTAATCTCTTTCATTTGCTATCAAGAATTGTTCTTTTCTTGTTTACATGGTATCAGAGCCCTAACCCTAACCCTAACCCTAATCTGGGTTTCCTGGGCTCGACCTTGCGCTCCGATCTTCGGCGGTCTCTCCGGGCCTCCCAGGAGCTCGCCGTTCTGACGTTCGCCGTCCCAGCGTCTTCCGCTCCGGCGCCCGTCGTCCCGGCCTGCGCCGCCTCGGCTCGCGCCCTCCCGGCTCGCGCCGCCCCGGCTCGCGCCACCCGGCTCGCGCGCCCGGCGACCGGCGTCGGCGCTGCCCCGTCCAGCGACCGTTGTCCCGGCGCCCGCCGTCCCAGCGCCCGCCGTCCCGGCGCCCGACGTCCCGGCGCCCGACGTCCCGGCACCCGCCGTCCCGGCTCCCACCGTCCCGGCGCCCGACGTCTCGGCGCCTGCAGTCCCGGCTTCTCGTCGTTCCGGCGCCTTCTGACTGTGGTCTACTCTGCTTTCATCATGACGAACCCGGTTGAAGCCCAGACCTCTACTGTCACGCCAGACTCGACGCCGGTATCTACGCCACATGCATCTGCGGTGCCTCTCGAGCCCGGGAATTGGTCGTCCTCCTCTGGACCATCCTCTTTGCCTCGGATGCCTCCGGATGGTATGTTTACTGGATTCAATCTCCTGCAATGGCGCCAGTACGTCCAGATAACTTTAAAAGGGCGTCTCATGCGCCATCTTCTAGAAGACGGACCTTCCCGGACCGATCCCAAGTATTATGACTGGCTGGACGTTGAGGGGGTAGTTCATCGTTGGCTCTTGGACAGTATTTCACCTAGTGTTAAAGGTGAATTCATGTCTCTAGAGTCGGCTCGGGCGGTCTGGGAAGCAGCACTTGAGAGCCACTCCAAGAAGCACAACATTGCGACTCTGTACGAATTGGTACATCGGGCCGCTAACCTGCGTCAAGGGGACCGGTCTATCATGGAGTACAGTACGGAGCTCATTTCGTTGTGGAATGAAATTGACTACTACATGCCGCCCGACCCCCATTCGGTGGACCGCCAATATACTCTTCAACTTCGGGTTTTCCAGATTCTTATGGGACTGAACCCGGAATATGAAGTTGTACGGGCTCAGCTTATTCATCGGGAGACTGGTCCTACCTTCGAGGAGGCGCTCCACACTGTGCGGGTTGAAGAATCCCGCCAGCAGGCCCAGAACTCGGCCGCACTTGTAGCTCATTCCTCTTCGTCTGCACGCCCATCGTCGACTCCACCACCCGGCTCTTTGCCACGTGGTCCGACGGCTCGGACGGAGGATTCTCCAAAGGGTGATCCTTCGCTGTTTTGCAATTACTGCAAGAAGCGAGGTCACTCTAAGGAGACGTGCTACAAGCTTCAACGGAAACGCGCACAACCGAGCAACCTTGCTGCAGCCGCCTCGTCCATGCCCCCCCCCAGGTCAAGTGCCTATGCTGTACGGTCTTCTCCCGACTAGTGCCTCGCCCGCTAGCTTCACTCCGGAAGAGATGGAGCGTCTACGCCGCTTGCTTGATCCTCCAGTCGTGGGCTCATGCTCCTTGGCCCATGCAGGTATGTCCACCAGTCTTCCCACACCTACATCCCTTCCTGGCCATTCTTTTTCCTCTTCCACTTGGCTTCTTGATTCCGGTGCCACCGCCCACATGACCCCAAATCCTCGAGCCTTTCAAACTTATGCACCCGTTTCTGGCTCCTCCAAAGTTAAAACAGCCTCCGGCGATCTTCTCACCGTGGCGGGTATTGGTCGTGTGGCCCTTTCCTCTTCTATGCATCTATCTAAAGTTCTTCATGTTCCTCGCCTTACTCATCATCTTCTCTCCCTATCTAGCCTTGTTCGCGACTTGAAACAAGACCTTACCTTCTCTCCTAATTCATGTTTTTATCGTGATAAGGTGTCGGGGAGGAAGATTTCCATTGCTGAGGAGCATGAGGGGCTCTATCTTGTTCCTCCTTGTTCGAGTTTTCTTGCTTTTGCTGCTGCGGCAGTTTCCCTTTCGGCTTCCCACGAGCGTTTGTGGCTTCTTCATCGACGTCTCGGCCATCCTTCTTTTGCTACTCTTTATCGTCTCTTTCCTAAACTCTTTCAAGGCCATTCTGTGGACCGTTTTGTTTGTACTGCTTGTCGAATTGTCAAACATCATCGTACCACGTATCCTATCTCGTCTTCTCATTCTTCGACCCCATTCTCCCTTATTCACACCGATGTGTGGGGGCCTTCCCCTATTCATAGTACTTCCGGTTCTCGGTGGTTATGCATCTTTATTGACGACGCTACTCGATTCACGTGGGCATATTTCTTGAAGAACAAATCGGAGATATCTCGTGTCATTCCTCAATTTTACTCCCTTATCCAAACTCAATTCTCTATATCCATTCGTCGCTTCCGCTCCGACAATGCTAAAGACTACGTTAACACCACGTTAAGCACCTTCTTCCAAGACAAAGGCATTATCCATGAAACTTCTTGTCCCTATACACCACATCAAAATGGCGTTGCCGAAAGAAAATTCCGTCACATCTTTGAAATGACTCGGAGCCTTCTCTTCCATATGCATGTGCCCAAGTATTTTTGGGGGGAAGCCGTCTCCACCGCCGTCCATCTTCTTAATCGTCTTCCATCTCGAGTGCTTGACTACTCCACTCCCATTGACCGTCTTCAGCATTCCTTTCCAACTCTCTCTCTCCGAACTCATCTTACTTCTCGTGTATTTGGATGTGTATGCTATGCGCCCAACCACCAACTTGGTCGTGATAAACTGGATCCCCGTGCTATCAAGTGTGTGTTTGTTGGTTATTCTTCCGCCCAAAAAGGCTATTTATGCTATCATCCACCCTCTTGTCGGTTCGTCGTCACCAAAGATGCCACGTTTGATGAATTGCTTCCCTACTATTCCTCCTCTTCTCCTGAACCCTCATCGTCCCCATCTCCCTCCGATCCACTCGAATTCCTCATCCTCGTCCCTCGTCCCTCTTCACCGGCCCCGCCCGACGTGTCTCCGCCTGTTGCTCCTCCAGCAATTGTGCCTCCCGACCCGCCTCCGGCCGCCGTCTCAGTCCCTCCTGTGGAGCCTCCTCCAGTATCTGCTCCTACGCTCGACCCTTCTGCTGCACCTTCTTCGATTCCTCCGCTCCCTATCCGTCGCTGCCCGCCTGAAAAACGCTACGGTATTACCCTTGCTCGTCGCGAGCCTCGGCTTCCTTCTTCGTCTCCTGCTGCCCCGTCTCCCTGAACCTCCACCGCGCCTGCCGCCTCCTCATTCGCCGTGCTGCCTCTTCCCGTTCCTCTCCCCTCTATCCGTTGGCGGAATCTATCTCCTCTCATAGCCTCTCACCCTCTTATCATGCCCTTCTCACCTCCCTTGATGCCACTTCCCTTCCCAAGACGGTGGACATTGCCCTTTCATTTCCGCATTGGCGTCAGGCCATGGCGGAAGAACTTCAGGCTCTTGCTCACAATGAAACGTGGGATCTGGTTCCTCTACCGGCCGGGAAGCATCTCGTGGGTAGCCGTTGGGTGTATGCTGTGAAGCATAATTCTGACGGTTCTATTGAGCGCCACAAAGCCCGGGTTGTGGCACAAGGGTTCACTCAGAAACATGGCATTGATTATCAGGAGACCTTTGCTCCGCCGCCAAGCTGAATACTGTGCGGATCTTATTGGCCCTTGCTGCGGATAGGGGCTGGATTTTGCAACAATATGATGTGAAGAATGCTTTTCTGCATGGAGAGTTGACTGAGGAGATCTACATGGCATTACCTCCTGGCTACACTTCCTTAGTGCCATCGTCTCCGCAGTCTGTTGTCTGTCACCTGAAGAAAGCATTATATGGCTTGAAGCAATCTCCTCGTGCCTGGTTTGGTCGTTTCACGACGGCCATGCAGCGTCGTGGATACCGTCAGTGTAATGGTGATCACACTCTTTTCTACCGCCATTCCACGTCAGGGGGAGTCGCTATTCTTCTTGTGTACGTGGATGACATCATTATTACGGGTGATGATACGACGACCATTACTGAGCTGGCTATGTATCTCTCGTCGGAATTTGCTATTCGCCATCTTGGCCCGTTGAGGTACTTTCTTGGCATAGAGGTGGCCTATTCTTCCAGCGGGATCTTTATTTGTCAGAGAAAGTATACGGTGGACCTTCTCTGTGAGCTTGGAAAGGAGGACGCCAAGCCTGCTTCGACACCGATTGATGCGAACCATCGACTTGGTGCCAATGCGGATGAGGAGCTTGCTGAGCCTAGCCCATATAGAAGACTTGTGGGAAAACTGCTTTATCTCACCCACACTCGCCCGGACATTGCATATTCAGTGGGTGTTCTGAGTCAGTTTTATGCAGACTCCTCGCATGAGCCATTTTCATGCTGCTCATCGTCTCCTCCGTTTCCTGAAGGGCACCATTGGCCGTGGATTATTGTTTCGTCGCCATACCGGCCTGCGTCTTGAAGTCTACACTGATGCAGATTATGCCGGCTCTGTGGTTGATCGTCGGTCCACATCTGGGTATTGCACCTTCTTGGGCGGCAATCTGATTACTTGGAGGAACAAGAAGCAGAAAGTGGTCTCTCGATCGAGTGCTGAAGCGGAGTTCCGTGCCCTTGCGCATGGTCTGTGTGAAGCACTTTGGATTACCCAGCTTCTTCGTGAGCTACGGTGTCCAGTTCCCTCTCCTGTCCAGCTGTTCTGCGACAACAAATCGGCGATTAGCATTGCCCATGACCCCGTTCAGCATGACCGTACAAAGCACATCGAGATCGATCGCCATTTCATCAAAGAGAAGCTTGAATCGGGAGATTTTTGCACGCCTTATGTTCCGTCCGCTGAACAGCTTGCAGATATCTTCACCAAAGGGCTTCATGCCCCTAGGTTTGAGGAGCTCTGTTCCAAGCTGGGTGTGGATAACATCCACGCTCCAGCTTGAGGGGGAGTGTTGATCTGAGTATTACATGTCTTTATTTTCTCTCTCTTGTTAGCCCATTAAGGGCCCTCTCTAGTCAGCCCATTAGGGCTTCCTATAAAACCCTGTAATCTCCTTCATTTGCTATCAAGAATTGTTCTTTTCTTGTTTACAAAAAGAAAAACAAATTATACTGAATAGCAAGATCAAGAATATTTTTCTTGATCTTCCCTATTTTAACTTTAAAAAAAAGCAAGATCAAGAATAAGAGTGACGGCAAAGAGGTCAAAACAAATCAATAGCACACAAATAAACGTTTGAACTCTGACCGTTCAATACATGAAGTGTTAGAATGTAAAAGCACACAAATGTGTACCAAGTCAATGGACTCAAGTGACACTAGCTGCGAAATGCGGTGCCTAGACTCATATCTAGAGCGAATGTTTATTTTTTTTTTGAAAATTATATCTAGAGCGAATGTAAAACTAAGAAACGAAATATCTAAATATCACTGTAATTTTCCCCAAATTCAAACCATTCTTAAACCTGAGTATTAAATGTTCTGACGGTATTGGAGCTTAGCAACTTGCTCTCTACTGCATTCTGAATCGTCTCGATTATAGCTTCCTGGTTCAAAAGGCTAACCTACACAACATAATAAAATAGAAAAGCATTTCACATGATATAATTATTAAAACGAAGTCAAAACATAATAATTCATAATCAGGGAGTAAATTTCACTAAAAATGTTTTAGCACCAATATGTTTCTTTGCACGCCAAAACTTGGAGGCCGTAATTTCACTCTTTAATAACTTTCCACCTGCATTTGCCAGGAAGTTCCAAAGTTTTTTACCCTACCTCTCTTTTTGTGGGATGAATGTTTACGTCCACATGCTCAGGAGGGAGCTTGATAGACATATAAATGAAAGGCTTCGATGCTTTTGGCAACGTTGCAGAGTACACGACTTCAATTGCTCTCTTGAGGGATGTGCACTCCACCAACCTATCTGAGGAGAAAGAAACCACACCAGAACTACTATGCTATCAAAGGCCGTACTGCATCAAAAGCAACAAACTGGTAGACCAAAGCTGTCACCATTTTTGAAAGCATCTACAAATTGCTTACATGATATAGAACAAGTAGGTACCAAAACAAAAGAGAAGTAAATCATAAGGAGAAATTAGCCTGAATAAATGAAAATTTAAGTTCGGCCAAAATCGGAAGGGTATAAATAACCTCTTGAGTCATAACCTTAAAAGTCACTCCACGATAACATCATTACTGATAAAACGCCAGGATCAGACAAATTATTAAAGGAATTCTTCCAAATCTGGCTCAGAGATACAATCCAAACGATTTGGAGAAAGTTAAAATCCAACAACTACGATTTTCGTTTTCTGATCTAAGAAAGTGTTCGGAAAAAATGTAGAAAATCTGCATCTTTGACGTACCTTTCAAGAGCAAGCACAATTATCCATATGAAGGAAATGAAATCACTCAAACAGAGCACAAAGCATGGTATTGAATCATTCGACCTTGTGAGTGATAAGTACTTCCAAACTGTAAAACTAGAAAGCTAACAAAAGAGTTTTCGCCAAAACAAGTAACTGATTGCTGCCTGCCGACATGAACGACCGATGTCACTCCAAGATACTTCAATTACAGACAGCACTCTGATACCGTTCAATACAGAATGGTCTATCTTAGACTCCACGATGCAAGAATAAAACAAAAAACAAGTTACAGAAACTTCGCATACAGTGGAAAAAAGTCCGGCCCCGAATTTTGACTAAACATATTTCCGAAGTGTACTAATGTAACGATCACATAAATCAATAGTAATTTTTGGGTTGACCACCAAGTTCGGGTGGACTTCCCTTTTTAATTCCAAAAAGAAAAATATTTCCGAAGTTAAATCAAAGTCTCCGCACCATTTATAAAGAGCACCATAGTAGTCTTCTTAGCTGAGTAATTAGCATCCGAAACATAACCATCCATCTTGAAAATAGAACGAGCATCATCATCATCGTGAGCAGATATCTCCATCAAATTACGAGCGATAGAAGCCCCATAAACAGATCTTATCGCTTCCAATGTTGAAGAAGACGCAACAGTGTGAACATCTGCTCTGTTTGCACCATGCTGACGGAAAACGAGATAACCGATGTTAAAGTCAAGGTTACGTAATGGTTAAACAGATGATAATATTTAAAACTTGTAAGAACCTTTCTGCAAGAAAAGCTCGCTGAAATGTGATGGATAGCAAATCGACTGATCAAATCAACTATCTTCGTGTAATCATCATTTGAGTTCTGCAGAGTCTTCTTGCGTGCAATCAAGTTGTAAAACAGGTTCTCCACCTAGAAGAAAGGATATTTTAAACCCTCTGTAATGTTACCTAAACAGACGAAGTAAAATATCAGGGAAGAAGAAAAATAAAAATATCCGACCAGAATTTGGGTTCCTTTAACCGCAGCACATGGCTTGGGATCGTGTTCCATAGTTCCGTCTCTATAAGAGACTCTGAAACAACCGAGGATGCTTAGAATTATATAAAACTGACAGAACTGAATAGTCGACGATAAAGAGAACCACAAAAGCATATACCTGTAACCATGTAGCTGTCCTTCAGTAATAGTCGTAACACTGACATGACCGACATAAGACATACTCGCCAAGGCCTCTCCTCTGAAGCCCATGGAACTTATTGTCTGTAGATCTTCAAAAGCTGACAGTTTTGAAGTGGTGTGCCGCTCACAAAGAATTGGTAAATCCTCATACTACAACATCAGATTCGTCATGAGAACAAAAAACAAGCAGAAGAAAAAGAGAGAAAGCGTAGTAACATTAAACGGAAGATGTTTGAGATGAAAATAAGTAGAACGGATTCTAGCAAAGTTGAAGAGCCTGTTAGGCAACTCAGAGTTATGAGAACTACTATTCTTCTCTTCAAAAAAAGAGGGCCCCTTTCCCATAAACAATGGGGCCAATGTCAAAACAGATCACTATTGACATGAATGCAACTGCAGGAACGGTAGTAGAATGATGGAATCTTCTCATGGCAAGATTTATGGTAAAACTAAGAGCCAAAATAGTTTTAGGTGTAAAAGATCAAATGTTGATTCTTAGTTTTTAACATGCATCAAGACGCAAGATGCATGGTAAAACTAAGAGCCGAATGTATTTTATGATGGCTCGGATTTTATGTAGCATAATAGAAGAATCGTTGCAAGAACAATAGGAACATATTGTAGCAAAACGTATGATAAAACAAAGAACCAAAATTATCTGATCATGGTTCGGATTTTTTAATTAAAAACCTAATTTTGGCCGTAAGTTTAACCGTATAACTTGCTAAAAGATGTAACGTAAAACTAAGAGCAAAAAATCTAAGAATCACTATTTTTTGTAAAACAATAAAATCCAACTTTTTCTACTTGAATTCCGCGACCATTTTCAGGGATTTGTATGAGATTGTTTACGCAAGATGCATGGTAAAACAAAGAGCCGATATCACTTTTTCACAGCTCGGATTTTAAGTAAAGACTCAAATTAAAGCTTTCGATATACCCCTGAGGTAAAAAGGTCGGGTTTTAGGGTAAAAAAATTCAAATGAAAGCTTTCGATACACGCCGGAGATAAAGCTAGGATTGTAGGTAAAAAGTCAAATTAAAGCTTTCGATATACGCAGGAAATAAAGCTGGGATTGTAGGTAAAAAAATCAAATTAAAGCTTTCGTTATACGCCGGAGTCAAAGCTCAGAGTTTAGATAATAAAAAAAAACAAATTACAGCTTTCATTATACGCCGAAGGAGGAAACTTTGGCAGATTTTAACTCGCTCAGATGCCGTGACCGAAGCGGGAGACTTGTATGACTTTCTTTGCAGCAATATACATGGTAAAAACAAAAAGCCGGCATCATTCTATTTTACCACTTCTCAGATTTTTGGTTAAAAAATCTTTCGATACACGCCGGAGGATGAAACTTTGGCAGATTTAAACTCGCTCTGATGCCATGACCGTCTCGGGAGACTTGTATGACTTTCTTTGCAGCAAGATGCATGGTAAAACAAAGAGCCGGCACCATTTTATCACATCTCACATTTTTCGTTGAAAAAAATCAAATTAAAGCTTTCTAAATACGCCGGAGGTGAAAACTTTAGCAGATTCAAACTCACTCTGATGCCATGACCGTTGTCGGAGACTTGAATGAGCTTGAGACCGCCGTCCTTGATGACAACGGAAATGGAGGTGGATCCGGCGTCGAGGCTGTTCTCCACGAGCTCCTTCACCGCCGACACCGGCCGCTGCACCACCTCCCCCGCGGCAATCCTGTTCACCACAGCCTCGTCAAGCCGTCTGATCTTCGGCGGATCTCTGCGGCGCCTCGGTTCTTCCCCCCCTTCCTCCGATTCCTCCATGGACGAGCGCAAATTCGAAAACCCTCCCTCCTCGTTCCTGGCGGGTAATCGTTCATGTTGCGGGGTATTGAGTAAAGTCTAATTTCCGAATTTGAAGTTTTGAAATTATTATTACTAATTATTATTAAAATGAGTGAATCTCGGCTTTTTCGCCTTATATACATACCCTAAGTTTGAGCTATTGAAGTTCGGGTTTTTTTGCCAGTTGAGAGTTGAGACTGAGCGGCGCTGCCGCCGTCGAGGAGACATCCCGGCGGCTGCCATCATCCGTCGACGGCGGCGACGAAATGACGAGCAGGTTCTCTCTCTCTCCCTCCCTCCTCCCTCCTCCCTCCCCTCCTCCCTCCTCCCTCCCTCCCTCCTCCCTCCCCCTCCCTCCTCCCTCCTCTCCCTCTCCTCTCCTCTCCCTCTCCTCTCCTCTCCCTCTCCTCTCCTCTCCTCTCCTCTCCCTTTCCCTCTCTCTCTCCCGCTCCCTCTCCCTCTCCCTCTCCCTCTCTCGCTCCCTCTCCCTTCCCCTCTCTCTCTCCCTCTCCCTCTCCCTCTCCCTCTCCCTCTCCCTCTCCCTCTCCCTCTCTCTCTCTCTCTCTCTCTCTCTCTCTCTCTCTCTCTCCCTCTCTCTCTCTCTCTCTCTCTCTCTCTCTCTCTCTCTCTCTCTCTCTCTCTCTCTCTCTCTTTCTCTCTGTCTCTCTCTCTCTCTCTCTCTCTCTCTCTCTCTCTCTCTCTCTCTCTCTCTCTCTCTCTCTCTCTCTCTCTCTCTCTCTCTCTCTCTCTCTCTCTCTCTCTCTCTCTCTCTCTCTCTCTCTCTCTCTCTCTCTCTTTCCCCTCCCTCTCTCTCTCTCTCCCTCTCTCTCTCTCTCTCTCTCTCTCTCTCTCTCTCTCTCTCCCCCTCTCTCTCTCCTGTTCTCTCCCTCCCTCCCTCTCTCTCTCTCTCCTGCTCTCTCTCTCTCCCCTCCTCTCTCTCTCTCTCCCTCCCTCTCTCTCTCTCTCTCTCTCTCTTTCTCTCTTTTTCTCTCTCTCTCCCTCCCTCTCTCTCTTTCTCTCCTGTTCTCTCTCTCCCTCTCTCTCTCTCTCTCCTGTTCTCTCCCTCCCTCCCTCTCTCTCTCTCTCCTGTTCTCTCTCTCTCCCCTGTTCTCTCCCTCCCTCCCTCTCTCTCTCCTGTTCTCTCTCTCTCTTTCTCTTCTGTTCTCTCTCTCTCTCCTGTTCTCTCCCTCTCTCTCTATCGTGCTCTCTCTCTCGTGCTCTCGCTCTCTCTCGTGCTCTCTCTCTCTCTCATGCTTTCCAGGACTCTCTCTCATGCGCGCTCTCTCTCATTTCTCTCTCCAGCTCTCTCTCTCACTCCCTTCGACTCTCTCTCTCATCCTCTTTCTCTCTCTCCCTTCTAAACTCTCTCTGCTCATGCACTTTTTCCCTCTCCAGCTCTGTCTCTCTCTCTCTCCAACTCTCTATCACTCTCTTCAACTCTCTCTCTCCTGCTCACTCTCTCTCACTCTTCAACTTACTCTCATGCACTTGCTCTCTCTCCAGCTCACTCTCTCACTCTTCAACTCTCTCTCATGCTCTTTCTTTCTTCAACTTTCTCATGCTCTCTCTCTCTCCAACTCTGTCTTGCCATTTCTCTCTCTCTCTCCTGCTCTTTCTCTCCCTCCAGGCTCCAGCTCTCTCTCCTGCTCTCTCTCTCTTCAACTCTCTCGAGTTCTTACACACCCTTCAAACTCCCAGGCGCTCTCTGTCTTGCTTTCTTTCTCTCTCTGTCAAAATTTGGTGTTTGCTGAGGCTGTCCAATTTCGCAGACGAATGAGGGGATTCAAACGGTGGATGGCGGCCAAGGGGATCACCTACAGCGACGCCCTCGACCTCGCCGACTCGCCGGGCGCCCACGGCGAGGGCATCTCCGTCTTCGCCCTGCGCGACCTCGCCGAAGGCGAGACCGTCGCCACCATCCCCAAGCGCGCCTGCCTCACCATCAAGACCACCGCCGCCCGCCGCATGATCGCCGAGGCCGCCCTCGCCGGCCACCTCGGCCTCTCCGTCGCCGTCATGTTCGAGCGCTCCATCGCCGCCGCCTCCCCCTGGCACGGCTACCTCCAGATCTTGCCCGCCATGGAGTCCTCCCCTCTCGTCTGGTCCTGCCACGAGATCGACTCTCTTCTCGCAGGCACCGAACTCCACAAGGTGGAGACACATCTCCTTGTCCATTGGCAAAAACACGGTGCCGGGTATGACCGACCCGCCCCAGGGTTGTGCTCATAGACTGATCCAGCAGTTGACTGACGAGTATAGCCAGTTGACGATGACATTGACTGCAAACCATTAACCATCTTCAATGTCAACCTCATTTGGACCTATCCTAATTTGGTTGATGGACTGATGGTTAATGAAATAGAATGGTCATCGTCATCTTGCCATTGGACAAGATAGTTGATGGCATTGTTCATAGTAGGAATGGTCCAATTGTGGGCATTGGGCAGTAGCTAATAGACATTGTCGTTCTGTTCTTTTTGTGCAAATTGTTCGATCTGTTTGGTTCTCCGAACAGAACAAAAACAAATTCGAACCGAACATTGCACAGACCGTGTGCGGTTCTTTTGTTCGCTTTGTGTGAATTTGTTCTAGTTTTGTTCGTTTTTGAAAAAAAAGGAACAGAGCAAAGAACAAGGCCCGGTGCGGTTCTTTTGTGCGAATTTTTTGTTCGCTTAAAACAAACAGAACAGAACAACCATGTCTAATAGCTAACTGCCCTTTGCAAACTCCAAGGAGTACTGACCTTGCCTGCTGCCTGAGGCAGAGCCGATGGGTAGTTTATAAAAAAAAGTGTGATTAAATGACTGATGTGGGTGACTGGTCAAAGTTATTTCTTCATTCGCATATTGTGAATTGACTTTGTTTCTTCTCCTGCTCGTAAACTCGCCCCTTAGAACCTTTATATCCTGCTCCTAAAGTCGTGCCTTTGAACAGTGCCTTAAGCACTCCTCAGTCAGAGGATAATCTCTCAAATACACATTAATAACCGTCCAGTTCTGTATGTCCCACCCGGGCGCTCCCACAGAGGACACCCCCATGGGCAGTTCAGATTTCCGGCCCACAACACTGCCCCACTCGCCATGCAAGGGTTTTGGGGCAGTTTGAAATTCCCCCACAGGGTCGAATTTCTATACAATGACTAACAGAGTCAGGTCTCTAATCTGTAATCAAATATAGAGACTAAATCATCAGCATCATCTGTAGGAAGGCGGACGACGCTGGTGAAATCACCTGTGTCGTCTATCAGCAGGAGGATGACGATGACGATGACAAACTCTACTTTCTTGCCTGAATCTCCCTTTTAAGGAGATAACGATACACCAGTTTCAAGAGACAGAAGTGAAGATTCCAAACAACCGTCGACCTCATTCAAAGACTGGACGACCTCATTCAAAGATTGACCGTTGCTTCCAACGCACTGCCATTTCAAAATAGGGGTACAACGGTCTACTGCTGCTATTTTCAACAGAGGATGGACAACCGTCAAGAACTCAACGGTCACGTTGAGGCCTATAAATACCTGACTAATGCATTAGTTCATTGAGGCTTTTCTTACTAATGCATTAGTTCAGGCCTATACACCCTGTCCATCCTCTAATCTCTGTTTCTACCTTCTGTTCCGTAATGTTTCAGCCTGAATGGCATTTGATTGAAGATCGTGAGATGGCCCTTCCTCTTCTTCTCTACGTCGTCTTCTTGATCTCATATTGGCATCTCATGTTTCTTAACATCCCTCTTTCTAGGCAGATTGTGAAGGAAGACCAGAGACTCGTCCACGAGGACTGGAAAGAGTACATTGAACCGCTGATCGAAGACCCAGAGTGGGGTTTGGATCGGAGATTCTTCGGCGTCGATCAGTACTTCGCCGCGAAGACCCTTGTCGCGTCGCGATCCTTTGCAATCGACCACTTCCATGGCTATGGCATGGTGCCTCTTGCAGATCTGTAAGATAATCTGATGAACTTCAACTGAGATCTGGTGATGATCTTCGGGTGTTGACTTTTTCCATGCTGGAATTTTGCAGATTCAACCACAAGACCGGCCTCGAGAACGTTCACTTCACTGATCCATACTCCAGCTCTTCCGATGATGATGATGATGATGATGATGATGATGATCGTGATCATGAACATGATCATGATGACGAGGATGACGACCATGAAGATGACGGGATAATGGAAATGATCATCGTGAGAAGCGTCAAAGCAGGAGACGAGGTCAGAATTACTCCAACATGAATCAAATAATCGATAGAGAAATCGGCATCCCATAATAATTATTGAACAAAATGACGGACCTACGGTGGAACGAAGATTAAACAAAGAAATGGGATTAGAACCTTCAAAATCCAATCATTTTCACGACAATGAACACAATGACGGTGAAAATTAAACAAAGAATCGGATCAGAAGCATCAAAATTTCAATCCTTCTCACGAATTGACGATCGCAGGTGTTCAACACGTACGGATCGACGGGAAACGCGGCGCTGCTGCTGCGGTACGGATTCACGGAATTGGACAATCCCTTCGACATCGTCAACATGGATCTGAACCTCGTCCTGCAATGCTGCCCGAGCTCAATCTCGGACCGGCGCGTCAGATCGAGGCTGAGGCTATGGAGACAGCTAGGGTTGGGGGGCTGCGAGAGCCAGGAATCCGAGTACTTCGAAATCTCCCCAGCGGGAGAACCGCAGATCGAGCTGCTCCTCCTGCTCTACATAATCAATCTGCCGGACGACGCGATCGAGAAATCGAAGAACATCGGCGATGGATCGGGCATGGATCCGGCGATCTTGATGACGTACGAGGTCTGCGAGTGGATGATGAGGATGGCGGACGCGAGAGAGAGGATGTATGGAGGTGGATCCATGGAAGAAGAGGTGGAGAAGCTTAGCAATTGCCGGAGATCGGAGGAGAGGAAGGTGTACGACTCGCTCGTTCTGCGCGTGATGGAGAGGAAGGTTTTGAACAGGTTTAGGGCTTTTATAGCAGAGAGGAGAAGAGGAGGAAGAGGAAAGAGAGGGAGGGGAATGCATTCCGGGAATCCATTTTTTGGGTGAGGGGATTTTCTTTCCCTTGTGGTAATTCTGGAATGCATTCCTTTGGAAGCCCTTTTGGGAAGGATTTTTGTTTTAGCTTTGATGATAATGATTGAGTCTTGCTAGAAATTATTTGAAGATATCTCTCTTTTTTCTCTAAGAGGCCTGCTTCTTCACCTAGTGGGGATCGTCACATCAGGATAGGGATCGGCAAACGTCATCCGTCACATCACACGTCACCATGATGGACACATGAAGGATGACATGATGGTGACGGTGACGGAATGCATGGGGCGTGACGGTGACGGTGACGCGTGACGGGCTGTACGTGGAAGTGACGTGACGGTGATGGGATACCCCGGACGCATGACGTGACGACAGGTCCATCACAGATGACGACCGTGACAGATTAACATAGCCAAATAAATATTATAAATAATAACATACTAAAATAAATAATATTATGCTTCGACTATGTTTATTAACATAGTAAAAATAAATATTATTATTTCCGTCACCGGTGACGGTGACAGCGTCACCGTGACGGTGACGTGACGGAACGAGGAAGAAGGGACGCGTGATGAGAACGTGACAGAATTTTTCAAAATCCTCGTACGCTTGACGAGACGGTGACGTGACGAAATGTTTGTTGTGTCACTGTTCGTCACGCATCGTCGTCCGTCCCGTCACGTTCGGGGCGTCACGTCCCAGACGTGCCGTTCCCTACATCGGGACTACGACAAGGCACTATGAAATCACGATAACGATATCGTCATCAACTTGTCGTCTATGGAGTCCCTAAAATTTGTCTTCATTTTCCGCCTACCCGGGGATAGTCACCACCCACCAGGGCTGTTGTTGCCGGCAGCTTGATTCGGGTATAGTGCAGGGACGCGGACGGGACTGTTTTTTCGTCCCAAGACAAAAAAGTGTCTTGTCCGCGAGGTTGGATGAAAACCGGGACAGAAATTCTGTTAGGAAAAGGATTTTGATGATTTAATATAATAGATATTTAATAAAATTAATTAAGTAGTTGAATATACTAGTAATATATAGACATTTATTAGATAAATATGTGATGGAGTATATTAGGGATAATAAGTTTATAATTAAGGTAGAAGCCCAATAAGACAAGGAAAATTGGGCCCAATAACAATTGAAGGCTATAAATATCCAATGTAGCCTCTTTCTAAGGTATTCTTTTTGGTGCTCATTCTCTCTCTTCTCTTGAAAAATTGCGATCTCTCTCTCTCTCTCTCAACTGAAAGTTCTTGAAAGTTCTGGCTGGTGGTGAGGAAATTCAAGACTCGTGGACGTCATCATCTGCATGTTTGTGATTACTGATTCTTCAAGAAAATCCTGGTTAGATTGTTCCATAACTTGTTGAAGGTTCTTGATACCAATTTCTTGATTTCTTGAAATCAAGATACCAATTTCTTGATTTCTGTTGAAATTAATTGACGTCATCATCTGCATGTTTGTGATTATTGATTCTTCAAGAAAATCCTGGTTAGATTGTTCCATATCTTGTTGAATGTTCTTGATACCAATTTCTTGATTTCTTGAAATCAAGATACCAATTTATTGATTTCTGTTGAAATTAATTTGAGGGTTCTTGAAATTCATTGACTTTCGTAAGTTAGAATCTAAAATTGAAATTTGAACATTCATAATTTGAAAAACTGATTTTGATCTTGGATTTCTGAAATCTAAATAACAAGTTGTTTTTGGTTTCTTGATTATGTGAAATCAAATATAAAATCTAATTGAAATCTTGATTGATAAAGATTAAAGATTAAATCACTTTTTACTACATAGTTAATTGATATAAAATTCAATTCCATTTTGATGTTTGCAATTATTTGAAATCATATAACCAACTTTCTTGGACTTCTTGATTATTGAATATATTGACAGCTTTAAATCTATTTGAATTCTTTGATTAATTCACATTAGTTTTGAATTCGATTTCAAAATACTGGAATATTTTAGGCGCCCTAATTCTAATTGATTTTAAGTAACGTTCTTGGAATTCAGTTTTCTTCAGATATAAGAAATTCAATTCGAAAATTATTCATTCATCTTGTAAAGTTGAATTTAAATTTTAGATTAGATGAAATTTAAATAACTATATAAATCAATTTATTGAATGCATTAACTCGCAAATTCAAATACATTTGATATCTCCCATATATATATATTCGATCATAATTGATATACCTATTGGATTTGAATTGATATATCTTTGTTATAACTGATAAGATTTGATACAAGTGTTTGATTTAAATTGATATCATGTAACTACATTGGATCAGAATTGATATAATTGTTTGATTTAAATTGATATCATCTAACTACATTGGATCAGAATTTATATAAGTGTTTGATTTAAATTGATATCATCTAACTACATTGGATCAGAATTGATATAACTATTTGATTTGAATTGATATTTTCTAAATCACATTCGATCAGGATTTACACAGTGAAATTGTTTGATTTATTTTGAGATTTCTAAATCACATTCGATCAGACTCACTATAATTACTTTATTTGAATTGATATTTGTTAAATCACATTTAACTTGAGTTAAGACAATTGATCTTTAATATTGATTGATCTGATTGTCTACTTTGAATATTTCTGATATTAGTAAACATCAATTGATCTCATTGGACTATCTTATTACAATTGAGAAGAATTATTACCAGTTGATATAAGTTTAGATTTTGACTGCATTTGATCATATCCATTGGTAGTTGACATCAATCGACATTTGATACACGATTTGTGACTTGAAAGTTGAAAAACAGAATTTAGGAGAAAACTAGGGTTAGGAGAAAAGTTGACTTAAGGTCAACAAAGATATTGTCATTATATTGCTTTTCAGGGAAGTGCACTAACAAGAGAAAGATCACATCCACTTGAACACGGGATGGTGGCCTGAGACGTGAGGACTTCATCAGCACAGAGTGGACTGAGGAGAGGCTCAGAACGTTGCTGGAAGCTGAGAAGGCACTCGATTGAGGTCGAGGAAGACGTCTGCACCGAGCAAGTGTTTTTAGTATGTGATTACTTGAGATCAGTGCGAGCGATTGTACATCGCGAACAGTTTTTCTCACTTTGCATTTGCCAAAGTGATTAGTGGAGTCAGGGCGACTCCTCAGGCAAGGCGCGGCTGCAGTAAGGGCACATTAGTCCCCCGAAGCAGGGTAAAAATTTATTGTCCCTTGAGTGAAGTAAGAGAGAGTTAAAGAAGGAATCTATATAAATAAAAGAAGTAAAACTAATTCACCCCCTCTTAGTTCAACAAATTCCTCCTGACACGCACAGATGGGATGGTTTTAGTCCATTCGGATGAAAAAACCATCCCATCCGCGTCCCAGGATTGATTTCGAAGGTCGAACGGGACAATCTGGAACCATAGATGCAGGTAATTGGACATCACTTTTTCTCTCTTCCTCGCCGGAGTGACAGTCAGATGCCTCATGAACATGGCATATTTAAACAAAATTGAGCAATAAAATACACTTGATAAACTCGTTATCGGATGACGGCATAGTCTATAAACTCGTCATCTGCTGCATCGTCGGTCGAAGATGGAGGACAGACGGATGACGATGGCCGATCCCTACCTGAAAGGCAAACCCTGGAATGCATTCCAAGAAGCCATTTGGGGGACGACTTCTGTAGGGGTCTTGACGATGAAGAAAAAGTCAAGTTGACCGACCGGTCGGCCTTCTAGAAATTACATGACATCATCTCTCTATTTTGAAAAGGCCGGCCAAACGATTGAATTATGCGACAAGGAAATAAATTATTTATAGAAAAATTGTCGTTTTTCTAGAGTTAATTCTGAACCGCAACATCCTCCTTCTAGAAGGCCATACGACGTCATCTCTCTCTCTAAAGCGAATTGCTGCACCTACCCTTACCGATCCTCTCAATCTCAGACGAAGTTCCCTCTATTTCTCTCGTCGATTACCCAGACTGGTGCCTCTATAGAAGAGGGAGAGGGGAAGGGGAGGAGGATCTATCTCTCTCTCATCGGATGATGGATACGTTCTTCATCTCGCATGGGTCGCCGATGATGTCGATCGACGAGAGCGTGCCAGCGAGGCGTTTTCTGCAATCATGGAGATCGACGGTACTGTCGGAGCCCCCCAAAGCCATACTCGTGATCTCCGCCCACTGGGACACGGCCGCCCCCGCCGTCAACGCCGTCGTCCGTAACGACACCATCTATGACTTCTACGGCTTTCCCAAACCCATGTACCAGGTATCTCTCTCTCCTCTCTATCAATCATTATGTACATCTCTCTCTGTTCCTTCCTGGGAGAAGTTTTCCCAGAGAGGTTCTCCATGATGTTTTACTCTGTTTCTTTATCTTGTGCTTCCTTGATAGGCTATCCCATCCATAATCTCAATTATTCTCCCAATTTCTCCCAAACCCATATAACAGGTATCTCTCTTTCCCCTTCTCTATCAATTTATCCATCTCTCTCTCTTCCTTCATGTAAGAAGATGCATTGGAGAGGTTCTCCATGATGTCTATTCCATCTCTCTATTTATTCATGTCTAGATAGGTTATCCCATCCATAATCTCTTCTATTAACCCAATTTCTCCCAAACCCATATACCAGGTATCTCTCTCTCTCTCTCCCTCTCTATCAATCAATTCCTCTCTCTCTTGCTTCCTGTAAGAAGATTTATTAGAGAGGTTCTCCATGATGTCTACTCTCTCTACCTAGATCTTTCTGGATAGCCTATCCCATCCATAATCTCTTCTATTAACCCAATTTCTCCCAAACCCATATACCAGGTATCTCTCTCTCTCCTCCCCTCTCTTTCAATCAATCCCTCTCTCTCTCTCTCCGTTCATGTAAGAAGATTTTTTTGAGAGGGATGTCTGCTCTATCTCTCTATTTATTCCTGTCTGCATAGGCTATCCCATCCATAATCTCAATTATTCTCCCAATTTCTCCCAAACCCATTTACCAGGTATCTCTCTCTCCTCCTCTTTCTCTTCCTTTCTGGAAGAAGCTTTCTTAGAGGGGTTCTTCATGTTGTCAACTTTATCTGTCCATCTTCTAAAGTATCTATATCTCTCATATCTCTTCTGTATTAATATATCCGTCTCTCTTCTAACCTATTTAAACATCTCATGCAGTACTTTATAGACAGGCTCTTTAGAAGGCATTATATCCTTGAGATCAGGCTACCAAGCCAGGATCTCTCTCTCTTCTTTATTTTTCTGGGGCTGATGATATCTATCTCTCTCCAACACACAGCTGAAGTACCCGGCACCGGGGTCGCCGGAGCTGGCGAAGAGGGTGCAGGAGCTGCTCACCACGGCTGGATTCGGTGGTGTACAGGTGGACAGCCAGCGTGGCCTCGACCACGGCGCATGGGTCCCACTCATGCTCATGTACCCGGCGGCCGACATCCCCGTCTGTCAGCTATCCGTCCAATCACAGAGTAGCCCATTCCATCACTACAACATGGGTCGAGCCCTCGGCCCACTACGGGACGAGGGAGTCCTCATCATTGGCTCCGGCAGCGCCACCCACAACCTCCGTGAGCTCCGGTCCGGGACAGGCCACCCGGTCCAATGGGCCACCGCATTTTCCCGCTGGCTCACCGAGGCCCTCACCACCGGCCAATTCGACAACGTGATCCGGTTCGAGGAGACTGCCCCCTTCGCCCGGCGGGCCCACCCCTGGCCCGAACACCTCCTCCCACTCCACGTGGCCCTTGGCGCGGCCGGGTGCACACCAGCCGCAACGGAAACCCAAACAGATCGGGGGCCCCACGGCATCGCCCAGGCCACTCTCATCCACGACAGCTTCACCAACGGCTCTCTCTCCTATGCTTCCTACCGCTTCTCCAGTCCCCATCATCTCTCTCTCTAGAAGCGCTTCATCTCCTTATCTCTCTCTCTCTTCCATCCTTCAAAATGGGCTGAAATAATGAAACGCTGTATTTTATTACCTTGATGAATGATCACAAGTTAGAGAAATTATTTATTTGATCTCTCTTCTCTTTTGACCTACCTGGGTCAAAAGAGAATAGTCTTGAGGATGAGGAGAGCGATCATCACTAAGCATAAGATGACGAGGACGGTGGCGCACATGATCATGCCCCCCTTCCTCTGCGTCCTCTCCGCCTGCAATCAAGATGGTTAGATCAAGATCACGATTATCATGGAGAAATTCGACGGTTCAGATCACCTTCTCAAGTTGCTTGAATCCCTCTTCCACCGAAGAAGCCACATTCTGGATGTTGTAATCAATCCGGTCCACGATTGTTCCCTGCTCGAAAAGAATGATGTGGAGGAGAGAGAGATGAAATTGGGGGGCAAGAAGTGCATGAGATTGGAGTAAATAGATCGATTACCTGATCTATGACAAGGACAGAGAGGTCTTTCATGATTTGGGCGAGATCGTTGACTGATTCTACCACCTGGGTACATTTGGATATGAGATGACAAAGAGAGAGAGATACAAATGCATAAGAGAGAGAGAGAGAGAGAGAGAGAGAGAGAGAGAGAGATCATCCATTACCTGCTCAATCTCTCTCTCCCTCTCCCTAGTGAAAGCCTCTTTCTTCTTGAGTTTAGACACATGCTGGTCGCCAAATCCCTGCGAATTTTGGATTAAAAAGATGGCCAAGTTAGAAAGATAAAAGCTTTCTTTTAATTTTTATTTTTTTGAGAAATGAGTACTATGTCATCAAAGTCGTCGTAGTCTTCCTCTGATTTGCTCCCGTTGATATTCATCTCCAAATCAACATCCTGAACAGAGATATAAAAGGTTTTGGATGGAATCCCATTAAGAACATGATATATAAGGAATGAACATGATAATAAGACGAACATAAAAATAAAAATAAATAAAAAAAAAAGACGAACCTCCTTTTGTTGTCGGAGGCGCTTCAGGTAGGCAGACTGCTTCTTCCGAAGCTCCATGGAGAGCTTCTGAAGATCCGTGGCGAGTGAACGCTGGAAGAAAGATGATAAATAAATCAATAAATAAAGTTTGAAGAAGAGAAACCCAGAAAAAGGATACATATTATTTTCTTCGTTCGAAGGTCAAACTCAAATATTATTCTGATTGATGAAGAAGAGAAGCGCGGCGCATCAAGAACAAGAAAAAAAAACAAGAATTTGCGTTCATTTCGTCTAATCTTCAAGAATTTAATTCACCTGAACATTTTTTTTGACATTGGAATCTTCAGATGATCCACTGGCAGAAAGTTTCTGCAACTTCTTCTCTGATATCTTCAACAAGTTAGTAATATCTTGGGTAAGAACCTCAACCGCGTGTTGATGCTCCCTTCCATCCCCAAATGACGGCATTAAAGCCTGAGAATGAGCCTTGAATAATTCAGACATTTTTGAACGAACACGTTGAGTATTTGCCGTAATTTCTTCAGATATATCAACCCATGCGGGTGGTAATCCGACGGTAACGGCGCCCCTGCTGCTGCAAAAATAATTCGATCAAGAATAAATTCAAGATCCACCAAGGAAACCCTCAAATCTGAACTGATATTAAGGTTGTACAAGAGAATTGAAGCGCGATTAAGGAATATAATTCGAAAATATGAGCAAAGACGAGAAGAGATCTGAGCGCACCGAGAATTGCTCGGATCTTCTGTGCTGAGCGGCGTGTAAGGCCGATTTGAATGCAATAACGAAGCATTGACCAATTCAATCACCGGGCCGCCGCCTCTGCTCGACGAAGAGGCGTCCCCATGCTGATGAGAAGTCGGCGAAGAAACTCTCACGTTACGAAGAGCATCCCTGTATTTTCTAAAGAGGGGAGTCCGATTCCTCGTCGCCATCAGAGACGACAGCAAAGAGCAATCACCAAGAGCGCAGACAATCAGCTCAATCAGCTAACATAGATCTGAAACCAAGATCTAGATCGGCAACCATTACTCCGATCATTTCCTCTTAAAAAAGAAGAAAAAAAGATAAATCCACACAATCAAGCATCAATGCAGTACGGAGACGGATCGCGGCAGAGAATTCAGCCGTGTTAGGGTTCCACCGATCTAGGGAGAGCAATCTGACGATGAACAGACAGCAAGATCTGAGAACTTTGAAATTGTTCTTGCCCGCAGCAAGGATTCGAGACGGTTGAATTCACCCCACACGGAAACGCCAACGACAGCGAGCGACTCTTCGAAGAGCTGGAATGAAAAACTTAGTCGAACATCGCAGATATCTTCAAGAAAAAGTTTCAAAGAAAAATGTCTTTTTTTCCAAATAACCCCGCAAAAGACTAGATATGCAGAAACCCACCTAGTTTTAAAGAATTTGTGAAGTCCACCTAGTTTTTCTGGAGTTCTCTTTGGGTCAGGAATAGTCCCATGGCCTACTGATGTTGCGCATAGGGTGTTAGATCTCGGAGAGGCACGAGGAGTGTATAAACCCCATGACTGATGGCACGAGGCATGCCAGACAGATATTCTCTCACAGCCTCTCTACTACAAGTCGGAGGAGGCGACCCGGCTAGGTGTGTATGAGGTAGGGAACGGTAGCCGTCACCGTCACATCACACGTCACGGTGACGGCAACGTGACGGATGAGGTGACGGTAATGAAATTAGGGGCCCGTGACGGTGACGGTGACGGATGAGGAACTGGGCGTGATGATGACGCGATGGTGGCGAGGGGCCTCGGACGAGTGATGTGACGGGACGGCCGTCACGGATGACGGACGTGACGGATTTTAAAAAATGACCAGGAAAGCTTAAAAATTGTTAGATTTAAGCTTTTCAATGGCTGAGTTTTCACCATGTAGCTTCGCTAACGCGATTTTTGGCATTTTGCAGAAAAGTCCCTGCATTAATTCACGCGCGCAAAAGGATACCGGCCAAAGATAATTGGAGATATGCCCCTCTAATTCTCTCTCTTCTGCATGGTTGTTTTTCCCATCACACGCGATGGTGATGCCATCCGGTGATGGGGACGTGACGGGGACGTGAAGGGGACGCTGCAAACCATGACAGTGACGTGATCGTGATGGATTTTCCAAAATCCTAGGATCCACATCCGTCCCGTCACGTCCCCGATGTGCCGTTCTCTAGTACGAGGCACTACTGGCTAGCTTGCATTATAGTGCTAAGTGCCTGTATAAAGCTGTGTGGCATCCTCATGTTTCCGATCCCAAATATATTCAAAGGCTTGTCATGTGCCATTGTTTAGGCCGTGTGCATCTAAATTGTGTATCCTACTTATTGAGATGCAGACAGGATGTTGACCTGCACAGTGAGACATGTGACATGATGTGCCTTATTTGGATGCATCCTAGTTATTGAGGAGTCTATCTACTACCAACTGATTGATCAGATCATCAATCTGATAGGGTTTTCAATCTAGACAATCTGTAGTGGTTTGGCCCAAAATTAGGGATCATTGGATCGATCATGTACCTCCATTTGTCAAGTATATAGATCATTATAGCCAAATCATGAGTAAATCTGACCATCCTCAGATTGAAGATCATATTGTATGACTGGTGGGCCAAGCTAAGACACAGCATGCTCGTGATATCAAATTCTTTAAACTAAGTAATTGTAGTAAATGTCAAGTGTAGGTAGAGATTGTAGACGCAGCATGTTGCATCCTTTCTTCATGCAATACCAAGCACCAACATTCTTAGAGGTGCAGCAGAGCGCTTCTTAGGCGGTAGACGATCAAATATAACAGTTGAGAGAGTTGTCGAGAGGAGAAGAAGGGAGAAGAGAGGAAGAGAGACACATTTAGGTTTCTGAAAGGGAAAAACTCCCGTAATTTCCTTTAGGGCATTACATCTCTATTTAACTTAACTTATTGGGTCATTTAGGCCCAATAAGATATTACAATCGTCGGTGTGTAACAGTAATAAAAAAACAAGTATAACAGAATGAGAGTGAATAACTAGACAGAACAAAACAGAGTTCCTAGCCATTAACACTCCCCCTCAAGCTGAGAGTTAATATTCTTCAGTCCCAGCTTGCCTATAAACCGGTTGAGTGTTGGGCTATGCACCCCTTTAGTGAGGATATCTACGCATTGATCAATAAATTGAATATAAACCATGTTGACAATCAAAATCAACATGTTTGGTTTGACCATAATGGACTGGATTTCGTGCAATCTTGATAGCAGACTGATTCTCATACATCAGCTTTATTGGCGTGATGAGTTGAATACAAAGGTCCTGCAGTATGTTCCGAATCCATAGTGCTTCACAAACTCCTAATGCTAGTGCGCGAAGTTCAGCTGCAGCACTGGATCTAGAAACAATAGGCTATGTTTTTGCTTTTCCAAGTGATTAGGTTTCCTCTAAGAAAGGAACATTAGCATGTAGTAGAACGCTGATCTAGAATATTCCTACATAATATACATTTGTTAAGATTTCAAGTTTCGTATGCCCTGTTTCTCAATTGCAAAGAGATAGAATTGGAGGAGAGAGAAAATAAAAAGGGGTCAGATTGCTCCAATTTCAAATGCACAAATATAACGATCTTTATTTAGGATAGTTCTTTATTTACCTCCTATATTTATCTAGAATATTGACCCCCATTCTTCTAGAAAAGAAATCTCAAATCATTTCCCCATTCGAATTATTATTTGGGCATGTTCCTGCATTCTAAGAGAGAATGACATGAGTAAGATTTCTGAAGGAAAATCAACACTCAGCCCGTTGAGCAGGTGAGAATGAGGTTAGTGTGATATGTGTCTTTTTTCAAACTTGTGCAGTAGTCCTTTTTCTTAGGTTATCATCTCTGATATCCTGGGTTTTCACCATCATACATCATATCACCAACTCTAGTTTTCCTCACTGCATATCAGCCTTAATTTACATCACCACCAGCAATGGTAAAATACACATCACTCTCCCTGCTCCATTGCTCATCATCGTGCATTTACAGTCACATCAACCACAATTAACAAAGATAAAACTCATATGCAAACCATTTACACCACCATTTTGAACCATCACCCATCACTACCAGAGCGTTACCTGATTAGTATTAATTTAGAATCAATTATAATTTTACACTAGAAAAAATCCATAAAATTTCCAATTTTGTTTTGTACAATTTGGATAATTTTTTTTTCTCATTGATAATTTCTTACCAGTGGAAATAATTTGGATATGTTAGGTTAATAAGAAAAAAATTCCTACATCCTATATTTTTTTTGAAGTATGATTAAACTAAAAATTCTCTTATTCAATACTTGCTCCATGTAGATTTGAACCTTACTTGCTATATGCTTTTAAGGAAATTATAGCTATTTTTGTAAAAATAAAAAGTCTTAAATTTTTTAATTAACTCTAATTTATGGTTCATCGTGGAGAAAACCCCCAAAATTATATGTCTTAGGTGTCCATACTAGTTTTAGTTTTTGTCATTGGACTCTCTCACTTTCTGCTACAACCAAAATGTTTAGGAGATCCTTCTAGAATCAGTTTAGGAGCTAATAGAGTAGAAGATGTTCAGATTTGACATGGCGAGGACAATGCCGATGTCTATTAGTGGGACACTTGTGTTACTCGTGATGTTCATTTGAGGAACCAAAAGGATAGGGGATTTCATTTCATACATGGTTCGCTTGTTTCTCTTGTTTTGTAAGAATATTGGATCTCTTGTTTCTCTTGAACAGAAACTCTTGAGAATCTTCTAGATTTTATCACTGTCAAGTCACACAAGAAGGGTGAGATTTCATGAGACAAATATATTAGAGGGGTGGGGAAGGATTTCAAGACTGGTTTGCGTGGGTATATATTTATACTCATTAGAGCACCTTTCACATAATTCCTAAAATTTGAGTATGTAGACTGATGTCTATATCTCATGCACATGACTCCTTAGGCCATGTATTTGTGTAATTAATAGCTTTAATGGTCAAATAGTTTATTCACCAATATTATGAATGATCAAAATACACGTGGCCGGAAAGCTAATCACACATTCCACATCTGGTTCATTATTCATTAGTACGATGTATTCACTATAGTACATGTATAATTTTTCTAATGAAGTCCATGAATACATGATCTGACTTAGTGAATTATGATGGGATTATAATACATAGATCACGAATATTTAATCATGCATTCAAAATATTCATATTCAAAGGACACTCTAGAATATCATTAAGTATCAGATATAATACCATTAGTGTCGAAACAATAATGATAGATAGCAGGTGTTCTTTAACAAAAATAGTTTAGTGAATAAATACATAATAATTCTGAAATCTTATTATATCAAACTATCAATCATGTTGATTCATGACATGGTTGTATAAGTGATCCTTAACCTTAAGATATCAAAGATGTCATGTGGTCGGATGATTCTACTTTGAATATGACCTATGAGCTCCTAAACAATATATGCTCGAGCAAGACAATTAGTTCACAAATATGATTTAGTGGTTGAAATATAATTGTCTGCCCTAGGTAAAATAGGAGACAGCTCTAGGAAGATGATGTGATGAGGTCCTTGGCCAAGGTAATGAAATATCAAAAAAGAATCTTCCAATGATGTCAGAATACATCAATACTAGGTCATACAATCAATTAGGGTGTGACAGTCAAACATATTGTAAGTCATTATAGGAGCATGAAACAATTGGATCACTATACTTGCTCAGTAATTGATAACACAAATTATCAACCTATTTCTAAGAAATTTATAAAATATTATGCATTTAAATAAATATATGTGCATGTTATCTAGATTTGAATGATTAAATTTATTTTTATAATGATTTTCTATTTTTTTTGGATTTAATGGCATTTTCATGGATTTTTCTAATGTCATATTCTCAAGAAATTGGTTATCTGATTTGGAATATATATTTTGTGAAATTTTTGACGTTCTTTTTATGGAGATATTAAATTTGGCATAATATATGTTTTTATACAAAATATTTGGATATTTTTCAGAATTCCAAATCGGGTTTGCCATGTGTCGTCATTCAATTTGATTGAATGGGAATGATGTGGGATTCTAGAGGCCGAGATCTCGATGAAGAAATCAAAACGACACACATCGGAAGACTTTTGCAAAATCGTATGACATCGATAAAACCATAAAACGAAGTACCTTTACACGGATCATATTCGTGATTTCTTGGATCCCGAAGCAAGCCGAGTCGAGCTACTCAAATGTGCAGCCTCTAGATGTATCCACACGATCCTCGGCACGTTGGATCTCCTCCTCATCGTTAACAAGTCCCGTTCTACCTCCATTGTCATCGTTACATAATCCTGATAGCATCGGGCATGGAGAGGGTGTGTGGGGAGAATGGAGAAGAAAGGGAAGGCCCCGTGAAAAATTCTGGCATGGGTGAATTTAGTTCAGGGCCTTCCCGTATTTATACTAAGTGGGTATTTTTCATAAAACCCCCCAAAACTTAAGTATATCTTCCGACGTCCAAAAGGCCCGTGTATCAGTCTAGTTAACAACTCCAGCAGCCAATAACCTTTATTGGCCTTCCACATTAATTAACTACCCTTCGTGTTCTAGAAGGCACAAAGGAGTGTGTATCGACTCACTCGTGGAACCTGTTTGTCATCAGTTACTGTGTACGTATAATCCCTCATCCACTTGATGTTCCTTAGACGACTTAGGGTATGGTCAACTGTCAAACCCTAATCGGTCATACGAGTTAGTACTGATGCATTCAGAACTCATCGAAGAACACTTCTCCGATATTTCACTACCTTGGCCAAGGACTTCATCGCATCGTCTTCCTTGAGTTATCACCTCTTATACCGAGGGTAGACGATCCCATCTTGACCACTCAATCGTCTTCATGATCTTCTTAATGTACCATAGTCAAAGTACAATTGCTTGTCAACAAGATGTCACTGGTGTTTCATGTCTAAGGACCACTTGGACAACCGTGACGTGAATCAACCTGATTGACAGTTTGGTATAATACCATTCAGGGATTCGTACGGATCAACTCAATGAACTCTTTCCACTAAAGAGTACCCACTATCTATCCTTCGTGTCTCCACACTAATGGCTATGGGACCAGCCATACTCTCATATGAGTGAGGCTAGATAATATTATTCTATCCATATACTTTGATGTCCTTCTCGCGTATCCTTCGAACATGAATGTTTAGAATGCACGCTTAAAGACCAGTGATCTCCGTATTATGATCTCATCACAATTCACTAAGTCCGATCATGTACTCATAGACTTTGTTACAAGCATCACATGTGCACTATAATAAATATGTTCTACCAATGAACATTGAACGAAATGTGGAATGTGTGATTGACTTGTCGGCTACATATATTTCCATCAGATGAGTCTCGAGCTTTATCAAGGATTGGGACATATAATCATTGCAAAATGTTTTCATTATCATATTACAATTATTGACTCTGTAATGGCTAATCATTTTATTGATATTATTTACAGAGATCAAGAATGTAAAGATTACCTTTCAGATCTGCTAGTCGCTTATGCAAGTCTATAACACATGATCTATTATTCATTGAAATGGCTGTATTATTATCAACGAGACAACGAGGTGGAGGACTGGGCTTGTTGCTAAGGAGAAGAACATGGTGGCAAGCCTAGTGAATTGAGGAAGGGAGGACGGCTTCAACTCCTCTCTAACAGCCTTCCAATCTACTATGATGGATACAAAATGTGCTATTCTTCTTCACATACAACTGAGGCATCTGGCTTTTAGAACTCTTAGTTATATGTTTCATGCTCTTCAATCAATGTAAAAGGATCTAAAATATGTTGGTGAAACTTGTCAAATGGCCAAGGATTCTCATTGTAGATGTATTGTCATGTACCAACGAAAACTCCAGCTTTTTGATCCAATTCATAGTGATATTTGGGGTCCGTCTCAGAAAACTATGAGTGTATGAAACAGATGGTTTATCACATTGATTGCTGACTGTACTCATATCACTTGGGTGTATTTAATGACAAGGGACACTATCAATGATTGATGTCAAAACTCTTGTAACTATCTCACATGTGACCATATATTGCATTTGCCGTTGGATTAGTAAATCAATTCATGCAAGATACCCGAGAAGCTCACGAATCTGATGTGTATCAAATACTCTATTATTTGAAGGGAACACCTGTTTACGAGATACTAATATGTTTATTTACGATATTAATGTCAAAATTAGGAATTTAACATAAAATCGAGAAAAACTGTACGTCAATCTAAAAATAAAATAAATTATTTTAGGCACCGCTAACATATGTTTATGATAATTTGATTTTAAATAAAGACAGCAATACAATAAATTATTTTCAAATTAAAACATTATTTTTATTATTATTCCTATTTGTACTCAATAATAATTTTTCATAAACCCTTATACTTTAGTTATATCTTCTGACATCTAATAAAATGTTTTCGTGTGACACTCAAGGAATATATACCACTCTCACATCACAATAACATGTTATTGGTTTGATAGAATAATTGATTATATTTAACATATGTTCGTTCATCATTGATCAATTTAACAGAATCCATAGGTTGGCTTATTGGCGTGTGGGGTACCAAGCATTACCTTATGTTCTATAATGTAAAAATCATTTCATGGAACCTTATGTTCTATAATTTGTTATGTGATCGGCTATACCCATCACATGAATGAGACCAGATAGTTTTATTCTATCTCAATTTTTCAATTTCCTTCCCAATTATCATATGAACAAGAATATGTGCTTTAAATATAAGTCATCACTGTATTATGGTATCATCGTAATTTACTAATCGTTACATATATCCTTGAACTCTATTAAAAACATCACACATATACATTGTATGAATAAATATCTATCAATGAATATTGATATGCGATTGGGTTTAAGACCATATTTACTTTAATCAAATTTCCAATTGATTAATCATATCAAAAGTTTGATATGATAGAGAATATATAATCAATATTTTAGATATTAGATACCACAAACATGATTGAGATCGATCCCACTTGATCAGATTGACTTTTTATATCATCTGGCCACTCAACTGTAACTACCATTGATGACCAAGTTTTATCGTTATCGTTTGACACTTTCCAATGTGAATATCTCAGAGAATATATTACTAAGATTTTGGTTCAAAGAATAGTAGATTCTTTATTGATCACTCTGATGATCCATGACCACTATAAATATGAGTTATCCCATTACTCGACATGTGGCTGTCGATAGTCTGTTAAGGCAGGCATTCTTTACAAGTTTATCATTGAGAAGTACTTACACCTACATGTGTGATGTGTGATGGGTCATTGATATGATAAATATGATTAATGTCAACTCAAAGTTGAAATATATTTTAAATCATTTTATTATCCTTAATTTTATTTAAATTATTATTTCTTAAATTAAAATACAGTCCTTGTAAAATATTGTCCCACCTGAAGATTAATTTACCAAGTCCTTGTAAATTTTACACAAAATTGCTCAGCTTCAATACACTATATTATGTAAGTTTTGTGTTGTGGAAAAAGGATCACCTATATATTATTAAATTGAACCAAAATCCTTGAGAACAGACTCCGAGTTATCTTTTGGAGTACATTTGATTTTGGCCCAAAAAATGTGTGAAAAAAGTATGCTATGTTGGTCCTGACCTGGTCAACACACCGTGTGTAAGGGCCATTATCGCCTTTCCTTGGTTAGAAAGAGCATACTGACTGTACAAAGGGAGGCATTATGGTTCATCTCCATTGTGGCTTACCAATCAAGATATTCCTATGGCGGGTGTGTCTCCTCTTGCCAGAGCCAAAACATCAGTACAAGCGGCGATCCAAGGGTCCATCTATCTCTGCTATCATGACATCAATACAACTGGTCATCTATCTCTGCTATCATGACATCTTCTTGTGAACATCTGACCTATCACATTCAACTTTTAGATTGTTTGGATCACACTATAAAGTCTTCACCCACACTTGGGGATTAAGTACATATACCAGCAAAGCATGGTTTCATTTTCTAGAAGGCTTGTGAAAGCTTTCCTTTTATCAAATTATATTTCTTTTGGGAAAAAGGAAGTGACTCATGAATTTGATGTTTAATTTTCAATCACTGCTAAAAGCTAGCTATGAGCTAATTAAAACTCTATCAATTTATATAGCATCACTTCCAGGTGCCATGATACGAGAATCTCCAAAAGAAATTTACTGATGACGATGATCGGATCAACCCAGCCCAGACCAATCAGGATATCGATCAAGACCGAACAGTTGGATTAATAAAAAAGAGCAAACTTAATGCTGTCTTGGTCTCAAATTTCATGATCCCTCTATCAGTCAGTCCGATCATCATCATTGCCTGTCAAACAATCAAAATTTTCAATTAAAAGTCAAAACATAGGACTGTACTTACCAAAACAATCCTATGTTTTAAAGCAGCTATGGTAACAAGGGGAGTCTCTACTCTGGAATTCAAGTGAAAATCAACCGAGGAACATCAGAACTTCTCAAGAGTAATCAACAACGATAGGACTTCTCTTCTCAAATTCAAGTATCACATAACATCTGGGTTTACAAATCACCCTTCTGGTGGACGCTTAGAATTATCCGAGGTATGAGGAAATTTCTCCAGGAAATTCAATAATGGGGAATTTCCTTTTTCCAAATTTACACAGCAAGAGACAAAAAACACAGAAATCAATGAACAGAAAACAAAATGCCCACTCCAGAGTACAAATTTTGATAATATCGAGTGTGTTGCTGAGGGCTGACTCAGGGGGCGACGCTGGCAGCCACTGATGATGAACTTTTCTGGGATTTTTTGTTAAGAATCTGAACCAGCGCTGCATCAATCTCCGAAAATACTTCATCTTTTGGTGCATTTCCGTTCACCTGGCTCACAGAAAAAACCCAATTCACCATCGCAGTTGTTTTTCCTTATTTTAAGTTCATTTGTAGGAACCAAATTTTTATGATTGAAAATTCGCGAAGCACAAAATGCTTCTTTTCTTGGCGAATTAAATAAACCCAGGTCAGGTTGTTCCCATCTTAAAACATGAACTTGAAATTTTGCCTCTTTACAGTTTAATTTAGAGGAACTTTTTTTTTTGAGAACATAAAACATGATCAAGGAGAAGAAAAAGCCAGCATGAATCAGAAAATATTTCCTATCTAGGCAAATTAACTTAACCCGCATCAACTATGCAGCTATTGAAAGACCATTTTTCCTTTTTCTTTAAAACCATTTTCTTCACAAAACATGGCAAACAAAAAGAAAACATAGAATATGAATCGACCATGACCTTGAACGTAATCTTCTCATAAACTCCAAGCACAGCTTCCACATTTTGATGATGAGTATTCAACCGCAACTTGACCTTCACAGCATATACAAGCAGGCCGTTCCCATCAAGAGTATAAACTTCCAAGCAGATTAATTCAAGGAATAAATTAAAATCCTTAAGACTGGGAAGAGAGATGAGCAATTTAAGATAACCTTCTCTTCAGTGTCATCAAAGCGCTGAGTAAGCCTGGCAGCAATTTCTTCATTTTCTGGAGGAGAGTACTTCAAGTGGTATATTTTTCCAGTGACAGGGTCCAGCCTCCTTCCCACAACTCTCTCAACAAGGATATCCTCATCCACCTTTGATAAAAATAAGCTCGCTTGAGAAAAATGTCACATAATACGAATTCACGATTAAGAGAGATAAAGATATATGATTTTTGATACTTGAGATACGAAGGAACACGTTATAAGACAAAAATATGCTTGGTAAGTAAATAAATTATCTTCCAACAGTCCAACGGGGTCTGCAAACAACGGTGGAATCGTCATCGTCATTGAGAATTTCATCATCGCAATCATCAACATCACAATCGTGTGTAAAGATGAAAGATTCATCTTAGTCATCCTAGTCATAGAAGAATGATGATGACTATGACAACTCTTCATTGTCATCCTATTGTGGATCAATGACAACTATGATGACATTTTTTTTGGAAAAATGTGACTACAATGATGATGACTCGTCATAATCCTCTCATACTCCCAAGGTATGAAGTTGCCCCCCACCTCATTATATCATCAACACTCGTCGTTGTGAAGTCATCGTCAACATCACCGTCAAGATTGTGTGTGACGATGATGATGATGATGACGAAAGTTTCTTCATGATCATCCTAGTCACAGACGCGTGACGATGATGACCATCATTGTCATCCTGGCACTAATGACAAGGACGATGACGACTAGTGATAGTCCTGATCATCATCCCTAGTTGTAAAGTCTCCTGCCACCTCTATCCCCTCAACAAATGGTGAAAAAATCATCATTGTCACTGTCACAAGCGATAGTGATTTCAGTATCCTCACACCCAGTCTCAAAAGAGAGACGACAATGACAACCACGACGATGATGATGAAGATGATGATGATGACTTCACCATCATCATCGTCATCCTGGTACAGATGAATGACAATGACAATGATGGGTTATCATCCATAGATGTAAGTCGCCCTCAGCCACATCTACCAGGTAGGCAGACAATGATGAAATTGCCATTGTCATCGTCATTACTGGTCTCCGATTAGAGACAACGACGACTCATCACCATCATCATCATCCTGGTCAGAACAAATGACAGGAACAATGATGGCTCATCATGGTCCTCTCATCATCGCCATCAAAGGCGCAGGACACTACAGTTCAACATGAGGCCTTGGAAATGAGAATGCCATGACTAAGTGACAGAATACATCTCATTCTTACATCAAGGAGAATGAAAAGCTCAGGGTTAATGCCAAAACTCTCCAGTGCATGAGCCTGAGAGAGGCTTCTTGGGTACCCATCCAAAAGCCAGCCTTTTTCTTCCGCATCCGGCTGCAATAACCGCTCTTTGACCATCTAAAAACTATGTGAACATTAGTATTTACTTGAAAAAAATGACAGTCTTTCCAAAAACAAATTCATACCTTCACAACGATTTCATCAGGAACTAGCATTCCTTTTTCCATGTACTCTTTTGCTTGCTTCCCATTTTCAGTTCCTGCAGCAACTTCCGCTCGCAGTAAATCTCCAGCGGCGATGTGCACGAGACCATACTGCAAACACAAGAACTTTAATCTGTAATTCAATCTGTTATGGAGAAATTTGTAATTCAATCTGTAATTCAAAACTCCCCATTATCTTATTATAATCTGCACATTCGGCTGGCTAGTCTCATTTCACATTCATAAACTTATGCCCTAATCCATCTGAATTCACCAAAATCAAAACTCCAAAAACATATTATAAATCATAAAAAAAAGAAAGATTACCTTCTCCTTGATCAGCTCGCACTGCGTACCCTTTCCAGACGCGGGAGCCCCGGATATCATAATCTTCAGAGGCTCTAATTTTGCCGCTGCCGCGACAACCTGGCAAAAATTCACCGATAAAACAAGAAACCCAACACAAAAAATTAAATTTTTTCTCATCTAATTCACATTCCAAGACGAAATGAGCAAGAAAATCAAACGAACCGGACGAGGGGGGCCCGAAGAGCGCTTCCAGAGCCCGACAGAGAGACAGCATCTCGAAGTACGTTCTAGGCAGAGGGAGAGCTTAAATTTGGAAGAGGAAGAGGACGATGGGGATGAAACGGGGCCGCCGATGATGGGTTTGTTCGTCGATCGAGAAGGAGAAGGAGAAGAGGTGGGCTTGGCTGATGGGAAAGAGATGCAAGCCAAGCCGGCCATGGATTCAGCCGAAGCTCAGCACTTGTGTGGAGCCCCTTTCCCCATTTCGGACTCTTGAACTCTTCAGCCACCGCCACCATGAACGAAAGAGAGCCAGAGAAAAATCTCTAATTCTACATGGGCCCTACTCATCTACATCCGATAAGGAATTTCGGCCTGCCAACCCATTACAATTTTCTTTTTTTTATGTAAAAACTGTTCCAGATTCTTTGAAGATGTCCACTTTGCACAGAATTTCAGCATGCAAAGTGGTATTAATACATCGTGTGATCTATATTTTTTCTTCATAGGCCCTATTCATCTACATCAAATAAGAAATTTTGGCCACCCAACCCACTAACAGTTTTATTTTTTTTGGTAAAAAGTGTTCTAGATTGTTTGAAGATGTTCACTTTGCACATAAGTTTTGCATGCAAAGTTGTATTAATACATCGTGTGATCTATCTTTTTTCTTCATTGTCCCTACTCATCTATATCCGATGAGGAATTTCGGCCTGCCAACCATTAACATTTTTTAATTTTTTTTGGTAAAAAGTGTTCTTGGTTCTTTGAAGATGTTCACTTTGCGCAGAATTTTTGCATGCAAAGTGGTATTAATACATTGTGTGATCTATCTTTTTTCTTTGTGATCCCTACTCATCTACGTCCTATAAGGGATTTCAGCCTGCCAACCCATTAAAAAAGTTTTTTTTAATCTTTTTTTTGGTAAAAAGTGTTCTAGATTGTTTGAAGGTGTTCACTTTGCACATAAGTTTTGCATGCAAAGTTGTATTAATACGTCGTGTGATCTATCTTTTTTCTTTGTTGTCCCTACTCATCTACGTCCGATAAGGGATTTCGGCCTGCCAACCCATTAAAAAAGGTTTTTTTTAATCTTTTTTTTGGTAAAAAGTGTTCTAGATTGTTTGAAGATGTTCACTTTGCACATAAGTTTTGCATGCAAAGTTGTATTAATACATCGTGTGATCTATCTTTTTTCTTTGTTGTCCCTACTCATCTACATCAGATGAGGAATTTCTGCCTGCCAACCATTAACATTTTTTAATTTTTTTTGGTAAAAAGTGTTCTTGGTTCTTTGAAGATGTTCACTTTGCGCAGAATTTTTGCATGCAAAGTGGTATTAATACACTGTGTGATCTATCTTTTTTCTTTGTTGTCCCTACTCATCTTCGTCCGATAAGGGATTTCGGCCTGCCAACCCATTAAAAAAGGTTTTTTTTAATCTTTTTTTTGGTAAAAAGTGTTCTAGATTGTTTGAAGATGTTCACTTTGCACATAAGTTTTGCATGCAAAGTGGTATTAATACGTCGTGTGCTCTATCTTTTATCTTTGTTGTCCCTACTCATCTACGTCCGATAAGGGATTTCGGCCTGCCAACCCATTAAAAAAGGTTTTTTTTAATCTTTTTTTTGGTAAAAAGTGTCCTAGATTGTTTGAAGATGTTCACTTTGCACATAAGTTTTGCATGCAAAGTTGTATTAATACATCGTGTGCTCTATCTTTTTTCTTTGTTGTCCCTACTCATCTACGTCCGATAAGGGATTTTGGCCTCCCAACCCATTAAAAATTTTTTTTTATAATTTTTTTTGGGTAAAAAGTGTTCTAGATTGTTTGAAGATGTTCACTTTGCACAGAAGTTTTGCATGCATAGTTGTATTAATACATTGTGCGATCTATCTTTTTTCTTTTTTGTCCCTACTCATCTACATCTGATAAGGAATTTCGGCTAGCAAACCCATCAACAGTTTTTATTTTATTTCTTTGTAAAAATTGTTCTTAATTCTTTGAAGATGATCACTTTGCACAGAATTTTTGCATGCAAAGTTGTATTAATACATTGTGTGATTTTTTTTTTCTTTGTTGTCCCTACTCATCTACATCTGATTAGGCATTTCAGCCTGCCAACAATTAACAGTTTTAAATTTTTTTTTGGTAAAAAGTGTTCTTGGTTCTTTGAATATGTTCACTTTGCGCAGAATTTATGCATGTAAAGTGGTATTAATACATGGTGTAATCTATCTTTTTTCTTTGTTGTGCCCACTCATCTACATCCGATAAGGAATTTTGACCTGCTGACCCATTAACGATTTTGTTTTTTTTTGTAAAAACTGTTCTAGGCTCTTTGAAGATGTTCATTTTGGACTGAATTTTACATGCAAAGTAGTACTACTACATCATGTGATCTATCTTTTTTGTTTGTAACCCATACTCATCTCTTCAGGCAAGGAATTTGGGACTTCCAACCCATTAACAATTTTTTAAAACCGTTCTAAATTCCTTGTGGATATTCATTATTTCATTTTGCACAGATTTTTTGCAAAGCGGTTGTAATACAATGTGTGATCTATAATTTTTACTCGTAGGCCATACTCGTCAACAGCTGAAAAGGATTTGCGCCGAGAAACGCAATATAAATTATTTTAAAGGAATTGTTTTATGTTCCTTGAAGTTATTTTATTTTGTCCAGAATTTTTACATGCAAACTGGAATTAATACAATGCGTAAGGTATTGTTTTCCTACATGAACCATACTCATCTACATACGACAAGGAATTCAAATGTGGAAATCCATTAATAATTTATTTTTAAGAAACTGTTCTAGGTTCCTTGAATATATTCATTTCGCCCAGAATTTTTATACGCGAAGTGCAATTAATACATCGTTTGATCTATCTTTTTTTCTTCTTGAGCCAAATAAGGAATTCAACTTTGGAAAACCATTAACATTTTTAAAAACTTATTTGGGTTCCTTAAAGATACTTATTCTGTCCATAATTTTTACATGTGAAGTGGTACTCATACATTAAGTTTTGGTGTCTGACAACCCATTAAAATTTTATTGAAAACCCTTATGGGTCCAGTGAGGATATTCATTCTGCCCAGAAATTTGACATGTGATCTGGTGCATTAACACATCGAGTGATCTCTCTTTTTTCTACGTGAGTCCTATTCATCTACATATAATAATAAATTTTGGTAAAGTAATCAAGTATGATTTTTTCAGAAAATATTATGGGTTCCTTGAAGATATGCATTTTTCCCAGAATTTTCACTTATGAAGTGGCTCAAATACATCACAGCATAGAATGATCCCATCAAAGCACAGTTAACCTTGGAGTTCCCTTTGACTAACCAAGCAGATAACCCACTGACATTTAGCAATAGTTTAGTCCCTTACTATAAACTAAATAATAAGCCAGTACTTATTTTGCATAAATAAAGAGTTATAAATAGTATGTTGAATTATGATATTTTGGCGACAATATGAATACGGGTCTGCCAACCTAGTCTCTGTTTAATCATGCTTAAAACTGAAAAAATATCATACCAGGTATAACTGAAAAAACATCATAAGTGTGTCCCATAACCAAGATCATACACGTTCAGTTGATGAAAGAAATATATCAAATAGTTACAACCCAATTTCGTAAATAATCTTGATAAATACGCTTAAATCCATAACTAAAATGTAATTATCCATAAAAGAGTTTCGCACGAATACAATAGTTTGGTTGAAATGCGAATACTGGTCTGGTAACCTAGTCAGTTTAATTCCTTGGTTCAAACGAAACAAAACCGGCTGTAGTTAAAAAAAATACTAATAGTCATAATTGCGTCCTCACATACCCGACATCGTAAACTTTCAGCATATAAAGACAAGGTTAAACATTTACTACCTTTTAGAAAATAATCTTGAAAAATCAAGTCAACTTCTATCTAAAAAATGCAATCTGATATAAAATAACGCTTTCTTGACATGTGATACTATGGTGGAAAGACAAATAACCAATAATTTAGGGAGGTTATCCTATGGCACTTTAAAGAAATCAATATATTTCTAACAAGCCATCTTTTTTCCGAAATTTATTCCTGTAAAACGAAACTTTGAGGATCGGAAATATGGGATTCCGTAAACAAAACCGATTGCATCATCATCATTTCAGGATTCGCGATGAATTTTGTTTATTTTCAAGGAATATGGCATTTACCTTAAATTCCACAGGCTTTATTCCTACTTGAAGGAAGTTTGACCGCGTTTTACACGAACTCCAGCATTAGCCAGCTCATCAGAATCAAAACCGTTAGCTACACTGATAAAAGAAAAATCTAAAAGAACCTGAATACGCAGGAAAATCCATGCCGTAAACACAAGCTACTGGCAGCGGAAAAAAAATTAAAATAAAACTGATATGGACACCGAAGGAGAAGTGAACCGCTAACTGATCTTCTCACGTTGACTTAACACTTCTGTCAAAACGGACCAGACGCCCCTGGAAATAGCTCAGAGATCTTGTTAAGTACGTCCATAACCTGGCCAAATGAAAAAACCCAGTTCACTTTTTATTTTTTTTATTCTATTTGAGGAAATTCTCCACGAAAAAAATAATTCTGAGGTTTTCCAGGGAGAATGCAAAGATGAAAATGTTTATGAGGATGTGGTCACCTCCTTGTCATTTTGATACTTGGTGATGCTGAATGGGTTCTGGGAACACTGCGAGTCAAAAACAAAAACTCAATATTCAACAAAAAAACTTTAAAAAACTCAATAAAAAAACAGTATAAAACAAAAAAAGGATTTTGGGCGTACGTCCATAATGGCAGCCTGCACCCTTGGATTCTGGAAAGCCATGGCAATGTCTGGATTTGCCATGATCTTGGAGATTACTTCCTCAGGGGTGAGCCCAATCTGCTCTGTAATCCGAAGAAAAATAAAATCAATTAAAATTGTACTTCTCTTGGGGGATGTTCTTAATTTGTATGATGAGAGAGATCCCAGATTTAGTATTATTTAAGCATGAAGGATGATAAAAACACCGGCCTCACCAAATTGTTGCTTCACTTCGGGACTGCTTATGTCAAAGTTTTTCAAGGAATCCATCATCCTGTTGTCCCACTCACTGCTGCCGCCTCCTCCCATGTTGTCGCTGCATGTTTCAAAAGAATAATAACTTTAGCCAGATCTTCAGTTCAGACAATGCGCTGGTAGCATGGCATGATTAATGCTCACGAATCGTGACCAGATCAGATTGGATCGAATTGAATTGAAAGATTCGATTCATTTAACGAGATTGATCATGATTGGATCAGCCAACTTGATAGACTGGATCGACCAGATCTATATCTAACTGCATTAACAGATATGATCACGAGGGCAATTTGACAATCAATCCGCCAATTCAAACAGATTCTAATTGGCTTGTCACTCCAATCTGCCCATTAAATTGAATGTGCCGGTGGGATCAATCATGCCTTGCCTTGTGATAAGCCCAAAAAATCTCAGGTAGTTTCTGAAAACCGAAGTATATAGATTTTGATCGGAACATCTATTGCAGAAACATATCAACAGATCATGATCGATCTCCCGGATGATAGAGAGAGCGGAAAGGAGTCTGGTTTTAATTTTCTTTGATAGTAATCGACAACTAAATTTTCCCTTCCTTACTAATCGATCTTTACCTTATCCATCGAGCCGGATTGATCATGATGATCCTCTATGAATAATCAAGTTAGGTTGGATTGAGCAAGATTATTGAACCCATTGAAGAAGATTGACCGATTGGTCAATCAAGTTTGAAATGTGCAATCTAAAGCATCAATCAAAGTGGTCGATCATCCTGCTGGATCAAGTTTGATGAAGGAATCGAGTTTGGATGGAAAATATACGAGTTAAACGACTGTATTATGATACATATCCTCTCAAAAAAAACTTTATTATGATACTCACAGCATCTCCTGTAACTGTTCACGGTATTCGGGATTCTGCAACATCCCTGCAAAAAAGGTTAACATTAGAATATGACTCTTTCTCATCCGAGGCTTAAGAATTCATTAAATTCACAATTAATAAAAAATATTTTGGAAGAGCGAAGAGGTTACACTTGAAAGTAGTGGGATTTCTCATCTCCTCGGGTAAATAGCTGCATGATACAAAGTCAGAAGGCAATATTAAATCAAGCATATAAATTCAATACAATAAAAAAATAAACCTTAACTCACGGAAAGTCAACCAAAAATCTAGGGACATCGAGAAAAAATAAAGTCGCACGATTAGTTTTGCGATGAGCAAAGACTGCAAACTGTAAAAGGTGCAAACATAAATAGAAGCCCGTCTGGGGCATTATAATTGGCGGGAGAAAATATATCTTACGGATAGACCATCTTCTGAACTGTTGGATCTTCCATCATCTTCTCCAATGCATCAACAGACAAAAGAGATGGCCCTTTCCCGGAACCTGAATGTAATGTCCAAAGCTTTGTAAAATCAGAACAATCCTAGACCACCATATTTTAATTACACAATCATATGTACCAAAAGTTATGACCTGAAGGACAAATTCAACAAGAAAGAGCATTAATTCCGTTTCGTCATGCTAATTAACATCGTACTTGGTTGATAATTATATCAGCCTAAAGTACGAGCAAATTCAAGATGATGGATCAAACCGGATGTAAAATAATATCTGTTGAATAGAAACATGATTAATCACATAATGAGTCACCGACACATGCCATGACGCAAGATCAAGATAAGTAGGTTCAAGAATTGGAATTTGAAGAACAGCAACTTACGAGATTGATACTGCTCTTGTGAATCACTGGCATTAGGCTTCGCAGAACTGCCATTTGAAACAACCTGTCGAAAGAATTAGACTGTCGTCAGCATCACAAATCTATTGGAAGAAAATATGCTTGACAGGACTCGTAACACCACTGGACAATGATTTTTGGGTCAATAACCTCTGGCGTTACAGATACATTCGAATCGACGGGAGGTTCTCTCTGTGATATTTCTTCTGGAGAAACGTCAACAAAAGCTGCGATAGGAAGATATCTGTGAGAAATACATCGAAAAAATAAATCAAAATAAATGGTCTTTGAGCCAAGAAACACAGACATGAACACTCACTCTCTCCTTTCTCAACGTCCTAAGACTAAGTAATGGACAAAAGGAGCCTAAAATCAAGAACAAAGCAAGAAAGACAGAAATTTTTTGGACAACTAATCCACCCTTATTTCTATTAATTTCCTCTTAATCTCGTCTTGTTCATACAACTTGTTAGTGAAGACCCACAGAGTGTTTATCATGTTCTTATCGTTGCTTCCAGGTGTCAAACCCAGACTTATTCCTTGACTTCAGCCAGCTCTTAATGAATGTCACTTTAGTAGTCTAGTTCATCCGAGCCTCATCTACTATTTTTGGTATTTTTGGCTCTGTATGAAACATGGAGATAACATCTACAGAGTTCCGAAAACGGACCTTGTCCTAAATCTATCTCTAGAACTTTCCTGATGTATTCTCACTAGAACGATGTTTATATGATCTCATTTTTCCTCATGTGTTCACTATGTTCTTCAACTTCATGGTTTTCCATCTCTTTCTAAAATTCTTCTGGATCCTCAAAACATCATCATAGATGATTTTTTTTTTCTTTCGATACTTCTATTACCCATATCAACACTATCCTCGCTTAGATACATCTCATCACTTCTCGTACAAGGGTTAGCCATCCTGGATCTCCAGTGATGTGCCCTGAACATTTAACTCTCAAGATCTCACTTCCCTTTTGACCAGAGTTGACTTTGGGAACAAAGACATCCTAACATTAACACTAGGAACGGAATCGTAAATTTCATGGAAGTCCTCTTCAAAATCATAGTATCTATGCTAATCTATTCTAAGGGGAATTCGAGTTCCAAACCAAGTTTCACGCATGAAATTAAGAAAAAACGTACAATATCTTTTTGGTTCCTCGGGTTTTTCCTTGTCGACCTTGACTTCAGTCACAGTTTTTGTTTCCACTTTTTTTAGAGGAGTATCAATCACAGAAGCTGACGGGGATGCACTAGCGGCAGGTGACGTGGCCATCTGGGGTGGGAAGGGAGCTGAAGGAAATGGATAAGTAGGACCAGGGGTGAATCCTGGCTTCTTGAAGTCTTTGTTGCCTGCTGCCATTTGCCCCATCAGAGTGTTCATAGCTTGTTTCATTGCATATTGCTGGACATCAAGGATATTAAATAAAATGAAATGAGACATTGATTAGGAAATATTTGACAGGAACAGATCACGGCAGAGGAAATTCAGCATATTAAGATGTGACAGTCACTGAAAAATCATTGAACTTCACTATATGTTAAGGTTAATCAAACTTAACAGATCAGCTCCTAGGAGAGAGAACATAGCGTCAAACTATTAACGGCAGATCTTAATGTCCTGTTTAATGCTCTAGAAGCATCTTAATGTCCAATTGAACTTTAAACTACAGTCGGTGCATCTTTATGTTAAAATAATTTGAAATTTCTATCGGTGCATCTGAATGTCCAGTTTAACACTTAAGAAGCATAGGGCGAGCTGACACGAGAATGTAACTCAGAAAATTGAAGAAAAAGAATTCACCTTTAGGTATCCCGACCCCTGGAGAAAGATAGAAAGAACTCGTGTCAGACGGAATTTGGGTGTTTGCAATCGAGGACTGGTGATAACAAAAATTAAGAACCCTAACCCATGAGAACAGTGCCGACAGACCAACTCCTACTCCGATCCAAAGCAACGGCGAACCTCTGAAAGATCGGGCAAACAATTTTTTTGACAACTTAAAATGGTGTCTTCTTTTTAAGAAAACTTTAAATTATGTCCTAAAACAATTATAGCTCCAAATTTCTTCTGGATGGAAAATAGCCCATCCATAAAACAAAATAAAAGACAAACAGAGTATCACAGAAATCCATACATTGATGGTGACGGAGGTGGTATTGGGAATTTAGGCGTCCCAATCGAAGAAGTCTCTGCCGTACTTGAGGATGAAACACTAGCAAAGACCCCCTTTAATCCTGAAAAGTATATATATATATAGCTGAATAACATATATTTAAAATCATGATAAAACAAATCACCGGGGAACACGATAAAAATAAATTTCCTTAATCTTATCAAACATAAAATCATGCTTCCTGGGAAACGTCAACACCCGCTGTGATATAACTTAGGTCCAGCATAAAAAATACTTTAGCTCAATAAATGACAGACATAAACTATAATCTTCCAAAGTAATTTGGTTGAGCAAGATTGGGAAAAAGACATGCACGCTCTCAGTCTAATTCAATTCATATCCCCATCAGAAAATCTAATGCCTTCGACCCATTATCAAAATAACTAAATTAAACGATATTCAAGCATCGTTAGCCACAACGAAACTCTCTCCAACCCTCGGAGTCAAGAGCAACGCCGTAAGCGGATTAAACCTGTCTCCGAAGGCCTGTTTGGAGCTCCAACACCGCTTCCTCGTACATGAGACGATACGCGAAATCTGACCCTTCTTGAGAAACCATTTCTTTCCCCAGAAAGCTTCGGTCTTGCAAGCTGAAGAGGGTTTAGGGGACAAGAAACGTACTTCGAGGAGGATATCGAAAGACCCTCCATCTTAAATTCGTAGAAGAAAGATCAAATCTTGAAACTCAAGTCGATTTCTCCTCGCCTTGTTCTCCAGACCCGCGACAAGCAACCGCCTGGGCGCGCTCTGGCGGCTGGAGATGAGAGAACTGGCTAAGGGAAGAACATGCGTAGTTCTAATTTTAAACTGTTAGCCCACAAAATTATCATTTTTTCCCGTCATTTTTTATTTATTTTCTATGCATTTCTGTTGAGAAGTACTAATATAAATTGATGGGTTATCAAAACTTATCCCATGTCCAATTCATAACTTTAGTACCTCATAATTTTTGTTGAAATAGATTACTAACGGAATTTGTTTTTGCAGATTTTGAGGATTTTATCAATGATGGATGAGCATCTCAGCTTTCAAACCACCAATTTCCAACATCCTAAACCGCTGCATTAACTTAGGAATTGTGCTGTTAGCTTGAAGAGACAGCTCTTCTAGACTTTAATTATCTAGACAATTAACTTATGAAGCAATCCAGTTTTGTTCCATAAGTGCATCATTTACAGAACTAATCCAGAATGTTGAGATAGATCTGGATTATGTCTATGTTGACTATTAGGTTTAGAAGATTAACTAATTCCAAAGAGTAAGCCACTCATATTCTGTTTCCTACAGCAGCTTGTAGATCACACCACCTCAAGCAACTTGGCATGCCGTCCTTTGGCGACCGACGAACATTCCACTTTGCTGACCCTAGGCAACGTCGTATAGTCTCAGGCCACAAGACTGTCCTATCATCAGAACACTCCACTTTGCAACATCCTTTTCAGGTATCCACTTCAGCATGTAGTCCTTGACCACCACACATCAGTAATTAATCACTCTTGTGATCAATCCTAGCACCCATCTGACACATACAACCACTCCACAAACTCAGGTACACATCACACCATCCTTTCCTATTTGGCATGGGTTGATACTAGGGGTTCACATGCGTTTGGAGCAGTCCCCATCCAGGATTACGAACTTTTAATTAACAAACAACTCTTATTTTGTTCCTCTTGAGGGGACGACTAGGGGCAAGGCTTAGCTCTCGTAGAAACTGGACAAAAAAAGGTCCAAACAATTGGGCAATATTATGTAGTATTTCCCTTTAGATACACAATATTATGTAGTATCTGATAACAGAGTATGTGATACATGATATCAGAAAAAATGAAGATGAGACAAGACAATACTATCAGACATATGTTGGATATCAGGACGAACGCCATAGGTGAATAGACAACGATGGATGACAGTACTGGAGATTATAATTTATTTAAATAAATAATGATGAATTCTATCTCAAATAATATATAGATCTCACAATATATTTTTAATATGTGTAAATGGTAAAACCAAAATAAGTAATGGTGGGCTTATTTAGATAATCAAATAAGATGGAAATAAATGGGCCGGCAAGCCAATCACACATATCATATATTGTTAAATATTAGTTAATGCAATGTATATTATTCATTATAATGCACCTATGATGTTTATGATGAAGCCCATGAATAAATGATCCGACTTAGGGAAGTATGATGAGATCATAATCACAAGTCTTTAAGCATGTGTTCTAAACATTCCTATTTGAAGGATGCTAGAGAAGGACAACAAAATATCAATATAGAGTATAACTATCTAATCCTGCCCATGTGATGAATACAACCAATCATGTAGTGATTATTGTGGAGACACTAAGGACATAGAGTGAGTGCTCTTTAACACAAATAGTTCACTCAATCATATTTTAACGAACTATCAATCAGGTTGATTCACGTCACAGTATTGTAACTGGACTTTGGACTTGAGGCACCAAAAACTACTTGTTGATGGATGCATGTATTTTGCCTTTGAGTTACGAGTTCCTATTCATGGACTTAGCTTGGGTACAACAAGAAGTTTACAAAGATGATAGTGTAGTCAAGATGGGATTTTCTACCCTTGGTATAAGAGTAGACAGCTCAACTATGACAATGAGATGAAGTCCTTGGCCAGGTAGTGGAATATCATAGAAGAGTTCTTTGATGATTTTAAAAATCAATAATACTCACTCGGATGTCCAATTAGGTTTTGAAAATTGACCATACTATAATTTATCCTAGGAGCTTATGTACAAGGTATCCTATGCCAAAAAGGTTCCATGAGCTAGTCAATAAAATCCTTTGTATCTTCTAGAGTATGAGATATAGTTTGGCATTCCCCGGACAAGAAACTCAACCTATCGATTGGCTTAAACTGATACATTATTATCAAAACTATATGATGACATAAATAACTAATTTTAAAGGAAAATAAAAGGTTATCGGGTCATTGTAGTCATTAACTAGAGTGATATATGGTCCTGGAGGGTAACACACAAGTGGTCTTTTGAATGTCCTTAGTAATACTAAAATTTTAGGGTTTTATGCAAAATTCCTATTAAGTATAAAAAGGGGAAGACCTTAGAAGAGTTTCACCCAAACTAGAACTATTTAGGTTCCCACCCTTTGATAACATCATCTTGTGCATTCATATATTTTTATCATCATTCACTACATTAAATCCCTAATTCTCATGGTTATGATGCATATCATCATTATTTTATGATAATTTCACCATTATCATGCTATTCCACTAAGTCTTAATTTTTACATTATTTGAAGGTTGATTATATCCTTTATTCTTGTTTGATATTTCTCAACGTCGAACTATTTGAGTTTAGCAGCATTTATTGAGTTTAGTTATTTTCAAGACTTTAAGTGGATGAAAAAGGAAGCAGAGAGAAGAAGGAGATTAGAAGAATAAAATTCAAATTTCAAAGTTGTCTTAGTTTGGCTTTTTAAGTCAAACCACTGATTCCGACAAACTAACCATTTTATCTAATTATTTGATTCAGTAGCGTGGGTTAAAGAAGATAAAATTTGGAAACCAATGGAGAAATATTATTTTAAAAGGACTTATAAATTAGAAGATATGGATTTTATAAGTCATATTATTATATCAAAATTTTAATAATCTTTTCTGCCCAAAAAGTGAAAAATCTATGGTCGTAGGACCACAATAGCAATTGATGTCGAGCCTATGTGTAGGTGTTCCAACCAGCCAAAGAAACAATATGGGCTCATAGCATCGCCTATGTGACATAGGAAGGCTATAGATTGGGAAGGACATAGTTTGGTCTCAGTCTAAATTTTAGCAAAAAAACTAAATATTTTAACTCAAAATTTTAAAATATGATGTTCCCATATATATATGCCGCATAATGTGGTCCGCCTTTCTCCTACTTAGCTTGCCTTTTCTCCACTTGGTCATTTCACTACATCTAAGTAGACTTATTCTGAATTCCCTTTGGTTCCAAGTAGTGTTTAATATTATGTACCTAAAAGAAACAATCATACTCATCATGATTGATACAGAAGTCATGCATAAAATAGCATAAAAATGGTTATACTTTTTTATTCTTTTTCCTCCACTCCCATATCCTCCATTTCATTGTCCTCCCTTCGCACTCTACCACATTCATTGAAGCCCAACAATTCATAGTCACAATGATGGATATAGTGTCCACATAAAGGCGTCTTTGTCTAAATGTCACGACCCTTGTTCCGTATAAATAGGCACTCCGATGGAGCACTCGAGGCACAAATAGAAAGGAATTGCTTTGCAAGCAATACAAGTTGAGGATAATTGCTGACCCAAATGTATGTCACCATTTTAGTGCATACTCATGAGAACCAATGCAACTTTCCTTCAGGTAATCATCAATTTATGGCCTAGTCTATTTTTATGTTTTATAATTCTAACAGGTTCCATCAATTAAATGACCAATTTTAATCGTTTAACATTCATCCCAGATGTATCCCTCAGGTTTCTCAGGTCACTTGAGGTTAACTTGGGAAATATGACTAGAAGCAAGGCAAAATTGATAATGAAATATTTTCTTATCCTCATGTATGAACTGAAGCATCCTTGGATCTAACATTATTGGAATGACCAACATTGGCTTTGTTCCCAAGAGAGATCCATACTGAACCACTTTCTCCTTCATCATAATACACACTTTTCAGCAACCTTGTACAATGCCAAATTTTACTCTTGAGATGCTTGACGACGATTGTGAAATTGATAGAGAAAATTTTGATACTCCCATAAAATACTAGATCCTGTAATTACATGTGATTACGAAATAATTTTAGTAACCTCACAATATATAGTTCTTAAAAGATCCACTCTTCCAACCATGCAAGAATAATTCATTTTTTGTACTTTCCTAAGTGCTTCAATCATATCACATGTGAAGTGATAACATGATAAAATAAATTTTAATTGTATAAAATTTATTTGATTTTATACTCATTCATCCTGATTTTATCAATTTTTTTACCTGATTCAACTGAATATTAAAAGATCACCTATAATGTTCATTTTTCTGCGATTTAGGGGCACTTCTATATCACTCTTCTTGATACATTCAAAGTTAACAAATTTGTTACTTATCAGTAATCTCTAGCTCAATGTGCGTAAATTTTTTAGAAACTAATGGCACAATTACCATTTGGTTAGAGCGTTTATTGGAGCTAATTTAGTGGGCAACAAACCTAAAGAGGTCAAACATCATTTTTGTCTTTCAAAAGTAACTCAAAGGAGTCTGGACCATATTATCATACACACATTTAACTTGAAGTCACTGATTAAAAGAAGAACGATGGAATTCAAAGGAGAAACCTGATAAGCCTAAAAATGCTGTGATTAAATGCAATTTTAATTGTGTCACTTGGGTTTAAGCTTCTGCAATAATTTTATAAAGTTCCCTTTTTCAAAAATTAGAAAGTATAGAATCAGAAAGGGGTCGATCCACAGGGCGGCAACTATCCGTAAAATCTGAACTTATTTTATGTTTCTAAGAGCCAAAAGTTGTATGTACTAATGGAATGCCTAATAAATAGAGAGATGATGCAAAAAGAGAGAAGGGGATCAAGGAATTTGAACCTTCTCCTGAAAATTCAGATCACTTGAATGACTGATGAGAATGAATTAAGTGTTCAGGGATTGGTTCTCTTGAGAGGATCAATACCTAAGTGAATAAATGGATGGAAAGAAATCCTACCCCTTCTTGATATTGATTCTCCCTTCAGGGACTCAATATCTTAAAGGGAAACTGAATGTAAGTGCTAAATAAGATGTAGTTACTAATAGATTCAATCGAAATGAGATCCTAGAAATGGTAGATGACCTATCTAATTTGTTTTGATTTTAGATTGCACTCTTGAACTAAGGTGATGCTCTCCCCTCAATAACTACTCCTAGAGCATTTAATATTTCGCCCATGCTTGAAGTTTTGGCAAAAAACAAGAAGAAGCAAAAAAGGGGAAGAAGAAACTCACCAAATTAACTCAAGAACTGCAGAAAACTTTGACTCCAAAAGCTTGCTGTGCCTTTCCTAGCCAACTAGGGTTGGGGCGAGTTCGAAGTGGTTTTTCCACCCTTCCTGAATTATTTTACAAATCCCTTTGGTAGATTGAAAGAGCAGGAAAAAAAAACTACCCCCAAAATTCAGGCCGATTGGACGGTCGGATCTAGAGATATCAATGTTTCAATTTTCTTGAATCATGGCCATCTAAATTCTATATTTTCTCTCTCCTCCAGCTGTTTCCAGCTCATCTTGGCTTCCATGTGAAGGAAGGAATCTCTCTGCAAATCTGGTGTTAGAAAATGAGAGAAAATGTGGAACAAAGTCCAGAAAAGTTAGGAGACACCATTAATAATTATAAATAAGTAGTGTTTGCCTTCTAAAATTAATTTCTTCATGAATCTGAAGTCAAGTAAATCTGTAAAAATTCCATAAAATCTTGAAAAATCATAAATTCGCACTCAAGGAAATTTTAATCAGTTTTTTTTATCACGGATAACTGCCTCTAGGTAACTTTCCATGAATTCAAATACAAGGTGTAGATTGTCTTTGCGAGGAAAGGCATCAATCAATTCTATAATATTTGGGTCCTTGAGCTCCTTTAGCAGCTTAATTTCCCTGAGAACAATAAAATTAATCCCTTCCTTTTGAGCTCCAAGTCGTATCTTTTTAATGGCAACAATCTGTCCGGTCTGCACATATCCTTAGTATCGACGGCCTTGAATAAAACACCATACGTTCCCTCTCCAAGTATTTCACGCTTGAGGTATCGATCGGCGAATCGCTTGGTGTTGACTTCTTCCTCCGAGCTTGCAACGGCAACGGATGAAATGCCATAATCAGCTTGATCTAGCCACATCATCCCGCTAGCTTAACTATTCACGCGGCCAGCAAACTATCATCTGCAGATTGTTCCATCAGATAAACCCTAGGATGACTTCTACAACGATCAAGGTGCTGGCCCAGCCATTGATTACGATGAATGGGGATGCGAGATGAAGAAGGCTTGCATTTTCCGCAAGGAAATTTTAATCAGTTTAAAGCATGATAACATGAAAATATGGATATTTAGTTTGCATGTTATCAAAGCCCTCAACCAACAGGAAAAATGACATCAAAATGGCAAGGAAAGAGAATAGAAAACAATGGAGGGATATTTTAGTAATTATTCCAGATGCATTAATACTCTTTTCCAACCTATTTCCTACATTCTGGATGTGATGTAGCAAATAGCTACCCACTAGGACAATGCATTCTCTAGGGTCTAGGTTGTAAAACTTAATGAAAGTTTTTTACAGTTTTCATTCAATATCTTCTCTTGTTTGCACTAGAAAACACCTGATTTTGGTGAACTATAAGGATCCAAACATGAGAGTAAAAATTGAGGGCTCAGGAGACATTCATTAAGGTTGATAAAACTTAGATATCTATTTCCTACAATTCCATATCCATTTTCCCCTTCATTCTCCCATTTTCTCACCCTAAACACCTATTTTCCCTTCGTTCTCTCTCTAGAAAGGTCTCTTTATCTCTCTAACCCTTTTCCATGTCTCTATTTTAGAGATATGAACTAGATACATAGGTGAGGGTCTTAAAATCCCAACCATTTTGAGCTTCAATCTCCACTCCCAACACCTCCTACACCATTTCTTCACTTTCTCTCTCTAGAATTCATCCCCTTCTCTTTTAAGACTCTCACCTATATCTCTAGTTCATCTCTATAAAAAATAATAACAAACCCATCATTTAGTCATCCAGATCTTAACTTTTCTGCCCATCACCGCTCCTTGGGGCTTGAGTGGACCTCATATGTATCATGCCAGCTACAACCATGCTCATCCACTGACCAGTCTGTTAGGGGAGCGGTTGCGTGCCTAGTGGTCCATAAGGTGCTCCCAGTATTCAACTTATCCAAATTATGGCCAAGTCTGGAACAAGGGAGTTGACATAAACCAGGTCTAGACCAGTTTTACCCGGCCTAGGTCCAGCCAAGACTAGGCCACCAGCCCAAGGGCCCATCTCTGACAACCTGCCACTGCCATTGATCCTTGAAAAAGGTACATGTCATTTAAAGTTTTCAAAAAAATCAGATATAACCCCTAAAAATGCTATTATTTAAATCTTATCATTCAAACCCATAATTAAACTCTATAAAATTAGTTAAGTTCCATAATTCTCGTTTTTGTCATTTTTGGTAATAAAATAGGTATAAAAATCTATAAAAAATCCAAAAAAGATATCCACCCCCTTTTAATTCCAAAAAAAATCAACAAAATCATTTAAAATATGTTAGTGACTTTATTTGCATTTCTCCTTAAAATATATGAAAAAATATTATATAAATTTTATAAAATCCAAAATAAATCCCAAATGAGTTCTTTGACATTTTAATTGACTTATTTTACTCCAAACATCAAAAGACCTCTGAAATTTGAAGTGCAGCCTCTCTATGGGTTGACCCCTTGCTCGCCCTAGAGATATTATAGAATATTCAACTAGAATTGAATATAACATATTGTCGCTGAAATCTAAATCAAAACAGCAACATAAACCCTGAAATTCAGACTTATCATGGAGTTCCACAGAGTGCCGACATCTTCAATGAGGTGATGGAACTCTATGTAGCCAAAGCAAATCACACATTCTATCTCTTGTTCCATGTTCGTTAGTAGAATGCAATCATTATAATGCACATGTGATGCTTATAATGAAATCCATGAATACATGATCATACTTAGTGAACTATGGTGAGATCATGATATGGAGATCATTAATCTTTAAGCATATCTTTAAAATATTTTTATTTGAGGATACTTGACAAGGATATCAGAGTATTTAGAAATTATAGCACTATCCAGCCTCCCTCATATGATGAGTATAGTCAGTCTCTTAGCCATTAGTGTGGAGAGATAATAATGGTAGAAGATGGATGCTATTTAGTGGAAAGAGTTCAATGAATTTATAAATACAAATTCTTGAATGGTATTATGCAAAACTGTGAATCAGGTTTATCAGGTCATGGTTGTGTAAGTGGTCCTTGGACGTGAGACACCAAAGAGGTCTTACGGATGGAAAATTGTACTTTGACTATAACCTACGAGTGCCTAATCGTGTGATTATAAACATTCTTAGTTCGGGTGGATCAAGAAATCATGAAGACGATTGAGTGGTTAAGATGTGATCTTCCGCCCTCTGTATAAGAGGAGATAGCTCAAGGATGATGATGTTATGAAATCCTTGGCCAATGCAGTAAAATATCAGAGAAGAGTTTTCCACTGATTTCTAAATGCATCAATACTAACTCAGATTACTGATTAGGGTTTTATTGTTGACCATACCCTAAGTCCTCCTAGAAGACATGTTCCATGAGGGACTATACGTTCATGGAAACCAATGACAGATATGTTCCTTGAGTGATTGTTGGGCTATACACACTCCCTTGTATCTTCTAAAGCAAGAGGTGTAGTTTGGCAACGCACATGTTGGAGACTCAACCCATCGATTTGGTTAAATCGACCCGACATTAATTAATCTATATATTGATATAGTTAATTCATTTGGAAGGCCACTAAAGGTTATTGGGCCGCTTGAATCGTTAACTAGACTGATACACGAGCCTAGAGGTTCACACACAAATGGTCTTTTGGACGTCGGAGGATATACATAAAGTTTGGGGGTTTTATAAAAAATACCCACTTAGTATAATTAGGGCAAAGTCTTGAATGCAATTCAACTAGTACATAATTATTTAGAGATCTTCCCCTTCTTGTCCCTACTCCATAGCTTCTCTCTATTCCTGATGCAATGGGGACGGTGTAACACTTATGAGAGAGGGTGAACGGAGCTTATCCAAGCGAAAGAACATATTTGATGTGTGAGAATTAAGTGGATACTTATAGAGCTTTCACACATGAGCACCTCGACGCAACTCATTCGAGGATCAACAGAACCACGGATGTGATGCATGCACAGGTTCTTTGTTTCAATGTTTTATCGATGCCGTTGCAATTTTGTTAAAGTCTTCCGCTGCAAATCCTTTATTCTTTGAAGATGGCATTTCAAAGTACAGCATCAACTTAGGGAGAGGCACAATTGCTTCATCAATGGTTGGGACACTCATAATCTTACAACATTTTAATTAGTACACAATGATATTTGGGGACCCTTTCCTAGTCAGACCACATGCGGTAATCATTGATAGATCTCCCTTATAGATGACTATACCATAATTACATGGGTATTCTTTATGCCTCAAAATTCATATTTTATTTAAATAATCACATCATACATTAGAATGGTCCACTTATAATTTAACAGGACAATTTAAAAAATCACTCAGCGAATGCCATGGATAACGTAAACCATGAATTACATAGTTTCTTCCGGGAACAAGGTGTGGTCCATGTGCATCAAGTTTAAATACCCCTTAGCAGAATGGAGTCAGCTGAATGGAAGAATATGCACCTATTGGATGACACCAAGGGTCTCCTTATCCATAACCATGTACCTACATACCTCTGGGGTGGTTCCTTATTAAGTACTAACCATTTCCTAAATACATGGCCTACAAGAGGGATAGGGAATAAAAGCCCCATTGACATACTAGAACAACACCACCCTTATATTAGATTATGATATCAAATCCCAATAAAGTCTTTGGCTGCACAACATGTGTACATAGTCATACCACCAGGAAATTAGAACCTCACACACTCAGTTGTATCTTTGTAGGTTATTCTATGACCCAAAAGGGATATTGTGTTATGAACCTAATGACCAGAAATATTATGTGACATATGATGTTATGTTTCATGAACTTGTTCCATTATATGTTGGGACATCAGATCAATCTGACCATAATATGTATCTTCTCCCCATTTCCCAAGAAGCAACTAATCCACAATTCAGAGTGATGACAGAATAACTGCACCCTTGTAATAATTTTTCCATTTGAAGAACAAACAAACAAAAAAATTCCCACAACCATCCTAGATTAATCTAGTGAGCACATGATTTCCAAAATACAACAGTTTGGTCAGAAGGTATACTTCCAAAAGGCTGATCCAGACCTTTTTTCCTAACCAGAATGTTTGATGATAAAGAGGAGACTCACTGCCCTATTCAAGAATATATCTTCCCCAGATTACCTACATAGACTTAAAAAAACTGTGAATTAGGTTAATATAACATATAAGAAACACAAAAATTACAAATATAGAATGGCATGTAATTATGCATTTGTTTATTTATATTATTAGGGATAACCATAAGGGAAGAACATGCAGAGAAATTGAACATTTGAAATTTGATGGAATCACCACAAATATATGAATTACTATAATTTTCTGTGATTATATAACATTACTCTTGTCTTAAATAAACGGGTACAATACTATAAATATTTTGATGACTACAATTAACAATAAAAAATCTCAAAAAATAAGAAATGGAAAATAGCATCCATTGTATTGGTACACATTATATCTAAATTTATAAATGAAAAATAAGTATTTCATAGTATGATATTAAAATTGTGAAATATATACAAATTTTCATAGCATTAGATCATAGCAATACTGGAGAAATTCTTTTCTCCGACCATTTGCAAACTGCCAGAAAATTTTCCATAAAGATTTATCTTTGCATAATAAAATGGAGGAATAATTAGTTTATATGGAAGAAAATTTCTTTTTTATTTTTAGGAAAAATTACATTATATAGAAATTCTCCTATATAGTAAATTATTAATGTGATACATCTAAATTTAAGTCAATTTTAAATAATGTTGAGTTAGAGTTCTACTGGTTTGAATAAATAAAATAATATTTTCTGTAATTCAAAATTTTTGAAGAATTTAAAATTTAGTAACATAAATGAAATTATAAAATGATAAATTACTTTGATTGATGCAAAATATACCGTCATGTTTTATATTATGTTATCATTCATTGCCTTATTGAATTCTCTTTCAAGGTTTGGAAGACTGGACCAAGAGGAGAAAAAAAACTTGGATAATCATGATGCACAATAGGTACTATCCCTGGTTTCGAATTCTAAGGTTTATTACTAATTTTTGAAAAATATTTAATACAGAACTTTGGTTTTTTACATGGCATACATATAACTGTACCAAGAAAACATACATGTCAAACACTTTCTTGCTATATGTTAATACCATTCAGATAGAGAGACTTTAATTGCATAGATATATTGCAAACATTGTTAGGTTTTGTGGCCTCGATTAAATGCTGAAAAATTTTATGCAATGGAATTTATGAATATGTATAGAACTATTCTGTAAAAGTTAGAGAACCGTATTCCCTTATGTGTACCTATTCCACCTTTGACTTGCTCCTTGGAGAGACTCTTCAAGTCATTCAGGTGTCCATCTTATAGATGTATCTTTGAGATCAATGCTATGAGGGATACTCTTTTGTTATTCTCAAACGCTTCTTGGAGATCTAGTTGATCTCCTCAACATCAAGTTTCACTAATGGAGAAGTGAGTGGAGTGAGGAAAAGGGAAGAAAGGAGGGGAGGGAGGAAGTTATGGCTGGCAAGGGAACCTTAAATGGGTGTCTCTCTCTATTTATACTTATTCAAGTATATTCACCAACATTCATTAATCTTATGCATGTGAAACTCTAGGCCTGTGTGTCATTATATTTAAGCGTATAATAACTTAAGTGGCCCAATAACATTTATTGGTCAACCTTATCAATTAACTATATCAACCTTACTAATTAACTCAAAATTTTTTACGTCAACATAAAAATTGATCTCTTCAGTTTCTAGCTCTTGGGGTACCAAGCTACACCTCGTGCTCTAGAATATAGATACTAATGGTAGAAATCCCTCATTCAACCTTTTCCATAACTTAGGGTAGGTTAATCTTCAAACCCTAATCAATCATTTAATTAGCATTGATGCGTATCAGTTACAATTGGATAACATCTTCTCCAATATCTTCTCTACTTTGCATTTGATCTAATACATCTTCTTCAATTCAGTCTATGCTTGAAAACTTAATCACCATTGTGTAGTTGTTACTAAATCCAAGCTAAGACTAGTTTAAATTATGTGACTAGGGATTCGTGTGTCATTGTCAACAAATAGTTTTCGATCTATATGGTGTCTTTGGTGTGCCGCATATAAGAACTACATAAAAAAAAATTGACGGGGAACCACGAACTGGGTTTTATATCGGCTTCCAATCACAAAAGTATGAAATGGAAGTTGCACGTCGAGAAGTATGCAGATGTGATTTTAAGAACAAACATGGTGATTCAGGGTGCCACCAGGCTCCCAAGGATCCAATAAATCAGCTCAAAAATCTAATGGGGAATGCACTACCCAGGCCACTAGGGACTCCACACTGATATAACACATCTAGAATCTAGGCCGTACCAAGAAATCCTAACTCTCAAGTGGTGAGGGGCTCTGATATCATTCTAGTGGTAGAACACATTCTGAAAAGAACTGACAGAGGTAATAACATTGAGTGAGGGGATTAGTGTATTGGCCTAAGGGCGATAACCAAGTAGATCATAGTAGAACACGTTTGTAAGTACGTGGGAATGAGCCGGGGGTTGTGTGGGCGGAGCAGCACTTAGATGAGCTACCGTGTAGCTTTGGTGAGCCTGGCAGGGGACAGCGTGCATTGTGGGGGAGACGCGAAGGCAGTGGACCAGGTGGCACCTTCCCCAGAAAGGATGGCTGGATGGAACAACGTGGTGGAGGCGCCTGGCGTGCTTGCACTGTCTCCTTGCAATGGTTCAAGAGATTTCCTGTCTGACACGTACAGTGGAAGGCAATGGGGAAGGGTGGCATGGCAGGGGCCAGTGGGTCAAAGCCTGGAGACACCTAGATTGACCCCACCATCATTGTCTTCTTATGAGCCTACGTCTTCTCTTTTTTTTCTTTGTTTGACCTAAAAGAAGAAGATAAACATGGAGGAGGAACAAGGATGGGAGCTCACAAAATAGGGGGAAAAACCCTCCAATGTGCTTTCCATGAATTCCAAAAGAAAGGATGTGGCACCCCTCTCTTTTGTAGGAGAGGGGGTGTGGCCACTTGGGTATTAGTGGGGTACCCCACATCAAGGATTTCCCACTAATACCACTAAAAACAAGGGTAATTACAATTCAAATTAAAAGAGCCGTCTGTGAGAGGCCTCTGTGACATGGAGGCTCTCACAAGTTCAATAAACATGACGGAAGGCTTAAGAACAAAGGAGAAGAAAAAGTCAACTGTCAGAGTTCCCGTTGACTAGGTTTGATACCTGAATTGCAGGTCTTTCACGTCGATCCTGGCTTTAAGATGAGGTTGAACACATGCATGTACCTCTAGACGATCCTGGTTTTACAAAAAAATTATAATTTTCAAATAACTTAAAACATGACATGTAAGTGTGATTGGCTTGTTTACCACATAAAATCCATCAGATATCATGTAGGAGAAATTGTCAATGAATTTTATTATCTCCATAGATCATCACGAATTGATTGGATAGGGCCATGCAAGAGCATCTCTTCAATTGGTGGATTTTGATGTGGTTATGTGATTTCAAGAAATAATATAGATAAATTTACAGAAAAAACCATTATTAAATATCAGACTTTTATTAAATATCAAACTTTTATTAGATATCAGAGAAGACTCTTATTAAATTTATAGAAAATTTAAAAGAATGTGATATTTTTAATATATGTTAAATTAGAGGCCTTTTATTTAAATATCAGACTTCATTTTTATGTATTTACTCCAAGTCACTCCACATAGATGACTGGTTTTGATATGTATTATTTGTGTTCATCAAAACTTTAATCAAGAAAATATTTAGAGAGTCTTAAAATGCAAGGGAATATTGGCTAAAATTATGTAATTGTAACCCTCAAAATAAAAGTTTAGTAATTAGCTTGCGATGAAGAAAAAATCTGAAGTGAATCAGAGAAGAGTTCGGAAGTTTAGAGATGAAATTTTATATTAAGTGATAACATGCATTTTTAGTAGATTAATCTGACCATATTTACATGTCTATTTGCATTCAATTAATAATATATCCATGCTATAAAGCTTAAAACAATTAAATTTATTTTTAGATTGATATTATGAATTTTATGCATTTTATGTATTTTTGTGGATTTTTATGACATCAATATCTGAAAGAACATAATTTTTTGAGTCAGAATATAATTTTCCTGGAATTGTTTGACATTAAATTTGTAAATATTTGAATTTTATAAGTATATATATATGGGCCTTTATTTTATTAAATATGAATTTGAGAATATATTTTAGCCCCTTTATTTTTGCAACGCCACGTGTCAGCGTTTGATTCATCTAACGTTGACCAACCATGACTAAGGATAATGATTGGTATCAGCCAATCATTACCCTAAAACGTTATGGCATCACATTTAGGGATGCCATAATGGCTATAATGATAAAAAATTACTTTTTTCTACTTTTTATGGTGTAGGGCGATGTGGCCCAAGGCAAAGATGATTAAAAAATTTCTTTTTCTCTCTCTTCTTGAACCGGTACACTATTGCAGTTCCCATTGAGCTGTCACACGCATGTGGCACACACATGTCTACTTTTCATTGGATTGAAAAGGAAAATGGCTGACATTTCATGCGCTGATGTGCCGCCACATCAGCTGCAAGCTAAATATTAAGTTATATAGTTAAATAATATATATTATTCTTCTCTTTTGTCATTTTTTTCAGGGTGGCACATAGCGTGACGAGAGCTGTCAATCGCAGAAGACGAGGAAGAATCTTATCCAATGATCGCATTAAATGTTAGGACAAGACAAAACCCTAACCAAATGACGTGATGTTGTTGATGAGGCAAGGAGAGAGAAAACCTTGGATGAAATCAACGGCTAGAAATGTCCAACTTTCAGGCTTGATATTTGAAGATTCAGAATTTCAATTTAGCTGAAATTTCAAGAATAGCTTCATCTTTATGTCTTCTATCCATCCATATGGTTGGATCTATAAATTGAGCTCCCCAACTTTGTAAAAAATATCTTTAAGCTCACTTCCTCCTAGAGAGGCAGATTGAAAGAAAGTGAAGTTTTGAAGGTCCATCATGTGTCACTCCGTGTCTCTAGTGCTTAGAGGGGTTTAACATAGAAGTTGGAATATTGATCTGCATCAGGAAGATGCCTTGATCTCGGCCTAATATAGGGATCTAAGGTTATCCTCCAGCTTTACATTGATTTTTCTCCAACACACAGGTAGTTTAACTATCTCTTTTATCCATCATCTTCATTCGTCACTATCACTCATCCACTTTGTTCCTCACCAATCATCATCCATATCCATCCTTATCTAACATTCCTTTCATGTTCCCCCTACTCTGTGATGATCTCATTGCCTACCTCTATCTTTCTCATTTTGTTTAGGAAAACTTACGTCACCTATCTCTCCCATTTTAATTATAGTTCTATCTCCTTTTCACTATCCGTATCAAGACGCCTTACATCCTTGTCTTCGTTCCTCCTTGTCTTTCCATCCTCATCTATCTTAAACACTAACTAATAAAACCCTATTTAGCCATCTCTCATCTTATCATTCACTCCCATCTTGTCATCCATTCTCATCTTGAGCCACCATTCACGTCTCCCTTCTTCCTCTCACTCTAATAAGAAATCTACAACTATCATTTGCCTATCTCCTTAGATTCCCCCTACAACAATCGTAATCACTATCTCTATCCATTCACTAACTCGTACCATATACGTAACTCTTCTCATCTTCTCGACTTCATCATATCGAGAGTTCTTTCCTTAATATTCATTCCATGTGGAGATGACCCTTACTCATCATTAGCTAACTAAAGTATTTATGAGTATAGGTTTATAAATATCATTGATTGAACTCAATTTCACAATGAAGTAATTTTACCCCTAATTTTGAGTTTATCACTAAGCTAAGTTGGGAAAGAAAGTATTTGACTGAAAAAACATTCCCTAATTGATGGAGGCCAGGCTTCCCCAACTGGAAATCCAGGATCATTTGTATGTTATAAATAAGTGTGGCCTACAAGCCAATCACATAGTCCATATCTTTTTCAAGTTTGATTGATAAAATATATATTCATTAAAATGCAAGTGGGATGCTTATAATGGAAGTTCATCAGTACATGCTATGAATAAGTGAACTAAATGGAGATAATAATAAAGTGATCACTAGTTTTTAAACATGTATTCCAAACATTCATATGTGAAGGATATTTGAGAAGGAAATCCAAGCATCCAAATAAAATAACACTATCTGGTTTCACTCATATGATGAGTAGGATTGATCCCATAGCCATTAGTGTGGAGACATCAATGACACATAGTGGGTGCTCTTTCGGGAAAGAGATCAATGAATTGATCCATATGAGTCCCTGAATGGTACTATGACCTATCAATGAACTCGCAACAAGGGTAAAATTACGTCGTCATGAATTTGAGTTTAATCAATAATATTTATAAACCTTTACTCTTGAATAATTTATCTAGATAGCGATGAGCAACGGTCATCTCCACATGGAACAGATTTTAGGGAAATAGCTCTCTATAGGGTGAATTTGAGATGATGAGAAGGAATGCAAGTAGTGTAAGAGGTAGCAATACGTTGGATATAGTGATTAGAGTTTGGTTTACCCATATTTCAGAAGAATGAGATGAGTTTTGCATGAGTAATGGTCGTGATTGGAGCTAATGAAAATGAGAGAGAAGGATGAAGAAAGTCGTGAATAAGTGACACTTCGACGAAATGAGATCTGATTGTAAGGAGTATCCAATTCAGGGATTTATAATTTATATTTTAATAGGACATAAGAGGGTGGAAAGGCGAGACGAGACGAAGATGATGGTGTGGGAATTGGTGATGAAGGTTATGAAATAGAAATAGAGTGAGGAGTCACATGGGGGAAGATAGGGCTTTAGGTTTTCTTACACAAAAGGAGAGGGGACATGTGACAAGATTGTGATGGTGAAGGTGATACATAAGGTGGATGATAGATGAGGATAAATACGTATGATCATGGATCTTAATGATGGATAAGAGTGATAGATGATCTGCCTAAATGAGTTGAAGAATGACCAATTTAAGGCAAGCGGCTAATCGTGGATCCCTATATACCGTCGGGATCAAGGCATCTTCATGATCCAGATCAGCCTCCCCAATTCCATGTCGATCATCTCCAAGAACTCAGAACACCAAGAACACACTTGGTGGATCTTCAAAACTTCACTTTCTTTCAGTCTGCCTCTCTAGGAGGAAGTGAGCTTAAATATGTTTTTTACAAAATTGGAGACCTCAATTTATAGGTCCAACCATATGGATGGATAGAAGGCATAAAGACAAAGCTACTCTTGAAATTTCAGCTCAATCGAAGTTCTGAATCTTCATATATCAAGCCTGAAAGTTCGAAGATTCCTAACCATTGATTTAATCAAAATATTTCTCTCTCCTCATCCTCACCATCCTCGCCATGCCATTCTGTTAGGGTTGTGTCTCATCGTGGCATTTAATGTGATTATTGGCCCATATTGTCATCATCATTCTTAATGAACGGATCTCGTCGCGCCACGTATCGCGTGCTATGTAATATTATATACATTAATCCAGATTTTTGCATCTGACGTGGTGACGCATCACTGCACACCACGGCAAAGTGCTCCTTTTAAAAACCAACATGTGGACGACATATGTGCGCCACGTGTACATGTGGCCCCATGGTTCTTCTGACACGTGGGACAAACTAGAACTTTTGACAAGCCAAAAGCAGGGGAATAAATATTTTAAATATGTCTTTGCATGCATCATCACATCACATTTATTGCGAAAAGAATACCTTCTTATTTTATTGGGCCATGTGACCCCTGCAAGTGAAATCATAGGAGAGAGAATTTCTAGTAATAAATGCCATTATAGCATCACTAATCGCGATGCCATAATGATCAGCCGTTAATGATTGGTTGTCTCTAATCATTAATCCTAATTGTTGGATGAGTCAACGGGAACACATGGCATTGAGGAAATAAAGGGCTTAAAAAATTCAAAATTTATATTAAATGAAATATTTTCCCGCAAAATATAAATATATATGCATTTTGATTTATAAAAGTCATATCTTTATCAACATAAGGTGGAAAATTTCACAAAAATCATATTTTGACTAAAAAATTGTTTTATTTAAGAATATGTTGTCAGAAAAATCCCCAAAAATATGTAAAAATGGAAAAATTTCAGAATATGATTTAAGAAATGTATTCACTCATTTTAAGTTTGATAAAAATCATATATAATCTATTTACTGCAAATAAACATGTAAATATGGTCGGATACGTGTTATCACCTATGAGTATCTGATCAGGGAATTCCAAACTGTTGTAGCTTGAATGCACCAACAAGTATATGAAGGTGATTGTGTGGTAAAGATGGGATTGTCCACCCTCGATATTAGAGGAGATTGAACCAAGGAAGATGATGCAGTTAACTCGTTGTCTAGGGTAGTCGAAATCATAGAGAAGGCACCTTTCTGTTCATTTTGCCAAGCCTCAATAATAACTAGAATGACTGACGATTAACCGTACCCTAAGTCACTCAAGAGTCTCATACTGGTGAGAGACTATGCATGCACAGTAACTGGTGATGGTAAAGGTTATATGAGAGAGTTGACACACTCATTTGTATCTCTCTCTCTATCTCTCTCTTTAGCTCTCTAGTGAGCTCTCACTTGCTCCCTGATTCAAGAAGAGTTCCTCTGATCATTTTATATCGATTCGACATTTAATGAACTCATTACAACCAAATATCAGAAATCAAGAAAACTGAAATATATATATCGATACATGTTTTTGAGTAGTTTTCGAGGAGTCTCAATATTCTTCGACTGATCTCGATGGTGTCATAGGGAATGTTTTATGTTTCTGGCTTTTAAAACAAGCATCATCTTTGGTGGGACATACCTTAGAGTGAGTATTGGTAATATTTACTAGTGAATTGTTTATTGAAAGAAATTTAAAAATTATATCCTTGAATATCCTAAAATATCTAAGAAAAATTTTGTGAGTCTTGTAAACAGTCCAATATTCTTTATAGTTTCAAAAATTATCAAACTTTGTTAATCATGATTTACAACTTTGCTACTTATTTAACAATCAAACTTACAAACTTATGCTAAACTTTAGCTTTAAATAGATGTACATGTGATTTTCGGTAAGTTGTTTTTTTATTCTTTCTCCAACATTGGTCTAAATTTACTTCCTAATATCCCCGATATTTTACTCCATTGGACATCTAAGAATTCTGAAAATTCTAGTTCATTAATAAATTAAATATATATATATATCTCTCTCTAAAAGTGTCTCTACAGTACTAAATAAGAATTTCATCTGTATTTTTTACTGCATTAATAAATTCAACCGATCTCTCTAAAAAATTAGGTACAGTACCAAATAATAATTTATCTGCAATTTTCACCTCATTTATTGAATCTCTCTCTAAAAATTTTTTAGAGTACCATAAATTGGATCCCTCTCTAATTTTTTACTTCATTCATAAATTGAATCCCTCTCTCTGAAAAATTATCTCCAGAACCAAATTATAACTTATTTGCAAATTTTTGCCACATTACTTGATCTAACCTCTCTGTAAAAATTGTTTACAGTACCAAATCAGATCTTTATCTAGAAATTTCATATCAAAAAAATTCTATCTTTCCATTTAATTTTCAACATCATCCTTTCAGATTTTTTTCTATAAATTTTACAACATAAAAGTTTTTAAATCTATTTCTGCAAAATTATCTACAACATCAGTTATTTCAGAACGAACCAAAGGCACACCTTTTACAATCTGTCCTCACTTTCTGGATCAATTTTAAATGCAGATTCATATCTTTCTCTACAAACTTCACAACACTTATCTCACAGGCCTATAATCTTCAAGATCAATTTCAACTCTCTTTCTAGAAAATTGTCTACAACATCAAGTCATATATATCTCCACAAATCTCACAGCCCTACATTTTTTTGCTCTCTGTTAAATTGTTTACAACATCCATTCAGATCTTGATCTGGAATTCTATAAATCTGTTTTGAATTACTGAACATTGCATTCTTTACAAATTCTGATAATAGTTTACATTACATCTCTTTCTCGCTCCGGAAATTTTCAACGATTCTGAAGTTTGAGAATTATTGTTTACATCACTATAAGTGGAAAACATTTATTAGATCATTATTGATCTAAAGTCAAATATTCTAAACATCCTAAATTTTTTTTCTATTTAAGATATACAAAGTCCAAAATCTGTTTAGAAATTCTTCTACTGAATTCAAACTCCCTGAATTACCTCTGCAATCTTTATTAAACTGAATGTCCTATTTTGTGGTGAACTCTTTGAAACTTACCTACGAGACTTTTGGATGATTAAATAAGAAGAATCTTCAGACACCGGTTAACATCCTAAGCAAGAAAGGAGTCACTAGAGGTTCTCCTGGAGACAACTTAAAGGGAAGAGCTGTAGATACCCAATTCTAGATATCTTGAGAGTCTTGTGAGAAGAGTGCAAAGTGTACAAATTGGATCCATAACTTAATCTAATAGTTAAGCTAAAGATCATTCAGGGTCTTAGTGACTCCTTTTCTTTGGATTACAGAACCAAGTAAGTTGGTTTCCAAACCAGGGTAAAACACTGTCTTAGAAGTAAGAAGAACAGTGAGTGTTGATCCAGAAATGTAGAATTGAAATTAGAATAGGACAAGAGGTAATATTTTTACCCTTCCTATATATTTTTTTTCACTATTACTTGTCCATTTTGTCTTCCAAGAAATGGGTTCTTTCTTTTTAGTCCAAAATTATACTACACAACAATGCTTGAATATCCTTTTCCTTCCAGAGCTGTTGCAAATTCAAAAAATGGTTAGGTCCCTTTAAAACAAACTAAGATAAGCCAGCACAAGGAAAAAATTGGATTTGTCATTTCTCTTTGCATGCGATCTCACGGTTCTCAAACTGATGAGATCCTGATAGTATGTCGCCCACTTCAAAGATTCATACTATCTGATAGCAATACTTTAATCAAAGAGCTGTCTTTCGCGAGCTATCCAGCATTGGGTCACAGTCACATGGAGGTTGATTTGCACTGACCTAGCAGTGGCATCTTCAATAATTTTTGGGAGTTAAAATAGCTTTTCAACATACTCGGTAGTGGATATCGCCCATAAAAGAGAAAAAAATCAGAATAAGTCATTTTAAATGCTCCTAAAATAAATAAAACAAGGGGATATCTGACAGGGAGGTCACAACTAGTTTTGTATCCAAGGGCTTAGTGATAATTACTGAATACCAACAGGAGCTTCTCCTTGTAAAACAGAAACATGCCAGTAGGGACTACATCTTAGTTGCTGGCCTTGTCCATCTACACTAGCTAACCTTTTCAATTCCAGATATCACAAAAGAAATAGAAGATGGGGCTATAGCTCAGTGATGTTTGTGCTCACCTTCCGAGGCCACTCCACGTCAATCTCAAGTATAATACTATTATCCCAAGGTAGGAATAGGAAGTTTGTTGTTCGGCGCCGAACAAACAGTATTCCTGGACAAACGAACCGGTGAAAATCTATGTTCATGTTCGTGTTCATGTGCGAACCATTCGCAAACACATGGCATTTTGAGGGAAATTTTGACTTTAGCTATCATTAGCATCCAACTGCTTCGAAATGAAGGAGAGGGCACTGGTGGCTCTCCGAAGGAAGGCTGGGGGGAGGGCAGGCGCTGGTGGCTTGCTGAAAGAGGGGGGACGAGAAGAGGGGGGGGGGGATTGGGATTTTTTTCTTTTGATTTGCAAACACGAACAAAGTAACACAATCACAAACATGTATTTTGGAAAAAAAACATTAATGACGAACCACCCTTTGTGATTGTTCTCTTATCGGTGTTCACTGGCAAAGAACAAACCTCACATCTTTAGACTCAAGCAATCACCCCTTAATGGTAGAATATACCAATTGGATCCTCCATATGCGATCCACACCCAAATGTGTTTCTATTTATAAAAGTTTTCAATTCTCCACACTTTATAAGCACTAAAAATTATACGGAATGACTAAAATTTATTGACTCTTGAATATGTAAAAGGATAAGGTGAATTCATGATGTTTCAGATTAAAATGTCGACATAAATCAGAGCTTTATAATATACAAACCATATGTTTCCAGTCCCTAATGAGCGGATTCAAGTTTTTTTAAGGCCCAAAAGTGGGTTTCTTGAGTTCCTCGGAACGACCATCATAAATAATGTCAAAATTATTTTCTTATTTTAATTTATACAAAATATATAAACTAACCTGTTTCCTACCAGCTTCTTGATAAAACGTGTCAAGATACAATGCTGCAGACCATCTTATTAGAATCAAACAGCCTGCTTGAACGGCCAACTTCCACAGCTATTTCCCTTCAACCTGAAAACAAAAGTTCTCAGTAACAATTTTGAGAGTCATGTAAGATCCGAGAACAGATATTATTCAAAGAGAGAAGCATCTGATAAAACCTTTTTACTCCGTTTTTTGGCTGTCTTAGCGAGAGCGTCGCAAATCTCTTTCTTCCGTTTGGAGTTTTCCTGACTCTTCGTCGCAGAGCCTTTTGCCTGTACTTCCAGTGCTTTCTTCACAAAGAACTTAAGCCTCCACAGCGTAGATTCACTCTGGTAAGAAGATAAATTACTTGAAATATCAAGGAAAACTAGATTTTGCAAAAATCTCCATCTAAGATCTGTGAACCAAGGATGATTTTTTTATTAATTCAACCTTTTTATTTACTCCCTTTTAAGGCAAATCAAAGAAAATCAGAATAGGAATCCTAATATGGAATCCAAATATGGAATTACGAAATAACACTACTTCAATCAGAGACCATCATAAAAAGTTTTCAAGTAACTGAACAGGTTCCCTAACAATGGAATTGGAATACGAATTCTCAAGATAAAGTCATCAGATGGAAATTACACTAATACCCTTACTTCCATCAGAGACAATCTTAATACGCTCATATACACAAGATAAGCAATCCAGATGACATAGACGCCCTCGAATGATCTGTGCGCACATTTACCAATAAAACCTACCGAATCATCATACCTAATGAACACCCCACCGTCAATGACTAAGTTTTACATCTGGCATTGTCCAGTCTTCTTGTTTTAACGGCAAGTTAGAAGATAATTTTATTTAACAGAGAGTATGAATGGAACTCCTCAGAAAATGTCAGGAAGGGATTAATACCAACGCATCCATGTCCAGATCCACCTCTTCAGCTGTGGCTTGAAAGCTGGGGTTATTTTGGGCAATAATATCTAATGCTCTGTTCAAATCTTCGGGGGACAACTGGCTGAGACCTGCACCAAGTTTTCTTTTCTCTTCTGTCGACATTTTCCTGAAAACAAGTCTAATGGATCAGAATAGTATAAATATTGAATAATTTATAATTGCTACATAAGTTTTCTAATATGATAAACTCAAATTGAAAAATTATTCCTGCGCTTGTTTATCCAAGGACTAGTCCAACAAAAAGGGTGGGGATCAAAGAGACTATATATTGTGGTTAGCCTTTACCTGCACTTGCACAGCAACGTTTCTCTAAGTTCGTCTAATTGCAGGAACACAGCACTCAGCTGAAAAAAGAGAAATTAAGGGATAAGTAAAAATAATGAGAGCAAACAAGAAGTTCACTTGAAGTAGCCGTAGACAAATCGGGAGGCGACAACAGAAGTAAACTTGTACATTTTCATTCTGAAAGATTTTATCCCTCACAAAAGAATCAAGCCGCTTTTTATGCCCAAACAATAGAAGAACATGATGAATTTGCATAGCAAACTAGAAACTGGATGTAAGATGTTTGAGGAACTAATTTTCACCCTCCTCAGAGACAGTGAAGAGAGGATGATACGTCATTATTGTCCTCAACAATTGTCTGGGTCAGGACAACGATGAAAAAGTCATCATCATCCTCACTTGTCGGACGCAAGGAGAATGATGAAGAAATCTCGCTACCGTCTTAGAGGCAGACAATGACCAGGGTAATGATGATGAATGGCGGGAAAAATCCTCTCCACCCGTGTCAAAATCTTCTATTCCTTGTTCAAGATGATGCAATGATGATGACAAATCAACATCATATTTTTTTCAAAAAAAGCATCATACTTGTTATTCATCTGGGCCTGGAGAGTATGAAGAAATCATCATGGTTTCCATCATCTTAACAACAAACAATGACGTGGACCATGACATTGATAATGAAAGGATGAATACCCTCCCCCCCTGCCGCTGAGCGCTTCTTGTTCTTGGTTCAGATGACAAGATGACAATGAGAAATCATCATTGTTATCTTTATTCGTCTGATGACTAGGATATTACTTGAAAATCATAAGAAATCACATCTCTAACGTTTTCCCAATGCAATCCAACAGTTAAAGAACTGCACAGAGATCATTCATTTTTCCTGTTATTGGGAGTCATTACAGAGATCTGTTGCGTACCAAAAAAATGAGTTTGGAATTTTAATCATCATGTAATGTAAAAATTTGAAGATCATGTACCGCACTATCAGTCTCCTTAGCTATTTTCACAATGGCAGCCTCTTGAGCCATTTCCATTTCTACGAGGGCCTTTGCTTCTTCCTCCTTCTGCCTGGTTTCCTGAAAAAGGAATAAGGCAATAATAATAAATATTAGATCTAAAATGTGTATAAATACAATAAATTTAACAGCTACTTGAGCACAACATTGAACCTCTTCTACAACTTTGGGTAACAGCTGGAGCCATTTCTCCTCAAATTTTTCAAGTAATGTTCTAGCCATCTGATGAACATCATTTTTCTCGTCATTGTAGGTCATTGCATTTGTAAAAACCAATCTGACATCAGAATATATCTCTCGAACGTTTTTATATCCACTGCCATCTCTCACTTCCATCTTTTTCCGTATTGTTTCGAAATCCATGGGCTTCTTTATAATCTGAAATAAAAAATTTAAACTCATTTGATTAGAAATGGTATATAACAAATAAATGTATAAGCTAAAAAAATCTACAGACAATAATTTAGAAATTCTGAGAACCGCTGAACTTTTAACGATGCAAACTTTTCAGGTAAAGCGCGGATAAGGGTTCTCAGAAATATATCAATAATCTTTAAATTTAAAAGACCATAACGGGATAATGGTTCCACATGAGGAGAAATACGGCATTAAATGGAAAAATGATAGATTTTAATCTGAACGATGAGATTTTAGATAATTGCGAATTTATCTCTTTGCGATAATGAGTAAGCGAAAGACAGAATAGAAGTGGTCAAGCCAAAAGAAACAGAGAAGTAAAATATTTTGCACAAAATTTGGAAAAAAATTAAAATGATGAACTCCCACAAACAAGAAAATTTATAACTGATTTCTTGCAATCATGGAAGTATTAAGCAATAATATTTTTAAAGCATTTGAGCCCTTCAGAAAATCACAACCAAAGCGAAAGATTGAGCAATAGAGTTTTATTAATAAGTTAAGACATATCATGCGAAAGCTGAATAAGACAGGCAAAAAAAACTGCTCGCCCGCTAAGTTCTGAACATCCTCAATTTTCAAGAGCTCCAGAAAAAAGTACTACCAGAGAATCTATAGCAAAGCTCGTAGTAAAGATAGATCCTTCAATCCAGAATACGATTCAAATTTTACAAAATTTATCATAATGACAAAGAATTTTCCCCAAATCTTAACAAACATAACTGTTCAAGACAAAAAGGAATACAGAAAAGAAATTAATACCAACTGTAGAAAGCAAAAGTATTACATAGGAAAAAACCTATGAATATCCATGAAAAGAAAAGAATGGGATTGAAATTGCCGACCATCAATGCGGGAATTTTGAAGCTTTCAAAACAGGAACGAACGACTTTACCTTTTACCATTATGCCATCTTTGACATCAATCATAAATCCAGCGATAAAAAATGGTTATGCATGATGAATCGTCATTGCTGCAAACATTATCCTATTTCAAATACACTTTTCTGACCAGGACTCAATAGAGGACTTGCCATCTAGATGAGAGATGTTTCATGGGGAAAAAGAAATGGACTTTACATCAAAATAATCATGGAGATCAAGGCCTTTGACATCAACAGGTTGCAAGAACGGCCAAGCCCACTTGTGCTGAGAGATCTGGAAGTAAGAAATTTTGCATGTTAAATGGGTTTCATCATTAATATCTTTTTTCACAGTTATACCCTCTATAAAGTGGTAAAGTGTAAGGTAAAAAAAGTAAGCAAAAGTTGGCCGCCTGAATGAAGAAAATTAATTTGCAGATAAAAAAGAAACCATGTCAAATCAAAATTTCTTCGATTTCCAGTCTAGAATCTAAACAGTAATGGTAATGAACTAGTTAACTAGGATAATCATTTTAATGTTCACAATTCTACAATAGGAAAGATATAACTCAACCTGCACTTACAGATATTACTAAACTCGTGGGACTGTATTGATGGATCCAAACACGGACCTATCGTACAGTTAAAAGACCTAGTTTTATTGCAATCATATGTCTCTTGAAACTAGGAGGAGGCGGGAAACAACTAGTTAATAAATGCGTTGGCAGAGAGGGTCATCAATTCATTTATCCATTGATTCAAGCTATCCCCAGGGCGAACTTTTAGTTTTATTGCAGTTCTTGTCCGAAATTCTATGCATATTGATTTGAGCAAAAGAGAGATATTCGGATTTCGTTGCAGCAATTTTCTCTCAAAGATTAAGGATTTTATCAGGTATTGCTTAAAATCCACGTCTAAAATTGGAAACACGCAAATTGATATGCACAGAATAGTTGACGACTGTTATAAAAAACGTCAACTTTCAACTGAAAGAGAGCAAATGGAGCCTTTGTGCAGGAAACGCAAACATATGCTCTGATGTGTCGCTAGAGTAAACAAGAACTGGAAAAAAGAGAAAAATTAAAACAAAAAACTGAATTACAAAAGAAATAATTAAGGAGAAGACCATCTACAACAAAACTACTCTACGCTCAAAGAGGCACTGAGAAAAGACAAATCTTACCTGCCGCAAGATTGTGCCAAATTGTCGCATAAGCTCCTGCATCCTTTTAGTACAACCCGAGTCCTTGCGAGGAACATCCAGGGGCTTCATTTTTCCCAACGCAGAAGCCTTCTCTTTCTCTTTTTCTCTCTCTTTCGCAACGGAGCCCGCGCCACCTCCCGACGCTTTCGAACTGGCTACATTGCTCGGCCTATTTTTGTTCGAGTAGAACTGGGAAACCTCGCCTACCTTTTGCTCCAGCTACACAAATCATCGATGCCGGTAAACGAAAATCTCAGCACAGGAAAAACATTCAAAACGAAGAACAGAACACAAATAATTCAGAAAAACGAAAGAACACTACCTCGTCCACCTTCGAGGCGACCTCGTCGACTTGGTGCCGGGCTCCGTCCTCGTCCGTGTCGGCGACAACCGCGGAAGCAACTTCGTTGACGAAATCATCCCCTCGCCGGACTACGCTTCCGGCCATCTACTCAGATTCTGAAATTTCTCGCGAAGATCGGAGATGCCGCCGCGCTCGATTGAACCGCGGATTTCTCTCTTTGAATCGCCCCCATTTCCAGCCAGGAAACTACTTCTCGACTGAAATCACGACAACGTAGAAAGAAGAATGAAGAACAGCATTTTATAGTACTTAGTCGTTGACCCGCGTTGACCGTTTAGTTCATTGCTAGATGCCATGTTAAACATACCTTCTATATTATTGTTAACCTTTCAGTCAATATACATTAAGCTTATGAATTTTATAGTTTTCTTGAATGTTTGTGCGTACCGTTTTAAAACCCATGTATAAGAGTTTGTATGCGTTGATTAAATTTATTTCAATGGTTTACTTGTATTTTTAAGATAATAGAGAATGAGAATAAGACCAAGAAATGAACGAAGAGACACAGGTTGTTTAATTTATTTTTATCTTTTTTTTTGGATTCATATTCTATGATATATGGGTGTTCTTTTCTAGTGTTTATATTGAGTGCAAAAGTTTGAAAAAAAATCGAAGTTGTGCTGACATCAGCTATTTGTTACATAATCAACATAATTCAGGTACATAGTGTATATATTTGTTAGTCTGTATCTAAAGGGAAAAATTAAAATTTCGGATTTAAATCTAAAAAAAATTAAAAAATCTTTTAAATTATTTCACATTCATTTAAATATAAAGATCCAGTTTTCGTTAAGGAACTGTTAAAATGGCTTGTGTCCTAATAAATTTATTAGGATCAACATAATTCATTTGAATCTTACATCCTAATAAATTTAAGATAAAATTTGATGGATTTCATAATATTTTTATGACATTACCTTTATCTCATGCTTCACATGATAATTTTATGGTAAAAAATATTTAGAATAAGACCAAGAAATTAGAAGAGAAAGAGAGAGTGTGATGTAGGCTAGAAACATTCGACATCTGAACTAAAGAAAATTATTGTTTTTTCACCAGTCCCAGCACCCGTTTTCATCTGAATCTCAATCGACTTCGTAACCTGCCCATAAACTGGCCCCTTGAAGAACATTCTTCAAGAAATTTTGCTCTTGCTCGTAAACACTCCTAATGTCGCGCTCCATACGGGGGAAATTGTATGTTGTTAAGAAACACCTATCAAAGGCAGAAGTTTACGAGCAGGCGCGACTTTAGGAGCATGGGCTACTTATTTGTTAGTTGGTTGATTCTAGACAAACTAATTCGGAGCAAACTACTGTAAACTTATGTTTATATGAGTTATGAAAGGCACGACTTTAGGAGAAGAGCAAATAAGCAACTTTATGAGCAAGCATTCTCATGCCGCTTCGGCGGCGCTTTTCTTTCAGAACCTTCTCCTCGTTCTAAACTGGAGTGCTAGTAGACTCGGGGAGGGAGCAAGCGAAGCATGTCATTCATTATGGAAAGAAAGATACCATTCCTTTAGAACCTCTTTGTTGGATCGCCGGTGCAAACACAGTGGTCTTTAACCAAGACTAGGAACTAATAGAACGGCTTGTATAGTAATAAATTTATTAGGATCAAATAATACATTTTGAATCTTACATCCTAGTAAATTTAAGAGAGAATTTGATGGATTTCATATTTTCTATGATATTATTTTTATATCATGCTTCACAGACTAATTTTATGGAAAAAAATAATTAGAATAAGACCAAGAAATGAGGAGAGAAAGAGAGAGATAGTGGTGTAGGCTAGAAACATTCAACACGTGGCCCATTAATGCTTCATGAGGATAACTATAAAGGGTCCACTGAGCACACATATTCTCCAGGAAGGACTCAATTAACTCAACTGCAATAACTTCCACATCAATACTATGGCAGGAAACCTGTTAGAGGTTCCAAATTATTTTGACACACATTTTATTATAGGTGGTTTGCGTTAGGGCTATTGCCACTATCAGTTTTATCATGACATATTATCCTTTTATGTTGTATGAATATTAGAGATATCATATTGTGAATTTTATGAGTTTCAAAGTCTCTCAAAGATCTCATATCAGTCTGGCATATATTTTATTTAAGCTTCATGTTGTCAGACCTATCATCTTGTCAAAGATTTTATCACATTTTTGCTATTTTGTATGTTATGTTAAGGGGACATATCTATTTGGTCCTAATTTTCATTATTTGAGTTTACTCATCATGTGTCGTATATAAAGGCATGGAATGCACTTCTTGTGGATAGCCTTCGTTATTATTCTTCCTTTGAGATATTTCTTCTCTTTTTGTTATCCTTCCTCATGAGAGAATTATATTGTGATTGTGTATTCAGGCACTCTCTTTGTGGATTGAAGGGTCATGTATCTGGTTAGGTGAACTTGGAGAAAACAAAAGTTCTCAGTAACAATTTTGAAAGTTGTGTAAGATCTGAGAACAAATATATTTTTCAAAGAGAGATGCATATTAGAAAACCTTTTTGCTTCATTTTTTGGCAGTCTTAGCAAGAGCATCACAAATTTTTTTGGCAGTCTTAGCTTGGAGTTTTCCTGACTCTTGTTTGCAAAGCCTTTCTCATGTACTTCCATTGCTATCTTCACAAAGAACTTAAGCCTCCACAGTGTATATTCAATCTAGTGAGAAGACAAAGTCACTCTAGTGAGAGTGGGTTTCTGAGATCCATAAAGCTTCTTTTTGTGTAATGAATGCTTTCAACAACAACAAAGAAGAGGGAGAGCTTACTTGCACTCACAAATTTGTGTGATTTTGGCAGAACATAAGGATCCACCGTAAGAATACTCACCATACATTGTTTCTTTTCATCTTATTACCACAATTACATCAAATCATTCTACATTTATGCCACGTGTTATGCATTTCAATTCATTATTTCTTCACCATCTTATTGTTATCCTGTTCACATAGTACCTATTTATACATTTATCTCCGTACCTTGTTATCTTCACTTCATCCTCTTCTTGTTCATTTTTAATCTCTTGCTCATATCACGATATCCCATCTACTAAAATTTATATTAATCATTTTAATCTAATTAATTTTTATCAGTTCCTCACCTCACATTTTCCTCGTCTCTCTATCCTGCATTTTATATGTGTCTCTCCTCATATCGTTAATCTCTATTTAAGGAATAATAAACCCCTAATTACGATTCCATGTGAAGACAATCCGTACTCATCACTAGCTAGATTTATTTACATGAGTTCATGTTTATGTTTTATTGATTAAAAGTGCCCAATAAAAAATTAAAACCCTAATTTGAGTTTTTCATAAAGAATTCATTGAATTGGTCTGTATGAATCCTTGAAGGATATTATACCATTATCGTACATGTGATCCTTAAACTTGACACACCAAAGACATATTTTAGATAAATGGCTATGTTTTCATTATGACGTATAAGTATATAATCATGGGATTCAAATTGTTCTTAGTTCATAAATAACACGTACTCAAAGGTGATTGAGTAGATAAGGTCATGGTCCAACCAAAGTTTGATTACACAATATTAAACTAGACTGGCGGTCTGCATTTTCAGGCATAACAAACCGCAACCCAATTTTGGTTCATACATTGAATCAAATAAAAGACATAAGATAAAATGGTTTTAAATATATTAGTATTATCTTTTTTATGAACTTGAATAATGTTAGTAAGACAGAGACAACGTGTGTATTTTCCCTTCCTCCTCCCCCAGTTGAACCCCAATCCCACCACCAACTTCGCGGTTGCTGCTCTTCTCATCCATGTATTGTCCTCTCATTATGCCCTCTTTTCTTACTCTATCTCTCGTACATTCTCATTCTCTCAATCTCTCATCCTTACTTGAATTCTCACTCTCTTAATCTCTCATCTCATATCATTTTTCATCTCTCACTCTCTATCTCTTTTAATCTCTTGTCATTTATCCTTATTCCCCTCTCTATGTTTGTGGATCTCTCATTTTCTGTCACATTCTCACTCTCTAAATATCACATTTGTGAAGGAAATATATGTGGTCAGCATGCCAATCACAAATTCCATATCTCCTTCCATGTTCATTAATAGAACATATTAATTATAGTGCATGTGTGATGTTTATAATGAAGTCGATGAATACATGATCACATTTAGTGAATTATAATGAGATCCCAATAAGTAGATGGCTAGACTTTAAGCATGTGTTCTAAAAACTTCTATTCAAAGGTACACGAGAAGGACATCGAAGTATCCGGATAGAATAGCACTATCTAGCCTCACTCATATGATGATTATGAACATTCTCGTAGCCATTGGTGTGGAGATGATAAGATAGTGGGTGCTCTTTAGTGGAAATAGTTCACTGAATTGATCCGTACGAATCCCTGAATGGCATTACGCCGAACTGTCAATTAGGTTGACTCACGTCATGGTTGTGTAAGTTGTCCTTAGACTTGAGACACCAAAGAAGTATTCTGGAATGACAATTGTACTTTGACTATGACTTTCTGATGTCAGACATCATCAACGGCGACGTCCGGCGGGTAATTCCCTAACAGAAAAGTAACTTCGTGTGTGCCAATGACCTAGGTGGAGCATACGTGCATGTCCGACTTGTTGGAATTCTTTGAGTCTCGAGCTTTAGGTGGACGACCGATGACGATGACGGTGACCTTCTGTTCCTCATTGGAGCGATGATGGCGATTACAGTGCCGAACGGAATAACTTCGTAGGGTGTTCGCATATAACTAATGGGCTCGGCCGTTCTTAGGAAATCACAAGTGACGTAGTTTTTTCGATAAGTTCTCTCACCTAATCTAACCCAAGCGTGGTAGAGTGCAGTCGAAAATATACTGGAAGACATAATTTAACTGGCGAGCAAGGAGAACGACATACCTCGTCGGTGGTGGCGCTCGTAGTCGGTGTCTTCGTCGATGCACTAACGGTTGCAATCAGAAGCGGTGGAGAAATACTGATGAGGGGACCGAGTAGCTCAATAGGTGGGGGTGGCGCAACACTAGAGCAAGATGTCAAAGAGAGGAGGCAAGAACGAGGAGAGAGCAGCAGGCAAATACTTGCAGACGACAGTTGTTCAGTGGGCACGATTTAGGTGGCGGACAGCGATGTCACGAGTACGGCAGATTGGGCCTCGTCTTGAACAGTGAGGTGAGACCGTTGTGCGATGAAGTCACACCTGGTAGTTGGGAAACGATTGCTCGCTCTCCGACGAATCACAGATGGTGACCGATTAGGTTCGCAAAGGACCGGTTGATCCTAGTGACACCAAAATGTTGCGGTCGAGGCCTGCCCGCCAGATGAGGCTACATGCAGAGGACAGTGGTAGTGTCTACGTCATTGGCAATCGGCTTGGCGTGCGTTAACATGCTCTACGCAACACCTCGTGGTTAGTCAGCGCAACAAGGTGACCCGACAACGGTTGTAATGATCCACGCTCCTCTTGGTGGATTCTTGGGCATTGATTGTCGGGGTAACCGATCAAGACACCCGGGAAGCAAATTCGCAACACCAACAGTCCTGCTGGTCAACGCACCATTGGAGAGGGAATCCGTTCGCACGGATCCATTGCAGGTATCGAGAGAGAACATACCGTCAGGTTTACTATTAGGACGTCCGTGAAGCAGACTTGCAGCACCAAATAAAGAAGAGAGACTTTGCTGGTAAACGCGCAACTAGAGAGGGAACGTTTGCACGGAACCACAGTGGGGATATGAGGCGCGATTTCATAGCAGGCGACGTGAGAGGGCGACGATAGTCGGCCTCCTCAGGAACGCGATTCTGGTGAGATACCGATGAACTCTTACTTTGGTGACCATCGCACACCAGTGAACCAGACGACTCTTCGACGTGGTGGTGTGCGGAGGTGGATACCTCCCTGCTTCCTCCCTCTCTTCCTATTTTTTTCTTCTTCTTCTTCTTCTTCCTTCCCCTCCCTCTCTTCTTCCTCAAGGTGAGATCTGAAATGAAGATAACTGCCACAAACTTCCAGATTTTAAAAAAGAACGTGGTGCCCATCATGGCCTTATATAGGGTCATGATGGGCCCCTTACATTAGGGAGGCCCATTAGATGACCCCCCTCTTTTACAACATAGATAAAACTAGAGAAATTAAAACAATGCAAAAATAAACAATGTGGAAAAGATGCAGGAAAACATAACGATACACACATGTCGTGACGCACACGAAATATGAAATCGGACGAACAAAAAAACAGAGAATTAAAACACGAGCACATGCGCGGACGTGCATTACCCGGGGTATTTAAACCGGGGCATCTTCACAGATGCTTTGGCATGCCGGTCGGGCTGGACACGGAGCGATGGTGATGTTATTGACGACACAGATGGCTGTGATGACGTTTCGTCGATGTCATTTGGGCGCGTTCCATCACTTATGTGTCCCTAATCATGGGATTCTAAATAGTTGTAGTTCTGTTGCATCAAGAAGTTCATGAAGATGATTTAGTGGTCAAGATGGGATCGTCCACTCTTGGTATAAGTGCTGACAACTCAAGGAAGATGATGCAAAGAAATACTTGCCTGAGGCAGTGAAATATCAGGAGAATAGTTCTTTGATGATTTTTGAACGCATCAGTATTAACTCGGATGACCGCTTAAGGTTTGACAGTTGACCCTACCCTAAGTCGTCCTAGGAGCTTCAAGTGGATGAGGGACTATACATACACGGTAACCGATGACGAACAGGTACCATGAGTGAGTTGATACACACTACTTTGTATCTTCTAGAGCATGAGGTGTTGCTTGACCCCCTACGTGTTGGAGACTCACTCTAGCGATTGGGTCAAATCAATCCAATGTTAATTAATGTATATGATGATATAGTTAATCAATTTGGAAGGCCAATGAAGGTTATTGGATTGCTCGAGTAGTTAACTAGACTGATACATGGGCCTAGAGTGTCACACGCAAATGGTCTTTTGGACGTCAGAAGATATACTCACTTAATATAAATAAGGGAAGGCCCTGAACAAAATTCACCAAGGCCAGAATTGTTTAGGGGCCTTCCCCTCCTCCTTTCTCCCCACTCTTCCTCTCCATACCCGATGCGATCGAGACGGCGTAACGACGACAATAGAGATTGAATGAGGCTCGTCAACGAGAAGGAGGAGACTCGACATGTTGAAAATCACGTGGATACGTCTAGAGGCTGCACACTTGAGCAGCTTGACTCGTCTCGCTCCAGGATCCAATAAATCATGGATTTGATCCGTGCGTAGGTTCTTCATTTCAATGATTTTAATGATGTCGTCTAATTACATTACATGTCTTCCGTTACATGGAATCATTGTCTTAATACATATCTAGGCCTCTATAGCCCAAAATTTTGTTCTCACTTTATCAATATTTCATTTTTTGCACATTCTGATTCCCTCAATCTCTCATTTGCTCTAACATTCTCACTCTCTCAATCTCTCATTTGCTCTAACATTCTCACTCTATCAATATCTTATTCTTTCTTGCTCTCTCATTCTATATCTCTCTCTGTCTGTCATTCTCTATCATCCTTAATCTCTATTTTTACATCAATCTCTGATCCTTTCACCATTCTGACCTTTGATTTCTCTCAATCTCGCATTCATCGGTCTTTCGCTCTCTCATTCCTCACATTTTTACTCTCTCACTCTCTCAAAGTTTCTAACGCTCTCACTCTCCCATCCTCTCTAACACCATATATTTACTGTCTCGCACTCTTCCGTCATCTCTAACTCCATATATTTCACTCTCCCACACACTCTCTCTCCCTCTCTCACCATTGCATTCTTCGCTTTCCCACTCTCTCCCTCTCACTCTCTCACTTTGTCACACACACTCTCTCTCATTTTCTCTCTCTCACTCTCTCATTATCTCATTCTCTCCCTCTCACTTTGTCTAAATCTATATTTCTCATCTCTCTGTCATTTTTTCACTAACATGCGCTTTCTCACTCACTCTCTCACTCTCTCCCCCTCTCCCCTCTCCCCTCTCCCCCTCACTTCCTCGTCCTCTCTAACTTTTCATTATCCTATCTAACCTTTTATTTATAGTATAATGACAAAATAAAGAGTTAAAACATAAACTCATTGAAATTGTTCTTCATACATGAGTATCAACAAATTCAACCTCGCATGGATGTTCTATAAAAAACTCCACATTTCAAGTTTACAGAACTCCACATGGAAGTGATTTGGTCATTGCAATAATGCTCTCAGATCATCATCTAATGTTAACCTTAAGCTCATTTATTTCACAACCCTGACATTGATTTTTTTAAAATTTAACATTTACTAGTCAAACTTATGAGACTGAGAGAGGGACTGGACCAAACTTTAGGTCTAGGTTTAGTTTTTTGCTAGAACCGAACCAAGACCTTCCCTAAACCAGTAGTCACGATGGGGCCTTTCACCCTCAATATAAGAGGAGACTAAGTCAAGGAAGAAGAAGCATTCAATCCCTCGCTAGGTTATAAGAGATGAGAAAACATGTTCTCTAGTGTTCATTATTATGCATCTTACTAACTTTCATGATAGATTAGAGTTTGACCGTTAATCATTGCCTAAGTCATTTCGATCTCTTTAGGGCATTCTCTAAAACACCTCTCAGGCGTCAACACAATCACCCTTAATTCTTTCAAAAATCAGCTAACAAAATAAAAAAATATAAAAATATATAAATACACATATATAACTATACGGTAACTACTAAACCTATATAAATTTTATCCTACTCTTATAATTATCTGATTAATAATAATATTCATTATTAATATTCTTCTTTGTATTTTTTACTTTATTTTAAATTCCTTCTATTCTCTTATTAATATCCTTATCATTTAAGTTTTTCTAAAAAAGCCAAATATCAACGTTTCTATCTATCTAGTTAGCTATATTATCTTACATATTCTTCTAACGTATCTAATTAGATTCTTTATCCATAAGACTTTACTACTACATATATATTATTAACCTTCTCTAATTCGTGCATTAATTACTCTAACATCCTCTGTAACTATATTCATTCCAATACTTATCTTTCTTATTATCTTTAATATCTACACAAAGCCATAAATAATATCTTATATTTTCTGTGTCTCATTTCTTTCATATCACTTACAATTAATCCTTATTGGATATTATCTTGACTTCCCTATCCCACTAGATACTATTCCCTGATTATTCATTACTTATCACCTCGTACATTCACTATCTTCATTAGTATTTTTACTATCATTATCCTTTAACTACTCAAACATTAAATAAATCTCTAAAGGTCAGTCCCTGTGGAGATGATCGTGATCCCATTATACATTCGAGTGAGTTTTAAATTTATCAAATTTACTTTACTTTAGGAAAATTAAAATTACAACGACATAAAAAATTACTACACAATTTGCCTTCATTAATGCACAAACACAAATGGATTTTCCTATTTTTGATCAGATGAAATAATTTGAATTTTTTTCAGTTTTTGAGTTCCTCGAATATGATTACATAAATACTCAGAAAAAAATAAACAATTTCATCATACATTAGATTATGAGTTTGAATTCTTAAATAGTCTGTAATGGATTATATCTCAGTAAATATATTAATATAATTTATAATGTATTAAACAATAAATGAGTCATAAAAATAATTGATGACTTGACAGTATAGAATATATTTTAAACAACTTGTGATCCACCACAGTTTTTAATGAATTACTTATTCAATTAATCAGAAATAAATAAATAACTCCATTTTTAGAAACTTAAGAAATTATTTTAAATTTATTATACATAAGTTTAAAAAATAGTTGTAAATACTATATTTTACAATATTATGTTGGTAATTAAAGTACTGACTGATTTGTTTTATTTTTTGTTAGTTTTGGTGGCCAAGGAATAGCCTAAGAGGGGGGGGATGAATTAGGTTCTCTATTTATATTATATTTTTATTTTTAATTAGCCTAGGATTTTTCTACCTAAGAAATGAGGTGGGGGAAATGGGAGACCGTGTTTTTTAAGACAGCTTAGGCTAATCCTTAATGTTGTTTGGGGGTATCCGTCCTGAGGTGATGATGTGCCCTAAACAGGTTCGTGTGAATGCCCCCCAAGAAAATTACTCAGAAATAGGGCTGAACAATGATTACCAAGAAAACAGAAAAAGTCGATGAAGCTTTATCGTCCACGACCCTTGAAGGCTTCCATGGAATGACATTGCTTAATATACTTCAACTTGGCCCCCAAAGACTTCTTCTTATGGCCCCCAAAGCCTTAACCTGAGTGATCACAAAGATCTAGCAATAACAATATATTTCTGAATAATGTATTCTCCTCAACAACAATTAGCATTGATGGCTACTTAAAATAGTATTCAAGATAATTTTAAGTATTTCAACAAGAATACTTTTATGTCAAAATTTTATTAATTCAGAGACAAAGATTCATAATTATAAATATGACTTCCCTTCAGTAATATCTCCTTGTTTGTGGTCCTTGTTTCTTCAGTCCTCTTCTCCTCCACATTTTTCTTTGGATGAAATTCTTGATTCTCATTTGACCTTTGATGCTTAAAGTGCAATGATTCACATTTAACCTTTGATCTTTTTCAATCCTTCACCAAATGCAATGATTCCACCTTTAACATTTTTTAAACACAATTTCGCACAACTGTTATCTCACACAAAGTATTAAAAAACAAAGCAGATAAATCTCCAAAGATCAATCTTTCAACATCCTTTGTATACTGCTCGATTCCTATATGTCCAACTTTAAACCCCAGAAACTCTTCCAAACTCAACCAAAAGATGCGATTCAAATTTCTTTGGTTTTTTATGGATGTTACAACAATTCATATGTTGAAAAAAAATCTCAAAATCATTATAAAAATTATGCTAAAAATTATGAATTTATCACAGGGTCTAGGATGTGCGAAGTTCGGATGTCAGCCTTCTTTTCTTTAAATCTTGAAATACCCTACACCAAAAACCACGATTTCAAGTTCTAAGGACTTGGATTGATGTTAGAAACAAATGATATCTTCAAAGAATTGAGATATCTCTCTAGCTTTTGGACTGCATATATGGACTTGGAAATCCGAAAGGGCATTGTGGTAATCTGTCAAAAGTCCAACAGTCATATTCATTGAGTATGATTAAGCAATATAAAATAATCATCATTTTGGTTTTATTTTTTATAACTAAAATTTTTTCATCAATTCAAATTACCTTTCAAGAGTTAAGAACAAAAACTAACAGTTATGCCAAGGACTTGAGATTTAAAATAATATTAAAATTTTATATATGTTAACCACATCATTTAAATAAAGATATTACCATTGGATAATATATCTTCATATAATTAATTTTCATTAAATCATTAACAAATTCAGCCTTAAATACTCAGAGGTAGTAATAAGGATTTTTAACAAGTTATTCAACAAATCAAATGAAGATAAATTCACAAAAATACCTGAACAGTGGTAAAAACTATATTTATCTTCATGTCATAAAAATACAAGTCCTAAATACATAATTTGACTAGTTCAGTGTATGGCCAAACTAAGTAGCCTTTTCATACATCTAAGGCTCTTATTTTACCTTCACATACAATCAGTCAACTACTTGACGGAGGGCCTATTGTGCTTTGATCAAAACCCATATTGAGGGATGCATCACTTTGAACATTAAACAAACACACATTAAAACATTGTGCTAAAAATGCCCTTAAAGCTTAATTTTTATTTCTTATTAAGTTGAATAATTGAATTAAACAACTTGAAAAATATATTGCATTCTTTCACTCATTGGATAACTTAAGAACTTACATATAAATGCATAAGGTACTACTGAAAACTTTGAAAGACTTGATTAATTTATTACTTTTAAAAACATTTTTAATTATTTTTTTAAAGTTTCAGATCGTGATCTTTTATGTGCTCTTTATGAAATAATATATTACTATTGTAAAATCATTGACTAGATTTAGAAAGCAGACTAAGCTATGAGGTGATATTGATAATTTACTATTTCTTAATTAATTTTTTGATGATTAAAAGTATCAATTTAGAAATCATTTTATGAGTTATTTATTACAAAACATTATACCATTGTCACTAGTTTGATTAATTTAACTGGCAACATATTAAGGTATAAGATATTTTGAAAGACTTTGAATTAATCATATAATATTACTAATAAGAAAACATTTATTTTTTATAAATTAATAATTCATGAATTATTATGCGCTACAATTTGAATGTTTAAAAATATTACCAATGGGCACTCCTTGGATTAATTCAACCAACAACAAAATGATGCATGAGGGTATATTGGGTTTTTTCAAACATGATGCATTATTTTTTTAAAATAGCTTAATTCTTTTTCGAAATGGTTTACACATGAATCACTTTGTTGTGGTTATTTATCCGATAATATATCACTATTACGGACTATTAGAGAAATTCATAAAGTAACGTAATAATACATGTGGTATTATTGAAAACATTTAGATACTAAAATACCATATTAATTATTAAATTATTGAGATATTCCAATTGTGTAATTACTTGATTAATTTAACTAACAATGTACTAACACAGAAGGTAACATCTAAGACTTCAAACTGCTTAATAATGTATCAATGTATCAAAATAAAAAATACCAATATTTTTTCATGATTTAAAATTCCAGGTCATTTTTTATGATCTATTTATCAAGTAAAAATGTCATAGCTGATGATAAATTAAAAATAGTTTTAATTATATTTCAAAATTCTTAAGTCATGGATGAGTTTATTATGAGTTATTTAAAAATTAATATCTTACAATTGGGGGTGCCTTTAGACTAATTATGATATCATTATCCTTAACACTCTCAAATATTGGATTATGTTATCAGTATCCACTATGCAACATCCTATATTGAAATTCTGTTGAGTCCAAAGGGGAGCACTATCCAGAAAGGTATCCAATATTTACTAAACTAATGGAATTCTAACCAGTATCAGGTATTTTTATTGGATATACAGAAAGATATCCAATATACATTAACAGGATACTTCTCAAATGCCAGATACCATTAAGGCTGATGTCCAAAACCAGTCAGAATAATAGGCAACCTTGAGGGAATCAAGGGAATAAACTTTCGGACTTTGGAAATTTCATTTTTTCAGTCAGGGAAATTCTTGCTATTATTCATAATTAGTGGGCCATAAGATGTATGTAGGGTGCAGAGAAAATTTTGCACCATTTGGGGAAAATTTAGACTCCACCAGACCCTGTGTGTCATTGCAGTGCAATTTTTGAGCAGAAATTCGCGCAGCGCACCACACTCATTCAAGGGAATGATTATATTTAACTTTAATTTTTTCCTCATTGAACTTCAATATATCTTGAAATGGCCTGAAATTGGATTGTTCATCATCAAACATTGACATAGAGAAATGTCGATTAACTTGAGATATAATTCTTCAAAGGTACACAGATTTTGGGGATCAAGATGATGGATCGACAAAACCAGCAAATAACAAGTGATTTACCGCCAGAATATTTTTCAGATGTATTGTGCAGTATGGCTTCTCCGTAGGCACTGTGATGTAAGGTTCAAATAGTTCTGCCACATCGCACATCGCACAAAAATTCACAATTAACTGATCCTCACCATGGAGATGTTCCAACATCACGTTCATCCTTACAGGATGAGGGACAATGTGAAAACTCGAGATGCCAGACAGGACAAAACTACCCATATCTTATATATATTCTCTCTCTCTCTCTCTATCACCTACAATCCAGTTCTCCTAGATCAGTCTATCACTAGAGTTATCAAGATATATAGCTGGAGTTATCCAGATAGGCACGAAGAAAAAATGATGTGTTTATGAAGATAGAGATATGTAGCTAACTAGGCACATACAGAAGCAGAATGATAAGTAAATGATTGGTGAGATAAATAAATTGGTTAATATATAAATAGATAGATTTATAAGTAAGATAAAGAAACAGATAGATTTATTGATAGATAGCTGATTTGAACGGTGGAGATACTTATAGGGAAATAGATTGTTGGCTGATAGATACATAGTTAAATTCATAAAAATGTGTGTGTGTGTGTGGATAGATGGATGGAAAGACAAACAGATTGATGGATAGACCGACGCGTATATGAAGGCATCTAGATAGAGATATGTAGACAAATAGACATATACAGATACATATTGATAAGTAACTGGTTGGTGAGACAGATAAATTGGTACACATGTAAGTAGATATATGTCTAAGTAAGATAAAGAAACGGATATATTTATCAATAAATATCTTATTTGAATGGTGGAGGTATTTATAGGGAAATAGATTGTAGACTGATAGATACATTGTTAAATTCATAAATAGATAGCTAACAAGATACACACATATATATGTGTGTGTGTGTGTGTGTGTGTGTGTGTGTGTGTGGATAGATGGATGAATGGACGGACGGATGGCCAGACAAATAGATTGATAAATAAAAACTGAAGGAGATGGAACTAGTATTGATCGGCAGCGGTGACAAATGATATGAACAGTGCCATCTTAAAACATTAGAAAAAGGTAAAGAATGATGGCAGCTGACCATACAGGAATCGTCAATTGCGCATTTTCTTAACACAATTTTCCTCAGACGGCGGCGGCTTTGACGGCGAGAAGATCGGACAGCTGGTTGGTGTAGAAGTCAGGCTGGATGGAGTTGTTTGGACTCTCAAGCCTTTCAAGGGTGGTCACCCCTGAAAAATATAAACAGATCACTTACAAACCTACCTTCTCTTTTCTCAAATATTTTAGATATTAGACTAAAGTTTGCGCTAATAAAAATTATTTACTGTTTGTAAAGATTACCTGAGAGGACAAGAAGGGTTCTGCAGCCACCGTTTTGGCCAAACAAGATGTCAGTGTCGAGCCTGTCGCCCACCATGCATATCTGAGACTTGGTGATCCCAAACCTGGAAAGAACGTAAAAATTCCATTAAAATTTTTAATAATGTAGATGTATGATCATTTTAAAATTCAGAAATGGGATTTTTAAAAATTAAATTCTCACTTGTTGGCCAAGTAGTCCATCATGAAAGTCGATGGCTTTCCGACTACAATAGGCTCCTTCTGAGTCGAGCCACAGAGCGCACCCACCATGGAGCCTCCGCCTTGATTGATAAATAATTTTTTTAACAATAAGTTTTGATAATTAAAATAATTAAAAATATCGATTCGGGATAAGAATCTAGAGCAAACCTGCCCATTCTTGAGCATCTGTCAGGTGAGTCACCGCATCCCGGTTCGTGGCAATGAAGAGACAACCGGGATTTTCGCGTATACACAGAGTTCCGTACCTAGTAAAGAAGGATGGCTACTTAGCTACCAAATTATTGAATTTTTATGATTATAAAGATTGTTTATTTTACTTAATCATAATCAGAAGGCAGGAACAACTTACTGGACTTTGTAGTAGTTGAAGTGCCTGTCAAAACCCACCACAACTGCACCGACCTACACACAGAAAAAGTAGTCCAAGAAAATTTAGGAGACAAGCATGCATAGCGGGCTTCGGCCATAGGAAAGGACCAGTTTACAGTGATCGGATCAACCAAGTCTATTGATTGACTGTTCCGGATCGAGATCATGAAGACTGTTCAATCCATCAGCCTGCTATTCTTCCCCTTCAACAATGATTTTTTAATTTCTTAATTGATCAAGCATGATCAACTAAAATCATGATCAATCTAGGATTGATCTTAATCCCGATTACCTAAAAAATGGATCCTATCAAAAGGAATCGATCAATCGTGTCTGATCTATGATCGATCCTTTCGATAGATCTCTTTGATCAATCGCCCTGACACTGACCCCAAGGCGTGAATGGAAATTAGTGAAAATGAATGAGGATATTACGTTTTCATCGTGGTGCATCATGAATCCGGGCTTCAGCTCTATTTTTTTCTCACCATCTGCCTGGAAGTAATAACATCAAATTTTAGTGACTCAGAATTAAAATATAATTCTACACGAAAGAATTTGCGAGTCTCTGAGATCTAGAAGTCTAGCTCTCTCATTTTCCATATTTCAGGGCCACAACTCGTCAATCAACCTCAATTCCAAGGATAAAAATCATCATTGATACGCATTTTCATATCTGAGCATGAACGATATTATCGGTGCAAAACCGAATCAAATAAATGCAGTAACCAGCAGACAAAACTGTTCCTCAAAAAGGCAATCTTCCTTCAATAATTTTAAACATCCATGAGTTGATTATTTTTCCTCAATAGTATCAAAGATAAACGTACCGGGCCTCCAAAATACTGAAAGCCAGCCAGCTCCAGCTCCTTCAAAATGCCATCCTCGCCAATGACATAAATCTGGAATGCCATGGAAGGAAAAGTTATTTCTCTCCACTCGGATGTCATTGGTACAGGCAAAGAAAACTCCCGGAAACAACAATCCAGAAACCACACTAAAAAATGCAAGAAAAAGGCTACTCTAAGAAAAAGCAACGCTCTTCAAGATCCAATAAGCAAACTTTTACGGAGAATATTGATAATCGATATCATAGCATAATCCGTAAACAAATCAATGAAAGATCATCTATAAAACCATAGCCATAGAATATATTGGTTTTACAAAAGCAACGGAGATTATCAATATCCCGAAGAGACAGAAAAAAAAGACAAATACGGCTACCCCCTAATAATGCTACAAAAAACCAATTATGATACAAATTAGAAATATTCAGGCCCATTAGTGAGTAAGATGTTCACATTGGCGAGGCATATGGAAGTGTAGTAGATAGTGTTTAGTTTCCTAAAACTTGCCTTTTTGTCTTTTGGGAAGTTAATAGATTCAAGGTAGGCAGCCGCAGCGAAGGAAGACGCAAAAATCTCCTCCTGCAATAGTTTTTTAAAAAAAACTACGCGTCAGAGCGCATCAGCTAGAAAAGAGGGCTCAAATACATCAGAATTGATGACTCACTTCAGTGACATTGAGGCCGAGCGTCTCAAACTTTTTTCCATACTGTTTTCTGGACTTCGTTGAGTTGTTTGTCACAAACACGAGCCGCTTGCCCTACAAAATTGAAAGTTTTCAAAGAAATTCTCACCAACTTTAACATCAAAGAAACAATTTTTACAGAAATAAAAGAAGAACTAAATCCATAAAGGGAACTCCAAATGCTCACCTTTGCTCGCAACATGTCGAGCGTCTCGGGGACTCCGTCGATGAGTTTATCTCCTTTCCACACGACTCCTACGAAAAAAACGGCCAAAAATTACTCAACAAGTAAATTTTCTTCCCGAAAAAATTGCATAATCAATGAGTGTATCTCCTTTCCACACGACTCCAACGAAAAAACGGCCAAAAATAACTCAACAAGTAAATTTCCTAACCGAAAAAATGTAGAATCAATGAGTGCATTTCCTTTACACACGACTCCTACGGAAAAAAAGGGCGAAAAATAACTCAACAAGTAAATTTCCTAACCGAAAAAATGCACAATCAATGAGTGCATTTCCTTTACACACGACTCCTACGAAAAAACGGCCAAAAATAACTCAACAAGTAAATTTCCTTCCGGGAAAAATTGCACAATTGACATTTCTCCGCGCACGAAACGAGATACAAAAATCGAAAAAACAAAGAACAAGGCGAGCACGGAGAGAAAAACAGAGACACATCAAGGAAGATACCATCGCAATCGAGAATAAACGTCTCGACGGAGTCAATAAGCTCCTCAACATTCTCCAGCTTCCGCGAACTCGCGCGAACAACAGCGGAATTCGACGCCATCGGCTTACACTCGCGCAACTGCCCCGCAGAGCTCGCCAACAGCGAGCAAGGCTTCAGAACAGCTCCAGAGAACAAACCGCGAGATCTCAAGCCCGAACCAGGCAAATCCACCGATCCAGAGGCCTTCGGGGAAGCGCGGAGGAAGTGAGAGACGGATCTACAGCTCGACATCGCTCTAATGAATAGAAATTCTCCTCCGCTGGAAGGATTGCGAGGCAGGAGAGATCGAGCGGCTTTTCCTTTTATGCGATCGCAGGCTGCCCATCGTCTGGATTTCGAAATCGTTGGATCGTGTGGCCGAAGAAAGAAACGAGGAAAGAAAGAGGAGAAGAGACCAACTGAAAACGTGAGGGTGGGGACCCGCTTAAATATGTGGATCAGGAGCTACACTCATCTAGTGGAGGACTGGAGGTGGCTGCCTCCGGTGGGCCCCACCCTTGATTCCCGAGCCGTGTCGAGCACTAGTATAGTTCCGGATCGTCCCGGAGGTGGACGATGGAAGGGACCGGACGGATTTCATCCTGACCGACGTACAGAGTAAGTTCAGGGACGAAGGACGGGACGGTTTTTCATCCACCGCTAAAAAAGCCGTCCCGTCCAATCATACGAGGACTGTTTTTCGTCCCGTCCAGTCCTCCCGAGATGAATTTTCATCCCGGAATTCATCCCCGACGAAAAAAACCCATTTTATATTTTTAATATATTAATATAGATTATTCTAAGTTTTTTACGGGAAATATGGAGGAGAGAGAATGCAAATGGACATATGTACAATTAATTCTGAGCGGCGTCACTTTGCACGCACGAAAAAATACAGGGACCTTGGTGCAAATTGTCATAGCGAGGCCACGTGGTGAGATCTCAACCGTCAGATGTGAATCCGGCAGTTTTTCTTCCACACCCGTTCGTCCATCGTACGAGACCTCCAGATGGATGGTTTTTTGTCCCACGGGACAAAAACTGTTCCTTCTGGTGGTCCTCGAGACGAATTTTCATCCCAAAATTCTGGTGGTCCTCGGACTGGAAATTTTTTTCCATTCTGGGATGAAAAAATCGTCCCTGAACTATAGTCGAACTAAGACTGTAAAAGTCATTTAGGACTGGGGACGGGCAGACCGGCACGATCCGACCGGACTGGTTAGTCAGGCAGGATTAGGTCCGAGGGTCAAACTAGACTAGGACAAGAAGGGAAGTTTTAAATATTTAATTTTATATTTTTTTAGTAGAACTATAAAAGTCATCCCCGATTACGCTACCTGCCTCCCGATGCACCTCCTATCTCCGAGAGAGGAATCAACATGGTATTGCTGATGACGAAGGTTTCTGGCTGTGGAGGAATGCCAATGGTGGATGTGAGGTTGAATTTGGACAGGGCGTTTACAATGGGCTGTTTGTGGGGGTCATGATGATGGTGTAATTAGGGTTTGATGGTCCTGGTCCAGTTGGGATTTTTAGCAAGGACCTAAACCTTAACTAAACTTTGCTCCGGTTCCGGTCTATTCTTGCTATTAAGAGCTTGTCATCTAGACTATCCTCTAGAAGGCTCGCCTAATGCAAAAGGTGATTCTCGAGCCGTATCTAGTGGCCCGTGTCTAGTACATTTCTAAAAGTCATCCCCGCTATCCACATCACACTGGCCCTCCCTCTCCCCTCTCCAGATTTCTGAACCTGCTTAGCTCATGCTCCCTAATCCACCATCCCTACACGAGAATTCAACATGGTTTTGCAGATGACGAATTTGGGCTGAGTGTTGGCAGTGGGTTGTTTATGGGCCCCATGATGATGGTGTAATTGGGCTGAAAGGTAGCGACAAGCTTGATAGAAAGGTTCATATCAAGCTCATCTTACATTGAGACAATCTGACCATTGGTGGCGGCCGTTGGACAACAATGAGTACTTCTTCATAGGTGGGTTGTATGAACACATTGCAATCTCTTCCTCTTTCAGGCATTTCTTCCTGTTTTTTTCACCCTTGGTAGTTCTCCATGAACAAATAGAGATGGAAGGAGAAAGACCTAGAGAGGGATGTAAAGAGAGAGTGAGTGGAAAAAGGTAGGACAAGGCACATTAATTACCCGTAGTTCTAAATCTGCTTACATTGATGGTTAATAAAACCATCAAAATGACTTTTCTAAATTTATATTGAATAGTCAACAAGGCTGGACAGCGAACGAACAGGCACCAAACAAGATCACACTAAAACCAAACAACTATAGGTAAGGTTTAGGTCTTTAATAAAAACTAGGACCAGACCAAGACTGTCAAAATTTTGGATTTGTAGTGTCTTATCATCATAACTTGGGTTCATATCAAAATGTTTGATGTGGTTTTGGCATTCAAAAGCTTATCATCTAGGCTATCCTCTAAAAGGCTTACCTAATACAAATGGTGAGGAAATACAAAAGAAAAAGAACAAATGCCACATACATCTCATTGTCACCTTCCCCTTGGGTTGAGTGATACTTTTTATCTGATAATCTTTATCAAAATTCAAATCTCTCTCCCACACTTTTTTACAAAAATAATTGATCAAATAAATTTTATGCACTAGGCCACCAACAAAATAAAAGTGCCATATGAAATAAACGTGTCCTTACTCTCCCATACTTGGATTTAATTCCCAAGGTTTTGAGGGCTATTATATATTTTTTTCCTGTTCTTGATCTACATCCTTAGTATTTTGGATTATAGATTAGAAGTTCCAAAAAAAATTAGGGTTACTGGAAAATTATTGCTTTTATTTAACCAATGTTTTAAAAGGGCTTAAATGGGCTTCAAGAATGAATGAACTTATTATGCATCAGGCCTCTTTTATAGTCTAGGCCCTGGCTTGGGTTTCTTATTCTGGCCTAGGACATGGTTTAAGATTCTCTATTTGTCCCATTTGCATCAATAATTACCATTGAATTTACCTAGGTCCTGAATTGCAAATAAGACTCTAAGAAGATGTGAGAAAAATTGACTTGACTCCAAAGATTCAAGCGAGAATATTCACAAAAATCAATCAAATGCATAAAAATACATACACACACATATATATATATATTATAATTTTCTCTTTTATTCTTAAATGATAAATAACGCATGTGCAAACTGAAAAAAAAGTGGCAAAATCATGTATAAAAGAACATTTTTTTCTTGAATTTGATGTTATGACACTGTTTTCAATGAATCATTTGACGGATATTATGTGGTCGTTAAGCCAATCATACCACCATGTTAATTTAAGTTCATTGAATAAAAATATTAGGTTATTTATTATTCCAGTGTGATGTTTATAATAAAGTCCAAGAATACGTGCAATGATATAGTGAATTATTATGAGATCATAATACATAGATCAGTGGTCTTTGAACATGCATTCTAAATATTCCAATTCTATGGATAATTGAGATGGACATCAAATTATACCGGTAGAATAACACTAGCTGATCATACTTATATGATAAGTTTTGATGATCATGTGGCTATTAGTGTGGCAACACTAAGGACATATAGTGGGTGCTCTTTGGAGAAAGAGTTTACTGAATTGATCCGTATGAATCCCTGAATGGTATTATACCTAAGTGTCAATCAGTTTGATTCATGTCATGGTTGTATAAGTGATCCACTAACCCGAGACAAAAATGACATCTTGTGATGTAGTGAGAAGCCTCTAATCATACGATTCAAACAAGTCATAACCCGGATGTAGTGAGAAGCTCACAGAGGTGATTGAGTGGTCAATACCGGATAGCCTGCCCTCGGTATAAGAGAAGATTGACTCAAGGAAGACGATGCAGAAAATCTCTGGCCACAATAGTGAGGATATTGGTGAAGGCGTTCTCCAATGATCCCCCTTGCGCATCAGTACTAGTCAAATGACAGATTAGGGTTTGACGATTAACAATACCCTAAGTTGTTCGAGAGTCTCACACCGATGGTGGATTATACATATATGGTAATTGATGGCAGTAAAGGTTCCATGAGAGAGTTCAAACAATACTTGGTATCTTCTAGAGCATGAGATGTACCTTGACACCCCACAGGCTGCAAACTTAACCTATCAATTGGGTTAAATCGATCCTTAGTTAATTAATCTATATGTTGATATAGTTAAATATAATCTATATGTTGGTCAATAATTTTTATCGGGCCACTAAAGTTATTAACTAGAATGATACATGGGAATAGAGGGTCACACACATAAGATCATAAGGGCATTGGTGAATATGTTTTACTTATGGGGTTTTTGAGAAAAACTTAAGTAAAATATAAATAAGAAAGGGGCACTCATTTCAAGAACCTAGGCCATCCAGAATTGAGATTCCCCCTTTCTCAACTCTCATCTCATCTCTACTCAACCAAGGAGAGTGTCTTCAAGGAGAGTTGGAGAAGAAGAACTGGAGATCCAAGGCCAACGTGACCGCGTGGATACTTCTAGAGGCGTGGCACGTGAACGGCTTCAGAACAATCTCAAAGCGAGCATGTCAAGGGTGGAATAAGTTCCCCAAAAGGTACATTTGATGCATTGTTTTATAGAAGGATTGAGAATTGATTCACACGCTTCTGCATCATGGAAATCATGGTTTCCATGGATGAACCAAGGCACAAAACCCAACATCATTTAGAGAATTAAATTGGATTCATATATTTATAGTCCCCAAAATACATTGGTAACAATGAGAAATTTTTATGCCCTGTGATGCACTAATTAATATATGAGAATAGGATATTATAAAGGATAAGACAAAATAGTTCATGAGTAAATTATTATTTAATGTTGCTCCTTAACAATAGCATTTATAAACATCTTTAAGTCATTATTAGTAAACTTAAGAGCATAATATCACTGTATTTTGATGGCCTATACTACGTACTAAATAGTTCAATTTATAATATTTATTTAATAGCCTTTAACATATCCAGTCATAATTGATGAAAATAAAATTCTAGAATTGAGGTACTATTAGGGAATTTTAATCAGAATTTGTAAGAGTAAAAATAAATATCAGTTAATTATATAATGATGCAAAATATAAAATAAATAATGAATGTTCAATTAGAGATAATAAGTGAGAGAGAGCTGGGTATGGATCAGAAGATCCATGGATACAAAAATGGAGAGGTGTAATAACATATTCAAATACAGATTTAGACAGAAAAGTCAACATAACCATCCACATGACTTTTCTACATTTACATTGACTAGTCAATCAGACTAGACCACAACAGGACATGGACCAATAAGAACAAACTTTAGGTAAGGTTTGAATCTTTACTAAATGTTAAGACCAGACTAGGACTATCAAACACTAGTTACAACCTATTCCTTTTGGAACTGAGCCACTAAATTTTGGATTAAACTATAAAAATACCCTTCAATAATTAATGTTCAATTAGGCATCAATAGTTGTCATGTGTCTATGACATGTCTGGGGTTGACATACGGCATAAATGCCTTCCTCAAAAATGATTTTAATGGGAAATATCACAAATGAGATATTTTAAATTCAAATTCCATGATGCACTACAATAAACCATAATTTAGATGAGGATATATCATTTTGAGGCTCTAACTTACACAACGATATTCATAAAATTTCCCTCACAATGCGTAAGGTAATCGGGGTTTGAATATACAAGGAGAAGGTAATAAAATAGTAAACTTAGATTGATATGTTTTTTTTTGAAAATTTCCAATATGTTTTATGTTAAAAAGTTGTAAGTATTGAATTTAATTAAACAGAACATATTTTTTTAACAAATGAAATAATATGTATTATATTTTTATTAAATTCTACTCTTGAATTTACTATGTTAAAATACCTTTTGGGAGTACTCTCATGGCTTTAGGTTATAGTGGCAAGTGGCAAAAATAACTCAACCAATAGTAATTTGCTAATGATATAATAATTTGCCAATGATTATATGAGAAAGGGTTATTATGTAGGACAATGTAGAATAATTCATGATGAATATTAATTGTTCTTATTTAATTGTTCAGCTTAACCAATAGTACTTCTAAACATTTTTTAAGTCACTAAAAAAATAACATTAGTACAGTATCATTAAACCTTATAAGCGTAATACCGTTATATTTTGATGATCTATATTATGTACTAAATAACTCAAGCCCTAATAATATTTGATAACATTTATCATATCCAGTCACAATTTATGGAAATAACCATTATACAATTGAGGAGGTACCACTTGGAATTTTTTAATCACAATATGTAAGAGTAGAAATACATATGATAAAACACATAATGATGAACATTGTAAAATGAATAATTAATGTAAAATTAAAGATAGAAAGTGAGAGAGATCTGGATATGGATCAACAGATACACAACGACAAAAATGGAGAGACATATTCCAATACAAATTTAAATAGAAAAGTTGACAAGCACTGGATAAATACTACATTTACAGCCAAATTTCTTAATAGTTTTTCCAATGTTTTGTTGGGGCCTACGATGGTCCATCAGTTCTCAGTCATCACAAGTGATTTTTAGATCAAACATTGTGCAAGGTGTTGGGTTCTAGAGGCCTTGACATGGATGAATAAATGAAAAAGATACGCAGCGGAAGACTTGAACGAATCGAACGACATCAACAAAACCATTAAAATGAGTACCTTTACATGGATCGCATCCATGATTTCTTGGACCCCGGAGTGAGATAAGTCAAGCTGCCAACGTGTGCGGCCTCCAGATGTATCCACGTGATCCTCGACATGTCGGATTTCCTACTTCTCCTTGACAAGCCCCGTTCTACCTCCGTTGGCGTCGTGCCGTTTCTATCGCATCGGGCATGGAGAGGGGGTGTGGGGAGAGTGGAGAAGAAGGGGAAGGCCCTGAACAATTCTGGCCTGGGTGAATTTCTTTCAGGGCCTTCCCCTATTTATGCAAAGTGGGTATTTTTCATAAAACCCCCCAAAACTTAAGTATATCTTCCAACGTCCAAAAGACCATTCGCGTGTGACCCTCTAGGCCCATGTATCAGTCTAGTTAACGACTCCAGCGGCCCAATAACCTTTATTGGCCTTCCAAATTAATGAACTATTACATCATATTGATTAATTAATGTGAGATCGATTTAACCCAATCGATAGGTCGAGTCTCCAACACGTGGGGTGCCAAGCTACACCTCGTGTCCTAGAAGATACAAAGGAGTGTGTATCGACTCACTCATGGAACCTGTTCATCATCGGTTACCATGTATGTATAATCCCTCATCCACTTGATGCTCCTTGGACGACTTAGGGTATGGTCAACTGTCAAATCCTAATCGGTCATCCGAGTTAGTACTGATGCATTTGGAAATCATTGGAGAACTCGTCTCTGATATTTCACTACCTTGGCCAAGGACTTCATCGCATCGTCTTCCTTGAGCTATCACATATTATATTGAGGGAGGACAATCCCATATTGACCACTCAATCATCTTCGTGAACTTCTTGATATACCCAAACTTAGATCGTTTGGAATCCCATGATTAGAGACTCATTGGCCATAGTCAAAGTACAACCGTCCATCCACAAGACGTCTTTGGTGTCTCAGGTCTAAGGACCACTTACACAACCGTGACGTGAATCGACCTGATTGACAGTTTGGTATAATACCATTCAGGGATTCGTATGGATCAATTCAGTGAACTCTTTCTACTAAAGAGCACCCACTGTCTATTCTTAGTGTCTCCACACTAATGGCTATGGGACCGGCCATACTCATCATATGAGTGAGGCTAGATAGTGATATTCTATTTCTTCATTATAAGTATCACACGTGCACTATAATGAATATGTTCTATTATTGAACATGGAACGAGATGTGGAATGTGTGATTGGCTTGACGGCCACATATATTTCCATCACAAGGTGCGTGGAATACTCTCTTAATGAAAGAATAACATATTAATATGTAAACGATTCATCCTTTGAAAATGTGCTCACTGCATACAACTTGTCGTCATCTGATTCATCTTCCCATCATCATACTCAATGACTCTTAAATGTTGTTTTTCTCACGCCAAAACCAACACTTCTAGTGACCAAAAGCTCCATTCTGCATGCATTTAGTCATGATTGTTTGAATATCACAACCGCTAGTTCTGCGGAAAATAAATGCTCAAATTAGGTGCTCATCAAACACAACCAAGAAATCTCATCCAAATGATACAAGAGATGGAAACATGAGTGCATAGACATGGCTCTGCTAAATGAATTGTGTCTGACCATCCTCCTAGAATGTGGAACCAACGTACACACTAACTCCTCTAATGGAGAAATAGCATGAATTTTATGAGAATTGTGCACATATGCCCGATGATGAATATTAGTTCCATGCTAAAGATAAAGGAAAAACAAAGGGAAATAAATCTACACACCATCCTCTAGTAGTTTAACAGCCTTGTCAATTGTCTCATCAATCACATGCAACAAAATCTTCTTCATCACTTTCAGCGCTTGGGAGGAGCCATCAAAGAAAGGATATTGCATCATTTTTCATGCTCAAATTAAGAGATGCTCTCTTGTGAACGATATCCAACACAATAATAATAGTTATAGCCTCTTCCAACAAGAGAATGTTTGTGTACTTTGTAGCTTCACCTTCATATTGTCACATGAATCTCAGACTTATAGAACTTTTGTAAATGTAAACTTTCTCATGTCTAATAAAGTGGTTTGATCATTCATTCAAACTAACAAGCTATACAGGTGATTTCACACCAAGATGAGAATCTTTGTTACAGTCACATGTTTAGATCAAATAAGAAGTTGGGTTGCATTGCAGAATGGACATAGGATTTTGACAAAATCCTCAAGAAACATTGGTGTTCTTCTTGTTCGGTTCTGGGGCTCTGATTGACTATCTAATCTTATGTTTTATGCAGATTAATGAAGATTCATTATTGATCCGTACAACTTAAGATGATCACATCACCTTATGTGGAATTAATTCCACTCTCACTTTAGTCCTAGGAAGAATACCTTCAATCCATTTATGTATCTGACCTCTAGATGTATCCACACAATTTCTTGAATGATGGATACCCTTTTCAAATTCTTTAATCCTTCATGAAGATCTAGATATAGGAGCCCCAAGCCTAGATCTAGTTGTCATGTGACCTAAAATGCGTACCCTCTTAATTATTCTTACTTTAAAAAGTGGACTTCTCATAAAACCCCTCATAATTTATGTATATCTACCAACACGGATAGATCTTGTGTGTGAACCGTTAGGCCTGTGTATCAGTCTAGTTTATGACTTCGGGGCCCCCTAAATGTCAATTATATGAATGTTAGGGCCAAATGATGTGACACTCATATAACTCAATATGATTGACATTTATGTATACTCCAATTCATATGAATCAATTCAGTTATCTATTGGTATACTACTGTCCATGCTTTAAGACCAAATAATATCTATTACTTTGCAACTATGTTGAGGATATACCACATAATTCATTCAACAACCTATTTCTTCACAATTGTAGCTTGGAACGTGTTGTGTGTTTTCTTCCACCTGGTAGGATATTTGAGTGCAATTTTCCAGTGGTTGACTATGTTGAGATCCATAAAAATCTTCAAATACTGTCATCAATGAAGGGTTGATACATGGATTGGTGTGACAAGGGTTAGAAAGTGGGTCACAACATTACCCAAAATATTTGCCAATTTTGTTAAAAATTGATTAGCTTGAATGTTTTATTTAGTATCAACTATGTCATGAACATCAGCTACATACACACCATTATCTCCATCTTTGTAAAGATGTCCACATCTATTGGAGGACACCAATTTTAAGACATGTGGATACTTCAATTAAGACTTGAATCACACACAATTGTTTTGGGGCCGCGTTTGGGATGGGAACTTAAAATGGAATCGTAACAAATCAGTAAAACCTGATGATATAACCACCTTAGCGCACATCAAATCTCAAATTTCTTAGTTTCTCAAGAAATATGTTGAGTTGTTCATATGTCTAGCCTCTAGATGTGTCCACGTGATATTCGACATGTCAAATCTCCGATTTCATCTTGATGGGCCATATTTTTATCCAGTGGTCTTTACATTGCTTAGATAACATAGAGAATGGAGGTGAACCAAAGAGCGAAGGGAGAAGAGGGATGGTCTTATAAGGTATTTTTATAAACCCTAAACTTTAATTATATACTCCGACATCCAAAATACCATTTGCATGTGACCCTATAGGTAGTCTTAATCTAGTTAACAACTCTAGTGGCCCATGAATTTTTATCAGTCAACCTAATTAATTATCCATATCCACATATAGATCAAATAATGGAGGACTAATTTATCCCATCTGATTGGTCGAGGTTTAGTATGCGGGGTCCAAGCTTCAGCTCGTGTTCTTGAATATATAAAGGAGTATAATGACTTTCTAATTATCCATATCCACAAGGAATATATAAAGGAGTATAATATATAAATATCATTGATTATCGTATATGTTTAGTTCTCCACGAGCTTCATGCTCGTAGTAAGTTTTAGGGTATGGTCAACTATCATCTGGGATATCTTTATTCTCTCTGAATATTTTGATGTCCTTTTCAATTATCCTTCAAGTAGGAATATTTAGAACACAAGCTGAAAAACTAGCATACTTCATTTTATGATCTCATCATAATTCACTAAGTTGGATCATGTTTTCATGGACTTAGTCATAAGGTTTTGCATGTGATTTATAATGAATATATTTTATTAATGAATACAGGATGACATATGGAATGTGTGATTGTCTTATCAGACAATTGTATTTCTATCAGTACATGTGATGTCTTTTGGATATGAAGTGCTCGATGCAATATCTGGTGTAATGGTTGTAACCTCCGATAAAATTTTATAATATATTATGTGGTTGGAGATAATATATAAATTTAAAATGAATGATACAAACCTTAGCCTAAAACCTCAACTCATTCAATTCCTATACCACAATCACACTCACGTTTTCACCATCATGCTTAATGACAAGGTCGTGAATGGTAAGCATTTTCCAGTACTTGTCAACCTAATGAATTTTTATGCCTCGTAGACCATAATTGTTAGCTATAGTTCTCACATTAACAGTCAAAGACACTGAGGATAAGTCAATAAGTTGCCACTTTGACAGACCATTTAGTCTTGTTGAAAGCCTATTTATGGAAGCATTTATTGACTTTGACTAAGGCAGATCCAAGGGTGAGTGAATGTCATAACGACTTATTTCCTTAAACCCTTTATTGTCAACAATAACCCCTGGATAGTCAGTTAGACAAATAAAATGAGTGATAATTAATTTTTTCTTCTCGAGTGTCATGCATCAAATGATTTTTAGTTGTGAAGTCATCCTCAGCCATACAAACCATCTCTATCATTTCTTGAGGGTCGTGTTCTAGTTCAAGTGGATTTGCTTCAGGTGGACTATCCTAAATACCTGAAAACAATGCATGGAAAAAACTAATAGGCAAGGTGTTGTCACTTGTAATTTTTTTGTGCTAACTGAATGATGCAATGTGCCAAAATAATTTTTTTACAAATATGATCAGAAATGGAATATAGAAATATCAGAATGGAAAGAAATAAGATCACATGTTATCCATCCATCATGCCTCAATGTCATGAGCATGTGACAATGGTGATGATGACAGTTAGTGCCATTTATGGCATTGAACATTGGCGTAGATGGCTTCCAAGATGACAATGGCGATGACGACACTGATGGGACATCATGTGTGAATGGATGCGGAGGTGTTTTGTCATCATTGGACGATGAGTTTAGGATGTGTATGTTATTGGTCCTTTTTGTTTCAAAATGTCATGTTTTATGCACAAGATTCTAGACATTTGAGAAAATATCAAACAATGGTGACCACCTATCTAGCGAGAAAGAGAGAAATAGCAACAGGCAATACCAGCGTCAAGGGGTGGGCAATAGTCTCTTTGAAAATGTGTCTGATGTTCTTTGGACAGGAGGGGGAATCACAAAGAGAGATTTCATGATAAACTGAGAATGATTGTCCAACATTCTCTGAGCAGGCTTCTCGACGATCGTCGTTGAGGCCATCAATGTGAATGCCAATGAGTTTTAAGGACTCCTTAGATGGATGACGCAGATGTTGATGTCAATGGGTATTGACAATGACCTTGCCACCCTGGTTTCATTGTCAGCTGTCAACGTTGATGTCATCTTCATGCGTCATCATCACCATCCAGACATGACGGGCCTAACTTGACGCTAAAAATGTAGAGGTGGCAAAAAACTACAATATTGGGCTTTCTTATAACCCAACAACTGTAGAGTAATTTTGTTCCTAAAGTTGGAATGAGCTACTAAAACACCCGTCTAGCTCACTTGAGGAACAATGCAAGTGCAGAAATGTAGACAGAGGAAAGTGGAGGAAGAGCAAAGACAATTCCAGCCCAATACCAATAGAACTTATGCCCCTGAAGTTGAGATTAAACACAAAAATATCCTTCTGGCTCACTTGAGGAGCAAATAATGCAATTGCAGAACTGCAGACAGAGGAAAGGGGAGGAAGAGCAAAGACACTTGGCTTCCCCAGCCCAATAACAATAGAGCTTCTGCCTCCCGAAGTTAAGATTAATCAAGAAAACACCCTTCTGGCTCCCTTGAGGAGCAAACAATGCAATGCAGAATTGCAGACAGAGGAAAGGGGAGGAAGATCAAAGACACTGGGCTTCTTCCCCCAGCCTAATAACAAAATAACTTCTGCCCCCCGAAGTTGAGATTAAACACGAAAATACCCTTCTGGCTCAATACAGGAACAAAACAATGCAATGAAGAAACAATACAGAGCTTCCCCCAGCCCAATAACAACAGAGCAACTGGCCCTGAAAATAGGATTAATCACGAAAATACCCTTATGGATCACTTGAGGAGCAAACAATGCAATGCAGAATTGCAGACAGAGGAAAGGGGAGGAAGATCAAAGACACTGGGCTTCTTCCCCCAGCCCAATAACAAAATAACTTCTGCCCCCCGAAGTTGAGATTAAACACGAAAATACCCTTCTGGCTCAATACAGGAAGAATACAGAGCTTCCCCCAGCCCAATAATAACAGAGCAACTACCCCTGACGTTTGGATTAATCACGAAAATACCCTTCAGGCTGACTTGACATCGAACAAGAAGGCAGTGAAGGAAGAGAAGGAAAGGGGGGAAGGAGGAGCTAGGGCAATGGCGATGGCGATGGCGAGGAAGCTGTCTCTCTCCTCGGGCCTGCTCGTCAGAAGAGCCGCTTCCATGGCGGCGCCGCCCGTGGCCGTCGCCCCCTCCGCCGGCGCCAAGGTCGCCGATCGGATCGTCAAGCTCTTCGCCATCGACTTGGACGGGAGAAAGAATGAGGTCGTCGGCCTCGCGGGCCAGACTCTGCTCAAAGCTCTCTGCAACGCGGGATTGATCGATCCGGAATCGCACCGCCTCGAAGACATCGACGCCTGTTCCGCGGAATGCGAGGTGAGAATCGCGTCGGAATGGCTCGAGAAATTGCCCCCGCCTTCCTACGAGGAGACGTACGTTTTGACGAGGGCCTCGAGATCTAGAGTTTTGAACAAACACTCCAGGCTCGGGTGCCAGATCGTGCTCACTCCCGAGCTTCGAGGTATGGTCGTCGCCATTCCCGAGCCCAAGCCCTGGGACATCCCGTAATCGCCAGATTTTGAAATCTTTCGTCTGGATCGGCGTTATTTGTGCTGCAAACGCAAACTTTCTTCTGCAATCTGCTTGGCTGTAATAAAAATGACTCTTCTTTTAATTTCCCGTTTCGAATTACGTCGGATGATGCCACATTGTTTGTTCTAGATGCTCCTTGTTCTTGTTTTTTTGGCTGTTCTTGAGTTGTTCTTCCGCAAACCCTCTCTCTATTTACAAGTTTTTAGTTGTGCAAGACTGCGTTCCTGGTTTGCTTTTTTGCTTAATTCTAGAGTTTTTCTGGAGCAATCAAATGAAGAAATACAAGGCAGGTGGCCTGTTTCTGCGAATTTCTCCATCAGGTTTGATATTTTGATTGTTATGGTGGATATTTTGAGGATCACCAAAAATCACTGCAGGAGCAGACCCCATTCTCAAAATGATGAAACCGGCTTCTATCCCTGATGATGATCTTCCTCCCTTCAACCTTGGCCAAGAGCTTCATCACATCATGGCAGTCGCCACAAATCCTCAGATTCTTCACCACCCAGATCGTCGTCCCCTTCTCCGTAGAAATCAACCCGAAGCAGACCGCGAGCCGCTCGCTATGAATCTCGAGAGCCCTCTTCTTCTCCCCTTCCCCCACGTCCTGAAGCACCGCCGCCGTCTCCGGCGAGTACCCCAACCTCTTCACCTTCTCCCCCATCTCCTCCAGCTTCCTATAAATCTCCCTCCTCCTCTTATGCCTTATATCCCCCAGCAAGAACTCATGCACCTCCCCACCCACTTCAATTGCACTGCATCCAGGCTCCTTACCCGCCCTTCGTCGTCGTCGCATCCTCGCCCTGATCTCCGCAGACTCCTCCCACAGCCCGAACGCCGCGAAGAAGTTCGCCGCCAAGACGAAGCTCCCAGACTCCACATTCTCAGCCAGAAGCTTCTCCACCATCCTTTTCCCCAGATCAAGATCTTGGTATAGCTTGCAGCCTCCCAGAATTGAGCAGTACATGATGTTGTCTGGCTTCACCTTCATTGTTTTTATGAACTTGCAGGCCTCCTGCAGCCGCCCGGCGCGGGCCAGCAGATCGACGACGCAGCCGTAGTGCTCGATCTGCGGCGCAATGCCGTGCTCGGTCTCCATGGAGCCGAAGATCTGAAGCCCGAGCTCGACGAGCCCGCCGTGGCTGCAGGCTTTGAGCACGCTGACGAACGTCGCCGGAGTCGGCTTCAGGCCTCTCACCTGCATGCCCATGAAGAGATCAACCGCGGCGGCGCTTCTGCCGTTGACGGCGAGGCCGCCGATCATGGAGTTGTACGCGATGGCGTCTCGGTCAGGCATTTCGGCGAAGACCTTCTCGGCGTCTTCCGGGCTGCCGCAGCGGCAGTACATGTCGACGAGGGCGGCGCCGAGGAAGAGGTTGAGCTGCATGGCGTGCTTGCCGACGTAGGAGTGGATCCATTTGCCGAGCTCGAAGGCGCCGAGCTGGGAGCAGGCGGAGAGGGCGCAGACGAGGGTGAGTTTGTTGGGCCGGACTCGGCGCTGCTGCATTTGCCGGAAGAATTGCAGAGCTTCGTTGGCTCTGTCGTTGCGGGCGAGGCCGTCGATCATGGCGGTCCAGCAGGCGGTGTCTCTCTCGGAGTCTTCCACGGCCTCGAAGACGGAGACTGCATCGGCTACCATCCCAAATTCAGCGTAGCAGGATATGAGGACGGTGGCGGCGACGGCGTCTCGGTTAGGCATTTCATCGAACACCTGGCGAGCGCTGGAGAAATCGCCGGATCTGGCGTAGAATTCTAGCAGTCTGTGGCAAACCGGCCGCGAAGAGGTCAGATCGGGGCCGCGCTTGAGGATTTGGCCATGGATCTGCTTCCCTTCCTGCGAGGCGGCGGCGAGAGCGCAGGCTCGGAGCGCGTGCGAGATCACGAAGGAATCCGGGGGAATTCCTTCAGCGATCATGCGCGAGTGCAAGGAGATGGCCTGGAGCGGAGATCCGGTGGAAATTCGTCCGGAAATCATCGCGGTGTAGTGATACACGTCGGGAAATTCGATCGAATTGAAGATCTTGGAGGCCAGGGCGGGGGAATTCCAGTCGTGGCAGAGCCGGAGGAGCTTGAAGACGAGGATCGAGTCGCCATAGCCGCCTGCTTTGATGATTCTGGCGTGAATCGCGGGGAAATCGTTCGATCCTTTGCATTTCTGGAGAAGATCGCCGATCTCTTCGCGAGGAAGTCGATGATGGCGGGAAGGGGCCGCTCCTGGCAAGAGCGGCGCCGCCACCGCCATGGCCACTCAAGGTAAGTTCTACACGGCCATCGCTTAGTCTGTAGATAAGTTTGAAATTTGTACACGTGGAAGCTTACCATTGGCTGTCATAGGCCGTTGGGGGTTGTTACTCTAGATTTATGTAAATGGAGATTTTACAAGGAAGAGCGAGATGGCGCTGGTTGCTTTTCATCGGCCTTCTCCTCCGGTAGGAATCTTATTAGAGGGTTGTTCTAGCGGATTTTTGAATTATGATCTGAGATTTCTCGGCAGGTTCTCTCGTTTCGTGAACTTCTACCGCAGTCGAACTTGATTTCGAGGCGGTTCTTGGCGGATTATCGCCGGGATTTGAGGATTCGGAGTTCGCGTGTAGCGATGGCGCAGGCTGGGAGCTTTGAGAAGAACAAGATTCCACACGTTTTGACCGTCGCGGGGTCTGATTCCGGCGCCGGAGCGGGGATCCAGGCAGATCTCAAGGCCTGCGGGGCGCTTGGAGTGTACTGTTCTTCGGTGATCACTGCTGTCACCGCGCAGAACACTCTCGGAGTTCAGGTCCGTTTCTAATGAACTGTTGCGCTCGCATATTCTGCTCGATTTCGGGAGTTTGCGAAGAATTTTTTGTTTGTTCTGCAGGGAATTCATACCGTTCCGGTGGATTCTGTCGAGAACCAGCTTAGATCCGTGCTTTCCGACATGGAAGTCGATGTGGTACGTCTTATCCCTTTGAGAAAATCATGCCATTAACCTACATTACTTCTCTCTGTTTGGAAACGTTGATCATAATCCTTTTCGTTCAATAAATTGTAATCCGTTATCATTCAGCTGATAATCACGATCGTCTATCATTAGTTTATTGCACCCTTGCCTGATTAGTTCTATTCAAGATTCCCCTTCTGCATTTATATCATTAGTTTCATTTTCATAAAACGATAGACATAAACAACGGTATTGAAATGTATACCCAGGGTACCAATATTTCATTTTTAGGAGTTTCTCCAATAATTTAGTTAGGTTTTAAGGAACTAATAACATGCAAAGTTGATCAAGCACGACTATATTTCGATTTATTAGGTGAAGACCGGCATGCTTCCATCCGTTGAAATAATAAAAGCTTTATGCGAGAAGCTTCGGGAATTCAGAGTAAAAGGTATGCAAAATAATAAGAATTGTTTTGTTGTATGAGCTCGTCAAATTTTCATACTTAGTTTTCCTCCATTTTCAAGGCAGCTTTAGTTGTTGATCCTGTCATGGTATCCACTAGCGGGGATGCTCTTGCCACTCCAGATACCTTGAATGCACTTCGGTAAAGCATCAATTTTTTTCATTTAATTTTTCTAGATCATTATTTCGTTCATTCGGATTATAATACTCCATGAATTCTAATGAACTGAGGGTTACCCAGTGAGGAACTTCTTCCCATGGCTGATATAGTCACACCAAATTTAAAAGAAGCCTCTGCACTTGTTGGTGGACTGTCTATAGAAACTGTAGCTGACATGTTTACAGCTGCTAGATCCATACATCAACTGGGCCCCAGGTTGGCTTTACTCTAAAAATCGCATTATTCACTGAATCAATTTATTCAGTTTTAGATGTTTTTTCCCGGAATGAACACATTTTCTTTTCGCAGAAGTATAATCGTGAAGGGAGGGCATCTGCCAGATTCTTTAGATGCCATCGACATCTTCTTTGATGGTGGATTTATTATGATCTCCGATATATTTTACTCTCTTCCTTGACTGAGAACCTTCATTATGATTTCCTCAGGTGAACAATTCCTTGAGTTGCGTGGGCAGCGATTGAAGACGCGCAATACCCATGGAACCGGTTGCACGCTGGCTTCATCCATTGCTGCAGAGCTCGCCAAAGGCTCATCAATGCATGAAGCTGTCAAGGTGTATTCTAAAATTGAAAATTTGAATTAGTTATTAATCCCATCAATGTTGATTTTTATAACCAAACTGTTACTTATTGATTTTGTAGGCGGCGAAGAACTACGTCGAGAAGGCCCTTCGCTACAGCAAGGATATCGCCATTGGAGGCGGCTCTCAAGGACCGTTTGATCACTTCTTCAAGCTCCATATCCATTCAGAATTTGGAAGGGAGAACCGAAGATTTAACCCGGATGACCTTTTCTTATACGCTGTGACGGACTCTAGGATGAACAAGAAGTGGGGCCGCTCCATCGCAGAAGCCGTGGAAGCTGTTATAGAAGGAGGAGCCACCATGGTTCAGCTCAGGTCAATTCTGAATTAAACTTCAATCCTTGTAATACAAAACTTCAAATTGCGTAATTTGTGATAATGAAAAGCACAGAGAGAAGGAAGCAGAGACGGGGGCGTTTGTGGAGGCGGCGGCGGCGTGCGCAGAAGTTTGCCGGCGGCGGGGAGTCCCTCTCCTGATCAATGACCGCGTCGATGTGGCTCTTGCCTGCGGTGCGGATGGCGTTCATGTCGGCCAATCAGACATGCCCGCTCACGCCGCCCGTGCTCTACTCGGGCAGGAGAAGATCATCGGCGTCTCCTGCAAGACACCAGCACAGGCGGCAGCAGCGCTTGCCGGTGGCGCGGACTACATCGGCTGCGGCGGTGTTTTCCCCACCAACACCAAGGCCAGTAACATCACCATCGGCCTCGATGGGCTGAGATATGTCTGTGCCACGTCGGGCCTCCCTGTCGTCGCTATTGGAGGGATCGGCCCCGGCAATGCTTCCGCAGTCTTGGGTCTTTCTCTGCCTAACCTCAGAGGGGTAGCCGTTGTGTCTGCCCTCTTTGACCAGGAATCCATCGTCCACGAGACCCGGAAGCTGAAGTCTCTTCTTACCTCGGTCAACGCACGCTCCCGTTGACAGGTACGACTTTCATCACAAGAGATCTCTCTTTTTTTATAAAGATATGTGGAACCCATATTTTCCTAATTCGAAAATTCTAGCAAAGTCGAAAGAGTTTCATCACGCATACAAGCTTAAATCAGAGGAAAACCAACATCAGAGAAGATGACATCCTCAAGCCGCTTGCGAGGGTCAGTATTGCCCCTGCCCCTGCATATTAGAAAAAAAAGAGTAAATGGGGCACTGAAATTTCCAATTATTAGATGAAAATATTACCTGATTCCGGCCGTTGTCCCAATTACCCCCCGGAGGCGGGGGACCTTGGTAGCCCTGCATTTGTTTCTAAGTGTTAGAGAAAATGTTATAGAAAATAATCAAACCAAAAATTTTTCCAAAAATTAGAAAAAAATCTAGATTACCTGATTCCTGTTGTCCCAGTTGCCACCCGGAGGCGGAGGGGGACCTTGATTGCCCTGCAGTTTATTCACCATAGTTTAGATGAAATGTCTAGAAACAGTAAGGCCCAAGATTCTCCAATTATATTGGAAGAAATCTAGTTTACCTGGTTTCGGCCGCCCCAGCCACCTGGCCCGGGAGGAGGCGGCAGCGGAGGGGACGGGGGTCCTTGGTAGCCCTGCATTTTATTCACAAATACTTACACAAAATATAATCTAGAAAGAAATGGCACCAAAGTCTTCAATTATTTGCAAGAAGTTGAGTTTACCTGATTCCGGCCGTCCCAGCCACCATGTCCCGGAGGAGGCGGCGGCGGCGGCGGGGGAGGGCCTTGGTAGCCCTGGCCTTGTCCAGGCCCCTGCTGCTGATAACCCCCGCCATAGCCGGGACCCATGTCTTGTCCCTGCGGAAATCGCCCGTCTCTCCCTCCTTCTCCAGGCCCATATCCCCTTCTTTCTGGAGCGCCGTAATTGGGCTGCTGCGGCGGCGGGCCCTGTGGCTGCCGGTCGAACCTCGGCCTGTCGTAGCTCCTGTTTCGGTCCCCGTATCTTCCCTGCCTACCGTACTGCACCGGCGGCGGCCTCGGCGTTATCACCCCGTTGTCGTACTTGTCCCCTGATTCCAACACCCAGTTTGGAAAAAAAATAATTGATCAATCGGTAGAAATTACGTGAGTTTGATGCATGGTTGTGGAATCATCTTTCCAATTGAGCATGATATGGCAACGGCTATATAGCCGGTTGCCAAGTATATAGTGCAGGGATACGGACGGGACGATTTTTTCATCCCGGGACAAAAAAGTCGTCCCATCCGAGGATTTGGACGAATTTCGGGACGAAAATTCGTCCCAGGGACCACCAGAACGGTTTTCATCCCCTGGCACGAAAAAACCGTCCGTCTGGAGGTCTCGAATAATGGACGGACGAATCTGGAAGGAAAACCACCAGATTCACATGGCCTCGCAATAACAATTTGCATCAAAGTCCCTGTATTTTTACGTGCGTGCAAATGGACGCCACTGAGAAATAATTGTACACATGTCCCTTTGAGTTCTATCTGCTCAGTAATTCCCTAAAAAACTTGAAAAAATCTATATTAATATATTAAAAATATAAAATGGGTTTTTTTCATCCGGGACAAATTTTGGGACGAAAATTTGTCCCAGGAGGACTGGACGGGACGAAAAACCGTCCTGGTATGACAGGACGGGACGGTTTTTTATCGTTGGACGAAAAACCGTCCCGTCCTGCGTCCCTGAACTTACTCTGGAAGTCAGACGGGACGGAATTCGTCCCGTCCCGTCCATCGTCCACGTCCGGGACGATCTGGAACTATAGCCAAGTAAACTATGAATTACCCAGAACAAATATCAAGTATGGGCAAAGCTTATGAAGATTTTACTGGATCAACCATAAGTTTTACAGTTGTTGGAAGTTGGAGAGGGAAGATTACACACCTCCGTACTCTTTGTTCACCGGATCGATGTAAGAATCAGGCAGAATGAAAACAACTCCGGGTAGGCCTGCGTGATTCCAAAGTAAAAAAAATAATCTGAATCTATGAACAATGAACAGTTCAGAGGAGAACAATGAGAAGAAGATTAAATGAAGAGAATGAACGACGTGCCTCTGAATTTCTCAGACATTTCTTCAGTCATCACCGCCTGGAAACCGGTGTATGTCGTTGTACTGCAGGCGTACATTCGTTTCTTCGCCTCCTCGACGCTGCCATCAATAGTGGACGAGATTAGGATCAAGATCTTAAGTAATAAGAGAATAATCAGAACAAATCTTAACGGAGACAATTCACATGTGATCCGCGAAATGATGATCAAACAATCGAAATAATAGATTAACAATAAACCAATCGACGGCAACTATCGATGATTAAATTTCTTTTGGCGTAGAAAATAAATCAATGAAAGAAGCTCCGATGGTAGGATTCTCAGATTTGCAATTCATAGAAAGAGATGATTAGAGATCTATTTAACCGATCATAGAGTGAAAGAATGACAACAAAATCGATCAGTACCAAATTGAATGCTCTAAGATCGATCGCAAATTCAAATCGAATAAAGACCGACGATCGTCAGGGGATCTATTTAACCGATCATAGAGTGAAAGAATGACAACAAAATCGAAAAATCGAATGCTCGAAGATCGATCACAAATTCAAATCGAATAAAGGCCGACGATCGCCAGAAGCTGGCAAGGAAATAATCTCTGAAAGCCGAACATACAGCGACGAATCATCAAAGAAGAAGACACAAATTAAAAATTACCTTCCGACGACCTTGGCCAAAGTCTGAACATAGGTCTCGACCATCTCCTCAGGCGTAGGCTTAGGGTCCTTGGGAAACTCCATGGTGATGAGCCAGTGGTTGTAGTCGCAACCTTCGAAGAGGATTTCGTCGGGATCAATCTTCCGATCATCGTCCGCCATACGGCGATCGAGCAAATGCGCCGAGGTTCGGAATCCGAAGAATTGAGTCGCGTGAATCGGCCGCGCGATCTGATTCGGAGGAGGCGACAAGAACTGATCGAAGGAAGGAGGACTGAGCCTTGCTGAGGCAGTGATGGGACGAGGTCCGAGAATCGAGGAGGTGATCGCCAGAGCTCTCCGAAGGCGGAGAGAAGAGATCGCCATGGCTGGACAACAGTAAGCTCGACAGTGGTAGGGTTTTTGGAGGAAGAGGGAGGGGGGTTAAATACTATCCGTTTTATATATTTACTGTTGATGCACTCTTCAATAGGGTTTCTTCAAATAAAAGTAAAGAAAGATTTACAAAAAAATTAACCATTTTTTCTCGATTATTATATGATTCTTTCTTAACTTTAGTACATATTCTGTCTTAACTTTCATATATAAATAAAATAATATATAGAAAGAAAAAGACCATAAATTACTTGTCCGGGCACGGTCCTGGTTTTTAGCAAAGACCTAAACATTACCTAAAGTTAGTACCAGTTCAGGTCTGTTCTTGTTCGGTCCCCGTCTGTTGGACCTTTGGGCCTAAACCTGCTCACCAACCGGTCCACCGTCAAATGGAAGACCTACAGTCTGGGTGCAGTCTGACAGGTTCCTCGGTCCTAAATGTCCAACCCTATTCTTCTGGTATATTTTATTTTGAAGACAATAATTTGCCCCCATAAAGTCAGAACCTGCGGTTTAATTCTTTCTTTTCTTCTCTACTGGATAGTTAGACAATAATTTGCCCCATAAAGTCAGAACCTGTGGTTTAATTCTTTCTTTTCTTCTCTACTAGTAAGTCTAGAGTGAGAAGATATTGTTTACATGTTTTCTACAGAAAATGATATGATAAAAGTTTCGTAATAACTTGTAAATTATTTTTTAGGACACAATGGTAGTTGTGTGTGTTAGAGATGTAGAAGGGATGTATGAGTTCACCTTGAAAATATATGAGGCAATACTTTCTTTATTTAAATACGTGCTTTTAGGTTTGAATCAACATGGTTGATAGTTAAGGATAAAGCCATCCATTAGTCACCTTTGGTCCAATATACATATAACCCATCCATAAGGGCTTTACAATAAAATATATTATTACTCTTCTCACCTTTATAAGAAAATAAAAATCAATAGTTATGAACAAAAATAAAAACCAAAATATATAAACTAGTAAATGATCCACAAGATGTAGAAAAAGTAAAAATATTTGTATTATCGCAAGACACAATGAATAGAGTAAATAATAAATTAGAAATTAATACTTTAAATGCATAACTAACAAAGCTGTGGGTGAAAAAAGATGTATTTGATTAATTTATATGTTTGTGGATAAGGAGAAATAATCAAAGTGTTGATAAGGTATATGTGTTGAATAATTTGTCTAGAATTTTTTAATCTTAAGGGAAAGGAGAATTTATCTCAAACCATCAAAATTTTATCTAAAAGAAACACTATATTTTTTCCTTTTCTCCTTCCATATTTAATAATAAGTTGTATTTTATAGAAATATAAGTAGCCGACAAGCCAATTACAGATTATATATCTTGTTCAATACATTGATTACATTCAAAAGGAATGTGTATAATTAATATCCATAAATGCATGTAATGTCTAAGAGAATTATGACGAGATAATGATACAGTGATCACTTGTCTTTAAATATGTATCCTAAATATTTATATTTGAATGATGCTCTAGAAGAATGTCAAAAAATCCTGAGAAGTAACACAATATAGTCTAATTCACATGATAATAATTGCTGATAATGTATCCATTAGTGTGGAGACTCCAACGATATATATAGTGGGTGTAATGAAGTCATTAGCCAAGGTGGTGGAATGTGGGAGAAGAGCTATGCGATAAATGTACATGCGACTAGAAGTTCATGGTAACCAATGTTGATAAGGTTCCGTGAGATGAGTTAACATACTCATTTGTATCTACTAGAGCATGATGTATAGCTTGGAACCCCATGGGCTGGGAACTTAACCTATAAATTGGGTTGAATCAATCCTTGATTAATCAATGTATATGTTGATAAGATAATTAATAACCTAATCAATAAAGGCTATCAGTCACTGGATACGTTGAAACATATTTTAATCCAAATTCATTAATTCTGAGAAAATTTCTTCATCTATTTCCTCACAAGTTTCATCAAGGAAGTGGGTTACACATCATTTTGAAACTTAAATGTATTTTTTAAACTTTAAGCTTTAATATCGTGATATTGTACCTTTTAAATTTTATTGTGTAATTCATGTTTTTTATAATGTAGACATTTAATTTTATTGAAATTTAAGAAATATTTATAATTTGAATTTATCTTCCAAGTTTTATTTTTCCTCAAATGAAGAGATACAAATCTACCATTGAACTCTTAAACTTGTTTCTGTATAAATTGTTTCCATAAAATTTACATGGTTAAATGAATTAATAATATGATGACAGTTGTTATCAAACTTTTGTGTGCAACTAGAAGTTCAAGTTGTTTAATATTCGGCGCGGTCATCCTAGTAAATGTATAAATTGTATATTTGGCGGTATGGACGTGACAGGTGTACTTGCTCAAGAAATGATGAGGTGAGGGTAAGGCAACAAGGCAATCATGAAAAGTGGTATAATGAAACTGTAGAATAATGCAAACACTAAGTCAAATGAGTGGAGTAAAAGCAAAGTCAAATGCCATTAGGTGCAGGGGATTTCTAGTTCATGTTTAATTCAGTTGATTAATCTATCATTTTAAGGGAACTATATCATACCTTGGATGATCAAATCTACACAAATGATTTTATGAGGATGGCCACTAGCTAGGGATGAAATGACGAAAGACCAGACAGATATGTTTTTTTTTTGTGATATATGTATTGTAATATATTTAAAAATGTCCATGCATGTTTTGGGTTATATAGATGTTGTAGATGATCCCGAATTGATTCATGATAAGCCTAAAATTTGCGGTGTTTTAATCCCTAATTTGTCGTTGTTTTCTTAGGCTTATGCAATAAAATTTGTAATTCCTTCCTCAATTAAGATTTTAGTATAATGCTGAGTAAGGAGTCGAACCCTAGAGAGGCAGTTTTGCAAGAAATTCTGATTGACTTAGTGAAATTGAGAAGGTTTTAGTTTAAAACACTAGAAGAGAGAGAAAGTTAAGGAAGTTTATGGAGTTTTTATGATTCAGGTATTAAAATGATGGAATTTTTGGATGAATTTTTGTGTGGAAGTTTGAATTGATGAGAATTGAAGAACTGTAACTTGAATTTTTTGAATTCTAGAGAGAGAAAGTGAAGTTTAACCTAGAGAGAGAAAGTGCATGAAATTTGGGGATTTTTTGCCCTAACAGTCAGATCTGTCAAAATTGACAGATCTAAATGATAGGAATTGTTGAAATATGATGAAATCTAACTTCTAGGATAGAATTTTTGGCTCCTAAACAGAGATCCTATGCTTCTCCCTCAAAATCAATGATTCTAGGGCATATATCTTTCGCCTATGCCTTGGCGTGTTAGAACGTCTAAAAATCACAGATCTGAGAGGTGTGAAGACTTACAAGACTCTGGAGAGGCTCCAATCCGAATTTGAACTGCTGAATCAAGCTGTGTCCTCCTGGCCAATTGTATTGGAGCTCAAAACAAAGTTCAAATTTCGCCACCTTCCTGAGCCCAATTTATAGTGTTCTTGGCTCAGAAAGGTGGTTACGAATATTACAAACAAACCCTGAAAATTTCAGGTCATTTGGAAATCAGGATGAAAAGTTATGAATTTTTGAAGTTTTTATGCTTGATTTTCTCTCTCCTCTGGTCGAACGGTTAGAGAATCCACGTGGCGCGCTCCGATTGGCTGCACGTTTTTTTTCTTTTCTCAAGCGCTAAAGCGCCAAAATTCGCCACGTACCCCCCTGTGTAACAGAATGCATACAGCGCATGGTGAGTTTAATTCGCACGTAATATATGAGTACAAAGCGCTCAATGCCTCCAATTGCGCCACGTACCCCTCTGTGCGTGGCGCGCACCGCGCTACGCACAGAGGGAGAAAATGATTTTTTTAATTCAAAAAAAAAAACCTATTTACTCCGCTTTGTAACAGTAACCGGCGACGTGGCCTTCTGCGGAAGTGCCACGTACCCCTGGAAAATCAAAGAAAAACCATAGAAATCGCCTGGAAAATTGTAAAAAACCCCTCGCGGTTTAAAAAATCAAAAAATTGCCCTTAAAACAATAAAAATTTGATATTTACGCCTGTGATGAATAAAAAAGGTCCGAGAATGATTTTTTTTATGAAATAAATTTCATTTCTTGCTCTAAATCATTCCAGAAAATTCTAAAAAAATGTGAAAAAATCAGAAAAATTATAAGAATATATTTTCAACTGAAATAAATTCATTTGAAAATATATTTTGACTTTAAAAATCATTTTTCCATAAAAATAAAATCAGAAAATTGTGCATAATTAACTAAAAATTCATAAAATTGTAAAAAATCAACTTTTTTGGAAATTGCTTATACTTTCATAATGATAACATGCAATATTAATGTTTTAGGTGAAAATTTCTTATAAATTCCATGATTTTGCATGATAAAATTGCATGTTATCAATTCACGAGACAGAATAAAACTAAGAAAAAAGATATGTTGTCGGTCTTATCACCTAGCGTGAGTTGAATATGTTGTCGATCTTGGGTTCCATGATTGAGTCTCTTTGAGCCTCATATTTCCTTCCTTTAGGCATACCCACGCAATACTCACTACATAGATGGACCATACAAGCTACGAGTAAAAACACATTGATGATCTTATCACCTTGTGTAAAATAGTCAAATCTGCAAGTATTAGGTTCCTTGACTGAGTCGCTTGAGTCATTCAAAACTGATGCCTCTAGATATACACAGTCTTATGTAGGACCTCCTTGTCTCTTCATGCATATGGTCTCCAAATATTTGAGTTGATTTTCTTATCATGTGACTCAAGTAAGTAAGGAGACTTGCATGCGTATCTCTAAAATGTAGCTTTCTTCCTTTCATACTTGATTCATATTTTATATAAAATCCTTTGATACCTAATGACACTATAGACCCATGTATAAATTTAGTCAATAAGACTTTAAAGACCAATAAATTTAATGGTCCAAATTGTAACCTGAATCAACCTGATCGATAGCAAGGTATGATACCATTTAGGTGTTTATACAAGCAAGCACTATCTATCCTTTATGTGTTTGCAATACTCATCATATGAATGGGAATGGATAGTGCTATTATATTCAGATACCTATACATCCTTATTAAATATCATTTGAATAGGATAATTAGCTAGAAGTTTATATGCTAGTGATCATAGTGTAATGATACCATAATAATTTATTTTTTCATTAAGGGTATTCATAAACTTATATCAACATTACACGAAAAATAAATGATGATTTATTTTAATTAAAAGATACATAATATTTGATTGGCTTCTAGGCCACACAAATCTATCAAGAACAAGGTTTATCACTAAATGAACTATGGTGGGCTCGTATAGCTTCACCAAACTCAGTTAAAATACAAATAAGAATTTTTTTTGCAAATAGACTTCAAGTGTATTTGATGAATCAAATAGTAGGTGCTAAATGACATACTTGATTGAACTGTGTAATGAGTATAAATATTTAAATTTATCATTTAAACATTGTTTAGCACTTAATTCATGAAGTTGGCCTAAATTAGTAATTGAGTATTTATAAGTATTCTTTTAGACTAACCCGCTTGACTCAGAGTCAAGTGGAATGAATCTCACTTCTTTTTTAGAGTTTTCGACATTTTCAGGTTTAGGTCTCATTTGAGGGTTATTGGGATAAGGAAAAGAGGTTCAAGAAGGCCCAACATCGTTCAGAGCTCCAGGAGTGGCCCAGAGTTACAGCTTGCATGACTTTAATGAGCCTTTAATCTCATTAAGGCCAACTCTTCAAAAAAAGGCAAGCCAAGTGAGCGACCATAATAAGGAGAAATCAGAGGATTCAAACCTGATTAGAGGACATCTCTTCACAAGGATTGTGGCTGCAGAAAAGATCTGGACCATTCAATGCCTTGGGAGATCCAAGGGTAATCAATTCTCTCTCCTCCCTATATAAACCCCGCACAATGCAATGTAATACTCACTCTTATTTCAATCCAAATCCAAGATTTAGTGGCCTGTGTGAAATTTTTCTTGACTCCTCTTACCTTCAGTGAGAGTTGGGTAGATCAGTGGCGTTCCAAAGCAAGAGTTGCTGGAGAAGTGGAAGAGTCTTGATCACCTTGGGCCTTAGTGGGTGTGGCAAAGAGGTTCAATCACTATTTCTTCCCCTCATCCCTATTTGTTCACCTTTGTCTGCAGGTTAGTCTCGGATCAGCTAGCCAACATCCAGACGGTTCCAACGCCTCCAACATCCATAAAGTTAAATTTATTTTATTTTAACTTATTTTATTTTTATTTTATTTTATTTTAAATTTAAAATAATTCCCTAAAAATCTTGAAAATTCCCAAAAATCATACTTTGTCTAATATTTCCTTCTAGGATTAATTTTCATATATATAAATTTCTTAATTATAATTTTAGTAAATCTTGTTACTTTGCTTTATAGGTAATAAATTATAAGTATAAAATAAACTCATACAAATGTACCAAAAAATATTTTAAACTAAAAATTCACTAACTATTACTTTTCTCTCTTAGGATCGATCCTTACTCTCCTAGGCTAGTAAGGTTTATAAATATTGTTGTTTAAATTCAGATTACCTAAACAACTATAATTAGTGATTACTTTATCACTAATAAACTCCAAAATATGAGTTATCAACTGGCGTCGTTGCCGAGGAGCAAGGTGTTAGTGAATTTATCATTTCACATTTAAGTTCATCTCATTTTTTTTTTGTTAAGGGTGACTATCACCCTTAACCCAATTACTAACCTTCTTTTTACCTTATGGTTTTGACAAGAGCTCAAGGATCATCCAAAGCAGTCAACGAAGACCCTGCAACACTACAACTTGAACAATATCCCGATTCTCTTTTTCTCAATTATTTCCTCGAGTCAACTTTTATATCTCATATGTCATGCATCTCAATTAAATATCAAGAAGGTATGAGAATAAATTCACTTGACTCTATAAGCAAAGAGGGGTTACTCTTAAAAAATCAAAACAAACACATAAAAAAAGACAATTAAAGACTTTCATAATGTTTACAATATTCATTTATTAAAATAAAATTATGATTTATTCATTTTCTTTATATTTTCCAAGTGATAGGATAAAATGACTTAGCACATAATTATCATGAACTATTTAATGTTATCATGATCATAGCCCCATTACCTTAAAGAACATGTTGTTATGCATCTAATGTGCAAACAACATGTTTTTATTTATTAGGTTAAGTTTATCCATGTTTGATTCATAATAGGCAATATCAAATTACCTAATTTTGAAGTTCACAAAGTAGTTTGTAGGAGTATTGGAGTAATAAATGATGTTTTCTTGAGGGTGTAGGGTTACATGTGCAAGGTTCTTGTGCTAAGATATGTATTAATATGTGCATTAGTAAGGATTTTTTCAAAGCATTGATCACTGTATAGTTTCTCTTTTTGGGGTATGGTTGAGGAACCCCTTCAAACCACCGCCCTGTCTCCTCTATATATATGCCATATCGGATGGGATATGGTGGAAAGATCAATGCGGATCAAGACAACACCATCTGGTACTAGGAATTGAATGCAAAAAAAAGAAAATTAATTCCAAAGCAGACATCATCAATACTGCTAGAATTTGGGCAAGTGGGGCCTCGCAGCATCACTTTAAAGGAACAAACCATTATTAGATCTTATTTTGCACAAGAGGATGTGAGCATATACAGTCATTGTATTGTTCTGCTCCTGTTGAGTGGTGCTAAATTTTTATATTTATTCTCCTAAAAGTCAGCTTCCATATCAAGCAGTTCATAAACAATAACTTATGTTGAATATTTCCTTCTTAAGCTTTGATTTATGCAGTAATTAATAACACTTTCCTTAGTACAGGGTCTAATACATAGGGAGCAGGTAATGAGAGATACAATTTTGGTCAATAGATATATTTTAAAGATGTTTTCTTAGAATTACATGAAACTAAAGAGAAGAAAACTATTGAAAGCCATTTAAATATCCATACTAATTATTTTAAATACAATTAACTGATTTAATATGATTTCAAGGAAATTTTCAAGAAGTTTTAGAGAAAAAAATGAATTTCAAATGTGTTAGTAGCTTTTTTAGGTGCTTTGTCAGTGCCAGATGGTGGGGGGAAGCCATGGGCATGTAGATACATGTGAAAACATGCAGAGTATGTATAAGCGGCGGTTGCTCTGGTCCATAGTCATTTGATTGGCCAACCAGACTGGTTTGGCGCTGGTTTGACTGATTTGACTCGGTGTTGTCTGTGTTAATCCAGTCAGATCTGCTATTTTTCTGATCCCAACCAGTTAGTTCATCTTGTGACCAAGTACATGAATAGCTGAAAGGATTTTGGGTCAGCCGAGTAACGGCTAGCTATGGTGAATATTGGAGATTTGCGGTGCCCTAGTTTTGGCATAGAATATAATAGAAGGGGAATTTTTATAATAAGTGAATAATACATGTGAAAACCAAGAAATAAATAGTGAATAACACATTTACACATCCAAAATAAGTAGCAAAAATCAAGTACACAATCAAAGGTTTATTGACTTAATGTTATGTTATCACAAATTCCCACACAACTTCAATTTATGAATCACATCAATGTATATGTAATTGGTTATTACATATGTATATGTATTTTTAGTCATTACTAGAGACTGCACCCATAATGTTTAGTTCAAAACATTGTGATACATTTATAAACCGACATAAAATTCTTGCTCAATTCCTCCTTATTTGTACTTAATTATGATGTTCAAAATTATATCAGTATAAATTAAATAGCATTTATATATTTTTAAAAATATTTTGTCCCTAAATTTTTTTTCAAAATGATTATTTTTTGGCATCAGATAAAATATGATACTAATTCCACAATGCATGCCATTTTCCTTCAGGGTTTTACATTAGTGAAGATTAAGAATAAGTACATATTAGTAAAATGCCTAAATTTTTCTTTGAGGAATGTTCAAATTGGGTTATGCTATCCCAACCATCATTCAATGGGTTTAACTCATATCACACATGTTTATTCAGATTAAGGACTATGGATGTGAAGATAATCAACTTCAAATGGTTGAAACTATGAATTAGATTACTATCTTCATGTTTATAAAGACATGTAATTTTTGACAATCTGGCCGACGGGGTCATATCATTGAGTTAGGGATAGAAATTTGTATTCCATGTTCATACCCAAGCTCTCTGTCTTTGGTCAAATATTTTTCTTAATTGGACATCAACTGGGAAGTGAAACAAGATGGCCAACATGGAAATATCAACCTATCTTTAATATCTATATCCAAAATATTGGTTTAATTTATAGAGCTTAAATATAGAATTTTTTTTAAAAATACTTATAATATTTTAAATAAAATTAAATATAGAGTAACTATGAATTAGAAGTTAAATTAATTATCAGTTTTACCTTCTATGGCTTATGAAATGAATGTCAAAGTTGTAGTTATGCCAATTCAAAATTGAGTCAGTTATTGTGCATAACGTTCTCTCTCATACTAAATATATTTGAATGTTGGTTTTTTTAAAATTATAGACTCGGCCCTTTTATTTTTGAAGTCTATATAGGCTGATCGATCCCTGATTTCAAATTACCATTTGTCTCTCTCTCTCTTGGTGAAAAATTCCACTACAAAGAGTACGCATAAGATCTAGCCTTCAGGAGAAATATTTTCTAAAATCGTCATAAAGCATTCAACATAAAGTTTTTTTTCTAACATCATCCCAGATCCATAGGATTTAAAATCATGCCTTTTGGTGCAGTTTTGACGAATTTACAAGGAGAAAATATTGTGCCTCATAATTCACACAACCAGTGACCTTGGTTGGAAGATCATTGTTTGAAAACTTTTGAGAATTATTTTTGATTTTTTATTAAATATAGGTTATATCTAAAATCCATAAAAATCCATAGGATCTAGAATCATACCATTTGATGCATTATAACAATTTACAAACAATACTATGACTTCACATTTACACTTTATTTCTAACATTAAGGCGAAGACATATCATATAGAATTGTATCATTTGACATAGTAATGAAACTGTTACAGGGGAATAAATTAGAGCATTGGATAGTCATGGAGAAAAATAAGTAGCCAACGTGAGGAATGATTTATGATATATTCACTAAAAAATCATCACAAAATTATTTTTTGGTCATTATAAAAGGCTCTCATGATTCCATGTGTAGTCCATCCAAAAAAAATTGTCCAATATTTTCAAAGTTACATGCAAAAGAGGAGGAAACATCCACAAATGCTCCAATGAGATCCCAAATGAAAAATCTTAATTTTTGCAAGTCTTGAATTGTTGCTGAACTGGATATTGGGAAAGAATAAATATACATCTCTATAGAAGAAATGATATAGGTAAAAATAAGTAAGAAAATAATCAGGAGACATGTAAAAGTAAGGTATATCAAAACATCTTGTTATAATTTATTAATTATTCAGATTATTTTTCATTGAGATATATTCACTAGTTAATTCGTATTGACTACCCTTGAAAAAATCAAAATTTGAAAATATAGTTACTTCGTATTCGTATTCATATTCAAATTTGAAATTTGAAAATCAAAATTCGTATTCACTTGTTAATTCGTATTCTGCATATCTTTGACTATTTGGAATAACAAAATATATTGACTTCAGTGGATCATACTAGACTTTGGGGCCAACTAGGTGAAGGCTTTAGGAACTAAAGTAAAGAAGGCTTTCTTTTCTTCAGCCTTAGTTCCAAGTGGTTTGACTGGGGTGTTCACACAAACTTGGTTAGCGTTTATCATCACCTCAGTCTGGATACCATTAAGGACTAACCTAATATGTATAAAAAAATTATCCAGTCTATCCTATCATCTACCTCATTTCCTCGATAGGCAGAACACATTTTGATTAGTTAACTAGATTAAAGTGAACAAATTTTAAAGCACCTAATTCACCTTCTCCCCCCTTCTTAGGCCATCACGTATCCACTTAAACTAAAAGTTATATTTCCAAATTCTTCAACAATTGACAGTACAAGATGACACTTACATATGGAATAAATCAAAATAAACCTTTAAAACTAAAAGAGAAATCAATCGATTATCAAATTATCCTTTTTAGAGTCACTTAAATTAAAAATACATGCAATCATCGGTTCACTGGCCTCCCTTGCCTTTTTCTCAATCATTACTCCTAAAGATCCATGAATATCTTCTTACCAACCTAATAACATCAAGTGGGGAGGCAACTCAAGAAAAAGGGGGAACCTAAGAATAAACTTCAATGGGTATGTCTCATTTATAAATTTGGTTCCTTTCTACTTCAATAGATTTTTTTCATAAAATCCTACAAGAGTGCATGCAATCTTGTAGGACAATGTACCTAGGATCATATCATATGACTCAAATAAGTTGAATAACTCTTTATTGGCTAGCCTGATTAATTTAATATGTTTGACTATGAATTGATTTTTCATGAATAGATTTAACCTAATAAATAAGTCGAGTCACAAACATGTGAAGTGCCAAGTTACATTGTATACTCCAAAATATAAAAGGGGTTTATCAATTATTTCATGGTGCCTTCCTGCCATTAACAACACTACTAGAAAAACATAGAAAAAAATATTTCTTTGAACCTCAACTATCAAAACCTAATCTCTCATTTTAGATAGGACTATGGATTAGGATATTAGCAGAGAAAGCCTCTTATATTCTCACTACTTCAGTCAAGGATTCAATTATATCATCTTCCTCAAGTTTTTTCCTCTTATACTAAGTTGAGACGACAGCATATTGTCCACAAAATCATGTATTTAAATATTTTCAAGCATTTGATACAAAGTATTTGAAATCTTATGACGTTAGACTCGTAGGTCATAGGTCCCAACTCTTAATATCCATCAACTCGTAGGTCCCAACTCTAAGGAAGGCTTACACACTCCCTAGAGGATCTAGATCCTAACCATTTACATGGTTGATGGATAGTATGTGGTTGTCATGTCAATCCCACCAATAACATCTATACACATAATATCCATCAATCCTAACCGTTTTATTATTATTATTATTATTCATGTGCGAATACATACACCTACTGCGTTATAATGAGTTCATAATACATTGATTACTAATATTTAAATACTTATTATGAATATGCATATCCGATGGATTATCAAGATGGAGATCAAATTGTCTTAATAGAATAGCACTATATGATCCTACTTATGTGATAATTATGGCTGATCTAGTTGTTGTTAGTGTGTAAACACTAAGAGCAAATGGTGGGTGTTCTTTAGATAAAGAGTTCGCTGAATTGATCTGTATAAATCCCTGAATTGTATTTTACCTAAATCTCAATCATGTCAATTCATGTCATAGTCGTATAAGGAATTCACTAACTTGAGCCTCCAAGGATATCTCGTGGATGAACGGCTATGTTTTGACAATAACCTATAATTCTCTAATCATGGGATTCAACATAGTATAAGTTCGGATGTAGTAAGAGGTACATGGCGGTGATTGAGTGATCAAGACAGGATCGTCCACATCGATATAGGAGGAGAGTGAATCAATGAAGAAAATATAATCAAATCCCTAGCCAGGGTAGTGAGGATATTAAAGAAGGTATTCTCCAATGATCCATGTGAGTATCATTACTACCAAAATGACAAATTAGGGTTTGATGATTAACCATACCCTAAGTTGTTTAGGAATCACAAGCAGACAAAGGATTATACATATACAGTAATCAGTAACAGTAAAAGATCCATGAGAGAGCTTGAACACTTCAATATTTTTAGAGCATGAGGTGTAGCTTGGCATCCCACGGAGTGGAAAACTTAACCTATTCCTTAGGTTAAATTAATCCTTGGATAATTAATCTATATGTTGATATAATTAATTAATAAATTTGGCTAATATTTGTTAGTGGGTCATAGAAGTTATCAACTTGAATGATACATAGGCCTAAGGGTCACACACATAATATTATAGGGGCATTGGGAAGTTTAAGTAAACATCCTCAGAAACCTGTTATATATAATATCTAGATGAATATATATATATTTAATCAAAGTCCATTTATAATGAGAAACTAGAAGTGGAGATTTTTCTGAATTATGGTATATATGTTGAATTAATGTAACTATTTTGAATATGGAGATTTTTAGAACATATTATATCATTTAATTGACCTATTGACTCCATAAATAGGAGGACAGAGAAAAATTCGTAGAGAGCATTCCCACATATGAATTCCAGGATTTTCCCCATTTACATTGATACAAATCCTAAATTTAACCATATAAATGTTAATTATATCAAATGGTTTAAAATTAAGAGTCACGTACTTTGGATTAGATATAACATTAAGCATAACGGTTAGTATAACATTAGCCCAACATACTATGTCATATTGGGGGAAACTGTTGTTGGGTTCTAGTGCCATGGATTTGTGCCATGTTTGATATCATACTGGGGGACTTTGTTGAACCTTGGAAAAGTCCACAATAAGCTCCTACCCTATGGAAAATCTTCTTAGAGTGTACACTACCATTTAAAAAATGTTCATAAATTTCATGCTACTTCGTACAAAAGTTCACTATAATTTACCCTAGCACACAAAATAAAACAATGCTCATACTTTCCCAACAAACTAGAGTTTGAATTTTTTTGTAGTTATTAAATGATAGATTGAAGATGAATAGGATAAAAGTGTCCATTTCTTTCTACATGTTTGAAATTTTTTTCGTTAAATAATCTCTACTTTGAAAGCCATGTTCTGCCTTCGGTAACTTTATAATCATATTCTCTATGATGACTTAAAAATGTTTATGGTGCTGTGCAAGTACATAAGTTGAATTTATACAAACCAGAACTTTGCATTTTTTGCACAAATATTTTGATTCTATCTAGATAGCCACTGTCAAAAGTATAATTGATGTATTATTCTCCTCTTTGTCAGTAGATATCATTTGTGCTTTAAAAATAAATGGCTAAAAACAAAAGTGAACCAACACCTTCTGACATCAAACATGATATCCATAAGCTTTGACGATCTAAAGAGGGGTCCTTAATTCCACATTATCAATTCAGCATTCCTTCCCATCTCTCCATTTCACATTCAGTTTCATATAAATTCATATTAGAGAATGACATCCATCATAGATGTCATCACCGAGTCCGAGGGAGACAAGAACAACCAATGACTCCACACTGACCTGCTGAGGTCTTGTTATCGTATCTCTTTACTGTTTTGCAGGCGAAGGCGAGTGGGGCGAGTGAGTAATTAGGATATGTGCACTCGCTCCACGCCTAAAAACTCTTGCAAACACTAAACCTTTCAAAATGTAAACCTTCCCCTGGCACGGCTTGATCGAGCTACGAGTACGGCCCTCATAGATGCCAGCACAAAGTCCGAGGGAGACGAGAACAACCGGTGACTCCCCACTGACCTGCCAAGGTTTTTTTATCGTATCTCTTTACTGTGTTGCGGGCGTGGGCAAGTGGGGTCAGTGAGTAATTAGGATATGTACACTGGCTCCACGCGTAAAAACTCTTGAAAACACTAAACCTTTCCCTATATAAACCTTCCCCTGGCACGGCTGGATCAGGCTACGAGACAACCCTTGGATTGGTCCTACCCGGCACCGTGTTTTTGCAAATAATAAATATGAATAGCTTTTAGATGGGTTGGATGGGCTACAGCTTTCCTGTCTCTGAGCCCAAAATCTCTCTACAAAAACGGAAAATTTCACGGTTTTGTAGCTTTTCAAAGACGTCATATTTACTCGCTCAAACGGCCCGAGAGAGAAACCGCGTCAACCGGCGAAAGGGGAAGTCCAGCTCGCCTTCGTGCCCTCCGCAGAAGCCCGTGGCCACCTCCTCTTCGCCATCTCTTCTTTTTCCCGTGCTCAGAAGTGGTTTTAATCTCTTTTGCCCCGCCAAGGGAAAGTTTCAATCGGCGTCGCTGTCCACCCATGATTCCAGGTAAATCTTGCGGGGATGTGAGTTGGGTATTGTTTTTCTTCCTCGCCCAATCCTCCCCGTTGTTGGGCTCAACTTCCATTCGTTGGGCACGGCTTTTGTAATCCGCCAAGTGCCAAGCATTCTCCTCAAGATCTCTCCATCTCCATCTCTCTCTCATTTGATTCTGTTTGCTGTGCTGCCACTCTCGCTCTCGGATTGGTGCGTGGAATTTTCATGCTCTTTTGATGGATCTTTGTTGCCGTATCATAGAAATATATTTTTGCAAAGGTTTGAATCGGGATTTATTTGTGTGTGCGCCTGCTGTTTGGGATGTTGGGCAGCAGAATTGCCTCTTTGTTTTATCTTCTCTGTTCCACAGGGAGAACCTTTTTTGGATTTGTATGCCTTGAACCCTTCAAATTATGTAATAAGTTCTTCCGTTTTATGTAAATTTGTGTTTTTTTTGGTCCCTCTTTTCAGTTTTTTGAATCGTCGGAAACGGTTATCACGGTCAGTTTTTGTCTCCCTTTAACTTCTATTTCATGACAGAAAACTTCAGTCTTGTAATATTTTCTCTTTGATCCACTGCAAGAATCCTTTTTCTACATGGAGACCATGAATCTTTCAAGTTATCTATTAAATTCATTTTTCCTTCTCATGCCAAGTTGAAGTTTTTTCCTTTTTTCGATTTCTTCCCTTGTCTTGAGTTTTTTAATTTTCGGAAATGGATTATATTGGTCAATTTTTTCATTAAACATTTCTTTCATGAATTAAAACTTGAGTTTTGAACGCATGGTTTCTTTAACTTCGTATGTTGATTCATTGACAGTGAGAACACATTGAGCCTCTTCATTTGGTAAACATGGGACGTCGCTTCGGTGAAAAGACGACGAAGAGAGACAGAGCTCTGCGTTGGTTTTGCTGTTCTTCTAAATCAGATGATGTTTACCGACCTAATGAAACCAATCCTGCCGATGGTATAGTTTATGACAATTTTATTGTTATTGCCATTGCATCCTGTGATAACTTCGTAGTCGACTTTGATTGAAAACTGATTAAGATTCTGAGGAATCTATATTTTTTCAATTCATCACTTTTAGATATTTCTTATTGAGTCATTTTCAGCTGAATAATGTGCATGAATAGAGGAAGTAGGAGGTTTTTTTGGGCTCATTTGTCATTCATCTCACTAATACTTTGTTTACCAATATACAAAAACCCTTTGGAAGAGGTTATTTCCAGTGAGGTAGTTCTTGATTGATGGTTGGGATAGATTTCTAGAACACCTATGATCCCTGGAAATAAGTTCATTATTGATGGTTTGGATGTATTTGAGGAAGATGGAGCACCAGGTATTTTTTACTCATGTCTCTAAGGTCGCCTTTTATTAATATCTGGACTAACAAAATGTGTTCTACAACTGATGACTTTATTAGAATTTGCCACCAATCCACATATACGATTTGTTGAGACTGGAATCAGCCCATTATTTTGGATTTATTTTTTCTGAGTACACCAACATTTGGCTTCTTGTTCATTAATGAGATGATATCTTGTATTCCTGGTACTTCTCTGGTTTTTGAGATCCAATGATCTCCAGCCACTGTTAGATCTTTCGATTCTTCTTTCCCTCTGTCATTATGATTCATACGTGTGCAATTTGTTTTTGGCCTAGATCCCTCCTGTCCATGTGTACGGAGGTTCACAAAGCTGGGTGATCTTCTTTATTGTTAAAAAAAAAAACAAAAAAAAAAAGATTCATACGTGTGCAATATTCAGGGCACATGAAGAACTCAAAGCCTAGTACTGCGGCCAATACGGCGACGCAGTCAGTGGAGTTGCCCATCATCGAAGTCCCGGCCATACCTTTCGAAGAACTGGTTGAAAAGACTGATAATTTTGGTTCAAAATGCCTCATTGGGGAAGGTTCATACGGCAGGGTGTACTACGCTTCTTATGAGGATGGAAAAGATTTTGCAGTCAAGAAACTTGATGCTTCTTCCGAACCCGAACCCAACAATGAGTTCCTAATCCAGGTTTTGAATCATCTCATACAAGGGTGACATCATGCAATTCATTGACAATTTTAATAGTCGGTTTTTAATCCCTCCCCCTACTTGTTGATGAATTAGGTCGCCAAGGTGTCAAAGCTGAAGCATGAGAATTTCGTCCAGCTGCTGGGTTACTGCGTTGAAGGGAATAATCGGCTGCTAGCTTATGAATATGCCACAATGGGCTCTCTTCATGATATTTTACATGGTAATGAACGTTGTTTCTGAGTCTACTAAGCTTCCATTTTTCTGTTAGTAGAAAGTTCCTCTCTCTCTCTCTCTCTCTGGGTCTTTTTATAGGCATATATATATTTATATACACTTTCTAGAAAAAGGGTTTATATATTCTGAAATGCAATGTTCTGCTTGTGTCATCTCCCTTTATCCGTCAGTCAATATCAGGAAAATGTTCACAGCTTCTGGAAATTCTCCTGTTTTGTTGTTGTCATCCTCGTATGCTTCTATATGCCTATTTTATCAACATATATTTTGATGTCAACTTCAGTTTTCTCTCTCTGTTTGTTCATGAAGTACCCCATGGTCTGTTATCTCTCTCTCTATCTATCTATCTATCTATCTATCTATCTACTTGGCCTAAGTCAAAGTCATACTAAGTGATTCCAAATTTCCCCTCTCTACCCTCATCCTGTTAGGGCGGAAAGGGGTACAAGGGTCGCAACCAGGGCCAGCACTGGACTGGATGCAACGAGTAAGGATTGCGGTGGACGCGGCACGAGGCCTCGAGTACCTCCACGAGAAGGCTGCCACACCGACCATCCACAAAGACATCAGATCCAGCAACGTCCTTCTCTTTGAGAACTTCCAGGCCAAGATCGCCGACTTCAACCTCCTCAACCAGGCCCCCGACATGGCTACCCGTCTCCACTCCACCCGCGTCCTCGGCACCTTTGGTTACCATGCCCCAGAGTAAGATAACCCAAAACCCTAAACCCTAAACCCTAAATCCTGAAAGCGTGCTCGATGAACAGTTGGTCCCAAGTTAGGGCAGAGGTGGAAAATGGCTCTGCTGTCTCCTTCTCACTCATCAGGTGCTTCACAGGTATGCCATGACGGGTGTCCTGAGCATGAAGAGCGATGTGTACAGCTTCGGAGTCGTCTTGCTGGAGCTGTTGACCGGGAGGAAGCCGGTGGACCACACGATGCCGAGGGGCCAGCAGAGTCTTGTCACATGGGTGAGTGCAGTGACCGGATCCGGTACTTCTTTGGTGTTGGCTTAACGCCGTACTGATTCTAAGGCTTGGTTCTTCCCAGGCAACTCCAAGGCTGAGTGAAGATAAGGTGAAGCAGTGCGTTGACCCAAGACTTCGAGGAGAGTACCCGCCAAAGGGCGTGGCAAAGGTCTGTTTTTCCTCCCTATCTCAGTTCAATAATTTGGAATATTCCTAATTTGGATATGTTTCATGCTTATATGCAGCTGGCAGCTGTAGCAGCGCTGTGCGTTCAGTATGAGGCAGACTTCAGGCCCAACATGACTATCGTTGTCAAGGCTCTTCTGCCACTACTCTCCCCGAAGCCCGCCCCGGCCGCCGAAGCTCCAGTCAACTGACAAAGAAAGTCTGCCTATTTATATTCCTTGTTTTTGCTATTTTTGTACATAGATTTCCAGCAAATAAATGATGGATCGGCTCTTAAGAACCGGCCATGTCAGTGAGAGACACCCGCCAGGGAAAAATGTTGGAGAGCATTGGAACTATGAAGATGAGAACCAGTTGAGAGTGAGAGAGAAAGAACCGTTATAATTAAGATGAGGAGTCGGCCCTCCATGCAATGCCCTTCAGACTCGCATGCTGTTGTCTCCATTGGGTCTTGTTTCTGTGAGGTTGTTCTGAAAGAAAAGGAGAAGGAACTGTCAAGCACTGATGCGTTTTTAACAGAGACATTTACTCTCTATTTTTTACTTTGAATATGATTTATAACATAGTTTTAACTTCATTTCCTCTCTTGGGATTTCGCATACCAAACCGAGGGCTGCTGCTGGCGTTATCCGATTCTCTGAGCCACAGGCTTGTCCGAAAAGATTCAAAAGATGAACCCTCTGTTCCATTGTCAAGATTTTCTGCAAACCTACTGCCACCATCTCCATCTCAGCCTGAAAGATATCATTTAGAAATTGACAATATCTTAAACTCAACCAAATACAAAATATTCCCATGACAAAAGGCTAGGAAGAAATGTACAATTTTTCGCAAAAACCAAATTATGATTCAAAATGCACTGAACAAAAGTAAATTATGGTTTGAAGGGAGCGGAGGCATACGGAGTGGTTTTCGAGAGGAAATATCCAGAATATTCTACAGAGCTTCCCTAGCTCGTCCTCTGCCTCCTGTCTACGCCCCTGAACCTCTAAAGCCTTCAACCAAACAAATAAATTGGTTAAATTGAATCATTAAAGCCCTCAGGAATAAGAGAAGACATTAGTGAATGACTATAGCCTAACCCAAGCTTGCAAGACATGTGATCGTGTCTTTGCAGCAACCGCTCCACGCAGAATTCGTATTGCATGAGTATTTCCAATCCCAATGTCACCAGCAAGGCCGGCAATGAAATTTCTAATGTTTTCACCATCGATCTGGACCTTGGAAGTAGGGTCTGGAGCTCTATGTCAGCGTTAAAACAAATAGAATGAGACAGCATACATGAGAAATTTTAATACGATGGAACCCAAGAATCAGATTAAAAAGAAATTTCATGGGGAAATGATGGTACCTATAGCAAGCCTTCAAAATAAATTCAACTGAAGCCCGATAGAATGAATCTCGGGAGTTGACCGTGTCAAAAGAGACTTTAACGCCAGAAGTCCTACATATCTGGCGTAACTGCAGCCATCACAAACCATAAAACTCATGTTAATTATCGTAGAAGCTGTACACAAACTCTGTACGACTAAAATAAAACCATGGCTTATAGAGTCGTTATCTTTGACAAAAAAGCTGAGAAAAAGGAATTCTGATCGAGACCTTCGGTAGTTCTCCATGTGGGAATGATCTTGGAACGATAGAGAGAGAAAGAAATAACAATGGTTACAGAGCCCATCAATGCCTGAACCCCCCTCCGGCAAGGATCACAAGACCAAATTCTGTCATTCGAAGTCTGAAAACTCCACAAATCCAAAAACTTACCTCCTTAGGGGAGGGCTACACGTATTTAAATGGAACTATTACTAGGACAAAAGACAGAAACCCCCCTGACAGGGCTAGGGATTGCCTGATATTCAAATATCATCAAAGAAATGTCACGTCTCGGCTTACATTGGTGATACATCGCCTAAGTTCAAGAATCGACCCCAAAATTCTCTATCACATTAAACCGATCTGGGGAAAAACTAGGGAAGTCTGACAATGGGCCACAAGCACATCAATCAATAGAAGCCAGCATGGGAATTGGCTGCAGAACAGCCAGGAGCTTAGGATAAAACTGGGTATGGAACGTGGAGATGAGCTAAAAAATGTGCGGAAGACGTTTGCGTTAGGGTTTTGGAAGGCCACACAGATACCCATATGGAGTGGAGAATCCCCCATGGATTCTTTCTGGCGTGCATCTGGAGCATTGGCGCCAGCAGGAATGTTGAAGGTCGCAGATCAGAATTGCTCTCATACCATGAAGAAGTCCACTCGAGTTGGATGTTAATCAGAAGTGAGAGAGAGAGCAAGGAATAAACAGGGCGACAGGAGGAGTCCTGCCGCCCTGGGAATATTACAATGTAAATCCAAACCCTTTTTACATGGGGTTCCCCTATCCTTCTATAGAAACAGACCCTATCTCCACCACAAATGTTGGCCAGGAACTGTGGAATGGTTTGTGATATTGCCTTTCCGATTCTGAGGTATTGTTAACGACAGAACCTGCTTCTTGAGAATCATGTTTTACTTCAGTCAGTTGATTCACCCGAGTCTCTTGTGAGAGATAAAAGCAATGGAACCTGAAGCAACCACGTTTTTATCACAGACCTTTTGGGAGTTCGAAAATTATCATTCTATATCTTAGAAACCAGTAAGGTAGGATACACTGCACTCCTGTCCATATTGGTCCCTCAGTCGCATGCACATCCTTCCTCTCATTACAAATCTATTTTGATATTCATGAAACCAAGCACGAAAAACTTACACTAATATGACCGTTCTAAAAACTTATACTAATAGTGCGGGTACAGAGGTCATAAACTAAGGCTTTTGGATGGATGAAAACGGAATAGAAGAAATCCAATCTGGCCCGATTCATCTATTCTAACCTCTGGAAAGGAGTTGTGGACAGAACTCTTTCATCTTCCATACCACTGCATGCTATTCTGTTATCAGTTTCTGTTTCATTAACCTAGAATTTACAATTATCCTCCATTCTGTTCGATTGTCCGTTGTATCTATCCCTTCAACTAGAAACTGATCGAAATTAAAAACTCCGAGATAGTTAATGAACGGACTTACATTCAGTCGCATTCTACAAGTCCCATTCTGCCGTCCATCTTCTGAGATAATACCGGCCTGGGCTATGAGAAATGCCCACCCGGTTAGGACCATCCTCTCTATTTAAGGCATTGGCTTCTCGGGAAAAGCTGGGAAGACTAAACGTGAGTTTCTGGCTCCTACCCTTCTCCCTGCCTCTCATTGCCATAACCCCTCTCCCTTTGATGACACAGATGATCTTCCCCAAACGTCAGCCGCATCCCTCTTGCGGCTCATGAAATCTTACCTCGGGCACCTCCTTCATCTCTTCTTTCAATTCCCCGCACTCACATTTCCTCTTCTAAAACTACAGTTCAGACCTCTTTATTCGGAAGCTATTTGAAAGTTTATTTAGTAAAGTTCACATGTTACATTGGATAAACAACGATACAATCCTAGGCCATATCATCTTCCATCCAAGAACCTTGCATAAAATTATGATAAACGGATAGGGAATTGTTTAATAACATTCAAGGCTGAAAGAGTATTGACGTTTAACCCGGATATGTAGGTCATGCAGTTTTGTGTATGGATCTGTCATAATGATACTGAAGCCCAACCCTGGTAAGGGTGTTTTAGTCCTTCCTCTTCCTGAATGCTTGAATTCAGATGGGGTAGCTCTCCCTCAGGAGGCCAGGCAAGTAGTATTACTTTGTTGCTGTCCAATTCTCATTGGATTTTCAGCCGACTTTCCTTTTGGGTTGATCTCCTCCAACCTCACTACATAGATATCTCTCCTATCCCTCCCTTCCACTCAATGATCCACACCCTTCGGAGATTACATTAAATTTGATCCACAGCACATAAGTCTTCACCATGACATGCACAAAAAATAGTAAAAGCTCACCTGGTTGAAATACAAAAACGATAAACTAATCTAACATAAAAATGAGCAACTGGATATCAAATAAACTTGAGAGATATTCATGGCCCTCGATGGGTTTGGATAAAAGACAGTAGAAAAAATGATACTGAACAGGTGGAGGAAAACTGACTTGTATCATATCATCTTCTTTATAATCCTTTCCGCTCATTCTATTATCTGTGATTGCTGGAAAATCCATGTGTAGCCTTTTGAGGGAAATAGAAGTTAAAGCCGATAAATGAAAAGTAGGAAATGGATGACGTACCTGTTACAATAATAACATTGCATCATGTTTTTACTAATTCAGATATTACGTAAAGACCATAATGAGAAAAATATAAAAATAAATTCAAAGGCCGCACATTATTTCTCAAGCAATGTTCGCCACACCTCTAAATTATGGTATGCAACAGAGGCAAGTTCTATATGCTGGTGACATAAGCCCCCAAAAAGTTTTGGTGGTTTAAAGAAAAAAATGATGGTGCAATGTTGGACAGTCCCCTGTTTATATTATATTTTCATCTTATTAATCTACTAATGAGTCACATATTATTAGTGGTCCTTTCTGTTTCTTTTTATGTAGGTGAGTCCAGAGAGTACGTGGCTCACTGTCCTCTTAAGATGACTTATTTCCCACATAGGGAAATTGTTAAGATCCTGACATATGCTCAGAGACCGAATAATAACTCAAGTATGAAACTTCAAGAAAATGCTGCACATAGTAGTGCCGTTCAATAATTCAATCCAAGCAAGATCCAAGGAATAGTGGATAGAGATGAGATGAAACGAGAGGTAACAATGGCCTAGAGATGTGATCGAATTTCCTCCCTAGCTGACTTCTATAATGGATCATCTGTGTACTCTTTATCCATCAGTTTTTGAACCACGCAATGGATACAGGAAAAATTGATGTCATGAAGAACTGGCCGGTACCAAATACCCCATAACTGTGGGTCTTTTTGGGGCTGACTAGTAATCATAAAAAATTTATCTCACAATATGATAGGATCCTCCCCAACTGGTCAGGGGAAGGCCGATCTGAGGGGGTAGGGATCGGCCGGGAACAAGCCGCCTGAAGACAGTGAAGTAGAGACGATCTTGAAGGACGGGGATTGTAGAGGGAGAGAGAGAAACCAGACCTAGACGAGGAGATGGGAGACAAGAACACTTATTTATTCTTCTTCTTCTTCCTGCCTCCCCTCCTAAAGGGAGGGCATCCCTATTTAAAGGAAACACATAATAGCCAAATGACTAAAATGACCCTGTGGGCTAGCATGATGAAACTACCCCTACATAGGTTGAGGATCCTCTCTAGGATCCTATCACAATATGCCACGAAAGCTCAACCTCTCACTCTCTACTTAAAAATAATACTTTTTCCTGACCGGCTGAAGCTGAAGAAGCATTCAAATCTATGAAAACTGCAATGGCTACCACACGGGTACTCAAGTTATGATATTGCGCCAAGCCGTTCATAATGGAGACAGATGCTTCAGGCTTTGGCATTGCAGCAGTTTTAGTTCAGTACGCTCAACCATAGCTTATTTCAGCACGGTGCTATCAACCAGAGCTCAATCCAAATAGGCAAACGAAAGAGAACTCATGGCTGTGGTCTGGACAGTGCATAAATGGAAGCTCTTGGTCAAATGGAAGATTCTGCCAAACTACAAAACTGCATGGTATTATGTTGACGAAGTTGAAAGGCAGTTTCCAAGATTCTGCCAAGCTCTTGGTCAATTGATCTTCGGGAGGCCAGTAATGATAAGGTTCTCCATAGAACCTATCATAGAAAGAAGAGACCGTGTAATTCAGCACGTGAGGCAATCCAGACATATGCTGATTCAAATTCTTAGATGGCGGAAGCAGGCAGCCAACAAATAAAGGAGACCAGGGACTGTGAGAGCATTGATTTTTTTTTGTGATTTCCAAGGCAGAGCTGCGGATTCTTGGCTAGCAGAGGGATTCCCTCAACTCACGGGGCCTTGATATCTACTCGGCCACTGCTACTTCTCATTTCATGTCATCTCTATCTATTCTTGCTCAGATGTTGCTTGGATTGAATTCTTGGACGATATTACTATATACGGCATTTTCTTGAAGTCTCATACTCTAGTTATTGTTTGATCGATGATCATAAGCCAGGATTGTAACAGAGATAAGTCCCTCAAGTGTGACATGGGGGCCACCCCTCTCATTCTGTATGGCCTTTTAAAAACAACCTATGCCCACCAATAGAACAGCCTGTTGTTTTTGGCCAAAACCCTTGCCGACAGGGAGCAGCAGGAAAGGAAGAATAAGAAAGCTGGACCAAGTTTGACATGCAAGCTTCTAAAAGGGGAAAATACCACAAATAAGATGCTTTCTCCGCAGAAGCAACCACTACATCTCGCATCCATTGACTAAAGTTGATGAAATATATTTGATGCTTTCTTTCCAAATAATCAGCTAATGGGTTAAGTTTATCACACCATAACAAATAAGTTAAAACCCATAAAACGCACACAATTATGAAAAATATGAGTTTTATCAAACAGTGACTGAAGAAAGTAAGGCATAGAGAGGGAGATCAGCTGACCTCGGACAAGTCGATTAGCTTCTCTTTGGAATTCTTCTTTCCTAAGCACGGCCATGGAAGAGTTTGAAGCAGGAACTGGCCACCATTCTGGCAAATTCTCTTCAGGGACGACCCTCACCACTGTGGGCACAGTCTTTCTTCTCTCTTTCTCGTTAACAGGGGACAAAGGATTAGCTAATCGACCTTCTCTCCTCCAAGTCGTCTCCAACCCCTTCTGTCGCCTCCCCACAACAACCTCTCTTCCACCAAGACTGCGGTCCCTTCTAACCACCACCCAATTTCCAAATCCCCAAGTCCTCCTCAACCATGTCATCGACCAGATCATCACTCGAGCAGACACGACCGCGACGATACTCCAAAGCACAAAATCCGCCAAGAAAAGTATAGACGATTTTTCGCAGGAGAAGACGATTCTTCGATCGCCTTCAACCCTAACCGACGTCCGAAGATCGTGGAAAGCCTCCTTACCAGAGGAAATGTACCTGCGGAGCCGTCCCTCGGTGGATCTTCGGATCCTCCTAAGCTTCGCCGACGCGTTTTCGGCGATTTCCTCCATGTCAATGGCGAATTCAAACCTTCTATCGGTCGGGGGAGGGTTCGATCTTGGTTTGGGCTTGGAATAATCGGGAGAACGACCGAAAAGAGATGAAATGGAGCAAATTGGGGGGAGATTTCTCAACATTGGCTTACATCTTCGACGATTTCTTGCTTCGCGGGTGGGAAACAACGCCAGTGGAGAACGCGCCTCCATTTTCGCTCGTTCTTGCTGGCCTTATCGAAATCCAAACTCGAACTGGAGTAGAAACTGGCGCGCGACAGGAATTGAAATCTTTCTTGCAATTATTCGAGAAAGAATGGGACTTGTCAATCTGAATGAGCTCTTAGTTGAGCTCAGCAACGTTTATATAGCTCGTTCATGTCGGCAAACGTCATCCGTTACGTCATCCAGAGCGAGGACGACTGTATGAGAGAGAGAGAGATAAGGAGACCAATGAGAGAAGGAAAGAAAGAGACCAAGAGAGAGAGAATGAGAGAGGTAGAAGAAGACCAATGAGAGAGAGAGAAAGAAAAGGAGCAATGAGAGAGAAAGGTAGAAGAAGACCAATGAGAGAAGGAAAGAAAGAGATCAAGAGAGAGAGAATGAAAGAGACCTAGGGAGTGAGAGAGAGAAAAAAGAGGCTGAGAGAGAGAATGAGAGTGAGAGAAAAGGAGAGAAAGAGAGAGAGAATGAGAGAGAGAGAGAGAGAAAAGGAGACCAAGAGAGAGAATGTGTGAGAGATAAAAGGAGACCAAGAGAGAGAGAATGAGAGAGAGAGAGAAAAGGAGACAAAGAGAGAGAATGTGCGAGAGATAAAAGGAGACCAAGAGAGAGAGAATGTGTGAGAGAAAAGGAAAGCAAGAGAGAGAGAGAATGAGAGAGAGAGAGAAAAAGAGAGAAAGAGAGAGAGAGAATGTGTGAGAGATAAAAGGAGACCAAGAGAGAGAGAATGAGAGAGAGAGAGAGAAAAGGAGACAAAGAGAGAGAATGTGCGAGAGATAAAAGGAGACCAAGAGAGAGAGAATGTGTGAGAGAAAAGGAAAGCAAGAGAGAGAGAGAATGAGAGAGAGAGAGAGAGAAAAGGAGACCAAGAGAGAGAGAGAATGTGTGAGAGATAAAAGGAGACCAAGAGAGAGAGAATGAGAGAGAGAGAGAGATAAAAGGAGATCAAGAGAGAGAATGTGTGAGAGAGAAAAGGAGACCAAGAGAGAGAGAAAGAGAGAGAGAGAGAGAGAGAGAAAAGGAGACCAAGAGAGAGAATGTGAGAGAGATAAAAGGAGACCAAGAGAGAGAGAATGAGAGAGAGAGAGAGAAAAGGAGACCAAGAGAGAGAATGTGAGAGAGATAAAAGGAGACCAAGAGAGAGAGAGAATGTGTGAGAGAGAAAAGGAGACCAAGCTAGAGAATGTGAGGGAGAGAAAAGGAGAACAAGAGAGAGAGAATGACAGAGAGAGAGAGACACTGGGAGACAGTAAGATTTAACCATACAAAATAATTTGCTCATGTGATCCATATGACAAGGATGTCGTCCGATGACGGAAGGAAGAGGGGACGTGATGGCAGGCGACGTGTGATGCAATTGTGACGAATTTTCTCAAAACCCAGGGATGTGTGACGGGACAGGAGACATTATGAACGATGCTGCACAGTTTCATCCGGGACATGTCATTCCTAGGATTGACACTATTTGTATTTGTCCCTTCATGTGCCATATATATTATTTAACAGATGTCATGAAAGTCTATTTTTTATTAGTTATATTTACTGCTAAATACTGTTGAAATTATTCATGATCCTGACCATCCCACACAGAAACATGCAATATTTCAAAGCAATGGTTTTTTGGGCGCCATTCATGTTCATCGTTATATTTTCCAAATAAGTGTAGATGTAACTATTTCATTTTATTTTAATACATGTATTTAATAAAACTATCTTCAACATATCATCCAATAGATAGTTGTAATAAAATAATCTCTAATTATTTCCTGAGTGCTTTACTTAATATTTTAAAATATTGGACTAATGTCTTTTTTTAGAATTTTCCTTTTAGGAGGTTAACATTTTTATCAATGAGCTCACTGTTCTATCATGAAATTCCCCCTCATAAAAAATTACAAAATACCATACAAACATCATACTATGAGGATTTGTCGCAGACTGATAGTTTTTATCTTTAGTTTTGTCTTATTTAAGTTTTGTGGCAATTATACTGCATAATAAAAGACACAATATTTGAATATAATAGACCAAATTGGTGTTTTCTTGAATATTACAAATATATCACAGCCTAAATGACCTTCTCAACCTTGCACATTAAAATTTAAGGTTGGTGAAGTCATGGCCAACGATGGGAGGATTCCTCTGATCATCTCATGAATTAAAAAGTTGAATTGTTTAAAAGATTAAGGTGATGAATGAAATCATTTTTAGTTGAATTGAATGCTCTAAGATATTAATTTAACTTTCAACCTCCATGTTGAGACCTCTTTAGACTTGATATAATGAGTTATTCAAGTTTTATCCAGGGAATAAAATGTTGACAGGAAAATTGATTAGTTTTGTGTATTTTGTATGGAATAATTGTCCAGTACCCAATAATTTTAGGACAATTTGAATTTCATATTTAATTTAAAATTTAGAAGTTTTTGGACAGTTTGGTTTTATTTATTCATCTTTATAAGTTTAGATTTTTAAGATTGAAAATATATTTATGGAACTGCATGCTGACATCTGCCTTGTCATTAAGAACTTACAAGAGTGTAAAAGCCTATAAAGATCAGGTAAGAACGCATGGATTAGTCTACTTAGAAAAGGAAAAAGTGTCATGATTTAAACAAAATAAAATAAAATAAAATGTAAGATTATTCCAGAATGAGATAATTGCAATTATTTCAACAGCCTAATTTGAATGTCAATGGAACTCAACCACTGGTTTTAGATAAGGTTTAGACATGTGGTTTGTTGAAAACATTATGCAAATGATAATCTAGGAATCATTTAATTATAAAATAACATGTCTTCAAAAGCTCGTGATAAAATAATATTAGACAACATAATCTAGGGAGTATTTTATTTATTAACAATAAATAAACCAAAAAATAGGTTATGGGTGATTCATAAGCAAGGAGGTTGTGTAATAAAAAAGTTCCGTTTAGGTAAGACAAAAAATATTTGAGAGTAGGTTATGAGGGGATAAATCAAATTTAATGTTAACCCTTTATATTTCAAAATTAAATCATTCTCGAGATTTTCCATCGACTCTTTTTATGTCAATTATACACCCTAGGCTAACACTAATGTTCTTCAATGGAAAATGATATACTAATGTGAAAGAAAAGAAGAGGACGGAACAAATGAATATAAGATTGAATGATTTTGAAAGTTTTCTTTGTGATATTGATAGTCAACAGGAACCCAATGCCCATAGCACTGGTTTCCACCCTGGTTTTCACTAAGCCTTTTTGTCATTCAAAGCCTCTTTGAGGTTCTTCCTGGATTATGTTCTTAGAATGCTCTTGCTGTTATGACATTCTTATTATGATCCTGGCTCTCATCTCTTGGAGGCTCTCTTTTTCTCCCCCTCTCTTTATCTTTTATATATTTCTCTGTTTCTTTCTATTGTCTCTATATTTTTTCTCAATCTTTATCTATCTCCCTCTCTCTCTCTCTATGCACTTTTATAATCTCTCTCTATCATTCTAATACTTAATTCTCTGGGTATTAATCCTGGAGAGAATAAAAAACTTCAATGAGTAGAAGAGAGAGGACAATATAACGTTTTTTTCTTTGTTTGTTTATGAGCGTTTGTCTAATTTACATACACAAACATGTTTTTCTGGTATGTAACATGGAGAGGGTTTAACAAGGTTACAATGGAAGGAAATTGCGATGATCTTAAAAGGGTAAAATGTATTCTATCTAGTAGGGAATGACCAAAATTTTCCAGAAAGGACCAAACTAAGACTATCAGTCTATTTCAGTTTGAGTCAAACTAGAGTGAAGACCAAAAAAATAATTATTAATTTATTATTACTGTTACTTATATTTTATGAAGAAAAAAATGTCCCTTATTGACATTACAGAACATCATGTGCACTCTTGAATGATATCCCCACTCTTCCAATCCCTCATGTTTCAAACTCACCTAGTCACCACAAGCAAACCCCTCACTGCCACCTACCAATTGTCCATTACCCCTGATTGCCACCCGCACTGTCGCGATATGTACCTTACCTTGCTATCTGGTGATATTTGTTATGATTTTTCATATCTCTGAAATATTTTTCATGATTCAGTCATTCTTTTTGGTGATATTCTTCCATAAATTATCCTATTTATATAATTTAATTCTTTATTTTATTAAATCTGTGTGGTGATATCGTTTTGTAAATCATCATATGTATTTTTTATTTCATCATTCCATTAAATCTATTTGGTAATGTCGTTTTATAAATCATCAATTAAATATACGGCTTCTTTTTATTCAATTAAATATGTGTGGTGATATTATTTCTTGAATCATCAAATATATATCATTTCTTTATTAATTCTATTTGATTCCTGTGGTGATATCTTTCTGTAAAGAGTTTGATATCCACTACTTTTTATTATTTCCATTCAATATACACACTAATATTATTTTTTTAATATCCAGTGCTCAATGATTAAACTCAAATTCATTAAAATATCATTTAAATTTTATAATCAAAAAATGGCAATGGAGTATCTGTTCATCTATTTTTTTCCTAATGAACACTTCATACATGCTGAAAATTCACAACTACGTGAATCCTTGAAAGTGGCTGAATAGTTTATTGTTTAGATTTGAATTATTGAGCCTGATTATGTGAAAAGTCCAGATTTAGGGGTTTTATCTCATTGTTTTAATTCAGACTTAACCAACAATATTAATGGAATTTCTATTTAAACACTCTATAGGTAAAAGAGGGCAAGTAAGGGGTCAATCCATAGAGGCAGAATTTTAATATCAAAGTTTTTCTCAAGCTTGGATCTTTATGGATTTTTAATTAATTTATAAAATTATCTATGATTTAAATTGAATCATAAATACAAAGAAAAACACTAAAAATATTTTAAACTAATTTTACTAATTTTAATTAACACCAGAAATCGAAAATAAATATTTTTATCATATTATGGAATTTAATTTATACCAAAAAACCACTAGAAATATTAAAATGAGAGTTAGAGATTTTTTTAGATGTTAAAAACACTAGAAATTGATTATGTTAATTTTAGAGATTTTTTTTATTTTTTAGAATTTTTAAATGTAGAAAATATATTTTTCCAATTATTTTTAATTTTTTAATACTAAAAATATAAATTTACCTTTTTCTTGCAATCGCCGGCAGTGGCGGCGGCAGCGGTGGTGGCGGAGCTGTAGTGGGCGGCGGCAGGGGGCAAAAATCAAGTTTTCAAAGTCTTAAAAATTTATTTTTAGGCCTTTTCTGGATTTGAAATAGAAAATGATGGAGGATCTGGAGAGAGATAGGGAGATATTTTAGAGAGAGAAATAATGGGTTTCGAGAGAGAAAAGGTCTAAATAAAGAGATAGAGAGAAAAAATGAGTAGAGAGTGTAGAAGGAGTTTGAGATGAATTTGAAGGTGTAAAAGAAGGAGATTTTTATGAAATTTTGAGGGGATAAAATAGAGATATGGATGAAGGTCTAGAGAGAGAAAGGGTCTATTTTAGAGATATAACGTAAGGAAAATGAGTGTTTAGAGTGAGAAAATGATGGATTTTAAGGGTAAATGGAGGGCTAATGATGGAGAAAATGGAAATCTAAGTTTCTAAAACCTCAATGCATCAATGCTTCCTCTCAAGTATGGATCCTTATATTTTTCAAGGATCAGGCTTTTTAAATGGAGGGCTAATGAGTGAAAACTTCAATAAACTTACATCAAGAAGATTGAGTAACCTGGATTCTGAAATATGCTTTCTCCTGGTGGCCAGCCACTTTCTAGAGCACGTCCTGAATGAGAATAAATGAGGTAGAAAAAATTATTTATAAATTTGAAGAATTAATAAAATACCCTTTCGGGCATCTTCTATTCCCTTTTCTTGCCATTTTGCCTCTTTTTCTCCATTGGTTGGGAGCTTTGCCTTGTAATTTCCAGCTTCTTTCTTTTGTAAGGTGTTTGAAGTCCCAGTAGGTAGGTCAGGTCGTGGCCCAACTGTTGGGTTCTAGGGGCCTTGAGATGGATGAACAAATACAAAACGATGCACATCAGAAGACTCTTTGCGAATCGAACAACATCGATAAAAACATTAAAACGAAGTACCTTTTCACGGATCACATCCTTGATTTCTTCGATCCCGGAGTGAGACGAGTCGAGCTGCTCAAGTGTGCAGCCTCTAGACGTATCCACGCGGTCCTCGGCGCGTCGAATTTCCTCCTTCTCGTTGACAAGCCCCGTTCTTTCTCCGTCGGCGTCGTTACGTCGTCCCGATCACATCAGGGATGGAGAGGGGTTGTGGGAGAGTGGAGAAGAAGGGGAAAGGCCCCTGAACAATTCTGGCATGGGTGAATTTTGTTCACGGCCTTCCCCTATTTATGCAAAGTGGGTATTTTTCATAAAACCCCCCAAAACTTAAGTATATCTTCCAACGTCCAAAAGACCATTCGCGTGTGACCCTCTAGGCCCATGTATCAGTCTAGTTAACGACTCCAGCGGCCCAATAACCTTTATTGGCCTTCCAAATTAATGAACTATTACATCATATTGATTAATTAATGTGAGATCGATTTAACCCAATCGATAGGTCGAGTCTCCAACACGTGGGGTGCCAAGCTACACCTCGTGTCCTAGAAGATACAAAGGAGTGTGTATCGACTCACTCATGGAACCTGTTCATCATCGGTTACCATGTATGTATAATCCCTCATCCACTTGATGCTCCTTGGATGACTTAGGGTATGGTCAACTGTCAAATCCTAATCGGTCATCCGAGTTAGTACTGATGCATTTGGAAATCATTGGAGAACTCTTCTCTGATATTTCACTACCTTGGCCAAGGACTTCATCGCATCGTCTTCCTTGAGCTATCACATATTATATTGAGGGAGGACAATCCCATATTGACCACTCAATCATCTTCGTGAACTTCTTGATGTACCCAAACTTAGATCGTTTGGAATCCCATGATTAGAGACTCATTGGCCATAGTCAAAGTACAACCGTCCATCCACAAGACGTCTTTGGTGTCTCAGGTCCAAGGACCACTTACACAACCGTGACGTGAATCGACCTGATTGACAGTTTGGTATAATACCATTCAGGGATTCGTATGGATCAATTCAGTGAACTCTTTCTACTAAAGAGCACCCACTGTCTATTCTTAGTGTCTCCACACTAATGGCTATGGGACCGGCCATACTCATCATAATTCACTAAGTTCGATCATGTATTCATGAACTTCATTATAAGCATCACACGTGCACTATAATGAATATGTTATACCAATGAACATCAAACGATAAGTGGAATGTGTGATTGGCTTGCCGACCACATATATTTCCATCATATTGAAGGCTGAAGGTGATAATGAGGTAGAAAAGTTCATCATGAAAGAGTAAGTAGCACGACCTGAAGGCAGATTAGGATCCAAGGTGAGTTTTTTTGTGCTACATCATTTCTTATCAACGCACCTTTAGATAAATCACTACATTTTTCACTCTTGGTTTATTTAAATCACGGCATTTACTCATTCATCCATTACATGTGTCCGATTCTATCAACCCAATATGCCATTATCATCCAATATATCAATACTTGTATGTACTTATCTCTATACATCTACCTTATCATCCCCTTATCATTACTACATCCTCGTCTCTATCTATATTTTATTCAAACTACTTTTACCCATCTCCCTCCATATTTCTACCCATTCACATCTCCTATACTATTTATTACCTTCTCACATATACATTTCTCACCATTTAGTTAAAAAGTATCTCTTATTTTAATCTCATTATGGCTAGTTATAAAATATTTTCTTCCCAATATGGTTCCTTGTGAAAATGTCTCTTTTTCATTCTACCTAGTCATATTTATACATGCAGCATCACATCTAAATAGATATAAGATTTTATTAAATTAAATTTCTATGATAAAAAAAATAATCACCGTGAAGTTATTTTATGAATTAACATATGATCATGAAATGTTACTATCAAGAATCACTAATGATGTATTTGAATCTGTCTTAACTATGATGAAACAAGAAGGCTAAGAAGGTGTGTTAATGATGTGATTTTTCCCCTTGGTATAAGAGGAGATTGAGTCAAGGAATAAAACCAGTTGAATCCCTAGACAAAGTATTAAAAAATGAAAGCTGGTATTCCTCAATTATTTCTACCATGCTATGTCAATAATTAGGATAACCAATCAGGTTTGACGAAAACCATACCCTAGTAATTTATGATTATACAGAAGATAAAATATTATACATCCACGGTGGGTGATGATGGTAAAGGTTTAATGAGAGAGTTTACATACATATTTTTACCTTCAAGAGCATTAAGTATAGCTTGACACCCCACAAGCTGTCTTTTCAACCCATTGATTGAGTTAAATTGATCCTTAGTTACCTTTTTATGTTGATTCAGTTATTCAAAGTTTTCTGATAAAGTTTATTTGGCCATTTGAGTTATTAACTAAATTGATATACAGGCATAGAGAGATACATGCAGTAAACTGTTGGATGTTAATAAATACACGCGAGTTTTATGGAATTTCCAAAAGAGTATAAATAGGGGAGGGTACCCATTTTGTGGGTCCCTGTGTAAGCTTGATTTGATCACCTACCCTCTCCTCTCCTCTTTTTTCTCTTTTAAATCTACCATCTAGTAATACTTTATGGTGATGAGATCCACTCTCACTTTAAACAATACTATTTGAGGGAGCCACAAAGAGATCCAATGTTATGAAGATGTTATGGATAAATCTAGAGCTCTGACACCTGAGTGACTCATCCTAGGAATTTATTGATAGTGCAGCATGTGTCATGAAGGTGATATGATCAAATGATTTTGTTTTAATCCACTATGATTAATTTTTTATTTAAATTATTAAATGTGTTAGACAGATTTGGATCGTCAATCTAGCCTATTAAGTCCAATAATTATTGCATAAAAATTAATGAAAAATATGAATATTTTCCAATTCATTTCTCCATGATGTAGATGACTACTTGCCATTTCTTCCAATTTCTACCAAGCTTCCCTGAAATAATCCTCTGGACTAAAAAATTATCATGAATTTATTATTGTGTTGTTTTTTCTAGAATTGGTTTTAGAAAGCCACTTTCCATTTCCGTCCATGAACTAAAGCTCTTAGATTAAGACAAACCAATCTGTATCTTCTTCCAATAATATTTCATTGCATAGCCATTGCCAAAACACTATGGAAATGAACTAATTTGCAAAAAGAGATAAAATTGTATTAATACTTATAAGATTATGCTTGAGATAACCCATAAAAGTTCGGTAGCATTTCAAGCATATGAGGATCTATTATAAAATTTCCTTAACTTAGAACATGGACACTAATACTAATAAGACCTGTTGGGCTGTACCATGGTCAACTATTGTGAACAAGATTCACTCGACGGAAGAACTATGAATCAAATCAAACCTTTCAATGAGGAAAGAAACACGATGATCATATCACCTTACATGGAAAAAAATACGTTACTGTTTGGTTCCTTGAATGATTTTTTTTCAATTTGAAAAAGCGTCCAACCTCTATATATCCATGTTGTCCTCGACACATGGAATCTCATTTTTTTATTCACTATTAGTGCCGCCATTTATCCAAAAGGGTCGTCTCGCTATTCCAGTCATACCAGGAGAGGAGGCCACCCACGGACAGATGTGTATGGTATTTCTCACTTAGGGCCTTTGGTCCTTTTATATTTAACTAATACTTTTATAAAAACCTTACACTTCAAGTATATCTTCCAATATATAAAAATAGAGAATTTACATAGACAAGGCCAATAATATAAACATTTATTGGGTTTTTTCATCTAATCTCAATATATAAACATAGACATTGTCAATAACCATTTGATAAATCATATCTGTGTAAATTATTTTTTTAACTTTGGGTGTTCCAAATGATGACTCAAAGCCAAACATTTAGGAACGTGGATGTAGACATATGCATGATACATGGGATACAATATGAAGAATTTACACAACTGAAAGCTGATTTAGAGCTCAGAAATATACCATATTTGTGAATGCAGATTTTGCGTAGTCTATTGATAGAGATAGAACCTATGATTTAGTGATATCTTAGAACTGAATCTGGGTAGTAGAATGGGTAAGGATTTAATAATATCAATTAAAAATAAATGGACTACTATGTACAATAGCTTAGAATTTTTTATTGATTGGTTCCTTGTCAAGCATAATATAGGAAAATAATGGGTTGTGCATGGATAGTTGATGTTCAACAAGATCATATTTAAAAATAATTAACATCTGGAACATAAACCCAAGGATTGTAACATTTGAACATGTTTAACACTAAAAATAAAATAAAGGTTGTGGGATACATCCTCGAAATAAAGTTTTTTATGAACTGTTTTTCCTTGGTCAATGGCTGTCATCATCGTCGTTCATGTACCATCAATGTGATTATCACATGCATGTAAATTCATAAGGACATGGTGCAAAGTATATTAAATGTAATATGAAATTTATATCAAGGAGAACATGCCTTATTCTACATCTATGTTATCTATATTCAACATGCAATAGAATCTGGTTTTGTTTAGTTGGCAAAGGAAAGGAAAGATTTTTAAAATTTTGGTACCAAAGATAATAAATAGTCAAACCCAAAATTTTAAGAAACTGCTAAAAAATTATGTTAAACCTTTTCAGAAGGTTTTGAAAAATCTAAACCAGTGCAAAATAATAATGGAGTAAAATATTAGAAACAAAGCTTTGGAAACAAGGCAAAAAATTTCCCAATTATACCATTGAGCCAATTTATCTATATTAGCTAAACATTGGCAACTAATCTAGGAGGGAAAATATTTATCTATCCTTATCAGATGACTAGTCTAGATTTACGTCTTCTAGATGAAATGAGTGATACGTTTGGAGTTGTAAGATATTTTGCAAAGATTTTGAATTCATTTTGATCTTAAACTGAACACAATGAAAATTGGTCATGGATAGGAATTTGAAAATAATTCGTTTCCAACTTATGAGTTTAATATGGGCTTATCCATGAATTATCTGCTAAAAAACACATTAAAAAATTGGGTTGATTAAGAGGAAATTGTGAAAGTTGCTGATGAGATGGTGCTAGTCCTCCAAACGATGAGAATTCAGGCACAGAAAGATAGGAGAGCAGTGAAGGATTGGCAGTGAAAATATGAAAATCTATGTACTTATTAAATGTTAATGAACACATGAAGTTAGACATGTCCTCATCTGGGATCATGAGGCTTGATGGCAGTGTAGCAAAGTGAGAACTCTCCTGATCTCATTTATCTCAAGATATTGACAATTTACCCCCGCCACAAACTCCTCAACCATGCCATTAACAGCAATAATGCTCGATCCAGCTTCCTTTCTTATTCCTCTCTCTGCCATCCATTGTCGGACCTTGCTCGCATCCCTCCACCGGCAAGCAGAGGCATATAAGTTAGAGAGAAGCACGCATACGCCACCTTCTGAAGGTTTTGATTCCTCAATAAAGGCCAAGATTTTCTCGGTCATCTGATCATCATCAACCAGCCTGCAAGCACCCAACAGAGAACACCAGATGAGCGCGTCGGCCTCCATCGGCATGGTCTGCACAAGACTGAACGCCTCTTGAATAAGCTCTGCCCGGCAGAGAAGGTCCACTATGCAACCATAATGCTCTATTTTAGGAGCCAGGCCATAGACTTCAGTCATGGCGCTGAAGAAGAACTTCCCCTCTTGCACTAACCCAGCATGAGAACAAGCGCTTAAAAGCGCGACAAAGGTCACTTCATTGGGTGAAACACCACTACAGTTCATCCTGTCATAGAATTCAATCACTCTCCTGGCAAATCCATGCATAGCCAGCCCACAGAGCAGTGCATTCCAGGATTTGACATTCCTCTTCGGCATTTGCTCGAAGAGACGAAGCGCCATCTCTATACACCCACACTTAGCATACATATCAACCATGGCAGTATAGAGGTGGACATCCCAAGGGATAACTCTTCTATCTATGTACTCATGTACACACTTCCCTGTTTCAAGATCTCCAAGACTGGCGCAAGCGGAGAGAAGACTTGCAAGAGTGAGCTTGTCTGGCTCGACGCCGGACGATTTCATGACGGTGAACATCTCTAAAGCTTCCTTGGGCTGGTTGACTTGCACAAAACCAGAGATAATGCTGGTCCACGAGACAACATCTCTCTGAGGCAATTCATGAAACAGTTGTCTTGCAACATCAAACTTCTCTGATTTCACATATAAATCCAAGAGAGCATTACCCAGGATGAGCAGATTATCCCACCTGAGCTTGATCATCAGCCCATGAATTCTCCTTCCTTCTTCCACAAGCCGGAGTCTTCCGAAAGCGACGAGCACACTGACCAGTGTAGCTTCATTGGGGACTTCATCCATGGCTTTGAAGGTGCTCACAGCCTCTTGAAGAAACCCACCTTTGACATACCCAGAAATTAGACCAGTCCAGGAGACGACATCTCTCACAGGCATTTCATCGAACAGCTTCTTCGCGTTAATCGGCTGCCCAGTTGATCCATAGGCGTGAATTATGGCATTTTGCACGAAGATATCGCCGGAGAATGCAAGCTTGATTACAATGCCGTGTATCAGATCAATCTCATAAGCCGCTGAATTCTTCGCGCAATTCTTTAATAACCCCGGAAATGTGTACCTGTCTGGGAAGAAACCGCAGCCAATAGCGCGCTTATACACCGAGAAGATTAAACCGAGGTTTCGATCAATTCCTGGTGCTGAGACCAGCAGATTCAACAGAAATGGAGATCGAAATCGATGAGGAACTTGCTTTAGAACCTGACACGCGTATTTCTCCTGATGGGTGGAAACTAATATCGACTGGATCAGCTCTGCTATGATTAATCTGTCGATTAAGAGGCCAGAAATCAGAAGCTTAGCGTGAATCTGCTTCAACTCCTTAGCGCTTCGACTTCTCCGAAGAAATTTCAAAAATTTCGATTTGACGTCGGCAAATCTCCAGTTCATTCCTGATCAGTCCTCTTGAGCAAGAGGGTAAAAGATTAAAGATGACGAAGATAATTGAAAAAGTAAAATAAATGAGAAAAATACCGTTCTTTTGGCTTTATTTTAATACGCCTCCGCGCATGGTTTCGTGGATTTATTTTTTGTACAACTATATGATTATTAAAGAATTTTACTTTATAGATAACGTCGCCTGGTGAAATGCCCGAAATAATTATATTTTTTGTCTCGTCTGATTTTTTATTCGTGACGTCTGGTTCTCTATTGTGCTGGGAATATTCTAATAAAGTCTTCTCAACTGAAATTTGCAGTATTTTAAAAATAAGAAGAGAGGGGTCTCAAATCCCAGTGTCTCGAAATTTTATTCATAAAAAAAGGTCAAACTCTAAAAAAGATTTAGAAAGAAAATCATAAAAATCAAAGTATAAACTGATATTTTACAATTGTCAAAGAAGGGTTATCACTGATGACTTTCACAAATACAAAAAAAAAAAATTCAAAGTCAATGTTGGGCGACAGGCATGGAGGACAGGACTGATAGGACATCTATTTAGTCATCAGTTCATCCATCCATGTTTCGTCTTGACCATCATCTATCCACATTTCTTCGTTGTCACCATTCCATTATCGGTCTGGTTCAGTCAATGGACAATTGTTTGTTATGCATACTGTCGTTTCAGCTATCCACCTGATCTAGTGTCCTACCATCTTGAATGCGATATCAGATGACAGTATCAGGATGGATGCTGTATCAGATACTGGAAATTGAAAATCCAATATCCGGATATTGGATACTATTGTACTGATATCCGATACAGTTCTCTTCATATAAATTGAAATAAAATTTAAATAATATACTGTAACTAAGATATGGGTGATATTTCTTCTCTGTGTGAGTAATATTATTCATGGTTAATGAATTCGTCCAATATTCAATCAATATTCCATCACGATGTCTCATATCTGAGATCGTCTCAAATTCACCTGGACATCGGATATCAGTTGTGTGATCTAGGGTAGCGTACACACGAGACGAGCGATGACCTCTCTGCCTTTCTAAGTCACTTCCCTACTCTCATGGTTCTCTCTCTCTTTCCCTCTCTGTCATATGCCCATCCTTTCCCATCATCAGTCTCGTCTCTCAACTCACCCTGATGACTGATGAGTAATGACAGAAATGTCTTCGTCCAGTTATTCATCCACCCGACAGGTGTGGACACCAACAGATGACAGATGGGAACCATAAAGAAGACAATCAGACATCCTCCCAGTCCTATTGGTCGATGCAGCCTTTATGTACATAGTCACTCCATTAAACAAGATTACGTGTTGTAACTGATGACTAATGATAGAAATGTCTTCGTCCAGTTACTCATCCACTTGACGGGTGTAGACGATGACAGATGACGGACAACGGATTAGAACCATATAGATGAAGGTCTGTCATTGTATCAACCCTATTTGGTCAATGTAGCCTCTGTATATATTCTCTCAATTAAACGAGATTCAGTGGATGTAATTAGAGCTGTTGGACATAAATGGAAGACGATCTTGGACATACGGAACGGGATTGAACGGGCCGTTCAGTTATATGACCGGGGCATTTTGGTCCGGCGGATTCATCATTCATCTGGATTTCGTCATGGTCACAAGCTCGTCATCAGTCCCGTTCCGTTGTTCGTCCAATACAGAAAACGGAACGGATAACGGGCGAATGGATGATGAAGTAGAGAGAGAGAGAGAGAGGAGGAGAGGGAATGATTGAGAGAGAGAGAGAGGAGGAGAGGGAACGATCGAGAGAGAGGAAGAGAGAAGAAGAGGGAATGATCGAGAGAAAGACGAAGAGGGAGTGATCAAGAGAGAGAGAGAAAGGGAGGGACAAGGAGAGAGAGTGATAGAGAGAGAGAGAGAGAGAGAGAGAGAGAGAGAGAGAGAGAGAGAGAGAGAGAGAGAGAGAGAGGGAAAGGAAGAAATATTTCCCTCGCCACTGAAAGTCACCGGTCCGTTCTGTCATCCATTTGTCATTTCCGTCATCTATCATCCGTCACAGATGACTAAAAGCTCTCCATTCAGTCATCGCTCCAGATGATGATGGATGACGTTTTTGAACGAAACATCATCCGTCATCCAGCGCTAGATGTAATGACCAAATTATCTCGACGATTAGCCACGTAACTGAAACGATAGCGTAAACAGTCGGCCTGCATCTGACATCGTCGATTTATTTAAAAATACGTAAAGTAAATAGCAGCTGGCGTCAGCTAAACTATTTTATATTTTTTCAGAAAGTCAACGGAGCTCTCCGATAAATATCGAAAGATCGTTTAAATAAATATTTAAAAACGTGATTTCTTTCCACAAATTAGAAGAATGTTGATCTCATGCTTAAATCTAAATTTTTCAAAAATCCATTTGCGGGCTACGGAGAGCAGTTGAAAGAGCAGCGGCGATGGCGATGGCGATGGCGGCGGAACCGATCGTTCGACACGCGAGAGGAATATTTTCGATTATTTTTTGTATATTTAGAGAGAATTATTGTTCTTACTCCACCTATTTCTATCGGCTTCTCGCTCGATCGTTTGCATTGTTGTTGCAGAGAAAGATTCAGAGATGACGGCGGCGGGCAACAAGTTCTGGTCGAAGAAAACCCTAATCGGCCTCGCTCTCGGGCAGTTCGTTTCTCTGCTGATCACTTCCACTTCTTTCTCATCATCGGAACTCTCCAGGGAAGGTAACGATCCCGATTTCATTGGGGGAATTTCATAGACGATCTTCAATCGTAGTTTGCGCTGATTCTCCTGCTTCTTCCTTGCAGGTATCAATGTTCCCACTTGCCAGTCCTTCTTGAACTACGCTCTGCTTGCGTTTGTCTTTGGGTGTGTCATGATTTTCAAGAGAAAAAAAGGCCTCCGGGTAACGTTTTGAGTTTTTTTTTCCCCTTGATTTTCATGGTTATCTTCATCCGATGTTTGCTTAATTTTCTTCTGTTTGCAAGTGTCAACTGTGTAAATAGTGCATGTTTGAGTTTCTCAGAAATTTTACCTTGTAATAGTGCTTCTCAAACAAAGATTCTCATATCATTTTGCCTACGTTTTAAGTAAATTTCCAATCGAATGATTATAGAACTTATTTCTCCTCTGCAGGCAAAATGGTACTACTACTTGATTCTGGCCATCATCGATGTTGAAGCAAACTACTTCGGTGAGCAGAATATTTGTTACAGAACCGAAATCGAAATCAAATAGCATCTAAAAAACTGAATAATTTCCGTTTTTGGGATTTTACGCAGTGGTGAAAGCGTATCAATACACGAATATAACGAGTATCATGATGCTGGATTGCTGGGTCATTCCATGCGTGATCGTTCTCACCTTCGTTTTCTTGAAGACGAGGTACAGATACGTTCAATACTTTGGCGCACTTCTCTGTATCGCAGGAGCGATCTTGGTGGTGTTCTCGGATGTTTTTGCAGGGGGACGAGAAAGTAAGAAAAAAATATTCATTTATTCAATTATCCCAAATTAAACAAAACTATAATACGAAGGAAGCATCAGTTTTACAGATTGTCATTAGGATTTATTTTTTCTTCTGAATTTCAGGTGGGAGCAATCCATTGAAAGGCAATTTATTTGTGATTCTCTCGTCCACCCTCTACGCATTCAGCAATGTCGGCGAGGTGATTAATGGCTGTGGAAACAAGTGAATAATAAAATTAAAATTCTCTTGGATTGTTTTTTATTGTTTTTTCAGAAATTCCTGAATGAATATTTATTCACAGGAATATCTCGTCAGAGACGGGAGCAGGGTCGAGCTTTTGACGATGCTCGGTGTGTTCGGCACCATCATTAGCGCCATCCAGATGTATCCTTTGATTAATTTTTTTCGAACCCAGAAATTATTTTATCCTGATAATTCAAGATTAATTAATACGAAAAGATTAGTGGATGGGATTAAATTGACGATCCTTGATGACTTGTTTAGAAGCATATTAGAGAGGCGAGAATTAGCCTCCATTCGCTGGACTGCCGGCGCGGTTAACTCTCTCTCTCTCCCATAATTAAAGAAATTAACGTGATTAATCAGAGCTAATTAATGATTATTTGAATTGGGTATGATTTTTTCTTAAATGTTAGGCGCTGCCATTCGCCGGCTTCACCGCGGCGATGTTCTTGCTCTACTCGACAGTGCCCACGATACTGAAGGTCGACCTCGACTTTCTCTCTCTAAATCTTTTATTTTATTATGTGGGGGAAGATTTATTTAGATAAATTTTGGGATGCAGATTGCTGGGTCCGCCATGTTTAATCTCTCTCTCCTCACATCCGACATGTGGGGGGTTTTGATCCGCACCTTCGCCTACCACGAGCGGGTATTCCCATCATCTCTCTCTCTAGATTGGCATGTCTCTCTCTTCGGCATCAAAAGATAGCTCATCAGCCCAAAATCTCCTCAGGTGGATTGGATTTATTTCCTAGCTTTCGCCGCAGTCTTGGCCGGCCTCATCGCATACTCCTGGTACACATCCCTCTCATCCCATACTAAAGAAGACAGAGAAAGACGGAGACAGAGAAAGAGAGAGATCCTTAGAGTGATAGATGAAGAAATAGAGATAGGGAGACAGAGGGAGAGAGTTAGAGCGATATGTTTGTAGAAAGAATGACCGTTGGAGTGATAGCTGAAGAAAGAGAGGGAGAGAGAGTTTTAGTGATTTATACATGGATTTATATATATACAGAGAGAGAGACAGTTGGAGTGATAGCGGAAGAAAAAGAGAGAAAGAGAGTGAGATTTTTAGTGGTTTATACATATATTCATATATATACAGAGAGAGAGAGAATAGCTGAAGAGAGAGAGAGAGAGAGAATTAGAGGGATACAGGAAGAAATAGAAAGAGAGACAATATGAGGAATGGATAAAGAAATAGAGAGAGAGAGAAGACAGTTGGAGGGCTGGATAAAGAATTAGAGAGAGAGAGAAAATTAGAGGGATGGATGAAGAAAATGAGAGAGAGAGAGAGAGATGAAGAAATAGGGAGGGAGAGAGGCAGAGACAGGTCGAGTGATGAAGTAAAGATAGACATTTTGAGCGATATATGAAGATATGGGGAGACATAGAGACAGTTAAACTGATAGAGAAAAAATAGACGGAGGCAGACAGTTGAACTGATAGAGAAGAAAGGGAGAGAGGAAGACGCAGTTAGAAACTAAGAATGATAGATGAAGAAATAGAGAGGTAGAGATGAACAGAGGAATAAATAGAGGAGAGAGATAGAGGCAGAGAAAAAGACAAAGAAATAGAGTGAGAGAGAGAGAGAGAGGTAGAGACAGGTGGAGTGATAGATGAATAATTACAGAAGAAGAGTGATAGATGAAGAATTACCGAGGGACAAAGATTGATAGATGAATAACTGGAAGACAGAGAAAGATGAAGTATAGAGAGGGGTTTTTTTTCTAAATGTGGGATCTGGGTTGCAGGAGGATGGACAGCGACCAGAGAGTGCAGACGGCGAGAATTGACGTGGAGACACCGACACCGCAAGAGGGGGGGGACATGAAACCCTGGTCATTACTATTGCTGATTCGGCCACTTTTCTCTTTAACAGAGTCATTGGAGTAGAGAGAGAAAATGAGTCTCACAAAGGTGATGAGAGAGAGATGAATACCTTTTATTTACCTGGGTATAATAAATCTGCCACTTTGGATGTTGAGAGTGGTGAGGCTGGTTGAGGGTCATGGTTGACCCCTAGCCACTGCTTCAGCATTGTGAACACGGTCTGGTCGCTGAGCAACCCTCTGTGGCTTGCCAGGACTCCTACTCTGGCAGCCGCCTTAAGACCATCGGCCTATGAATCAGCATCACCATTATTATGATCATCATCATCATCATCATCATTATGATAATCATCATTATTGTCATCATCATCATCTTCATCGTCATCATCATCGTTATTGCCATCAGTATCATCATCACCAGCAGCAGCAGCATCCTCTTTTTCATCATCATCAATGATGATGATCATGAATATGTATCCCTCATGATCATGTTCATCGTCAGCAGTAGCAAGACCAGCATTATCATGAATGTCTCCTTCATGATGATGATGATGATGATCAATGTCTCCCGCATGATGATGATGATGATGATCATCATCAACATCGTCAGAAGAAGAAGAAGAAGAAGAAGAAGAAGAAGAAGAACCTTCGCCGATTCGGCAGGGACAGTCCCATCTCCATCGACACATGAATACGTGGGCTGTGGCAAACATCAGAGAGCAGAATAAGAAAAAAATTCCACAATTTCTCGACTTCTCTATCTCAAATAAGGTACCGTAGAATGACAGATTTCTGACAAGTCACTAAGGGGCGAGTCTTCCGAGCCATAACTAGGAAAATGACAATAAAATACAGTCAAATCTATATGTATATGAATGTAAATAAGGTGAATTTCTTTTTAAAAGGGAAATGAAGCATACATAACGTCGAAAGGGGTGTCTAAAGATGTCCCGTAGATGACATACAAAGAAATGCTCTCTGGCAAGACTGATTGTGAAAGAATTTTTCGAGTCTCAGCCGCCCAATTCAGTATACAGAGGTTGAATGGCACTGGGACCGACTTCCCATTGTACTTGATCTGCCCATTTTTTACCAAATTTCAGCTGATTTTCTTCCTAAAATTAGACATTCCCAACTTATAAAAAATATTCAATTTACCTCATTATTCCTCAGGGCTTCTTCGAACAATGCAATGCTTTCCAACGGGTCGTAGGATTCCAACTGTACTACGGCGCCGTCCTCTGTCTCAGCTTTGTTTCGCCAGACTTGAATTAAGGGCTGAGCTTTCCATGAAAATTCCGGATTTGGTAGCATCTCGTAAATGGATGGACATTCAACCAACTGCATGATAAAAGTCTCCTCGGGTAAAAGAACAATGATAAAAATTTATTTTGAGTTTTTTTTTTATGATTTTTTTGGTGATTACCAATTGGTGCATGGTCCATCGAGACACAAAGAACATGCTCTGGAATCCATCGACAAACTGCAACCCGGTCAAAAGACAATCATTTATATATCCTGGTGCCCCTGCTCAGAAACAACTCTAAGTTAACATAAAATAAATAACACACTTGAAATCTGCCTATTCAAATAGATTACCCTGGAAAGGACAAGCAATGCAGATCCACTTATCAACGTACTTCTGAAAGGTCTGGAACATAACCATTGATAATAAAACGAAAGAATAGAGTCAAAACTTGATTTCAAGTATTTTCATTTTTAACAGTAAGCATTGCTTACATCTTTATACAGTGACAGGAAGCAGCGAATAAGTAAACCGCCCATGGAATGAGAAATAATACTGACTTTCTTCCCCCCTGAAGCCTTGTAAGCCGTTTCTAATTTGCTCTTTAGAGCACTTATAATTTTATCGAGTCTGTAAAAAAATCAGCATTTTGCATTTTGGAGATTTTATTAGACGAATTTTGGTTCAAGGACAAAAGATTTTTACCTGTTGCTCTGTCGAAAATCGTAACCAAATCCAAAAAGGGTGACTCCTTTCTTGTATCCGCATCCGGTTAGCATATCAATCATATCATGAAAGTGATATAATTCGCTTATGTGCAGAAGTTTTACTAACTGTAATATCGTCGATCAGCGCTAGTCAGGTTAAATTAGAGAGGAAAATCAGGTATTAAAAAAGCAGCTCAATATTAATATTTTCATAATTTTATTCACTTGGGAACAAAAAACAAGAGACTGAAAAATGTACGCCAAATTTTCCTACAAAATTTCAAAATTTCGAATCTAAAATAATGACATACAAAATGGGTTGGCCCCCCTAAAATCCATACCAAGTAAATTCATTCGATAATTTTTTTTGAAAGAAATCTTTTGACCAGATTTTCGAAATCAGAAAGCCGACAGACGTGAATTAAACAAACGGTTTGCCAAATTCCACTCACCCACGATGGATCAAGAATGTCAATCGCATATAATCCATTATCATCGTCCGGAACGACGATTTCAGTGTCCGGATCCAAGCATTCAGTATAGCCTGAAAAAAAAAATCTTGAATCAGCTCCGGGTGTGAATAATTACGATAATTTATTACAATCAGGCAATACACTGAGAAAATCTAGCTCGGTTAATTATCTAACGATGAAGAAAACCAAGTAGGAGAATAATATAAACCACGCCATTAAAAACTGTAATCTCGAGCGAATTTTATAGAAACAACAACGAAGAAAACCTCATCTATTTCACGGCAAGATTAACCAAATCTTTCCACGAAAGAAAATCCCGGCAAGAACCCAACTGAACTCGAGATCAGTTCCCGGTCTGAAGAGTTGCGTTGACTTGCTACGAGTAAGCAATACACTAAGAAATTCTAACTCGGGTAATACTCCAACGTTGAAGAAAACTAAGTAGGAGAATTATATGAACTTCATCTATTCCACGGCAAGAGCAACCAAATCTTTGCACGAAAGAAAATCACGGCAAGAACTCCAAAAAAGCGATATCCGCACACGGATCACACGGAATTCCAAAGACTCACCGGTCTGGGGATTGAAGAGCGACCATAATTTCTTGAATTCGAGATCGGCGAGAAGAATCCGCACCCATACGCGCCACTCAATGCCGGTTCTCTTGCTCCTGGCGTTGAGTATCGACCCTCCAATTCCCGAAACAAGCAAGACAGGGCCGATTTCCTCGCCTGTGCTCACCCCATTCGACCGCCGGCGGCGCCGCCGCCGCCGGAAGCACGACGAGAAGAACCCGCCGCCGCCGCCGCCGCCGCCGCCGCCGCCGCCGCCGCAGCCGTTCATCGGAGAAGGCGTGCTGGGTGGCGACGAAAAGCATATTCTCTGCTTCTTGCTTGCTACTCACGGACTTAACGGTAGCTACTCTGACCTGTCGTTCTCAGTTTAAATTGTCTCTTCATGACTGGTTGGCATGTTGGCAAAGGCAGTTTCCTCTCCACGTGGCATCCTATGGTAATCCCATTTACATGACTAGAAGTACTACTTATAGGTAGGGGACGCCACGTGATCCCCCGTAACGTGACGGAACGGATGACGCAACATGATGGACGGTGACGTGATGAAACTTTTGTCACGTCACGCGTCCGGGCATATGCAAAAGAAACCGTCATGTTCCCCTCATCGTCCCTCCATAGGGCGTCACGTCACTTCCCGTCACGGGTGACGGTGACGTGAATAAAACCCTACTTGATTGGAGGGGTATATCTCCAATTATTTATAGGAGGCGTCGGTTTGAGCGTGCAAAAAAAAGGGACTTTTGTGCAAAACGCTAGGAAATCAAAATGGCCACGTCACGTGGCGAAATCTCAGCTGTCGAAAAGATTAAAAATAATGATTTTTATATGTATTTTCTGTCCGTTTTAACTTTTTGAAAATTCCGTCACGGTCGTCATCCGTGACGGCCATTCCGTCACGTTACGCGTCCTGGGCACCCAGTCATTGTCACGTCCCCGTCACGACCACTTCGTAATCCGTCACCATCACGTCACAGACCCCTAAAACTCTCAGCATCACCATCACATCATCCGTCATGTTTCCGTCACGGTGACGCGTGATATGACAAATGACGCGTGCCAATCCCTACTTATAGGTAGGGTTTGACGGTCCAGTCATGTTGACTAGTCAAAGTCGAAATCAAAGTCAAAGATGAAAAATTGGCAAGAACTTTTCCTAAAAGAAAATGGCATTACGAGGTAGTTTATAATGTCCATCTTGGAAAGTGAAAAACACCATTTAGATCTTTGGCACCACCTTGATGCTACAACCTAAAAGAAGTATAGACATATATCATGATTAAACAACACAATTGGAAACGACAATCTAAAATTTGGATAATAGTAATAAAATAAAATGATCACAAAAACTGTCTTCATCGTCATCCTCTGAAATATCCTCCACTTCACCATCTTCCTCTTAGTTCATCTCATCGTCTTTATAAGCCCAACATTTTAAAGTCATCAATATGGAAATAGCTTCTGCAGGTAGCTGTCCTCTTTTGAAAGTGACAATTCATCTTCCTGCTGAAAAGAGACCATCCTATGGCAACACTCACAGCACAAATAGGGAGGAAATCCTTTGCGACGACTGCAAGCCGTGGATATTTTGTAGACCCAACTTCACACCACCATTTGAGTGGGTCATCACAAGGACCAATGCAAGGCTCTTTCAAGTATTTATTTAATTCATATCTAGTGGATCTTTGACTTCGATAGGGGACCATCCAACTTTGAAGACCCCGTCGAACCAGTTTGCCGAGAGAGGGTTCACTCACGAGACCTAGCCTTCAGATTACCCAGCTAGTCAACGAGCCACAAAGGTTTGACATTATCTTTCCTTATATTTTGGGTGGTCACCGATCTTTTTGGGTGTCCGCCTTTTATCATTCAAAAAATATTTCCTTATATTTTCCTTGTTTAGTAGGTCTTGTATGTCGGCCGAGTATGTATTTGTTTTTGTTTGTTCGCACGTGTTTGGACTGCTGTATGGACCTACACGTTTGCGCGTCTTTGAGCTCATGTGTGGGCGTGTTAGGAGTCTCTCTGATGGAGTAGGAGAGTCTCCTCTGTCAAGGATGATGCCGAAGCCCTCGCCGTTGCCAGCGGTAGCCGCCAGCTCGAGCCTCGTCAGATCGGTACGCCAAGGCGAAGGCGAAGGTATCTTTATAATTTAGATTTTATGGCCATATCGCCATGCACGGCCCTTTTCGTTTGTTTTGAACCCTTTCGATGAACATTTTTATTTATTTTTCAAGAGGGCACCCCTATGCTAATGGACCCCCTCTTATGGACCCTTGCTAGGCCCCCTCACCCTCCCTACATATGGGAAGTAGTGGGCGTCCTAAATTTTTTTAGAGAGAAATATTGAAATTTTGGCAACTCTTGTTCGTGAGAAAGAGGAAGAGAAAACATGAGAGAGGAGGAGGAGGAGGAGGAGGAGGAGGGGGTTGGGGAAAGAGGCGCCGCCACCTCCGCGCCCCACGCTTCCGCTGGAGGCCGTCGCCGCCGCACCCGTGCTTCCGCCAGAGGCCGCCGTCGCGTCCCGCACCTCTGCCGGAGGCCACTATTATGCCCCGCGCCTCCACCAGAGGCCACCGCCACATCCCGCGACTCCGCTAGAGGCCACCGCTGCGCACATCGCCTTCGTCAGGCGCCACCGACGCGCCTGCGCCTTCGCTGGAGGTTGCCGTTGTCGCGCTCGTGCCCCTGCCAGAGGCCGTCGCCGCACCCGCGCCTTTGCCGGAGACCGCCGCCGCGCCCCGCGCCTCTACTGGGGCCACCGCCGCGTCCAGCACATCCGCTAGAGGTCGTTGCCAGGCTCCGCGCTTACGATACCGCCAGCACCCACCTTTGCCCCTGCTCCTGTGGCGCCTGACCGATCTCGACCCCGGGAGTGCCCTTAGAGCCCCTACAATGATGACGTAATGGACGAGAAGAGGTGGCTGGATTCGGCACGGAGAGACCTCCGTCTCAATCATTATCCCGCACGCGTCCCCCATGAGGTCCTTGTCCGAGATCGTCAGGATCCCCAAGTCGACTACGACCGTGGATTCGAGGCCGATCCTAAGTGCCAGCGAGATGAGAACGTCCGGCCCCAGGACCACCGGTACGACGAACTCGCCGAGGTTCCTCGATATCCCCACGCGCGATACCCGATATCCATGCCCCCCACGATGGTCAACCCCGACGATGGGTTGACCACGAGCACTACTTGACCCCGCCTCGATGACCCGTCGGTCGCCATCTCGAAGATTACCTGGTGCGCGGTCCACACCCAAACGACTACGGGCACCGATGCGAAGAGCATCAGGCTCGGATCCAGAAGAGCGTCCCAGCTGACATCTCCATCTACGAAGGGTCGAGGAAGCCAAAGGAGTTCATCGACTAGGATTCGAGTATGAACTCCTACTTCCGATGGTACCGACCGTGGTTACATCACCACAACATTGCCATCACCGTGCGAACAAACACGTGTTCATTCTTGCACCAGGGATAACGGGTCTCGAGGTACCCTTACACCACCAACTTGGCAGCGAAGAGTGCCCTGACCAGAACGGTTGGGCTAACGATCGTCTGCCATCCCGTGCCCATTCGAGAGCTGGGAAGCGATATCGATGACACCCCACCATGCTGGGCCAAACACGCCGCTCACCAAGTAGCCCGCGCACCCCGCATAGAGGAAGGGCGTGTCGTTCCGCCCATACTCACTCAGGAGAGTTGGAGTCCCGAGACGACCCCTACACTCTTCGCCCAAGAGATGGATGGTACGACGCGCCCGTGTCACGATCGCTGTGCCATTCCCTAGACAATGGTCGAGCACCATTGTCCCACTCCCCGCGCCCAACATGCGCTGAACTTCCCGGTGAATCACCCGGCCAGGTTGAATCCTACGAAGATCACCGTCGGCCATGTTCCTTGTCAACCTTCCACAGTAGCACCCGTAGAACGTCATGGTTATGCATCTGCCTTGCATGTTTTACCATTGCCTCAACATCCTCATGCTAGGACCATGAGTCTCATTGCATCGTACAAGCAGGCTGCCGACTCGCATCGCCAGTTCCGAGTGTTCGAGGTGGGACACGGTATGGTGGTGAGACTTAGGCCAGAGAGCTATTCTTCAGGGACAGCAACAAAGCTACATGTTTGTAGCGCCGGCCCGTCCTCGATCCTCCAATGAGCGGGCGATCCCGCCTACATCATCGACATTCCTCCCCTATGGAGGATTCACTCCACATGTAACATGGCGAACCTGGTTCCGTACCAATACCCCTTTCTCCCATCTGACCCAACCTTTCTAGACCCACTCAGTGTGTGGGAGTTTGCCGCGACCAACAACCCCCCCCCTCCCCCGGTACTATTGCCCGATTGGCATGAGTTAGTCAAGGGTATATGACAAAGGATAGTTAACCACGTAGGGGACAAGGCCTCGCAAAGACTTTCGGTGCAGGGATGGAAGCGCACATGTGCAGACCCTATGTGGAAGCCCCAAGATGACCTACAACCCTAACAACTGACTCGACATTAGTCGTCGCCGCTTATGACCCCAACTCGTTCGAGCCGAGTTCTTCTGACCCCGAGAGGATTGATGGAGCAGAAGAGTTTCCTCCATCAAGGACGACGCCAAAGCCCCCGTCGTCACCAGCGATAGCCGCTGGCTCGAGCCCCGCCAGATCGTCACGCCAAGGCAAAGGCTGAGGTATCTTTATAATTTAGATTTTCAGACCATATCGAACCCTTTCGATATGCATTTTTATTTATATTTCAAGAGGGGGCCCCTATGCTAATAGGCCCCCTCTTATGGACCCTTGCTAGGGTCCATCACCCTCCCTACATAAGGGAAGAAGTGGGGGCCCCAAATTTTTTTTTGAGAGAAATATTGACTTTTTGGAAACTCTTGTGCGTGAGAAAGAGGAAGAAGAAGAAAAAAGAGAGGAGAAGGAGAAGGGGGGGAGGGGGTGGAGGAGGCGCCGCCACCACCTCCGTCGGGAGCCACAATCACGCCCCCCGCTTCCGCTAGAGGCTGCCGCCACACCCCGCACTTCCACTGGAGGCCGCTGCCGCACCTCGCACCTTCGACGGAGGCCGCCGTCGCACCCCGTGCCTACAACAGAGGCCGTCGCCGTGCACCGCACCTCCGCTGGGCGCCGCTGCCACGCCCGTGCCCACGCCTCTGCGAAGCAATGCCGCCGCGTCCCGGGCCTCTACTAGAGGCCACCACTGCCTCCGCACCCTGCGCTTACGCCGAAGGCCATCGCCGCACACCGCGCCCCCATCGGGCGCCGCCGCCGCACCCCTGCCTCTGCTGGAGGCCGCTGCCGCATCCCATGCCTCCGTCGGGGGCCACCGCCAGACGCCATCGCCGAATGCCGCCACCACGCCCCGCACTTCCGCCAGACGCCATCGACGGGTTCTGCGCCTCTGTCTAATGCCACCGCCGTGCCCCATTGATAAGCCAAAAATAGGGGTAAAATTATGCAGTTTTTAGCCCTTGTCGTTGTAAATTTTAGCTTATACAATAAAATTTATAAAACCTCACTTAAAATGCACATGATGAGTGAAGGTATCGTCCTAGGTAGGCTAGTAAGGAGTTCAATTCGATGATTTTCTATAATTAGGACCACTTAATCTTCAATGAGGATCAATTTAACCTAATTGGAAAGAATATTGAGAAAGGGAGGCAGAGGAGATGAGAATAGTAGAAGAATTTAGGGGATTCTAAGTTGAATTAGTTGATCCAAAGAAGAGGATCAAGGGATTCACTTTAGAGGGAATTAAGAAGAAGGTTTTTTTACTTGGTTTGTTTGTCTTGCAGATTAACTAATTCAGAACTGAATACAACACTATTTGATAAAGATAAAAGAAACTAAAGTTTTAATACCCTAGAATTCAAAGTTAATTTTTTTAGAGTTTTTTTTCTTTGGGAATGTAGTTGAATGCCTAGTTTAATCCCTCAATTTCTCCTCTCAATCCTAATCAGGGCTTGTACATGCCGCTCAACCAAGCGATTTAGAAGTTCAGATCAGAATCAAGAAGAAGAAACAAGAAATTGAACTAATTTCATTCAAAATGCACCAAAATTCAAATACAATGAAGGGAAATGTACCAAACAAGTTGATCCAGGCTGGGGATCCTCTCTGTCTTGCAGCTGTGATAGAGAACCATCAAGAATGACCCCCTCTTCTCGAAATTTGGCTTTTATACCTAGGTAAAATGAAAAAATGACCATTTTACCCTTAATTAGTAATTTGTTAATATCTATCAATGTAGGCTTGATCTCAATGATCCAACCATACAGATAGAAAGAGGGGATCATTAAGAGCAAATCCATACAAAAAATCATCTCAATCGGACTTCTGGATCACAAGTTATGAATAAATGAATTTAAACCAATATTAGCCATTGGATTTAAATCATTTATTCATATTTATATGTTTTTTTTTAGCGCTGAGGTGTCTTCCGCTGATTGGACGATGACTCTTCAACTCCTCCAGGCGGGCACATCCTCCTTGCTCCACGTACCCCCCTGGCGAAAATAAGAAAAAATAGAAAATTTAAAAGTCGCGTTTTGCATACGTTTTGATACGCACGTACGTGTGCGTTTCTTCTTCGCCTTGTCCTTTGATAGTTTGCCATGTCACCGACACTACACACGCATTGTATGCGCTGTGCGGGCGGTGACGTTACCTCCCAGCACTGGCGCTCATTAAGGGCCGTTGGATTATCATCCGACGGTCACCATGGATCCACATCGCCAGACCGAAAGAATCCCTGGAATTTTGTCAGAAGGACCCTCTTAAAAACTGGCATTGCTATATGACGCCGCCCACAGGTAATTGCATATATACCCTGTGCGCATTCTCTCTCCTCCGTTTTTTTCTTAAACATTAAAACAAATAATCAATCATTTGCAATTAAACCCTGAAACATTTTAAATCATATCTTTACGCCTGTAGTCACGACCGAGAGCTGTTTCAGGGTCTTTTTGCAACAAAACATTGCAAAAGGCCCTTCAAAGTTCAGAAATTATGTCAATACTTTTTTTCTCTTATAAATATATCTTTTGTTTCTTAGAATAAACGCATTTCCTCTTCAAATAAATCTCAGAAAAATCCTAAAAAATCGTAAAAAATTGTAGAAAATTCTATAAAATTCACTGATTCATCCCTATACTGATAAATCTTGAAATTAAATATTGAAATTGTCATTTTCATTTAAAAATAGTTATTTAGAGCTCCAATAAATCCTTTAAAATTTATAGAATTAACAGAAAATTAGGGAAAAATCAGAAATCACTTGAAACAATATTTTCATGTAAATATATGATAACAACCCCATTTTAAGCTCTTTAAATGCATAAAATTGTGCTAATAACATGAAATAAAGCCGAATTTAGGTGTTATCACCCACGCCTGCGCCGGATGCCGCCATGCCTGTTTCCGTGCCCGCCAGACGCCGCATCGACGCCGGTTTCCGCGCCCGCTGGACGCCGTCACTCCGCCGTTCACGCCTCATCACGCTGCCACCGCTCAAACTTCTGCGCCACCGTTGTCATTGCCGTCGCCCGCGCCGCCGCCCACCCTCCGTTCCCTTGCCCTTCTGTCTCCACTCCTGCGTCCCAGCTGCTGAGTCGTGATCCACCGCCAGTTGAGCAACGACGTGTCCATCTCCAGCACAACTCCACCATTTCCAACTGCCTGCATCTTGCATCGACAAGTGCGACGACTCTGGGACGACGACACCGAAGAAGTACCACGCTCCTAGCCCCAGTTAATTTATTTTTTGTCGTATATCTTTTTGATTGCACGCCATGGCACTCAGGTTAGATTAGGTGAGAGGAAAAATGGACTCGAGAATACCTATCAAGCGTCTAGTCTAGGTATGGGTCGAGCTCGACCATTACGTGAGAGCACCAACGGACTTAGTCCGTTCAGTGCCGTAGACTCCTTCGTCACTCTGACGAGGGTCAGGGGGTCACTATCATCATCATTGATCGCACGCCCCAGAGCATGGAGTCCGGCTAACCCCACGAGTTGGGGTCAGCACGTACATTCACCTAGGATTTCATCGCATCACCTAATTGCATCTCCATAGATCCATACCCGATGGACCACGTCTTCGATGACGTCCGATATCACCCAGTATTTGAACATCGCCTCGATACCCGACCGAACGAGGTCTGGCATCACACCGGTATCCGAGCATCGTCTTGGTACACTCGGGACGACACCACCGACGTCATCATGCATCACTCGTTCTCCTATTAGGGGGGCCTAATTACTTTTAATTGGGCCTTCTACCCTTTATTTCTAAGGGGGAAGGCCCATATTTGTCCCTATAAAAGGTGGGGCTGCCCATAGGAGAGAAGAAGAGAAAAAAGATTGAAAAAATGTTAGTTTTTTCTGTCTCCTAACTTCGGAATGGCATTTTCATAAATATGGGTAAAACTCAAATAAACCTAATTTTGGTCGTAAAAAACTACCGCCATCTTTGCCGGAGTTCCGGCCGCAGCCGTTGTGAGGCCTTCCCGTCCACGACCGCTGCCCCCCAGGGCCTCCTGTGTCACCATTACGGCTGACCACTCCGCCAGTCGTAGCTGTTGATGCCCGCCGCAGTCGCTAAAGCCCGCCACAACTGCTCGCCACAACCGCCCAGTGTAATCGAGGCTGCAGGCACAGCCGCTGCAGCTGCAACCGCCATCGCAACTGCAATCACAATCGCGGCCGCCAGCCGTCGCAGCATCCGCAACTGCGGTTGCAACCGCCACCGCTAGTCGCGGCTACGTCCGTCGCTGCTGTTGCACCGTCGTGCCTCACTGCTGCTACACCTCGTCATCGCCGCGCCACCATTCTGTCGTGCCTTGCTGCTGTCGTGCCATTCCGCCACCGCATCCTACTGTCGTCGTGCCTTGCCATCACCCCACTATCTTCGCCGCATACTGCTGTCACTAGCCTTCCCGTCGATGATCCTTGTCTTGCTATAAATTGCACCCTTTGCCGCACGCATCGTTGTGATCATTGTCACGCCCGTCACCACGCCTTATTGCGCCACTACACCTACTTGCGACGTCATCGGGCCTACGTGCGGCTCGCCTTCTACTGCTGCCAAATCAGACAATGCTCGCGTATACGGCTACAGGTACACTTCTTAACTCTCACTCAGCGTTATATATTTCTTTCAGTGCCTCCGAAACATTTTCTCCACCGCCCAGGTTAGGTGAGTGATAGATAGGTATATGTCAGTGGGAACAGGTTTCTATTGGTATGATCTTGGTTGGCGCTTTGAATGGTGCACACACGAGTGAAAATCGTCATACTCGCACTATCTGCCCTTAATCCATCGTCCGGGTCATCGAGAGCCTAGTGTCATTCCCAAGTCACACTTACAATAGCTTTGTGGTCGTTGGTGTCTGTTGATGCCTTATTTATATTTCTCATTGATTTCATTGTTGCATCATCACTTGCATTATGTCCACATTAGTCGTCTCTTCTACATGACATGACTGCCCTCACCCTTCATGTGTGTAACATGAGCCGTTCGATCCCGGCGTCCGTTGTGTTACATCAGACTTGGACTTGTAGTTGTTTTGTCAGGATCCATCAATGCAGCCCTTAATTTGAGCGCTTTGCAAGTATAGATGGTTGTTCTTCAATAGTTTGTTGGTTGGTTGAAGTTAAAGAGCTGGACACTTTATTGAGCAATTGTACGGTACTGTGGAAGATGAATAAAATTTCATCATCATGAATAAACTCAAGCTTCTTTCGTGGGTCTAATATTGTCACAACATGGAACATATGCTCTAACTTCAAAGGTGTTGATAATGTATCAATTTCTCCTTCATTGCACCATATGCAATTTTAAGCGACCTTGTTTGTTCCTTGATTGGTGACCTTGAGAGGTTAGGATGCATATCGTTAAGCACATGACTATCAGAGTCTAATTGATCTTAAAAAAGTTGATGCGCCCTCAAAACAGTAGATGATGTAATGGTTTGTGATTGTGAAAGGATATTATTAGCGTCACAAAAGCCTTCTAGTTCATTAGAAAACCTTTTCAAGAGATCCCACTCTTCAGCCATGATTGAATAGCTAACTTTTTGTGTTTATAAAATCCCTTGCCATCTTTTCTAACACAATTCTCTTCCTGTAAGCTGCTTCAATCATTTCATATGTGGAGTTCCACCTGGTGGGCACATCTTCAATAAGCAAGTTTTGATTTTCCATGCCAAATCATGGCACAAAATACGATATTGGTGAACTCTCTGTGGTGGCGCTCCAGCTGCAATGGCAAGTCTTCAAAGTCAGTATAGAATTTATTTAAATGAAAGCTAAATATTATTAAGGAGGATATTTTGGTCGTCAATATCTTCACAAAGTGAGTTTGTTGCCCCTATAATGTGAGCCAAATTATGTGCTAAATGTTTTTTCAAAAGAAGGATTTTTATTAGAAAACGTTAAGAACCTTAAATTCCTTCAGGCCTCTTTGAACCACCAAATTTAGAGCATGTGTCGTGCGTGGTACGTGATATTGGTCGGTGAAGTCTGAACCAGAACCCTTCATGAACCTTTCTAAACTTTCAACCATGGTTTTATTATTACTGGCATTTCCAGTTGTCGTAGCGAGCTCCTCGGAAAAAAGGAAAAACATTCCAAATAAGTAATTACATAATAAGAATTTACGATGACACATCTTGTTTGTGAGATTATAGTCCTTCAGCACATAGCACTACCTCTGACAGGTTAGCACCTTGATGAGAACCAATTAGCTGGCAAACACTTAGAACTCATTCACGAAGTATCCATGTTTGTATCAATCCAATGAACAATGATCCCAAGTGTAGGTACACAATTTGAGGTTGTCCAAGTGTCCATCGTGAGTGACACTTTTTCTATTGGCTTGAGTACCTCTTTCAGCTTCGCCTTTTCCTGCTTAAAATTTTCAGCTGTTGTGTGTCGTACAGTCTTGGAATTTGGAATATACACATCATCACTTAATGCATAGAAGGTTAAAACATTCTTAAATTTTGGATGGTCAATAATTGAGAATGGTAGATCCACATGCACAACAAGGCCCAACAAAAGTGCTTTTTCTTCTTCAAGAAATCTGCCTGAATACTTTGCAGTCTTTGTCAAATAAGGCTTTAAATCATTGTATTCCTTTATATACCATGATTTTAGGTGTTTCCATAACTTTGATGTGCTCCTGTCTTATCCCTGGTCACTATTCTTTTTGTTCTTTTACAAAGTTTGCATTTGTAATTACCATCACTATTTTTAATATAGTACTGCAAGACAGGTGATGAGGATGAGAAGTCGAGGAGTCATCCATTATCTCTAAATCAGTTCTTGTAGTGTCCGGTACATGGTCTTCACCCAAATCGATGAATCCAAAGCTGATTGGACTTGGAGAAAATAATAGAAAAACTAATCAAGACGAGATAGTGCAAGAGTATTAACCAACATAATAAGAAATAAGAGTACCAAAACAAAACAAACTAGAAAATGAAAAAAAGATTCTTCTAGTATAAAAGAAAAAAAGAAAGAACAAGAAAAAGGGAAGATGAAAAAAATAAGAATAAAAGAAGAAGAAGAGAACAATAAGCATAGAGGAAAATGAAAATAAGATGAATAAAAGAAGAAGAGATCAATAAAAAGGAAGGAAGATGAAAATAAAATGAATAAAATAAGAAGAGAACAATAAGAAAAAGAAAGGAAGATGAATATAAAATGAATAAAATAAGAAGAGAACAAGAAGAAAAAGAAAGGAAGATGAAAATAAAATGAATAAAATAAGAAGAGAACAAGAAGAAAATAAAGGAAGATGAAAATAAAATGAATAAAATAAGAAGAGAACAAGAAGAAAAGAAAGGAAGATGAAAATAACAAGAATAAAAAGAGAATAAAAAAGGAGAAGAGAATAAAAAATAAGCAGATAGCATAATGGAAAACACGAAGAAGAAGAAAAAAGAGGAAAAGAAGAATAAAAGAAGAAGATGATATGATAAGAGATAAGAGAAAAAAAAGGATGAAGATAAGAAGAGAAGAGAAGAATAAAGAAGACTAGGAGTGAAGATAAGAAGAAAGTAGGGTGAAAATAAGAAGAAAAGATCAATAAAGGAGGAAAAGAACTAATGAAGATCAGGATAGAAGAAAAAATAAAAGAGGAATATAACAAAGAAGAGAAGAACACATAAAGGAATAGTAAAAAGAAGAAGAAGAAGATAATATCAAAGAAAGATGAAAAGAACAAGAATAAGATAAGAAAATAATAAGAGAATAAGAACGGATGAAAAGAAAACCCGAAGGATAAGAAAGGAAGATTAAGCAATTAATAGAATAAGAAGATACAAGAAGGAAGAATAGAAGAAGGAAGTTACAAGAAGCGAGTGCACGGAGCGGCGGAAGGAGGGGTGGAAGACGAGCAGGGGGAGGCGGCCGAGAGGGGGTGGCGGAGGCCCTGAGTGCGGAGCGGTGGTGGTGAGCGTACACTCGGTTTCAACGGGGTTGGAGAGAGTACGAGATGAGGAGACCACTCGGTTTCGACGACGAGTGTGCATGGGTGGGGGGGTGAGCGGCAACGCTCAAAGCTCGGGGAGTAGGGTTTACCAAGAAAAACATTATTAAAAAACACTTAATATATACCAGTTCTGGTTCGGTCTGACCTGCAGACCGGATCCAGACCGACTGGCCGGTCCAATGGCGGAACCCAGTCCCGGTTCGGTCCAATCCGACCGGTCCCCAGTCCAAAATATCAAAGCCCACTTATAGGGTTCGTCATTTTGGACCAGGGCGGGTCTGATAGGACTGGGAGGTAACCGTCGGTCCGCCATATCAGGGTGGACTACAAATGGTATAGGGCAGGGGACTGGTCAGAAAGGACCGAATTGAGACCATTGGTGTGTTATTTTAGGGTGGACTACACATGGCGAAGGACATCGGACCGGACTAGGACTGTTTTTATGTTTCTTCAAGGTGGACTACACAGGACGAAGGTAAGTGGACCATGACGGGAACCATCTAGGACCTAAGACCGGTCTCGGCTAGCTCGTGGAGTGTGGGCTGAAGGAAAGACCCGGCCTTCAAGTTTTCGGCCTAGTCAACAGGCCCCCGGAGGTTGACATTATCTTCCTCATATTTTTTATCATTTCTTTCTAGTTTTGAAGGCCGTGTATGTGGGCCTACGTGTTTGATGGAAATATATATGGCCGGCAAGCCAATCACACATTCCACATCGCGTTCCATGTTCCTTAATAGAACATATTCATTATAGTGCACGTGTGATGCTCATAATGAAGTCCATGAATACATGATCAAACTTAGTGAATTATGATGAGATCATAATACGGAGATCACTAGTATTTAAACATGTGTTCTAAACATTCCTATTCGAAGGATACGCGAGAAGGACGTCGAAGTATTCGGATAGAATAGCATTATCTAGCCTCACTCATATGAGGAGTACGGCCGTTCTAGTAGCCATTGGTGTGGGAACACTAAGGATAGATAGTGGGTGCTCTTTAGTGGAAAGAGTTCACTGAATTGATTTGTACGAATCCTTGAATGGTATTATACCAAACTGTCAATCAGGTTGATTCACGTCACGGTTGTGTATGTGGTCCTTAGACTTGAGACACTAAAGATGTCTTGTGGATGGACGATTGTACTTTGGCTATGGCCAACGAGTCTCTAATCATGGGATTCTATACGGTCTTAGTTCAGGTACATCAAGAAGTTCACGAAGATGATTGAGTGGTGAAGATGGGATCGTCCACCCTCGATATAAGAGATGACAGCTCAAGGAAAATGATGCGATGAAGTCCTTGGCCAAGGCAGTGAAATATCGGAGAAGAGTTCTCCGATGATTTCCGAATGCATCATTACTAACTCGGATGATCGATTAGGGTTTGACAATTGACCATACCCTAAGTCATCCAAGGAGTGTCAAGTGGATGAGGGATTATACATACACGGTAACTGATGACGAACATGTTCCATGAGTGAGTTGATACACACTCCTTTGTATCTTCTAGGACACAAGGTGTAGCTTGGCACCCCACATGTCGGAGTCTCAACCTATCGATTGGGTTAAATCGATCTAACATTCATTAATCTATATGATGATATAGTTAATTAATTTGGAAGGCCAATAAAGGTTATTGGGTCGCTGGAGTCGTTAACTAGACTGATACATAGGCCTAGAGGGTCACAGGCAAATGGTCTTTTGGACGTCGGAAGATATACTTAAGTTTTGGGGGTTTTATGAAAAATACGCACTTAGTATAAATAGGGGAAGGCCCTCAAAAAAATTCACCTAGTCCAGAATTGTTCAGGCACCTTCCCCTTCTTCTCCCCCCGCCCAACAACCCTCTCCATGCCCAATGAGATCAGAACAGTGTAACGATGACGGTGGAGGTAGAACGAGGCTCATCAATGAGAAGGAGGAGATTTGACGTGCCGAGGATTGTGTGGATATGTCTAGAGGTTGCACAGGTGAGCAGCTCGACTCGGCTCACTCCGGGATCCAAGAAATCACGGATGCGATCCGTGGAAAGGTACTTCGTTTAATGTTTTGTTGATGTTGTTCGATTTGTTCAAGTCTTCCGCTGCGAATTGCTTTCATTTATTCATCCATGTCAAGGCCACTAGAACCCAACATTGTTCGTATGTATGGACCTCGTTCTCATCTCGAGGATGCCCAAGAACCTTTTAGTGGGCTTCCTTCCCCTTCCCTTAGAGGGAGGCACATATGACACCACAATGTAAGCGGGGGAACACTCCTTGAATCAGAGAAGAAAAAGCTTATTTTTATTTTAATTCATTGTTATTTTTTTGAAAAATTTATGATAATGCCACCACAATTTGAAATTCGTGGAAACCTTATCTGGCCACCATCGCCAACGCGCACGTTGCCACCTGCCAACACCGCCCCCCAGCGACACCAGGTCGCTTGCCCAACCGTCCACCCACGCCACTCAGCCGCCCGCACATGCTGCCGGCCTCCCGCCCGACGACTGTCGGTTTGGACCTGGTCTGATGGTCAAACAGGAACGAGATCGGAGTTTGACAAACTGCCTCCCTCTTCCACGTTCGCTATGTCCCTCCTCTGGTCAAAATCAAAATGCATGTCAAAGTAAAAAGTATGGTTATCCTTGATCTGCCCCTCTTCTTCACATAGTTATATACCCCCATTTTATTAGTCCTCCGTCAGAAATGTGCTTCAGTCAAAGTCAAAGCATTATCCAACAGATAAATCTTCTCAATGCATGCGAAAAAATGCATGACTTTCAGCGTTTAGGGTGTTTATTGCGAGGCTGTTCCTACCCAACATCTAGAAGACCTCAGAACCTTGCCGCTGATTCACGCTTAAGTTTCGCCATTTTTTACCGAATTTTGGTAAAACCGAACCGAACCGATTCCGTCGGTTTGGGTTTCATGGTTTTACCAAAATTTCGGTAAAGGTTTCGATTTAGACCGCAAACCGGACCAAAAAATGAACCAAAAAATGAATATGCAAAATGTTAAATAAATATGTAGAAACCAGGATTTGAACTCGGGCCTCCTTTTCCTCAGCGCACGCCTTCTACCAACTCTGCCATAATGTTATTATGAAGATGGAAAATAAATAAAAAATATATTCATATAAAAATAAATTTATTAAAATTGCAGATCCGAGAGGAAACGGTTTCCCACCTTTCTGGCTTCTAAGGGAGGATCTTGCACGAGTCATTGCTCGCGGTCGCCGCCTACATTTTGTGTTGCCGCCACCAGTTTTTGTCGCTCTCAATAGTGCTGCCATCAACATCGTCATCGTTTTATCTCTTGTCACGACTTCTTGTTGTCCATTCTTCAAAGTATCACCAACAATGTCCATGGATTTGAGTGGAGACAAGGTATATCCCATATTTATTATTTATTTACTTTTATTGATATTGATAGTTGGTAGTATTTTTCATTACATAGGTTCCATCAAATCATGCCCAAATCGAAACTAATTTGCTAATGACTGAAGATGAGAATTCTCACCGTAAGAGAGTTTCACCTGTCTTGAAATACTACATAAAAAAGAGTAATGGAGATTATCGATGCAAGATATGTAAGGAGGAGTTGATTGTGAAAAAAGAAAAGACAGGCAGCACAATAAGGTTATGGACACACTTGAAAAAGTTTCATGTCGTTGTTCATAGGCAACTTAAGCCCTCATCTAGTCAGAAACCTGTATCAGAATATTTTTACACTGCAACAGAATTTACAGGTAGAACACCGGTGCAAACAAAAGCAGAGCTATTAGATCTCATCATTAGTACTGATATGCCATTCTCGATTATTGAACATCCAAAGTTCAAAAAAATGTGTGAGTACTTTGCACAATGTACTTTGAAGCTTCCAAGTGCCAAGACAATTCGGCGTGCAGCGGATGAAACATTTGAAGAAGAGAAATCACAGTTTAAAGAGGAGCTTAGCCGGGTTGAAAAAGTCTCACTTACACTGGACACTTGGACTACCACCAATCGTGTGGCTATTTTTGGGATGACAATTCATTGGATCGATGCCGAATGGAAGTTCCGTGAAAGATTTCTTAGTGTAAAGCAATTAATTGGATCACATGAGGGCTCATACTTAGCAGAGATATTACACTTAGTTTTGGAAGATTACAATTTGACTCACAAGGTAATTGATGTTTTCTTAGCTTTTTCCTCTTAATCACTAAATAATTAACACTATTTTTCTCCTTTTCTAGGTATTTCCCATCACAACTGATAATCTTAGTAATAATACTACAATGGTTGCAACCTTAGAAAGGCTATTAAAAGATACTGACTCCAAGTTCAACAAGCAACAACATGCACCATGTATGGCACATGTTTTAAACTTATCTGTGCAGTGAGGCTTGAATGAACTAGGTATTTAATTTTGGTAAAACTTTTATTTCATTGATTTTTGAAAGTTATTCTTTTAAAATATATAAAAGTGTTTTTTTATTTACATGTAGGTGCCAAAAATATAATTGAAGAGAGTACTGAGCAACATGAAAGTACAATTGAAGAAAACATTCCAAGGTCATTCAAAGATATTCTCTATAGACTTCGAAAACTAGTCATTGCTGTTGGAGCTTCACCGCAACAACTTCACCACTACCAAAATATATGTGAGAATTTGGGCATGGAAAACTGTAATCTACTCATTGAATATGTCCCTTCAAGATGGAACTCAACATATGATATGATTGAAGCAGCTTGGAAAAAAAGAAGAGTATTAGAGAAGATGGCGAGTGACTATCTCAACACCAACAAAGTGAACTTTTCCATCACAGATGAAGAGAGATAAATTAAAGCTTTTTTCAGGTGAACTTCAAGATTTTCATGACATAACTGAGGTAATTTCAAAGTCCAAATCTGTTACATCATCAACAGTTTTAAGAGCTTATGAATTTCTATCAAGAAAATTGCAAGCATCAATTGAAGGTCTAGACAACCCTCTTCAAAGTGAAGTAAGGGTACCCCTAAGCTTTGAACAATCAAGGTCTCTTAAAAGTGCATATGTTGCCATGAAAGATAAATTACTAGAGTAAGAGGTTCTCTCAAAGACTAAGCCTATGTTGTATATTGCTACAATGCTCGACCCAAAAATGAAGTTTGCATTTATTCCAATAAGTGAGCAGAATTCTATCATTCAATATGTACTTAGGTTGCTTGAAACTACTTTGTTGACTTCAAATCCACATTCAGTTGTTGAAGATAGACCTGTTCCAAGTGCCAAATGATCAAAGGTAATTATTGCATTGATGGAGCCAGAGCAAACAAACACAACAATGGTACCAATATCTACTAGAGATGAAGTAGAAGGTTATCTCAGTGAACCTCGCATTGGTGATGAGGATGATTCACTTGAATGGTGGCATCATATTGGATCGAAAAAATACCCACGTATTGATATCCTTGCAAAACAGTTCTTATCAATCTGTGCATCAAGTGCTCCATCAGAGCGTCTTTTTTCTGCAGGGCGAGGAATTGTGACATTTAAAAGAGGAATTTTATCAGCAGAAACAATATCAATTCTTATGACTATGAAATTTTGGGCTCGTGATGACCATGTGGATGATGAGGTAATAGAATCTGAAGTAGACGATGATGTAGAAGAACTCAAATGAGTCATATTTTTTATGTTTAAGGTGGCATTCTTATCTTTTTGAAAAACATTTTTTTGATTTGTGTCATCTTACTCATATATTATGATGCTTTTGTATGATTTTTACAGGTTAAGAAGATAGATAATGATGCATGGCTCAAAGCGATGTAATGTCACATTGGTGTCAAAGCAAGAAAAGTTTGGAGCAGGCAAATGTAAGGAGCCACGTGTTGTGGGATCTCTTAGAACAAAAACTTAGCATATTTAACAACTCAATAACTTATCTATATTTAGTACTTTTTTCCTCGTGAAAATTTCAAGTAAAGAACTCTTAAAAATCTTACATGAATTTCTTTGATATGTGATGAATCAATAGTGAAAATGATTTAATTATATTCTAAAATTGATTGACTCACTTTTTAATTAAGCATTTTACCTATATTTTGATTTTAATTTTTTAACTTTGATCTTGATTTTGGGTTGGTATTCATGACCGAACTATAGGTTTTACCGAACCAAACTGATTTTGGACCGAACCGAGACTGTGCCGAAGTTTAGGTATAGGTTTAGGTTTTTCCAAAAAATCGGTACAGAGACCGACACCGTCATTCCCTATTCACGCTACTAGCCTACTTAAAAAAAAAAAAATTTAAAAATGCTAGTAGCCTACTAGGATGTTCTGAGAGAATCCATGTCAAAGTCAAAAATTATGACTGTCCTTGTTCCGCCCCTCTTATTGACACAACATATGTATTACTTTTTCATTCACTTTCAGAAGAGTACTTCAGTCATTCACTCCTGGTTTCATCCCTCCCCTTCATATAATTACATGCATACAGTTTTTTTTATTTTTCAAGAAAATCCTTCAGTCAATGTTCAAAGTTCGAGTCTCCTGGTTCTGCTCCCCTCGGTTACATAATTACATAAATATCAACTCTCCTTCCACCTTCAGAAAACCTTTCTATTCGATTCACATTCAGCTCATGTTTTCTTTTCTGGTCTCCGACTAGTGTAAACATCATTAGACTGTAATGATTTTCTGGTTTTATGACTCATGCATGTAGTATGTTGTTATATTGCTTATTTTTGGGAAAATGTTACACAAATGTCTTATCTGCGCATCTGTGGTTGTCATTGCAGGTAGAGAGGGGAAATTCATGAAGAATTTATTGCGTCAAATATTTCTTTGTAGAACCTCTGGGACTGGCTTGACTCTTGAGAGAAACAGAGAGAGTGGGAGAGAGAAATCGAGAGAGAGAGAGAGAGAGGAGGAGGAGGAGGAAGGAAGAAAGAGAGAGAGAGAGAGAGAGAAAGAAAGGGAGAGGGATGAGAGAGAAAGAGAGGGAGAGAGGAGAGGGATAGAGAAGGTTCAGAGAGCCGGAGAGAGGGAGTAATATGAGAGAGAGAATGAGAGAAAGATAGAAAGAGGAAGAGAGGGGGAGAGAGAAGAGAGGGAGAGAGGAAGTGAGGAGCGAGGGAGAAGAGAAGAAGATAGAAGAGAGAGAGGGAGATAGAAGAGAGAGAGACAGAGGGAGAGAGAGGAGAGAGAGAGAGCGAGGGAGAGAGAAGAGAGGAAGATAGAAGAGAGGGAGAAGATAGGAAGACAGAAGAGAGGGATAAGAGATGAAGAAGAGGGAGAGAGGGAGATAGAAGAGAGAGAGAGACAGAGATAGAGGGATAGAGAAAAGTGAGAGAGAGAGAGAGAGCGAGGGAGAGAGGGGGAGAGAGAAGATAGGGAGGTAGGAGAGAGGGAGAAGAGAGGAAAATAGAAGAGAGAGAGAGGAAAGAGAAAATGAGCGAGGGAGAGAGGGAGAAGAGAAGAAGATAGAAGAGAGAGAGAGGGAGAAGAGAAGAAGATAGAAGAGAGAGAGAGCGAGGGAGAGAGGGGGAGAGAGAAGATAGGGAGGTAGGAGAGAGGGAGAAGAGAGGAAGATAGAAGAGAGCGAGAGGAAAGAGAGAATGAGCGAGGGAGAGAGGGAGAAGAGAAAAAGATAGAAGAGAGAGAGAGGGAGAAGAGAAGAAGAGAGAAGATAGAGAGAGAGAGAGAGAGAGAGCGAGGGAGAGAGGGAGAAGAGAAGAGGATACAAGAGAGAGAGAGGGAGAAGAGAAGAGGATAGAAGAGAGAGAGGGAGAAGAGAGGAAGATAGAAGAGAGAGAGAGAGAGTGAGAGGGAGAAGAGAGGGAGATAGAGGAGAGAGAGAGAGAGCGGGGGGAGAGAGAGACTGAGAAGAGGGAGAGAGAGAGAGAGCGGGAGAGAGAGACTGAGACGAGGGAGAGAGAGAGCAGGAGAGAGAGAGAGGGATCAATGGAGTTGGAGGACAGATGAGGTTTCGCCATCCGTCCGTTTAAATTTCGTCATCTATCATCATCTGTAGCGAAGGACGTATGACTGAACAGTTGGATTTCCGTCATTGGTCATGAGTCATCCGTCATTCGTGACGAATGTCAGATGATGTAATGACGGATGACTTTTACCAATGACAAAAATATAATGTATTTAACAAAATATCAAGCTTGTAAAGAATCATGCGCCAGACAAAGTCACCCGCAGGGCCCAGCTACTCGATCACGGCGGAGAAGCTAGAGATGTATCATCATCCTCTCACGCAACTTCTGCATCCTCAGCATCGAGAAACCGCTACAAGAACGATTTCCACGATGGAGGATTCAACAACCAAAGCGTGCAAGAACTTGAGAGTGACGCCGCTTATAAGGCCGAGGAGACAATGCAGAAACTCAATGGCTGCGTCAGGATTGCCGAAGATATCAAAGACTACGCCTCGCGTACCCTCGCTCTACTACACCAACAAAGGGAGCAGCTAACTGAGGAAGGGAGAGAGGCGAGAGGTAGAGAGGCAACAGCCGAAACGGGGAAGAGAGGCAACAGCCGAAGAGGGGGGGAGGCGACAGACAAAGAGGGGGAGAGAGACGAGAAACGGAGGGAGGGAGAGAGACGAGAGACGGCGAGAGGAAGAGAGGCGACAGCCGAAGACGGGGAGAGCGGCGACAGAAGAAGAGGGGGAGAGCGGCAATAGACGAAGAGGGGAAGGGGGGAGGGGTTCAAGGACTTCCGTTCCGTCACCGGGATGTCCATTCCGTTCTGTTTACTTCAATGGACGATTGCCGGAACGGACGAACGACGGAATCGTAAAAATGACGAAATGATGAAGAATGAGTAAAATGACAAAAAAAATTCGTCGGACAGACAACGGAATGGAAGTCCGTTCTGTCCATTCAAAAGCGTCATTTCGTCCTCCAGCTCTAGGGAGCGAGAGAGAGTCCCGACTGTACGGGGAACTAATTTTCTGTCTTGAATGGAAAATTTTGTCGGGATCTGTAATTCACTATTTCTAACAACCCGTATAAGCCATTACGGGTTTGACGTCACGCTTTCATTTCAGGTCAAGGCCCATTATCCAAAGGACTAACTGGGCCTGACACAAGAGAAGCCCACCACAATGGAGAAGTATGATAGAAAAGGATTTAAATTTTTAAAACTTGCCTTGAAGGTGATCACTCCACAAACACTTGAATCCGGTCGCCCCTCGCATCGTTGATGTCCAGAAGCACCTTCCCCACTTGCGAGCCGTCGATGATGACATCCTTACCCACATCTTCCAGCATTTCCATGATATTTACACCCGCCAAGCCTGGACACAATGATATCGTTGAAACAAGGACTCTTTATAATTTGCTGCTTTAGGCGCAATTTTTAGGAGTGTGCAAATTTATGATATCAGCAAAGCGAAGAAGCGACTTTAGGAGCGATGCTAGTATAATGAGTAAAAAATAACTTTTTTTTTTGGGTGACTTCTCCGCAGGATAACATTGTGGAGCTGATTAAATTTTGCTGTGATAATAAATCCAAAATCTCATTAATACCTGCAGGAATGTCAAAAACGGGTTTTCGGGTTATATTGTCTATAAGGGAGCCATATTTTCCTCTTTTAGGGTTATAATGTATATAATGTAGGGATCAGCAATTGGCCCGAACCAAAAGATTCGAATGATCAAATGGCCCCGGATCAAGATGATCTGCCAGATTGGGATCAAACCGATCCCGATCTGTTCAAGAGGGCTGATTGTCAATTTATTTATTCGGCTCATTCAAGCCGATCTTCCCACAGAGTGAAATTCGTTAAAAATAATTCTGATTTGGACGATGAGAATTTCCATACCAGGAATTATCTTAGTCGCCCCTTCAAGAAATCCTGCCTGCAAGAGCATTTTTTTTGTCACCATCAGATAAGTCATCTGAATGAAAAAGCAATAATGATTGCTGTAAAAAGTAGATTAAAGACGTTTGTCTCACAGGAACCCGAATATCCAGCTTGTTGAATCCATCCCTTCCTGTGATCTTGATCCTCAGAGTTCTAGACCATATGCCGGACAGAATGCCCCTCGACTCATACGAGCTCTCGTTTGGGAGCACTTCAATAACGGGGTACGTGGTGCTCTCAGATGTTGTTTGAGTATTGTCCTGATCCAAGTCAGCAACCGGGCACCCTGCCATTTCCAAATAAAGTAAATATTTTTTATTAATTGAGTAAATAATGAGTGTGGTCGGCCAGCAGACCTCTTTGAGAAGAAACTGATGAGAGAGTGATGCTGTAACGCTTCTCTTCTTCGTAGTAATCGTTAAATCCTATAACTTCTTTAATTTCTTCAAAAGATGGCAAGTTTCCAGGGGGAGGAACCCGCCCACTTTTGATGGCCACCAGAGCATCCTAGAAAAAGGTAATAATTTCTAAGACAATAATATTTCAAATGGTACACAGTTGATGGTCATAGTCACACAATGTAGAGAATAAGAAATTAGAGTAACCTGACAGAATTTAGGAGAAAGAACATGAAATGAGATTCTGCCAAACTACTGAAGGGATTGCACTGTATGCCGGCTCTTTCCTTGATGACAACCAATAAAGGAACCAGGTGGGAGAAATTTCTATGCATTATTAATTTACCTAGGGAAGTTATACCATTCAACCAAAGCTAGGATCGAAAATCAAATAATTATTTCAGACTTTATCACCAATCCCTAGAGGGGTATTTTCGTCATTTATCTTCAGTGTTGTTCCCTTTGTATACTTGTAGCCTACCCAGATGAGCAAAGTCAGCAGATGTAGCCATTGTCATCTTCCTATCTTTCTCTCTATCGTTGTGCTCCGTTCCAAGATTTCTTCTTCAATTGAGACCTAAACATTGATCTTTATTATTTGCCCTCAAGGGGAAAGCTCCAAGTATTTAAAGGGAACTATATAAAGCCAAATAAAAAAGATGCCCCTGGCAGGGATTGGGGATGGTATCGCATTCTATCAAGTATTATATATGGGGAGTGATTTAAACTGCATTTTGACATATCTATTGTTATTGACCTAACAAATTCTGCAAACATCTAGAACTGGCATCCAGGTAGTGAAATTTCCCACCTGCATTGCACGGATGGAAACCCCAATTAAAGAGAGCGGATAGCTGACGATTTTGAATCCCATCTCTTCAAGTTCAATGGGGTTCAGTATTGGGGTCTTGCCCCCACCTTCGAGCATGTTGGCCTGGAAAGAAAAATTCAGGGTAAAAATTTAGCCAGCGATCATAAAATTTGGACAAACTAAAGCAGAACAGATACCATTTTAGGAAGGAGAGGATAAATGTCACAAAAGGCTTTCATCTCTTCTCTAGAGGTGAGTGCATCGATGAAAAGAACATCTGCTCCGGCATCAGCAAAGGCCAGTGACCTCCAAAGAGATTCTTCCAAAGATACTGCCTGACGAGAATCGGTTCTTGCAATGATAACAATGTCAGAGCCACTTTCCTCGCGTGCGTCAATGGCCGCCTTTATCCGCATCAAAGCCTCCTCCCTTGAGACTACTTTCCTTCCATGGGTATGGCCACAAGCTTTCGGAGACACCTGAGCAAAGGTATCTGGGTTATCAGATTTCATTTTTGTTGTTAAATGCTTTCAGTTTGATTTACCATTCAGCACCCGTCAACCTCGTCGTCAGCATCAATGACCCCAGCTCACGATGTCGTTGACGGTTTCCAGGGTAGTTGCCAATGATGGTGACGTTGACTGTTGACCTAGAACCATCACGTCATCGCGAGTCAACATCATCGTCAAAGGGATGCTCCGAGTAGACAGAGGCAGGAGTCAACCGCATCTGTCACATTGACGATGACATTGACTTGGCTATGACGTCGACGATGACCAGCACCGATAGGATCCTTGAGAGGATCCTAAACCTATCTAGGGGTAGTTCCGTCATTTAGCCCACAGGGGCATTTCAGTCATTTGGCGATTATGTATTTCCTTTAAATAGGGATGCCCTCCATTTAGGAGGGCAGCCAAGAAGAAGTTGATTGAAGTAAGGTCTTCTTGTCGCCTCTCTCCTTGTCTAGGTCTGTCCTCCCTCTCTCCCTCTACGATCCCCGTCTTTGTGATCGTCTCTACCTCACCGCATCTCCAGGCGGCTCGTCCCCTGCCGATCCCTACCCCCTCTGCTCGGCCTCCTCTCCAATCCTTCCCGTTTCTCCTCTCTACCCGGGGAATTTCTACCTCTCCTCATCTTCTACCGTCCTTTCGATACGAGCCTAGATCCAGGATCGTATCATTTGATGTTGGACCTCAACAATGACGTTGACGGTCTTTGATGACTTCAGCGCTAATTAGTCAACCTGTAGTCAACATGACCGTCAATGTCCCAATGTCAACGTACTGGGAAGTGCCGAACCCTACATTGGCTTTCCATGAGATATATTTTAATAACTTACAACGCACCAAATAATAAAATTTCCTCCTAAGCTACGTCAACAGAACACCAACATGGACTTACTGTGAGAAGCATGATTAAAAACTAAATTATAATGCTGATTGCGAGAATATAGTTGACCTGATCTTCAAGAATGATTCCAGCGAAACCTGCTTTAATGAAGCCTTTGACAGTCCTCTTAACGTTCATAAGATTACCGTATCCATTATCACCATCTCCAATCACAGGAATGGAGACAGCCTGTGTGATTTGGGCTCCTTGATCAACCATTTCACCGTAAGAAATAAGTCCGACATCAGGCAAACCCAATCTGGCAGCAGAAACCGAAAAACCTGGAAAATAAAGCCAGGGCATGTGAAATCTCAGACTATAACTCAATCCCACAGATCCAACTAGAAATCTCTCGTGTTTATTATCAAATGACTTACAATTTCACCAAAATGTGTTACAGTTCCATGATTTCAATCACAAACAATCGAGAGAGACATTTTTTCTATATGCATTGAAACTTTCAACAGTGAAAAATACCAAGCGGTCGGAGTTTGGGAGTTGTCAAAGTTCTCAATTCACGAACATCAGGAGTGAAATTCCAAGAAATTAGCCATACATTCAACTTGTAACACATCAAACCATGCTATGTTATACTTTCTAATTGACATTGTGGTCCATGATCAGACGAGGAAACAAAAAATACAACCAGGAAGAATACAAATCAAACGCAATTCAGAAAAGAACAGCAGAATGATATGCATCGATCATTGTTCAGCGGGAAGATACGATCGCCAGTTCTGATAAAATCAAGCAGAAATAGAGAAAACCTACCGCTGGTGAAGCAGAAATTGAACCCCGCGCGTTCGACGAGCTTCGCGCTGAGAGCATCAAAGCATGCGGGGCCCTGATGAATCCCCGGCGATTCAAGAATCTTCCTAAGAACCTTTACCGGAGGATCACGCGAAGATGAACAGCAGTGTATTCTCAAAACGCCATTTTCCCGGGTTTTCCTGATGGAACGTAGCTCCGAAAACGAAGTGGGTATCCCCTGAATTCTTCCCAGATTCCGCAGAAAACCCAACTGCGAGCTCGAGGATGATAGATTGAAGAAAGGGCTTTCCCGAGCTTGACTTGCGCCGATGGTAGATGGGCTCTTTGCATGCGCTCCGATCATGGTGGAAACTCCAGCAGAGATACCCGCCATGGAGAATCGCCTCGGTGATAACGGGTAACGAAAGATTCTAATCAAAAGCTATAATTTTGATAATGTGTAAGGAACTATTGATCCTAATTGTTTCCTGAGCAACAGTAGAGCCTCTATGGAATGCTCATCAGGGTTCCTCCGATGATGATTGATCCGAAATTTCTAGTTTCGGTGACAAAGAGCGCTACATATTTCGGCTGATATATCAGTCTTCATGATCGATTTTTTTCGTTGATTGTGAGATAATTAAGCTGCTCAGTTGGTTTCATCGATCAGTATGGCAGATTTTGTCAATAATTATCAATCCTACTGGTACGATCATGATCAATCGATCATCATGAACAATTGAAATGCTAATATATTTCGGAAGGTTTGTCTAAAATTATAGTGGGGGAGTTCAAGTAAAGTAGGGTACGATGTCAGAGGCTTGAATTGATGGAATTATATATGGACTTCAAGCCAATCACTCATTCTACGTATAAGGATTTACAGTGGTGTTTCTTTAGAGAAAGATTACTTAATTGGTCTGTATGAATTCTTAGATTTAATTTTACCTAACAATCAACTGGGTTTGCATTGTAGTTGTGCAAGTAGTCCTTAGACCACAAACACAAAAACATCTTGTTAATGAAAAGTTTTATTTTGACTATGCCCTACCAGTCCACAAAGATTCAAAGAGTCTTTAGCTCAAACGCAACAATAGGTCCACAAAGATTATTTTGTGATCAAAATAAGATTCTATGCCCTTAGTTTAATAGGAGATTGACTCAAAGAGAACAATTTGAGTAGGACATTGTCTTATGCAGTGGAAATATTAGAGAATGATTTCCATGATGATTTCTCAATGCGTATCCTAATGAGAATTACCTATTAGGATTTGATAGTTGACTATAATGTTAGTTGTTTTTGACTGTCACACAAATGAGAAAGTATATGTCCAAAATGATTGATGACAAAAAAGTTCTGAGAAAGAGTTAATGAAATCCTTGGCACCTTTGGGAGAAACAGTGTATATTGGCACCGTACATGATGGACAAGGCTAATTGATTGGATTAAATCGATCTAAGATTTATAAATTTACATGTTTGACATGTTGGTCAACTAATAAATAGTTATTTGACTTTTGGAATAATTAACTAGACTAGTACATGATTTCACGACCTTACCGATGAGGACCTTCTCCTTACAGGCAACACACGAAGGTTTTGGTCACACAAGTGATGGAGAGAGCAGTCGCCCTCAATCAAAGACGTCGTCGTAGCCCACACTGTCATCATTGACAACCACCGGTTCGAGCCCATCTTGACCGGCACACCAAGGTGAAGGTGTAGACACGCCCGTGCTCATAAGTTTCAACATGTTTCGGGCCATATCCACCGGCAAGGCGCTTCATTTCGACCCCTCTTTCTATTTTGTCTATGTTTTTTTCCCTTTGTTTTTGGGTTTTTAAGGGGGCCCCTATGTCTAATGGGCCCCCCTTGTTGGACCTCTTTCAAGGGGCCCATTACCATCCCCAGATAAGGGATGGAATGGGCGCCCTAATGCTTTGGTCAGAGTCAAATTATTTTTAGAAAGGGATCCACTACACTCCACAATAGTGTGAGAGAAAGAAGATGAAGAAAGAGGAGGAAGAGGTGGAAGGAGAAGGTGATCGCTGCACCAGCCGCTACCGTCTGTCGCCCGTCACCACCGCCCAAGCACCCCTCGCTTTCTGACCGCCGACGCCAGCCGTTGGCGGCCCTCCAGCAGCCCCCCGCGAATCGTCTGTGGCCCCCAAGCAGTCCGCCACCGCAGCTTGTCGTGATCGTCTCGCGCACTCCGCAATGCCATCGACCCCCCAGGCCGCGGCTGCCCCCCGTGCTCGCATCCGCGCCTCACCCAGTGCTGCTTGTGACCGCGCAAAGCCACCGTACGTGCTTGTGCAGTGCCGCAATCCACGCCGCGCCGTCGTACACGCTCGTGTTGTGACGCAACCCGCACTGCTTGCCGCCGTGGGAGCGCGGCTGCTTGCCGCAGCCACCCACGCGAATTGTGCCGCCATCGTCTGCCATCTCAATGCCAATCTGCACCGCCACATTACCGCCGGTGTTCGGGACACCGTCGTCAACCGTAGTTGCCGCCGATGCTGGTCCGCCATCGTCCGCTGTCACAACGCTGATCTGCATTGCCGCACTACTGTCGGCATCCACGACGCCGTCGTCGACTGCTGTCGCCACTGATGCCCACCGCCACTATCACACACCTGCTGCACTGCCGCCGACGCCTGCTACACCACCTCGAATGCCCATCGCGCCACCGTCGACTCCCGTCGTGCTGCCGTCGTCGCTCACCACGTCAGACCCTATGCCTGCCACGCCGTCACTGACGTCGCGCTGCTGTGGATGCTCACCGTGCCACCATTAATGCTCATCGTGCTGCCATAGACGTTTGTCGCGTCTGCAACGCCGCTATCGTCGCATCTAACGAACGCATCGATGTTGTCGTCCATCGCCAAACCACGTCATTGTGGCACCATCATCACTCGTCATTGCGCCACCGTCACTCATCGTTGCTGCCGTTGAGTCGCGCCATCATCGCGCCACCATCCCCCGCGCCGCACTGCACTGCACCATGCCACACCGTCAATCGCTATCGTGACACCCATGAGCCTCCACTCCCTCCCCGTCTCCTCCCAATGTCACGCCTCCTGATCCACAACCTCACCGCCAGTTGAGCGACGCCAATGCCCATCTCTGGCACAACTCCACTAAATCCACTCGCGCGGTTCCTGACACCGACGAGTATTTTTTACTTTGGGCGATGCCACTTGAGAGGTACCTCGCTCCCCTAGCTCGCCAAGTTAATTTATCTTCTGTCGTATACTTTTCGACTGCACTCCACTGCGCCCGGGTTACAATAAGTGACAAGATAACCGACACGAGAGAACCTGTCGAGTGTTTTCCCTAGGTACGGGCCGAGCCCGTCCGTTATGTGAAAGCACCCACGGACTTAGTCTGTTCGGTGCTGTAGACATTGTCGTCACTCCGATGAGGGTCAAGAGGTCGCTGTTACCGTCATCGATCACCTGTCCCGGACTCAGAACTTGGCAAACCCCACGAGTCGGGGCCTGCATGTACATCTGCCTAGGAGTCTTTGCATCTCATAGTTGCATCTCCGTAGATCCATACCCGACGGATGACATCTTCAACGACATCCACTATCAACCCAGTATCCGAGCATTAACTCGGTACCCTCGAGACGACGTCACCAACGTTGTCCTGCATCATCTTGGTATCAGAGCATCGTCTCAATACCCGACTGGATGTCGTCCATGATGATGTCCGGCATCAACAAGCCTCGTCAACTTATCTTTTAGAGGACCTGAATAACCCATGACTCGTCGTGGCTTGAAGAATGGGTCGACACCAGGAATCCCAACCTATAAGGCTGAATGGCGGTCATCCTATCTCTCCCATGGGTACATTATGCAGAGTCACGTGTCATCTAGGGTCCTATCTCAAGTCATTTGAAGGTATTTGAGAAGGGATGACATATTGTTTTGGTAGGGACCTGGGTAGGAAAACACTGTATCACCTTATTTTTATTATGTTTCATTAAATCTCTTTCTAATTATATCTATCTCTATCTCTCAAATTTTCACTTCCATGAGAAACTAGTGTTGTTATCATTGCTTTTGTTTCCATTATAGATAACACTAGATGACACAATCATGACCGTTGGGTTGTCGAGCTTGAATGAAAGTAGGGAAAGTTCCCTTCCAAGAACCATGAGCTGGAAATCAATTCAAATTTTATCTATAAAAGATGGGAAATATTGTGTGCTTGTGGGAAACTTGTTCCACCCTTGACATGATTTCTAGGATACGCATCCATGTAATTAAAGGACTAAAGGATCTCCTTGTCCGACTCTTCTTAAAGATCTTGTTTATTCTCACACCATCAATAATCTCTAATGGATTTAGTAGAGAGTGAAGTTGAGAAGAAAGGGTTTGGGATCCCAGACTTGTTGACATGAGCACTTTTATTTCAACTTATTTTGATATTTTCATAAAAATCATATTAATAATGTATATCTTTCAGTATCCTTTTATTCTTATGATTGTGACCCTCTAGACCCATATAGCAATCTAGTTAATAACTACAATCACCCATTAACATTTATTGTCCAACCTTAGTAATTAATTATATCAACATATAAAGTAATTAATCAAGGATCAATTTTCCCCAATAGATAGTTTAAGTTTCCAGCTCATGGGGGGCCAAGCTACACCTTGTGCTGAAAAAGATAAAGCGTAGTGTTTGACTCTCTTATGTATTATCGTTTACTCGGGTTCACCAAAACCTTATTTTTACAAAGGTTACACGATCTAAATACCCTTAGGATATATTGAATATAAGCTCATACTTGTAAAAATAAGGTTTTTCTTAACCTGAGTAAACATTCTCGAGGTGTTCTCAATCGGCAAAGCCTCCAAGGTGTTCTCAATCGGTTAAGCCTCACTAAGGGGTTCTAAATCAGTGAAGCCTCTAAAGACAAAGGTGTTCTCAATCGGCGAAGCCTCCTAGGTGTTTTCAATCGGCGAAGCTTCCAAGGTGTTCTCAATCGGCGAAACCTCCATGGACTGAGCTGAGGAGTTCTGAATCGGCAAAGCCTCCAAGTACTAAGCTGAGGATTTCTCAATGGGAAAAACCTCGCACCCAAGACTTGCTAGCTCATTTTATTTTTTATTAAAATTTTATTTTTTATAATTTATTTTAATTATAATTTAATTTTTATAATTTTATTTTAAATTATAATTTAAACTTTATATTATTATTTGAACTTTTATTATTATTTAAAATTTTATAATCTGATTTTGAGCTACTTTTGCCTATTTTTATTACAATATATCTATGTTTAAAATCCTTTTCCAGTTGCTTGTTTTGTTCTTATAAACATGTTCTTTAATACATGTGATACGAGGGAGTACATGGGGTTTGTTTTCTCACTTTTCTATTCTCGTCCTTTGAGTTGCTCTAAATTTATCCTTACAAGTTTATTTTTTACCCCTTTGTTTGTACAAAGATCCCAAAAGACTAATTGTATGACTTATTGTCAAACCCTAATCAATTATTTGGTTAGTATTGGTGTATAAAGGGGATCATTGGAGAATGCCTCCAATATCCTCACTACCATGGCCAATGATTTCACTTCATCATCTTCTTTAATTTAATCTCCTCCTATACCGAGGGAGAATGATCTCGTCTCGACCACGCAATCACCTCACCGTTCCTCTTACTATATCCCCAAGATAAGATTTATTTGAATTTCATGGTTAGAGACTCATAAGTCCTAGTGGGAGTATAGTCATCCATCCATGACATGTCCTCGGTGTCTCAGGTCAATGGATCGCTTTGTACAATAGTCACATAAATAAACACAAGTAACGTTTACGTATAATACCATTAAGGGATTCATACGTATCAATTCAGTGAACTCTTTCTTTGAAGAGCACCAACCCTCTGTCCTTACTATCTGCACACTAACGACGACATGATCGATTACACCAAACATGTAAATAAGATCACATGGTGTTCTTAGTATAGAGTTGGAGCATACATAAATAAATGTCAAAGGAACGACGACAGCGATGCGTCGCTCAACTCCATCACCCGCCTCTTCGACAATGCCCTCGTCAGAGTCCCTCCATCTCAACACCATCCTCCCTGGATCTTGAATCATCTAAGTGGACCTTTTTTCCCCCTTGCTCAACCTTATTGTGAACCCTATTCACTGATTGGCCTGGAAAGAGGAATAAAAAACTCCCACAAGTTCTTTATTGGTTGATAACTGACCAAACTTCTTATAACTCTCTCATCTAATCTCCGATTGAGCCAAACCCAGTTTCATTGGATTTGTAAAGTTGTAATATATTGTATTTGACTCCAAAATATCTCAAAGATAACATTGTAGCTCCTATTTAGCAGATTAAAAAACAGAAGTATTTTGTGGTTTTTAATTTCAAACTTTATATGCATAAAAGATAGGTATTATAGTCTTATTTGGGCCTAAACTGTTTTTTTTTGGCAAGACTCATCTTATGTTATTATTTTAATTGCTTAAATTTCCTCATCTTGAGAAACATTCATGCATTTGAATTTGACCTAGAAGATGTTTCATCGCGGCCACAGTACAATGCAAACCACCCTGCAGGATGGAACCCTACGTGTGTAACCTGACGTGTCTGACATGTCAAACACGTCAGACAGCCAACCAGTTGGCCCCTCATCCTTCACATGGCACAACTGCATCCATTTGATGCGTTAAACACATCAAATTGACATGTGGCATCCACATCATGAGGGACATGCCCACCGGTTGTCGGATGGACCAACCTGGCCACATCCAACAACTAGTTTTTAAATGGCCTAGAGGAGACCCCATGATCGACAACATTAAATGTTGTCGAGAATGCACATAACTCATGAAATATCCATATCGTTTAAGGTTCCACGTGGATCTAGACAGACGGTTTGGATATCAATGACATAGCCCCATTTAATGCATCCTAGACACCATTTAATGTTTTTTGGGTTTGAAGCCACACGGATGCCATCTCTCCCGCCAAAGATGCCAACTCAAATCATATCAACAACCAGGATGTCAGTCGAGCACCACATCAAGTGTTCCTCGAGACCTTAAATGCGACATCATTTATTACAACTCGACCTAGACACATGTCCCCCATCACCTTTGCCATGCCATGTGAAGTCCACGAGGGCGATGATTCTTATTCAGCTTTGACTGACAGATTACATACACCTTTTCTTATTGAAGCACAAGAGTTTAATGTGTCAAATTGAATCTCATATGTCATGAGATCCACTCAAATCCACATATTTGGTCGTTCATTTGATTCCCCAACTGCTTCTTTAACCACACGAGACTATGCATTAACTACAGTAAGAGACTCTTCATTCTCTGTGCCACTCACAATTGTTGACTCTTCTCATGATTTCGCACCATTAGATATGTTGAAGACTCTTTAATCGAACAACCTGAGATGCCTATGTTGGGTTCTATAGGCCTAGATCTGGATGAAGACGAAGATTCTACACAGTGGAAAACACGTAATGGAAACGAACGACATCATAAAAAACATTGAATTGAAGAACCTCTGCACGGATTGCATCTGTGATTTCTTGGATCCTAGAACAAGATGAGTCGAGTTACTCAAGTGTGCAACCTCAAGTATCCACATGGTCCTCAACACGTTGGATCTCCTCCTTCTCTTGATGATCCCTGTTCTACCTCCATCGTCATCATTACACCCGTCTCGATCTCATCAGGCATGGAGAGGGAGTGTGGGGAGAAGGGAGAAGAAGGGGAAGGCCCCTAAACAATTTTGGCCTGGGTGAATTTTGTTCAGGGCCTTCCCCTATTTATATTAAGTGGGTATTTTTCACAAAGACCCCCAAAACTTAAGTATATCTTCCAACATCCAAAAGACCATTTGCGTGTGACCCTCTAGGCCCATGTATCAGTCTAGTTAAGAACTACAACATCCCAATAAACTTTATTAGCATTCCAAATTAATTAACAATATCATCACATAGATTAATTAATGTTGAATCGATTTAACCTAATCAATAGGTTGAGTCTCCAACACGTGGGCCACGAAGCTACACCTCGTGTTCTAGAATATACGAAGGAGTGTGTATTGACTCACTCATGGAACTTGTCCGTCATCGGTTACCGTGTATGTATAATCCCTCATCCACTTGACGCTCCTTGGATGACTTAGGGTATGGTCAATTGTCAAACCCCAATCGGTCATCCGAGTTAGTACTGATGCATTTGGAAATCATCGGAGAACTTTTCTGCCGATATTTCATTGCCTTGGCCAAGGACTTTATCGCATCATTTTCCTTGAACTATCACCTCTTATACCGATGGTGGACGATCCAATCTTGACCACACAATCATCTTTGGGAACTTCTTGTTGCACCCGAACTAAGACTATTTTGAATCCCATGATTAGGGACACGCAGGTCATAGTCAAAGTACAAATGTTAGTCCAAAAGATGTCTTTGGTATCTTAGGTCTAAGGATGACTTACATAACCATGACGTGACCAACATGATTGACAATTTGGTATAATACCATTAAGGGATTTGTACGTATCAATTCAGTAAATTCTTTTCACTAAAGAGCATCCACTATCTATCGTTAGTGTCTCCACACTAATGGCTACGGGAACGACCTTACTCATCATATGAGTGAGGCTAGATAATGCTATTCTATCCGGATACTTCGATGTCCTTCTCACGTATCCTTCAAATAGGAATATTTAGAACACATGTTTAAAGACTAGTGATATATGCATTACAATCTAATCATAATTCACTAGGTCCGATCATGTATTCGTGGACTTCATTATAAGCATCACATATAATGATTATGTTCCATTAATGAATATGGAACGAGACATGGAATGTGTGATTGGCTTGCCAGCCACATATATTTCCATCATCCTCCACGTGGACAATACACCATAGAAACCTTGGACGACTTAGACTTTGTCATGCTGCTCATGTTTGCTCAATCAATTTCTGCTCATGGTTGCAAATCCAAGTCAACACCTGATACAAATGTGGATCGAGTTGATTGGGTCAACCCAATTCGACCAATCAATTTGATTGACTATGTCAAACCAATCAATTGGGTTGATCTGATCAATTGGGCGGCCAAACTCATTGAAGTACCAGAGCCTATAGTGTAGGGGCCCTAGAGGACTATACCCCCTCATTCTAATGCTGCTACCAATCCCAACGAGTGGCTATACTATATGAGACATACTTTGACTTGTTTTGTTTCCCAAGGAGGAAGTTACACATTAAACAACACCTTTTGATTATACCTTCGTGGGCAGATTTTCCACCACACTTCTTCATATAGATGACATCATAAAGATGTATTTGGCACCTGATAATTTTGCAGAACCTTTGGTCTGAAGTGCTCCCAAAAACAACATTTTTAATCAGATTTCCTCTCAAGGAGGATTTAAAGAAGGCATGAAGGCACACTATGTGGCTTCATGATGCATACTTACCGTTGGACAACAAAGATGACGGGTAGTACAAGGGATCAACATACACACTTTGTTCAGGTATGGATTGGGTTTCCAGGCCTTCATCCACATTTCTTCATGCCCACTATGCTTAAGTCATTAGCAAATATTGTAGGAACATTTATACGTCTTAGTAATGATGTACAATTGTTCAACCACCCAGGGTATGCTCGTGTGTGTTTTGAGGTTGATATATTTTTCCCTATTCAATGTATGGTCCTAGTTAGGAATGAGGACGAGCTGATCCATCAAACCATAGCATATGAGAACTTACCAGTGTTCGACACAAATTATAATCTCCTTGGGAGTATGCTTGTTGCCACATGGCGAAGCATGCTATAGAGACGACCAAACCCATCTTTCTTGCACCCTTTTCCCTACAATGAGTATATTGTAGAAGCAAGGAGTGCAATAGAAGGGCGTCACCCTAATCAACGTCTGCAACCTACCACTCGATCATATAATGTCCTGACATTTGAGATGAGTGGCCCACCAGCCACACCCCCTCTACTTTGGCCATTGGTTGATGTTCCTCTTCCCAACCCTTATATGTAGCTCTTCAACGGGTGAAGAAGGGAGTTGTGAAGCGCCCCAAAACTCCTACAAAAGGCAAAGAGGTACTGCCTCTTGCCCCACCCTCACACAAGGGAAAAGAGAACATGCACCTTACACTAACATCAAATCTGTTTTCCCTCTTAGACACATCAGATGTAATTGACAATAGTGGATGTATTGGCATAGAGAAGGGTTAATCTAGTCAAGCATCTATCCCCACTAGAACTACAAATTGCTCCCCTATTCGACCTTCTTCATGTCCAATCACCTCCTACCCTATCATCCCCTCTAGTTAGCCCCCGAACCCATACATCCTCGCCTTTGCCTATCTTTTCTATGCCTATATCATCCCTCCCTATTTGATCCCTCGATAGTAAAGCCCACCTTGTGTGCCCCCTTATGCCCCCCACCCTCCTCCCTATCTGACCCCATCTCTATTGAGTTCAGTGCTTTGGTTCGTCCATGGAAATCACATTTCCATGGATGCAGAAGCGTGGTCAATCGATTCTAAATCAATCTTTAAAATAACAATTGAAAGTACCTTTTGGGGAACTTGTCCCACCCTTGACTTTGCCGCTCTGAGATCGTTCTGAAGCCGTTCACGCTTCCAGCCTCTAGAAGTATCCACGCGATCACTCGGCGCTTGGATCTCCACGTCTTCTTCTTCAACTCTTCTTGAAAATCTAGAAGATCTCCTCACCATGAAGACATTCTTCCTTGGATGAGTGGAGAAGAGAGTGGAGAAACGGAGGGGCTCTCAAATCAGGCTTGCATGGGTGCTTCAAATGAGACCCCTTTCCTCTTTATATTTCACTTAAGGTTTTTCTCCAAAATCCTCCAAAGTAAAATATATCCACCAATGCCCTTATGACCTTGTGCGTGTGACCCTCTATGCCCATGTATCGTTCTAGTGAATAACGTTAATGGCCCAATAATATTTATTGACCAACCTTATTAATTAACTATATCAACATATAGACTAATTAAATAAGGATCAATTTAACCCAATCGATAGGTTAAGTTTCTAGCCCGTGGGGTGCCAAGCCACACCTCGTGTTCTACAAGATACCGAGTAGTCTCGAACTCTCTCATGGAACCTTTACCGTCATCGGTTACCGTATATGTGTAATCCATCATCCGCATGAGACTCTCGAACAACTTGGGGTATGGTTTTTCATCAAACCCTGATCCGTAATTCGATTAGTACTGATGTGTAACGGGGATCATTGGAGAATGCCTTCTCCAATATCCTCACTACTCTGGCTAGGGATTTTTCTGCATCGTCTTCCTCAAGTCAATCTCCTCTTATACCAAGGGCGGACGATCCCATATTGACCACTCAATCATCTCCGTAAGCTTCTTACTACATTTAATCTATAACTTATTTGAATCCCATGATTAGAGGCTCGTAAGTCATAGTCAAAATTCAGTCATCCACTCACGAGATGTCCATGGTGTCTCAGGTCAGTGGATCACTTATACAACCGTGACTTGAATCAACCTGATTGACATTTAAGTATAATACCATTCATGAATTCATACGGATCAATTCAGTGAAGTCTTTCTCCAAAGAGCACCCATTATCTTTCCTTAGTGTCGCGACACTAAAAGTGATGTCGGACGTCGTCGGGACGTCGTTCGATCGACACTGAATGTGATGGTTTGGTGCCGATGAAAGATGGAGGTATCGGACTACGGCGGGGCGTCGTCCGACAGTGAATCGTAACGGTAGAAAATTACAATGAGATGCAAGATGGGACAAACTATGGTATGTGCAAGTGTCGATTAACGGTGAACTCCGACTCCTGGGGAATCAACGGAGTCGCCCGGTGGTGGTAGGTTAGACCTCTCGAGCCTCGTCCGAGGGGACGAAGACGGTTACAGTGCCGAACGAAGCAACTCCGTTGGGTTTTGCTCTCATGGGATGGGCAAGCCCGACTCATACCAAATGGGTAAGATGCTCTTGTATTCTCTTGTTGTTCACTCAACCTGTCCCTCTCACCTACGTCTAACCCAAGCACGGAGGAGGCAATACAAAAGCGCACTGAAGGAAATAAGAGACATGCTTTAGAGTCGGGGCATCTGGTGTGCGGGAGGAGGCTCAGTTAGGTGTGTGGTGCCCGAGAGCGCTGATCAAGGCCTCCGCAATCGGAGTAGGGCAGCGGCAGGATGCCGCGGCACGGGCTTGCACAAGCGGCCGTAGGGCAAGACACCAGTGGCGCTTGCGAGAGAGAGAGAGACAGCCGACATCACGTCACAGTCTACACCGACGGTGGGCAACGCAAAACTACGTGTCGGCTGACACCGTGGACACCGGCGATGGGAGCCGCGGTGCCGGTTGCCACGGTTGCTGGCGCCACGGCGCGACGTGCACTGCCGGTGGATGTCACGGCACCGGAGGCACCGGCGGTAGCAAGGCGTGGCGCCGGTTGTGCGGGCAAGAGCAGGGCGTGGTGCCGGTTGCGCGGACGGCGGCAGTATAAGGCGCCAACGGCACAGAACGATGACGACAGGTTGGGTGAACCGGCGAGGGGGGGGGGAAACGGGGAGAAAAAAGGGGGGGTTCCAGGCCCATTAGTGGGGTGGAGGGGAAAATCCTTATAGGTTGGATTTCCCCTCACTACAACGGACAATTGATAGGTGAAAGAGATAAAAGAAAAAGGAGAGACGAGAGATAATACCGGCGGTGGAAAATGTGAGAAACACAGATAGTAATTCGGATGAAAATGACGAAAGAAAATGATGATAGTGTGCCCGTTCCCCGGGATATTTGAATCCGGGCATGTGCGCCGTTGCCTTGGCTTGCCGGGTGGGCTGAACGCGAACCGGCGGTGATGTCGATGACGATGGCGACCTCTCCGAAGATGTTCCTGGGGCCTCGGGCTGCGTCGTGCCATCAAATAGCCACATGATTAGCTATACTTATCATATAATATACGTCTCGACTACTATTCTATCCGGATAATTTGATGGACGTCTCGACTATCCATCGAATAGGAATATTTAGAATACATGTTTAAAGACCAGTGATCACTATATTATAATCTCATCATAATTCACTACGTCATTGCACGTATTCATTGACTTCATTATAAACATAACACGGAATAATAATGAACATAAATATTTTATTCAATGAACTTAAATAAACATGGTAGTATGATTGTCTTGACGGCCACATAATGTCCATTAATCTCCCCCACTTCCATGACAACCCCCGACTTCTGACCCGACCACCCAACCCCCCCTCCCTTCTATTGATCTTCAAACGTCTCTCCCTTACTCTACTAGTGATGATACTCACGAAGATGATAGTGGACTAAACTCCACGGGACAAGAGAATGATGATGCATCTATATCTAAGGACTTAGATATTGATATGACCCCCTTATTGGTAATCACTCGAATAGCTATTTGCTACGTCGCATCAACAACACCCCATCACGGGTGAGTCGCTCGAGTCGATAGTCTTAGGATATCAAGTGTTATTTGGAATTGTACATGACTTGGTAACCCTCTCGCTTAGTCACATATTGATCTTTGGAGCTCCTTGTTGAAGGGAATCAATAAGCAACTCTTGTTGTACCATGTACCCCACAACCTTACACGCTCACGATATTCTACGCATCATATCGATAGCTAGTGCAGGAGACCCTATGTGGGGAACTTACACATCATCTTCAGGAGTACCCTTGGCTTGTAGATCTTCGTTGGTTTTTAGCTGGGGATTTCAACTGCATTTGTGAAGTCAGTGAACTCGAAGACGAAAACCCCCTCGGATGCGGTCTATGCAGGCACTCAAGGACATTATCCACCGCATATCACTAATTGAGCTTCCTCTTTGGGGAGAGTTGGACTTGGTGCAAAGAGCGCCAAGCTATTGCACGTATGTACGAGAAGCTCAATCATTGTTATACTAACAACACTACATTGTTGCAAAGCTCCAGCATAATGATGATTCGTCCCTGCTATTACTCTGATCACTCATTATCCTCCTTCTCCCTAACATGAAATCTAGCATTCGTGTCACTCATTTTCAGTTTCAGACCATGTGGATTCAACATGATGCCTTTCACATCTTTGTGAAGCACCATTGACACGAGGAGATATCTACTTCGCCTATGGAGAACTTCAATTATTTACCAAGGAATCTCAAAGTCCACTTGGAAATGGTGGAATAGGCATGTATTCGGGAACGTGCGCACACAAATTGAGATGCTTAAGATGGAGATTGCTATGATGGAGTGCCAACTTCAAATTGCTTGAGCTGAAGCAGCTTGGAAGTAAAAGATTCAATACTAATGAGTTGCTTGTTGAGGCTATGTGATGACAAAAATATTTTATCTTCATAAATCATGTATCTAGTGGCTTTGTGAGGGTGACAGAAAGACACATTTCTTTCTTGCCTCGATCCAATAGAGATCTAGATCACATCCTTATTGGTGGCATACAAATAGGATCCTGATCAGTTGGCAGCCGTTAGCGTTGATTATTTCTGTACTTTGCTTATCTCTCAAGTGATAGAGGTGACTAAGGATAACCTCTTCTCCATCCCACATCTGGAGATCGACTAGGAAAACATCATCCTCACGGCATAGTGTTTGAAAATCAGCAGATATCGAGAGAGCAAAAAAATGGGGATATGGATGGGGATGATGGTGAAATTTAGGACTAGGTTCTTAAAGTATTAATTCTCATTTCTTGAGCCTCCAATACCTCTTCTCAAAACTTTTATCCTTATCTTTTAATCGAATCATGTTTCTTTATTTGTAAGAAAAGGGCGAAGAAAGGGTGAACTCTTGAAAATAATTCCAATCATAATTACAACCATGTTGAACAATTAGGATCTTGGGGAGCTTCTTTCTGCTAGCAAGCCACTACTAGAGAACAGCCAAAATGAAGTAGAGAGTTATAGAGAGAGAGTAATGTAATATTTATATGTGGGCATGATTAAACACACTCCCTTCTATTAATTCTCTATTTCCCTACATGATATTTCTTCCTCTTTTTTGATTGGTTGGGAGCTCTTTCAGTCGAATTATACACTCCTCTTCAGTAAGAAAGTTAGAGGGATTAGGAGATGGATACATCAATTGGTCTACATTCTTTTAATTAACCTTTTGAAGCAAGCACAAAAAATCCTTCAAGTTGGCCCAATGAATCCGAGAAATAGCCTTAAATATCACATGGAATGCTCCAGCCCATTGATTATGATCACATTTAATTATTGTGAATTTCTGTGTGCATGGCACTTGAAAATACTCATATTTAATAATAACTATTAACATCTTAGTCAATCAGTGTTAGTTAAAAATGTGCTGTATATGCATAAAATGTAATTCCTAAGAAATTAGAAAGTATTCAAATAACATGATAATTTTACTATTTACATTATTGCATTAACATAAAATGCATGGACTTATGGGAAAATTTATCATGATATCAGTTTATGATTTCATAATTCTAGCGGGAGTTAGTATTTGGGAACAATATTCCACTGAAATTGGAGAACTTGTGACATTGGGTTACTTTCATGAGATAATTTGTTTCTCCTCGAGTTTCCGAGCCCCCTTTCAAACATAGTATACAGCGTGAGAACACTAAGACGAGAACACCAGTACTCCCTACAATTTTTCACAAATATTGTGTTGGTACTTTATTATGTAATAAAACCAATTATACTTTATTAAATTAATAAATTATCATTTCCCATAACTTTTCTGTGTATGATTTCACGCCTGTCTTTCATATTCATGAAATTAAAATTTTCATTTAAGAGAAACACTAGAAAAAATAATTTAAATATATGCATCACAAAGTTAATGGACATTTTAAAACAGATTAAATTTATCCAACAGTAAATATGACAATTCATTTTACAAATTCAATGAAGATCGAGTTAGACACTGCGTAAAATAGTCTCATTCTTTAGTATCAGATTGATCATACCCAGATTGATCATACATAAGAATAGATAAATGATAAATATTTAGCTAAAATTAAAATTTTATTTTTTGATGAATTAGTCATTAACATAAAAATTGATAAATTGAAGTTATTTGAATCATGAGCTTAAATAGTTAAAAAATATTTCAACGTGTAAGTAGAACTAATAAAATAAGACTGGAATCATCCAAATATTTTTACGTAATTAAAATATATACAATTGGAAATTCATAATTAATATTGCATGTATGTTAAAACAATTATTTATAATGTTCCTCATTGAATACCATTCTATGAAAAAAGATTAATATTTAGGAAAGTTGTTACAAGACTTATAAAAATATAGTACTATTATAAATCAAGGATTCTAAAATTAAACAACACATTTTTAAAGTTTTCCAACTCGTTTCTTCAGCATGAAAACTTCTTAAATTTATGTAAACTAGATTATTGATCAGAAATTGGGGACAAATTTAACTATTTTACAATATCTGACTTGATATTATTTACTTTGAAACATATATAGTTTTCTTTGTGATGTCATCTCAAAAGCTTCTATTAATAATAACCTCGAAGCATTTTCTTAGTCCATGCTTTTTTTTGTTTTGCAAAATATCCTCAAAAGCATATTGTGAGCATAAAAGAGAAAAATCAAAGAATAAATCATTACTCTTCACACTCCAGGTAAATTAAAACGCAAAATTTTAGGCAGAAACATAATTTTATTAGGTTAATTACCATGTGGAACTTGAAATGGGAGTGTTGAAGGTCATGATTAATCAAAAAAAGACTAGTGCTTTGATAATGATTAAAAAATAGTTGAATGTAACTAAGATAATATGGATAATTGGAAGCCATATTTCAAAACCATATTTATTATAGAGTATGGTACTCAGAATCTCTCAATCAAAAAATTATTGCTTTGAATGAATCCCCATCTCTTACACCTTGATTTATGTCATTTAAATAAGTATCATGTCACCTATACAAGTGCCTGACATTTATCACCATCATCTACTACCATTTCTCATTGATGCTTCGTACACTTCATGTTTTACGAGAATACTGTCTTAATTGAGATTACTAGTGTAACACATAGGAATACACTATGGAAATAATTTTCAATTTAAACGTCTTAAAAAGTATGGTCAGATGCTCCTAAATATCCATGCGAGTAGAAATCTACTCGTAGTGATCCCAAGGCTATAATATATTTGACCATTTACTCCTCGCGGGAAAAAATATATTTAAAGGATTAATTGATGCATTAGAATCTTGTACATTTCAAGTACTTAGTACGAGTTTCACTTAAAACACATAATTCAGATATTTTATGTTAGTTTGAGTGGCTATGGTATGGTCTAAGAGGGAAGGTCAACTAAATCCTTTAAATTTCTTCCATACCAAGCTCATTCTCTTGAATAAGAAATGAAAGGGGGGGGGTTATAACTATATTAATATGAAATAATATGGCCATCAGATTAGAATTGATCGCTTATGTCATTGAGAAATAAGAAACAAAGGGGTGAGATCACAATGACCACCAATGCCATATACTCAATATGTAGGTTGAATCTGTTTGAGCTAAGTCAAACTGATTGATTGATTTGCTGGGTTGCCTAATTCATAACCACGTTTGACCCACTCCCATCCCTGCTGACCTGCACCATGATCTCCTAACCCACAATCCAATGGTGCAACCCAGTAGGCGGTGTCAAGTAGCTCATGGTCACTTAAAAAATATAAAACGTTACATTGTAAAGTATATTTAAAAATAATTGATATATGAAATACAAATTAAAATCTATAAAATCCTTTAACCCAAGGAAATTGCTTAATTAGTTTGGGGATAGTTTTGTTTACAAAATTACATATTTAATGGATTAAAAATTAAAAATATTAAAAATGTGAAAGTTAAAAAATCAAAACACGTAGCATTATGATAAAATTTAATGCATAGAATGATGATAATGACTTGTGAATGCATGTCATTAGTGTACACATGAGGGCATGAAGATTTCATGTATCCTCACATTGATGCTGTGATAGATTATCATCTCCAATACACCCCTCTATTAATTGAATAAAAATTCTCAATCCCCAAATTTCTAAAGCACTTCGATAGGATAGTGCCATTTCATTTGGCATATCTAACGTTCATTAAATATATTTATTTCGGCCAGAACCACTTAAATTATAAAGGGATACATGTAATATATCCATATATATACACCCTTATGTTACAAAATACAAGATCCATGATAAATACTATATCTGTCAGTCCATGTCAAAAAGACTCTCGCCAGTGATTCAACAAACTAATGGTCAAACAAACATATACATGCTCTATGAGCCTGGTAAATGAAAAAGACTTATAAATGATGCATTCCATCGCATTACCGATAAAAAATAAAACCTTTGGAAAATAAATTCTCAAACTGCATCAAATTTTTTTGTCAGAAAAATTTATGTTTCTGCTTATGATATGCTCATCAGTTATTCTAACATATACTGAAAGATATAGACCGATAATTTATAGAAAATCTGGATATTTTTTAGGTCTGAGAGTCTGAAGTTTTATTTAAGTATTTTTAGAAGTAAAAAATATTTTAAATAAGCTTAAAATATTACGCTACCTGATAATCTGAATTTTAGGGTTAAAAGTTGTCATTGGTGATTGAGATTATTCAATAAAATATATTTGACCGTACTTGAAAATACTTAGTTAGTGATGAGTACGGATCATCTCCACAGGGAACGATGCTTAAGGAATTACTTTCTTATACTAGTGATGATCAATGAGCGATCAACAAAAACAAAATTCAAGGATATGAGCGAGTGATATCGATTAAGAAGTACTTAATTTATATGTTAATTTAACTTAAATAAAAGAGTACGTGATTGTGATGGACACGATAATGAACGATGGTATGAACGAGGATAGTGGTTGGATATGGAATGGTACGATGGCAAGGATGGAGAGATGAGAGAGTGGGGACGTAAGTGAAGTGATAAATGAAATGTTGATAAAAAAACTATAACTATAATAACGATGATGTTGGGAGAGAAACAACGTAAGGCGAAGACACTTACCTTAGATCCTTACGTTCCGCCAGGATCATGGCGATTTGCGAGTGCCGGTAAGCTCCCCTTCTTCTCTTTTGTCTCTTCCCACACACCCAAGACACCAAGAACTCACTCCCTTTCAATCAGCCTACAAAAGTAGGAAGCAAGTTCAAGATGATTTTTACAATGATCCAGGCCTCCATTTATAGATCAGAGGGTATGGATAGAAAGATGAGGGGAAGATCAAAAGTTATGGCAGTTGGAAGTTGAAGCAATCCTAGCCTTTAATTTCTTCTCTCTCCTCATCAATGTCATCAGTTTTGTGCCTGTTAAGAAGTCAAAGCACTTGGTATTATGTGGCTTTTCATTTTCCGTGGCTTTTCATATTCCGTGGCTTTTCGTATTCTGTGGCTTTTCGTATTCCGCGGCTTTTCGCATTCCGTGGCTTTTCGCGTTCCGTGGCTTTTCACATTTCGTGCCACATGTACATGACAAAAGGACAAAAAAATAAAGGAAAAAATCTCTTTCTCGATGCTGACGTGACGACGCATCGGCACGCCACATCGCCCTATGCCATAAAAAAACCAAAATACTTAAAATTACATATTAAATAAAATAAAAGCCAAAAAAATACGTATAAATATATATTTTGACTCAGAAAAATCATATCTTTCCAAAATTAATATCAAAAAATTCCAGAAAAATCATATTATGTTCCAAAAGTTATATTCTTTTAGAATATATTGTTAGAAATATCCTAAAAAATACAGAAATTTCAGAAAATTGTTCTAAAAATAGATTTAATCATGTTAAGCTTGATAACATGCAAATATGAATAATTTAATGCATAAAGACACATAAATATAATAATATAAGGCATTAGAAATGCATGTTATCAGTACCCCAATTCATAATATACAAATTATGCACACAATTCCTATATGAACAAGTTTGTATTCAAATTATATACAAAATAATTCACATCACATTTAGAGAATAATATAAGTGAGTAACCATGTGAAAAGTAAGGACACACAATCAATGTATATAATGAATTACCTTTGGTTAAAATTATCCATATTAGATAGAATAAAAAGGCTGATTTAGCAAATCACGTCAAGAAACTTGAGACATATTTAAATAGAAAATATTGTAAAATATCATGTATCATATGATGATAAGATATCATTGATGGATATTATGTGGCCGTCAAGCCAATCATACTACCATGTTTATTTAAGTTTATTGAATAAAATATTTACGTTCATTATTATTCTGGGTGATGTTTATAATGAAGTCCATGAATTTGTGCAATGACTTAATGAATTATTATGACATTATAATACAGTGATCACTAGTATTTAAACATGCATTCTATATATTCCAATTCGATGGATCGTCGAGGTGGACATCGAATTATCGAGATAGAATAGCAATAAATGATCCTACTTATTTGATAAGTATAGTAGATCCTGTGGCTATTAGTATGTTGACGCTAAGGACATATAGTGGGTGCTCTTTGGAGAAAGGGTTCACCAGATTGATCCGTATGAATCCCTGAATGGTATCATACCTAAATGTCAATCACGTTGATTCATGTCACAGTTGTATAAGTGATGCACTGACATGAGACACCAAGGACGTCTCGTGAGTGTATGGCTAAACTTTGACTATGACGTACGAGCCTCTAATCATGGGATTCAAACAAGTCATAGCTCGGATGTAATAAGAAGCTCATGGAGACGATTGAGTGGTCAAGACGAGATCATCTGGCCATGGCATAAGAGGAGATCGAACCAAGGAAGACGATGCAGAAAAATCCCAAGCCAGGGTAGTGAGGATATTGGAGAAGGCGTTTTCCAATATTCCCCGTGACGCATTAGTACTAATCGAATGACAAATCAGGGTTTGACAGTAAACCATACCCTAATTTGTTAGAGAGTCTTGGACAAATGGTGGACTATACATATACGGTAACCGATGAGGGTAAAGGTTCCATGAGAAAGTTCGAGACTACTCGGTATCTTATAGAGCACGAGGTGTAGCTTGGCACCCCATGGGATGGAACCTTAACCTATCGATTGGGTTAAATCGATCCTTATTTAATTAATCTATATGTTGATATAGTTGGTCAACAAATGTTATTGGGCCACAAAAGTTACTAACCAATACATGGGCCTAGAGGGTCACATGCACAAAGTCATAAGGGCGTTGGTGGATATATTTTACTTTGTAGGGTTTTTGAGAAAAACTTTAAGTGAAATATAAAGAGGGAAAGGGCTCTCATTTCAAGCATCCATGCAAGCCAGATTTGAGAGCCCCTCCCTTTTTTCATTCTCTACATCACTACTCAACCAAGGAGAGAGCCTCCAAGGAGAGTTAAAAAAGAAGAGGTGGAGATCCAAGCGCTGAGTGATCGCGTGAGTACTTCTCGAGGCCAGACACATGAATGACTTCGGAACGATCTCAAAGTGAGCATAAAAAGGGTGGAATAAGTTCCCCAAAAAGGTACATTTGATGTTGATTTTGAAGATCGATTATGGATTGATCGACACGCTTTCGCATCCATGGAAACATATTCTTCCATGGAGGAACCAAGGCACTGAACCCAAAAATTGTGTAGTAAAATGATAGTGATGTAAAAAGGGAAAAAAAACTAAAAACTTAAATATTTTACAGTCCTATAAGTTGTGGGTTTATTTTCACTACACATTGTGCACGTAACCTTCCTCTTAATACCTCTATCACTGCTCTGAATTCCTGATAAAATAGCCTCCACTAAGCTAGAAGGTACAAGTATCATGTTTTGGGCACTCGAAGAAATTATCTCTCACATTTTTTTATCTCTCATATATATAAGACAAATGGTAAAAACACCTAATAATTTATCATTTATATTTATTTTTCACATTTATTAAATTATTTTTCCGAAAATTGAAATCATTGGCTTTTTCTTCGATTGGATTTTTGGATGCATAAGAAAAATCAGAAAATGCTGGAGCATGATTATATAATTATTTTGTTATTTACGGGAGCATGATTAAAAAAAGAATGAAAAATGAATCTGTGCGTTATATTCTCGGCCAATAAGAAGCGGCCGCGTTGCAAGCGCCACTGCGAAACAACGGCCACGGGGAGGGTAAATCTGTAATTCTGTTTGAATCAACGTCGCTTCCTTATTGTTCTCCACGGCCCAGGCGTTTTCCGGTGTTCCTTCGGGATTCTGTGAAGAAGGGCGATTTCCTCGACTCGCATTTTTCTAGGGTTTTCGGTACTGCAGAAAGCACGATTCTTTGTGATAATTTCTTTAATTTGTGTTTGGTGTTGATCTTGTTGTTGTCAGTGAGTTATTGACGGAAGTGTTGTTGCTGGACTACGATCGCTTTTGCATTTCTCCAATATTCCCGTTCTCGGGTTACTTTTCGGTGATGTTTAAGTTTTTCTGAAAAGTTCATCTGATTAAGAAGCCCCCTTTCTCCTTCATCTATGCCGACGTCAATTTTTCCTTTTTCCCGCTGTAGTTAAATTATTATTTCGCTCTGATTCTCTTGGATCTATTGAGGACCTTTCCGACTCCCATTGTGACAGAGAGGGATTAATTCGCAATTTAACTCGCAACTTAACTCGCAACGCAGGCCGAGTTAAAGTTCTTTGGCGGAATTCTCCTTGTGACCTCTCATTAAAGCTGTTATTTTTCGTAACGAGGTTTTATTTTTATTTCACGGTAGTTGATTATAAGACTACCACTTTTTTGAATTTTCAGTTGATGCACAGCTTGTCATGTTTTTCTTTTCCAATCATTTTCTGTTGAATTGTGATACTAGATTCACCTCACGTTTCAGAACGCAGGGATTAGTTATTGGCTCGTAAAATCTCTTGTGGAAGCAAAGTCTTGGGCGTAACTTCTGAATTGGGCATTCTTATAACAATGTCAAGCCTAGCGCTAAACAGTATTCTGGAGAAGGCACAAAAACTGCCAATTTTTATTTACGGTTCTTATAGGCCTTTCGCATTTTCCACTTATGTTTCCTGACGCTTGGGTCTGTCCCTGTTCTGCAGATGACGGGAAAAGATAAAGATTATCGATACATGGCGACGTCTGATTTGCTGGGTGAATTGAATAAGGATGGCTTTAAGGTTGATGCCGAGCTTGAAATAAAACTCTCGACTGTGGTTCTACAACAGCTTGAAGATGCTTCTGGAGATGTTTCTGGGCTTGCTGTCAAATGGTATGTTTTTTATTTATTTATTTTTTAAATTCAAATGGTATGCTGTTATTCTTGGTCATAGATGTGACTCATATTATCATTATTTTATGGTTGATAAACTCAGCTTACTTTTTGACCGTTCATTTCTTGGCTTCCGTTGGGCTCATTGTTTGGTTGATCAACCGGTTTACTTCAGCTTCCTCCCATGGTTTTGGCAGATTTTTGAACATTCTACTACAAAAAAATTCTTATCTTTCAAGATCATTCTTCCAAATCCCGCTGGGACTCAATATTGTAAAATTATGCGTCAAAAACACCCGCGACTTTCTGAACATTTTATTTACCTAAATATCTTCACGCCTTGGTGAACCATTCAGCTCTTACATATCCTAAATGAAGTATATTTTATTGCATTTGTAGAACCTGCAGAATCTTTCGTATTTTATCTCCTATGAATTTTAAGTCCTTCAATTTTTTCTCCCTTTGTTATGAAGACTACATTTTCATGGGGTTTAGCTAGTTTTTCAGGACAGATGGTATTTACCGTTATGAGCTACTAATGGCGTGATCTCACTCAAGATCTCAAGTAGTTGTAGCCGTTTATTCATCTAGAATGTCAATGGACCATACATTTTTTCCTCCGTCACCTTTTTCTTTAATTCCTCGAAAATAACTACCCTTTGCTTCTTTTACTGTAGCCTTGCACCTCTTGTGAAAAAGATTAGCGAGGAGACGGTTTTGGAGATGACGAAAAAATTATGTGATAAACTTCTGAGTGGAAAGGATCAACACCGTGATGTAGCTAGTATTGCTCTTAAGGCTATTGTTTCAGAAATTATTTCTACAGCTCTTGCACAACGAGTAGTTGACTGTCTTTCGCCCAAACTGAGAGTTGGAATGACGAATCCTGTAAGATTCTTTAACCTATCCGTAAAACTATGCTGCAACTTTTAATGTTGCCTTGAAATGATCAGTAATTGTTGCGATGTTTGTTGCAACGTTTTAAGTCAGCTGTTTCAAATTTATTCTGGTTAGCATGAATAACATTTATCTTAGTTTGGGCGACATATATCTTGTTTTTCACGATGATTCTGATTTATATGATTTCATAGTTGAAAGTTTTCAATGGCACTTTCTAAACTCAGTACATTTAGTGTCATCTGATGTATACTCTGTTCAGTTCATATCTGTGGAACACAATCAGAATACAAGTATTTTAGGATCTTCAATTAAAGAGCTCAATTTATTTGATTAAATTCACAGAATATGTTTATCTGTATTTCGTCTTAGCGAGTCTTCTCCTGAACCATTGGGTGGAAATAGAATCTCCATGGAACGCATCTCTCTTTCCATTTTATGATGTACCTTAAGCTTCTTTCTGGCTTTTTTTGGAAGCAGATCACCCATTGGCCTATTTAAAGGAAAACTTATAAGTTGTTGGTCAGAATTCAAATTTCAAAATTTTGTTCTAGACCTGACAATATTGGCCAAACGACATAGTTATTGGGATTGAGAGATAATGTTCAAGCTTTTCATTGGTTCATCAAGGGATGTATAATGGAAATGTTTTAGTTACACATCAAAAGGTGCTTTTTATCTCCAATATGGTTTTGAAGACCAATCTATGAACTGTGATTTATCTTCTTTTTATTTGAAATGTACTTGGAGATCACATATCTCGTAATTACTGAAACCTTTTGATTATTAAGCATTTTTTAGCTTAATTATACCAACTTTCTCTTATAATTTTCTACACCGCGTGGTCTATTTCTGTGTTTTGCTTTTCCGTTAAATAATATGTTTTTTAGGGAAAAGCCTAACTTTCACTGTTTTATCTTAAGAATTCCTATTTTCCTTAAGGTTCGCTGATAATTTTCTTTGATGGGGGCGATAGAGTTCCTGTGGTAGTTTCAAGACAATTTTACTTAGCTCTGTTTCTTGATCCATGCACAGATTTCGCTAGTTGACGATATTTTATTCCTCTTTCTTGTCAGGGGAAGAGTACAGAAGTCAGATGTGAATGCCTGGATATAATGTGTGATGTTCTTCATAGGTTTGGTAATCTAATGACCAAAGATCACGACCAACTTCTTTATGCATTGCTATCATTGTTGGGAACAAACCAAACTAGTGTTAGAAAGAAATCAATTGCTTGCACAGGTGAGTGAGAACATACTTTTAGTGCGGCATTAATTAGAAGCACTACATTTAAGATCGAATTGTATTGACCTTGGCATTCCAGCTTCTCTTGCATCGAGCTTGTCAGATGATCTATTGGCAAAGGCAACAGTCGAAGTTGTCAATCTATTGAGAAGTCAAACTATAAGGCCTGAGATAGCTCGCACCAACATTCAGATGATTGGCGCTTTAAGGTATATAATTGTTTTTCAGTTGATATTTCCATATTCCTCGCTTTTGCCATTTTTTGTCATGTTTCGTCCCATGTTTATCTAATTCTTTTTACGGAAAAATTTTACCGGGCCAAAACTATAGGGAGAGCCAAATATTGAAACTTACCTTAAAAAAATTTGATATAGCGAACAAAACGACTCACAAAGTAACTATATATCATATATTTTTGGAGGCTAGTATGAGTGTGATCATCAGAGAGGTCAATAAATCAGGTTGGTTCGTAATGGGCACTTCAGACCATTAGGGGTATTTTGGCTATTTCCATCCTGTGAATTTTCCTTTAAATAAGTGTTGCTTGCATTTGGGAAGGGAGTCAAGAAGATGACCAGTGAAGTCTGGGTTTTGGCTCTGTATCTCTCCCTTGTGGCGTCCTGGTTCCTTGTGGCCCTTCAGAAATACCCTGTCTCCCTACTGTCACCTCGCTGGATCTTCAGCCAACTCCCCATAATCAATCTCTCCCTCTTTGTTGATTGATATCCCTAAGTCTCTTGTGCTCTCGCATTTTCTCTCTCACTTCACTTTCTCAGATAAATTCTTCAGGTTATCATCAGTTACTGCCTCGGGTTGTTTATCCTAATTTATGTTTATCTACATTTTGTTTAACCTTTTGTGCCTTGGATTTTATATTTGGGGTTTTAAAGAAGTTGCGAATAACATATTAGTCTTTAATCAGTCACTAACTCGATGTTATCTGCATTTATTCACGAATTTTATGGTTTAATTTAATAAAATGGCGACAGATATGAAGTTTTGTCATGAAACTAATCGAATCTGATAAATTGGCGATATCCTCATATTGGTGTGGATGCAATTCCCTTTTTTGCCGTTCTCGTGATGTTTGCCCTTCATGTTAAATACTTGTGTTCTTCCTACGGCATAAATGTACCTTTCATCTAAAGTAACTCTTTTATAGTCGTGCAGTTGGGTATCGTTTTGGGCCACACCTCAGTGACACTGTTCCATTGCTCATTAGTTACTGCTCAAATGAATCAGAAACCGATGAAGAGTTGAGAGAATATAGTTTACAGGTTCATCCGTTTTGGTCTTTTGCTTTGTTTAATTTGAATTCACTGTTTTCCTGCTGTAACTATTCTACAGTTTGGTTTTCTCTAGGCACTCGAGAGTTTTTTGCTTAGGTGCCCCAGGGATATATCCACATACTGTGATGAAATACTACTTCTTGCCCTGGAGTATTTGAGTTACGACCCGAACTTTACTGATAATATGGAGGAGGACACGGATAGTGATTATCATGAAGAGGAAGATGATGAGTACGTTTCTGACTATTATCGTAGGAAGTTCTCTTTATTTTTATTAGAAATCACAAAATTTATGTGCTAATCTTTCTTGGTATCTGAAGTGAAAGTGCGAACGAGTATACGGATGATGAAGATATTAGCTGGAAGGTCAGGAGATCGGCAGCAAAGTGCTTATCTGCCATCATCGTTTCACGTCCAGAGATGTTGTCAAAGATTTACCATGAGGCACGTTTGTAGTAGTCATATTCCCTTTTCAACCATGTTGATCTTACCTTTTGGATGTTTTTTCGCTGAAGATGCTGATTGGCCCTCTTCTCAGTTTTTGGCTTTTCAGCTTAATATTCTAGAAAAGTGACTACAACTGGTACTTCTTTTTCATCAGCTACAAATTTACGTAACTTTCATCTCGGCCAAACTTTCTCTTTTCTAGAATTTGAATAAATTGGGGGAAAAATTCTGCATACCCTACCCTAACTATAAAAATGAAGTGTAAATACTAAAAAGTAATTCGTATTCACTACCCTTTTGTTTTTGTTGGACATTGGAGCTCTAGTTTTCGTTATCTGAGAGCCTCATTTAATTGATAATACCTCGTCATTTGAATATGGAAAGTACATTACACATGGTGTTGTACCTACAAAAGCAAAACTAAGCTTACTTAATTTGGAACAAAAATATTTGTCTTCCCAAGAATATTTTTACTCTTACATTGCTCATGGTAGAGAATAAGCGGTTTGCAAATGAAGAGATTTGATATCTGTTTTATCTCATGGGTTAAAATATATCACGAGGCATGAATCCTCTAAACTTTAATTTTTTGCACTTTCTTGAACTAAAATGTTTAAAACTTGTGTCAATGAACGTACACCTAAATAGTTTGACGTTTTCTTCTCAGGCTTGCCCCAAGTTGATCGACAGGTTTAGGGAGAGAGAAGAGAATGTGAAGGTAATTAGATGGTTACTGTGTATCGTCGATGAAAGAAAGTAAATAACTTAGATCTTGTTTTGAGATCATTTACTGTCTTGTTGTAGTTGAAAACCGGCTTTAAAATTTGATGCAGATTGATGTTTTCAACACCTTTATCGAACTGTTACGCCAGACTGCAAATGTGACAAAAGGTCAAATGGATGTAGATGATTCAAGGCAAGTCATTACACATTATTATCTGTCAGTAATACCTGCTGTTTCTGCCTTTGTGGTTGTTTTTTCAGATGTGTCATCTAGAATCGTAGATGTACACATCGAATACATGTTAGTGACTGGCTAAGATCTTAACTTCTCCGAGGCCTTAACATCAGTTTTATGCCTCAGAATGGGATTGGTCATTCCAAATTTGGATTTTATGTATGAAGCTTTAGACGTAAATTCAACTTCTCAATGAATGTGATACTATGTTTCCCTTGCTCAAGGTTTTTGTTGCTTCTTCTGAGCAATGTTTGTTGCATCCTTTTATGTCTTTATCAACTCGGAGTTAGTATTACTTGTCATTTCTGAATTCAGATGAAGCCTTTTAATATCAAGAGTTTATAATGATTCTCAAACTATAAAAATAATTGGTGGTCCTTAAACCTAAAATTGATTAGCTATTTTTGTATTCTGTCTGCCCACTGTCAAATGTTGGGAAAGCTTGCTCCAAGGTCCTACTTTACCGGTCTTATGGGATGGAATGTCTTTTTCTTGACTGTGGTTATTCTAATTCCAGTCGTTCATGTTACCTCATTTTTTAATTTTTCATGAAAAGGCTAGTGAAATCCACATCATTACTGCATCCGGGCCTGTTTGCGATTTTACTTATTTCTCTTGTCATTTTCTCCCAAAAACACTTACCGTGCTGTGGCCATTGACTTTTTTTTTCAGTCCGAGGTGGTTACTGAAACAAGAGGTGCCAAAAATTGTCAAGTCCTTGAATAGACAATTGAAGGAGAAGTCAATCAAGACCAAGGTGCTCGTTAGCATCTCATCTGCTTCTATGGTGCTGTTTTCCCATTCTCTTGGTTTCTCACCCTATATATTTTGGCTTCTTTCAGATCGGTGCATTTTCCGTTTTGAAGGAACTTGTAGTTGTTTTGCCTGACTGTCTGGCCGACCATATTGGGTCTCTTGTCTCGGGGATTGAGAAGGCCTTAACTGTTAGTAGTTGTGTCTCCTGAAAAGCGTTTTACTGTCTGACTTTTCTCTATGCTACTTATAACTATCTTCTTCACCATTTCCATTCTTGGCAGGACAAGTCGTCCAACTCTAATTTGAAGATTGAGGCTTTAGTTTTCACGAGACTGGTCATGGCTTCACATTCGCCTTCAAATTTCCATCCATTTATCCGGGTAAAGTGAATTTTCTCCTTTTTCTGATCTATGTCAAGTCAAGAATTTTGATTGCCTCACATTAGATACGTACATGTCTTGTACTTTATTGTATAGTTTTTTATTGTGTTTAAGTCCTGAACATGTCTTGTGCTTTATTGTATAGTTTTTAATTGTGTTGAAGTCATGAACATCTTATCCTCGTAGGAGGGCTATTTTGAGTAACCTTATTGTTCTTATGTCAGTAGATAAGCTTTGCTCTTATAGTTTAAGAACTGTGATCTCACGTTTACTTTTCTCCTAGCATGGAGCCAATCTTGCTATTATGGTGTCTACCAGAATTTAATTTGGTCCTAGGGGAATTCCGGTTAACCTCAGATCATATGAAACCCTCATTTCTATGAGAACGGGATTGAGAAGCTAGACCTGGAATTGGTCAATGCAGGGATCATTCAGGATTCCGGCAGCTCCTTCGATAGTCCACCACTCCTGGTCAAAAGGGACAAGGGATGGGGTTTCTTGTTTACTATCGTGTGCTACACTGATCCACTACTCCAGATTCTGATTGGCTTCCAGTGGTGAATGAGCTAATAGATGAGTCACATGGGATGTCCGTATTTTCTAAACTCGTCTTAAAATCTAATTATACAAATGCAAAAAGAGGACACACATGAGACAATCTTTCTGAAAGAATGCATAGAACTATCTTCAAGGCACATTACAGTAACCAAATGTTTAAGATGATGTCATTTGCGTTGTCTTACAATCCTTCTGCTTCCCAGTCAATTAATCAACACTATCTTTAAGGAGTAATAGTGCAGGTTTTTTTTGGTATGCTTTTGATGACATTTTGGAGCATGATATTCTTTTGAGGTTGATTTTTTCTAAACTAGAATACAATTTTCTCCAAATAAATACAAAGAATATCAGTTTGGTGAGGCCAGTCTGGAGTACTTGGGCCACTGGACATCTGCCGAAGGTGTCTATGCATACAAAGAGATTATATCAGCAATTAACAACTGGCTGGCACCTCAAAATGTCAGAAATGGAGTGCTTTCCTATGATTGACGACCTATTACAGGAGGTTTATAGCTCCACTGTGCCTGTATTGGAAGACTGGGCACACCTATTCAAAATGGATTCGTTTGCGTGGACTCCATAACCCCAATAAATCTTTTTAAAGCTTAAAAAAGCTTAATCAAAAGAACACACCTACCACTTATTCTGGAGTGGTAGGAAGAAGGCCAACATATACCCTGTTGACCTTCAAAATAAGTCCTGTGACAAGCCGGGGGTGTTACAGCCTCTGCCCAGTCCAGAACAAGTCTGGAGGACATTTCGATGGATTTCATGCAAGTCAGCTAGCTAAGGCTTGATTATTGTGGAGCTTGATAAGCTCAGCCAATATGCTCACATAATAGCACTCCAACAACCTTTTAAGATAAGAAGATTACTCAAATAGTTACTGATGAAAATTGTGGGTTTTGATCAGTTTATAGCATCAGTTGTTTCTGATCATGGGAAAATATTTCTCAGTTTCTTGTGAACAGAGTTGCGTAAACTCCAAGGGGTAGAGCTCCAAATGAAATCTTTTAATTTCTCATAGACTGCGATTATTTAAGCAATAGATATCTTGAAAATTGGTTGAGATGTTTCTCTTTCGATATGGCCATGCAGCGGGCATTGAGCCATGTTAGTTTATTCGTAGATCTTTCTTTCAGTTTTGTCTATTCTGTGCTAGTGGGCCATGTGTTCTAAGTGGCCACACGACTTATTCCAACTTGTGCCAGTGGACCATGTGTAAGTGCTGATTCACATGATTCATGTGTAAGTGCTTATTCACGTTCTAAGTGGCCCATGTGCACTGGTATTTAACTTGGCGATTCATGTGAATTCCGAAATGGTTTTTTCTTTCTTCTCTCTTTCTGTCCATGCCTAATAGGACTTACCACTACGAGGAGACTTCCGACTGACATGGTATCAGAGCGCGTTCCTACCTGGTGAAATTTTGTTTCATCAGTTCTCTGCCCTGTGTTCATGTGTTCTCTGTTGTCTTTTGGTCGGTCCCTTGGTATCTGATATCTCAGAGAAAGGGAAGAAGATATTTCTACAACATTGATGGCAAAGTCTGCTGAGGTCTCTGATATGACCACTCATTGATGTTGGGAGGACTTCTGTAGTCTTTCCTAACATCAAAGTCAAGTCGATGGCGTGAACATGTTTGAATGGAGCACATTGGTGGAGCTTACCCTAGAGGGCACGGAGCTTGGAGATCATTTGACTGAAGACCCAGTTTCAAGAAAGGATTCCAAAGACAAGAGATGGAAAGCTGAAGAGGCCCTTATCGGGCAATGGACTCTAGGCACAACGATTCAAGGAATGAGAAATGACTTCTTGTATGTGGGAACTGCGAAAAAGCCGTGGGATGACATCCACAAGTATAGTTTGAAGCAGCATCATGATTGGCACATTCAGGAGCTGAATGCCAAGGATGTTTAGACCCAACAGGGAAGTGATAATGTGATGACTTATGCCTGCAAGTTAAAGGGAATTTTGAGAGAAATTGACTGCTTATGGCCAAGCAAGGATCCCCAGTCCTTGGAGAGACAATATATTCTCAAACAGAGGTTGTTGATATTCTTGATGGGCCTAACCCTGAATACGACAGCCCAAGAAGCCAGATACTCCATTGGGAAAAAAATGCTGCTCTTGAACAAGCCACTGGAACATCGATGGGAGAGGAAGATCGCTGGAAGATGGTGCCAGAGATACCTACAAACAATTCTGCTGCGTTTGTATTGAAGAAGTGTGAATACATGCCTGCTCAGGGCAACCGGTGGCAGCATCAACAAGGTCCTAATAACCTATCCTGACAAGCTGAGGCAGATGATCCCAAATATATCTTTACAGAAATTAGTATGTGATACAGGATGACAGTTTTTTTTGGATAATGATGATTGTTTTCTGTTTGACAAGGTATCTGGGAGGAAGATTTCATCCTGTAGCAGAGAAGACTGACTGTTGCTGTTGTATGATCTACCTGTGACGTGTCTCTCCTCAGTGAAATTGCATGGTGCAGATGAAGATCCAGTTATGATGCTGCACAGGCGGAGGGGTCATCTTCCCTTTGAGTTATTAAAGACCTGTTACCCCTCTCTTTTGAGTAGAGTCAATATCAATCACTTGCGTGTGAAGCTTGCCAACTTGCTAAACACAGATATACATCTCTTAAATCATTAGTTAAAAAAAAAACACCTCTTAAATCATTAAGTAATCGGTGATTGAGAATATTCAACCGTATTCATAGTGATGTTTGGGGACCATCCCCCCCCTGACAGCTTCTCCAGATGTCAATGGTTTGTATTTTTTGTTGACGACTGGACACAGGATGGCTTTATTTCTCGAAATCAAAGGTCAAGGTGTCTCAAGTCATTATACAATTCTGTGACATGATTCTGAATCTCTTTGGAGTGGGAATTAAATGTTCTAGATAACAACAATGAGTTCTTTAACTCCACTGACTCATATTTTTGACAAAAAGGGTGTTATACACAAGTCATCATGTGTAAACCCTCCATAGTAAAATGGATTGGCTGAGAGAAGAATTGACTATATTTTAGTCACAGCACGTGCCCTCTTGTCTCAAGCTCAGATGCCAAGATTATATTGGGGGGAGGCAGTTTGACCGCCAGTCATCTAATGAACTGGATTCCCTCTAAAGTACGTGAGCACCAATGTCCAATTAATTTACCGAGTTCGATGTTTCCAGACCTGAAGTTGACAACTGGCTTGGCATCAAGAGTTTTTGGGTGCATTGCCCAGGTGCACGTCCAGGCTGGGAAACTTGATCCCAGATCATGTAAATGTGTGTTTGTAGAGTACTCTAGTTCCCAGAAAGGCTATTGATTTTATCATCCATCCAACTGAAAATGTCTTCTGCCGATGTGACATTTTTGGAACATGTAATGTTCTATGAAGGCCAATGAATGAATTCAGATAATTTCTGTGGAGAGGATATCTCTGATGTCCAGGCTGGTAAATTCAGACTGTCGATGGTGCCAGAAAGAACACAATCAGTTAATTGTGTACTCTGTCAGCCAACCGATGCAGAACCAAATGTGTTTAAATTAGAAGACAGCCACCCTATCTTAGACCAAGGTGCAACTCAAGAGAGTGAAGAGTTAACAGAAATACCTGTCCCGCTCAGCCCAGAAATGGAGTTGTGTGATAGGATTCCCCGGGCTGCGTTGGGGGCATTCTCGTCATTTTGCTCGGTTTCCTTTCCCTCTATGTTTCCTTTAAATAACACAGCCCTCCTCCTGGGAGTGCAGACTGGAAGTTGTCAAATAAGTAAATGTTGGTTTTCCCTCTCATCTCCTCTCTTCTTACATCCACACTTCGCCTCCCTCTGCGATCGTCTCTGCCTCACCGCGTCTTCAGGCGGCTCGTCCCTGGCCGATCCCTACATCCTCTGCTCGGCCTCCTCTCGGACCATTCCCGTTTCACCTCTCTACCGTGGGAATCTCCACCTCGCCTGGTCCTCCACTCCTTCCGATACAAGCTTAGTTCAAGGTTCGTATCATTGTGTCTACATGGTAGATGACCTGTAGAGAAGACCCAACTGAAGCGGACAAAGACCACTCAGTTGAAGGGAAGGAATTGGAAGAAGATCTACATTGGCCTATGGCACTATGCCAAAAGAGTGAGAAGATGCACAAAAATTTGGTAAAATATCCCATAGGGCGCTATGTGTCTTATGATCACTTGGGCAGTCACTAATTTTTTTGAATACATTAAGTGGGATATCAGTTCTCAGAATTTTGTTGAAGAGCTTACCGACAAGAACTGGAAGAGAGTCATGGATGGAGAAATGATTGCATTGGAGAAGAATAATATGTGGGGGCTGGTTTTACTTCCTCCAGAGAAGGTGGTTGTATGTTGATGGGTTTACAGGCCCAAGTTTAATGTGGATGGAACTTTGGAAAGGTATAAGACAAGACACGTTGCCAAGGGCTACACTCCGCCCTACGTCATAAATTTTTTTTAGACTTTTTCCCGTGTGACAAAGCTCAACATAGTTAGGATCCTAGTTGCCCTTGCTGTGTAGCTGAATTGGGATATATGTTAATTTGATTTCAACAATGTGTTTCTGCATGGAGATTTTGAAGAGGAGGTATATCTGTCAATACGTCTAGGTTTTCACCTCACAGATTCTTCAAATGTTGTCTGCAAACTGTGGAGAGCCTTGTATGGTCTTAAACAGTCTCCAATAACTTGTCTTGGGAAGTTCATTCAAACAATGAAAAGCTTTGGCTTCAAACAGAGCAATAGAGATCACATAATATTTTTCAAACATCGACAGCTGTATGGACTGACAGTTCTCATTGTCTATGCCGATGATATTTGTTAAGTGAGGAAGGAGGAAGATAATGACATAACCTTAAGAGAGTACATGTGTGGGTATATGTATACCCTAGGAGAGAGAGAGGATGATAAGAGGGCTAATGGGCTTATAGAATAGGGCCCATTAGCCCATGAGGATTAGTATCTCACTAACAGTATCTCACTAACAATATTCTCATCACTGGAGATGAAGAAGAGATTAAGACAGTCAATAAGGAATTGGTGTAGAAGTTTGACGATAAAACCTGGGGCTCTCTGAAGTACTTTCTGGGCGTTGAAGTGGCTCACTCTATAGAAATCATTTTTATTTCTCAGCACAGGTATATCTTAGATTTACACAAGGGGAGAGGTATGCTGGGCTATTAACCAGTCAGCACTGAATTAGACAACAATATATTGTACAGATACTGCAGCTGTTGATTCATTGGGAAGCCGCCCTGATATACAGAGACTTCCTGTTTCTCATCTTAGGAACAAGTAGGTTTCCTGGATTGTTACCACAAAGGGGCGAACTGGGCAGGACTAAACAACTACCCATTCAATCATTCGTCCAACTGTGAGGATATCGTTCAAATGCTGCCATTCCTTGCAAATACTGGTTCCTAACTGAGTCCATCCCTGACGTTACCTGTCTGAGAACTGTTTCCATTCCTAATAAAGATCAGGACACAAGAAAAGAGATATAAACATTATAAACTTACACTGACTGTCCACCATCCTGTGCTTTAAACAGATTACTGATCGCAGTTGGGAGCGAGATGGATGATGAGCCATCATCCATCCATGAACCCTAAGGACAAGGTGAAAGCTTTTGGTAAGGCCCAAGTAGTTTGTTAGAGGAAGACGATCAAACTTGAGGAACTGACTCACTTGTGATCCTTCCCAGATATATTTGTATACAGATGGGTATTCTCTTCTTAATGCCTCTCCATCCAAGTTCCAAATCTGATCAAGCTCTGGACTTCTCTCCTCTACTCTGATCACGACCAGTGTAAGCGTCTGGTGAAGGGATTGCAAAGTTTCGGATACATCTGAGTTCCTTGATCTGCCACCTACCTCTATAGGTCTAGAGAACGTATCCACTCATTTGAGTTAGATGGAATTTGAAAATTCAGTGCCAGCTTGTGTCCAAAATCTTATACCTTCTAATCCATCTTCTCACAGATCTGAAACATATGTGTTTGTCATCTATCACATCCTTATCACACTGTACCATTATGTCATTATTTTTGTCCTCTCAATTATTGCTTCTTTCTTGATAATGTCTCTAGCCATCATTTTTCAAATTATTACAGATGTTAGCTCGTTGATTTTTAGATGGAGAAATCCTTTGGAAAATCTCTTATTCTGGTTGCAACATGATAAAGAAATCTCCCCTTCTGAATGATTGTTCTTTTGCTTTTAATTGTGACAGCCACTATCTGGTCCAGTGCTATCTGCAGTTGGCGATCGATATTACAAAGTTACGGCAGAGGCTTTGAGGGTCTGTGGTGAACTTGTTCGCATTGTTCGTCCGAATTTAGAGGTAAATTTACGGACTATCATTATATTTTTCCATTGTTATCCCCTTCTGACTTGACGAATCTTTTTTGCATGTAGTCGTCAACTCTGGACTTTACCCCCTTTATCCGCCCTATCTATGATGCTATTTTGGGACGATTGGCAAACCAGGATCAAGATCAGGTGTGTTACGATTGAAATCTAGACCTGATGGTACATCTTATCTCATGGGATTTTTATTTTCTTTATGTAGGAAGTCAAGGAATGTGCAATCTCTTGTATGGGCCTTGCAATATCAACTTTTGGTGATTATCTGAAGGACCAATTGCCAGCCTGTCTCTCAGTACTTGTTGATCGAATGGGGAATGAGATAACTCGTCTAACTGCTGTCAAGGTAACCTATGAACCTCCCTCAAAGTTCATTGTGATTGTGTTCCCTTGATCTCTCACTTCCTCTAATTACTTGAGTTCTCATTCTGTACCTTTTAGATCTGTGAATACTTTTAGCGGCAAATAGTATTTTCTGGGTGTATGCAGTTATGAACAGTTTTAGTCTTCCAGTTTCTGTTTGATCTATTTTCTTAAATTAGTTTCTTACGAGCTACGTGATTAAACCACTTACTCTTCGCTTGCTGGCATGGACCTGCCTCTTTTCTTGTCTCCCCTTTGGTAATTTCTTGAGAAGAACATATCAGATATGTAGTGTTTTATTTCTTTTGACATTGATGCCAACTTGTTAAGTTGATGTTAAATAAATTCCTGTAACAAGTCTGTAGTTGTTGAGTTGTCAGAGTCAAGAGACGTAGTTCACAAGATGTTGCTTTAACCAAATAGCCCTTCACAAACTGCTTTATTTTGCCAAATAGCCTCTTCAAAAACTATTGATTTTTTTTGTTGAATGAAAAGAGGGAATATCACCTGAAATTGGTGATCAACCCAAAATTAATAATAATATTTATGACCGTGAAAAAGTAAATGCCCGGCCAGCCTGGCCTCCTTTCCCTCCTTCGCTTCCTACTGTACCGGTAGGATATACAATTCTCCACATCATGTAGCACCGAGTCCAGCGACGTGGTCTTTCCGTTAAATACCAACTTATTACAGTCCAGCCAGAGCACCGCGAGGGTCGTTCCCCCTCTCAAACGTTCCCCCCCTCCCCCCCCCCCCCACCCAAGTGATCTCCCAATGGTCTGCGCAAAAAAAACACTCAAAAAACTGGTGAGAGCAGTCTTCTTCTCCTAGGCCTCCCATGGGACATGCTGATAATGTGTTCGGGATCATGTGCTTTCGGAGAACACATGTCATAATTTGTCTCCTAATAAGCATCCATCCAAAAATCTGCTCTTTTAATGGGGCTTTCTGCTTCCAAAAGTGTCTGCATGTATGAATAATGTCTGCATCTTCTGTTGTACTCTCCCTGATCTTCTTGTAAACCTCCGGAACTGAAAGCGGCACACCCCTCCATACCCAACCATCCTGTGTCCCAATGATGGGCCGTAGGTGCACTATGGTATGTTGCATGTTCAGGAGGTCTTCCAATCTCTGATCAGATAGTGCACCCTGCATAATCGGATTCCATGTGTCATCCCAACATTCTCGCATTGAAGCTTCAGGATTCGTTGCCAAAGCGAAGAGGCGGGAAAGCTTTGTGCATCGGGCCTCGGACTGACCAGTCATAAATCCAATTTCTAAAACAGGCTCTGTCCCCTAGTTTGGATTCAAAAACCCCCTGAGTTTGCTGGAAAATCTGGCCATGCCTTGCCAAATACTGGAGGCCCCACTGATTGGGGTCGATCTCAGTTCCCAGCTCAATTGTGCCGTATGTCTCTCAAGATTTTTGTGACCATGTCCTCCTCTTGTCCTATAAACTTGGACACCTATTTAGTCAACAATGCCATGTTCATGGCTTGCATGTGTGGTACCCTATGATACCATAACTTATACACAACCGTTTGTTGACCGGGACCCTATCCAGAAGAAGCGCCTCATCAAAGATTACAAACCCTTGGGTGTCTTGAATACTGAGAGGTAAAATATTGTTATTGCTGAGAGTACCGATCTCAATAATACCAGCCGACCAGCTTGTGACAGCTCTGCCAGCCCTGTAGTCTCCTCTCCACCTCGATAACTGGTGCCCAATTCGTGCTTTCCAGCCACCCCCTCTTCAAGGGCAATCCCATGTAGTGCATTGGTAGGGTCCCGATTGGAGTCCCCAAAACTTCCGAGCATTGAGCTTCCTCCTGTGTAAGGCCGAACGTCACAAAGGCAGATTTGAATCAGTTGATTTGCAAAACTTGAGAAATCTGCGAAGAGATCTAATAGCGTTGAAAGATTTTGGGCTTCATCCGCTGACCCTTCGATGAAGAATGTATTGTCATCTGCGTACTGAAGTAGTGGTAAACCGGTTGAGAAACTCTAGGATCGGAAACCCTTCAACTTGCCACGTGCGCATACCTTTACTGTACAGGTGGCCAGGGCATCCACTGCTAGAACAAATTAAAGGCGTGCCAATGGGTATACCTGTTGAACTCCTCTTTGAGGGTGGATCCATCCGCCCTCAGGTTTGCCATTCACAAGGACGGAGAACAAATGTGATGTCACACACCTCCTCACCCATTTCACTAATTCTATTCAGAAGTTCTTCTTCATTGAGGTCCACAGGAAGCCCCAATCCAGCGTGTTGTATGCCTTAGCAAAATCTACTTTCTACATAAAACCTTTCTTGGGCTCTCTCTGCCATGCTGTTATGATTTCCCCTGCCACAACTGCACTGTTGATCCAGAATGAATGCGGATCGAAAAGGACAGACCAAATCGCTGATCACTTGCCAGAGTTGATTAGCCAATACCTTCGCCAAGATGAGGTAGATGAATTTGATAGTGATGTAGGTCGGAAATCAGGAACTATTTATTTTACATTAATCGTCGGACTTAGTAACTCGTATAAATGGAATTTTGCCATAAATTGGTTATTCTGGGCCACTGATGCCTTGAAGTGTAGGGATGTTAATCATTTTTCCTGTCCACGTTTTGCATTAATGTGCTTTTTTTATATTTGCACTATTTAAATATCTGGCTCTGGTGTTTTTTGGTTCCTTTGAGAATAGCACGGGTTAACTTTTGACAGTTTTGATGGTCTCTTGATCAAAAGTTCTCTCGATTCTGCCTTGATTATATGTACTTTGGCGGTAGAAGGATTTATTGAATTTTGTACTTTGGCGTTCTGGCTATTTGAATCTTTAATCGGTCAATTTCTATTTTTCTTCTAGGAGTTAACATTCAGAATTTTCAAACCATTATGGCAAAGTTTCCATATTAATTTTTTTTTAACGAATGTTACTGCTTTTCAAATTTCATGAATCCTTTGTTTTGCATCGTAGGGATCATGATCTGGTCAACTTGAGTTTTCACCAAAATATTTATGCCAAAAGAAATAAATTTGGCTTATTGTTTTTCCAATATATGTTTTCTTACCCTTTCTCCATTACTTTGTCATCTGTGTATTTTAACCAGGCATTTGCCGTGATATCTAGTTCGCCTCTTCGAATCGATCTTTCAATTGTCCTCGACCAAATTGTGTCTGAATTGACAGCATTTCTACGTAAGGTGAGAGGCTTTCAGCGTTCCTAGTTCAAAGTTTTTGTGGGGGAGGTGTAAAATATTGAAATTTCCTCTATTTTTGAGAAAAAAGGCTAATCGTGCGCTGAGGCAAGCTACACTGGAGACTTTGAACTCTCTGGTCGTAGCATACGGTACAAATATCAATTCATCCGCTTATGAAGTCATTGTCGCTGAATTATCAGCTCTAATAAGGTTCCAATCTCTCTTGATGTACAGTTGTCTATTTCTTCTGAGTCATCACATGAAGTTTCGTTTTATCATCTTGCAGCGATTCAGACTTGCACATGGCTGCCCTTTCACTGGAGCTTTGCTGCACACTGATGACTGACAGAAAGCCTCATAATATTGGCTTGATTGTTAGAAATGAAGTTCTTCCGCAAGCCCTCGCATTAGTGAGAAGCTCCTTACTACAAGGCCAAGCTCTTCAGGTAAGCCATTTACTTGAAAATTTTTGGAGTATAAAAGTTTAAATTAAAGTAAGAATTATGTATTATTAATTGAGAATTAAAATTTTCATATTAAAATTTTAAATTTAAACATTAAAAATTAAAAAAATAGTGATAAAAATTACAGTTTTAAAAAATAAGAATTAGAAATGAAATATTTTAAACTTAGAAGAAAAAATAAAAATTCAAAGTAAAAGTCAGACTTAAGTCATAATAATTAAGAAGTTAAAAAATTGACAACTATAAAAATATGAAAAATATGAGAAATGAGAATAAAAATCAAAGTCTGTAAAAATCAAATATAATAATCAAGTTCTGCACATGTCTTAGCTTCTTCATCTTTATTTGGCAGTCACTGCAGAGGTTCTTTGCATCATTGGTCCATTCAGAGAACAGTTTTGATTCCTTGCTGGATGCTCTTCTCTCGACTGCAAAACCTTCACCTCAGGCTGGGGGTCTTGCGAAGCAAGCTTTGTCTTCTGTGGCACAATGTGTCGCTGTGCTTTGCCTTGCTGCTGGCGATCAGAAATGTTCATCTACCGTCGTAATGCTCAAGAATATACTTGGAGATGATATTAGTAGTAACTCGGTAAGATATCACCCCAAATGTATTAGTCTTTCCTTTTACATCCCGATAATTTTCTTTTCAAGATGTCCTTGTAAGTTTTTTTACTTCTCGTCAGATTTTAACTCCTTGTGCTGTTGGGTGTTTATTTGCAACAGTTGAATAAGACTCATTTACGATTAATGGTTCTCTCTGAATGCTGGGAAGAATCTATTTGTAAAAAAACTGGCTCATGAATAACAATAACATTATAGGCTGTTTCAATTGGTTGGCATATCAATTACCTGGTTTCTTCATTATTTCATCACCCTTTTTGTGACCATCCGTTCAAATGTACAGAACTCAAAACTGAGAGTTTTGAGTTTATTATTTGTGATTAGAGAATGGAAACACTAAAGTCGAAATCAACACTCTGCTGTCTATTTTTTGCTATTAAGTATTTGCTCTTCTTTTCAATTGTGCAGGCAAAGCAGCACCTTGCCTTGCTTTGTCTCGGAGAAATTGGGAGAAGGAAGGACCTTAGCGTGCATGCTCACATTGAGAATATCGTGATCGAGTCGTTCCAATCTCCCTTTGAGGAGATAAAGTCTGCTGCCTCTTATGCTCTTGGGAACATTGCCGTTGGAAATTTATCCAAGTATCTTCCCTTCATCTTGGATCAGATCGATAATCAACAGAAAAAGCAATACCTTTTGCTCCATTCCCTGAAGGAGGTATCTTCCTTGTCTTATTTCTTTCCTTTTTGTCCAATTTTTTAGGATTTTATTTCATTTGGTATTGAGCATGGCTTGTGTGATCCTCCAGGTCATTGCGAGACAGTCGGTGGATAAAGTCGGTCAGGCCGAGTTTCAGGACAGCAACGTTGAGAAAATTTTAAATCTGTTGTTTAATCACTGCCAAAGTGAAGAAGAGGGAGTCCGCAACGTTGTTGCTGAGTGTCTTGGTAAAATAGCGCTCATCGACCCCCAAAAGCTTGTACCCACTCTGAAGGTATTTAAAACAATAATTTTAAAATTTCAAAGAGTGATTAGTTACACAAGTAGAAATAGATTTATCTAGGAAGTAGAGACAAGATAATCGAGATTGGAGATAATGAATATACATTTAATGTGATGTTTCCAATCCCCAAATTTATTCCTTATTTGGTTGAGATTTTGTGCGTTTTGACTTTTTTTAAAGGATCCGTCTTTATTAATTAATTGAATATATTGGATATGAATTTAAATGACAAATGTTTGATGTTTTAATCCAATCTTTTCGCTCTAAAATTAATCAGTGGTGTACACACTTTGCAGGCCAGAACTTTAAGTTCTATTCCTTTCACTAGGGCGACGTCAGTGATTGCAGTGAAGTATGCGATTGTGGAGCGCCCAGAGAAAATTGATGATATATTATTCCATGAGATCTCTTCTTTCTTGATGTTGATTAAGGATGATGATCGAGTGAGTCAAATTACATTTCTTACCCGGCTGATTGCAAAAATACCCGGTACCTTTTTATGATTAAGGTTTATCCTTCTCAATGATACCACAGCACGTACGTCGAGCAGCAGTTCTTGCACTGAGCACGGCGGCCCACAACAAGCCTAACCTCATTAAGGGTCTTCTTCCCGAATTATTGCCCCTCCTCTATGACCAGACCGTCGTCAAGGTTTGTTTTCCTCTCCTATTTCTTTCCAAAAATCAGTCTTTATTTATTTCGATTTTATCCATTTTTTATCTCATTCTTATGTGTTCATATTATAGTTCCTCTGAAATATCCCAATATTTTCTGATTTCTGTCTAACTTGTCTTGTAGAAAGAACTTATAAGAACAGTCGACCTTGGCCCTTTCAAGCATGTTGTCGACGATGGCCTCGAACTCAGAAAAGCCGCTTTTGAGTGCGTAGACACTTTGCTGGACAGCTGTCTCGATCAGATGAATCCTTCTTCCTTCATCGCTCCTCACCTAATATCCGGCCTCGGTGGTGTGTCCCCTTTTCTCATCTAACTTTCCCTTTTTTTCCTAGAATTGAAATTTTCTGTACATTTTTTCTCTTTAGATCATTATGATGTGAAGATGCCGTGTCATCTGATTCTCTCCAAGTTGGCCGACAAATGCCCATCTGCAGTGCTGGCCGGTTCGTACTCTCGTTGTTTAGCTGATTTATCTATTTTATCTTATTTTTATGAAGAACAGTGCTGTTGAACTGATTATTTTTGTACGTTTTCAGTGCTGGACTCGCTCTCCGAACCTCTGGAGAAAACAATTTCTCACAGACCCAAGCAGGACGCTGTCAAACAGGAAGTTGATCGCAACGAAGATATGATCCGCAGCGCCCTTCGGGCCATTTCATCTTTGAATCGAATCAGGTAAGCTCCTTTGTCATGATCAAGTTTTTTAATCTAAGCCATCATCATCATCGTCATCATTGTACCTTTCATAATCGCATCGTCATTGGATATTTTAGGGATTTATTGTCATTGTCATCACCATAATCGTATTCATCGCGTGTTACGAATTAAGTGATTTATCATCTTAATCATCATCATCATCATTATGAATTGAAGCAAATTATCAACATAATTATCACTGTAATCATTATCACATATTTTGATTTAAGTAATTTATCATAATCATAATCATCATGTATTTCAATTTAAGGGATTCATCATCATCATCATCATCGTTGTCGTCATCCCTTATTCCAATCGAAGCCATTTATTACCATAATCATCACTATCATTGTCATCATCATTATTTCTTCAGTTTATGAGATTCATCATCTTCCGTCTCATCAAATTATAGTTATCAATTACTTCAGTCTAAGCGTTTTATTTTGATAATCATCATCTTCATCTCATCATCGTTTGCTGTTCTTGCAGCGGAGGGGACTGCAGCCTGAAGTTCAAGACCCTGATGCAGAAGATCATGAGCCAATCGGCGATGGCCGAGAAGTACAATGCAGTCCGCAGCGAATGAGATCCGACCGTTCATCGCCGGCAAAGCAGGATCTATGGTAAACATTTTCCCACGTCATTCAGTTTTTCTCCACTCGACCAAAAATTTTGGCCAAATTGGAAGGAGTTGAGCTGAGCCGGTTAGAGTGGCACGTGCCAGACGGCGGCCTCGCCCTCGCCGCACGTGTTGTGGACCAGCCTCATGCGATCAACGGGTTTGCAGACGCCACTGCAGGACCAATCAAAGGTCGCCACGCAGACGCTCCCGGCCTGGGCCTTCCACTCGCAGTCTGCCACGTGGATTTTCTCTGAAATTTAATTCGCGGGGGGGGGGGGGAATCGGTGGAGAGTAACTACTTCTCTAGTGCAGGGATGCGGAACCAACGATTTTTTCGTCCCAGGACGAAAAAATTGTCCCGTTCACGAGATTGGACGAAATCCGGGACAGAAATTCATCCCGGTACGAATAAATGGGATGGTTTTGCTATCGTCGGACGAAAAAATCGTTCCATTTGGAGGTGTGGGATGATGGACGATAAGGGATGGACGAAAATCTGCCGGATTCGCTTTTGACAGTTGAGATCTTTCATTTGGCATCGTGAGAGGAGAGAGCAATGGAGAGGGAGGGTGGGATGAATTTTTTTCAGGACAGGATGAATCTGGCAGACTCGGGACGCGGACGAACTCGTCTGCGCATGAATTCCTGGACAGGACGGACAATTCTGAAATATATGGACACCGGATGGGATGATATTCGTCCCGTCCTGTCCATTGTCCATGTCCCAGACGATTCAGAACAATAACTGTATTCTACTAACCTGGGGGGGTCCCACAGCACATGGCGCGGTCGTCCACATGGACGACATCGAGGCCGATGAGCCACGCGCCGAGGGAGACGTCCTCGTTGGCATACTTGTGGAGCATGTGCCTGCATGCATGCATGTATAGATGAGAGAGAGATGGGGGAGGAGAGAGAGATAAGGGAGACGGACGAGTTGAGGGAGATGTAGGAGGCGAGGTCTTTTGAGATGGCGTAGATCTGGCCGGTGGCGTGGCGGAAGTACTTGTTGCCTTGGTCGCCGAACTTCCAGAACTCGGGCTCGTGGTACTTGACACCCCTGCATCATGTTTTATGTATGTATATATTCATGTGTGGAGAGAGAGATGGTGATATGAGGTAGACAGAGAGATAGGGAGATAGGGAGAAGTTCAGACTTTTGGGAGAGCACTGGGCCGGATTTCATGCAGCCCAGGTAGACCCGCGGCTTGGCCCGGTGCCTCGCCAGAGTCCCCGCCATCGTCCCTGTCCAGATAGAGAGAGAGATGAGTAAAGAGAAGTGAGAAAAGAAAGAGAAGAGAGAGAGAGAGAAAAGAAAGAGAAAGGGAGAAGAGAGAAGAAAGCGAGGGGGAGAGAGGAAAGCAATTACGGACAGAGAAAGAGAAGAAAGCGACACGGTGGGGGGAAGGGCTGGACAGAGAAAGACGGAGAGAGACAGAGAGAGGGACAGAGGGGGGAGAGAGAGAGAGATAGAGAGAGGGAGAAAGAGAGACAGAGAGAGAGGGAGAGGGAGCGAGACGAACATAGAGAGAGGGACAGAGGGAGACAGAGAGATAGTAAGAGAGAGAGAGAGAGGGACAGAGGGAGAAAAGGAGAGATAGACTGACAGTAAGAGAGAGAGAGATAGACATACAGTAAGAGAGAGAGAGAGGGACAGAGGGAGACAAAGAGATAGAGAGGGGGAGAAAGAGAGAGAGAGAGAGGGACAGAGGAGAAAGAGAGAGAGAGGGAGAGAGAGAGAGAGAGAGAGAGAGGGACAGAGGGAGAAAAAGAGAGATAGACTGACAGTAAGAGAGAGAGAGATAGACATACAGTAAGAGAGAGAGAGAGGGACAGAGGGAGAAAAAGAGAGATAGACTGACAGTAAGAGAGAGAGATAGACATACAGTAAGAGAGAGAGAGAGGGACAGAGGGAGACAGAGATATATAGATAGAGGGAGAAAGAGAGATATTGTGAGAGGGAGAAAGAGAGAGATAGACTGACAGTAAGAGAGAGAGATGGACAGACAGTGAGAGAGAGAGAGGGTCAGAGGGAGACAGAGATATGTAGATAGAAGGAGAAAGAGAGATATTGTGAGAGGGAGAAAGAGAGAGAGAGAGAGACAGAGGGAGAAAGAGAGAGATAGACTGACAGTAAGAGAGAGAGATGGACAGACAGTGAGAGAGAGAGAGAGAGAGGGACAGAGGGAGACAGAGATATATAGATAGAGGGAGAAAGAGAGATTTTGTGAGAGAGAGAGAGAGAGAGAGGGAGAGAGGGAGAAAGAGAGAGATAGACTGATAGGAAGAGAGAGAAATGGACAGACAGTGAGAGAGAGATATCTGTAGATAGAGGGAGAAAGAGAGATATTGTGAGAGGGAGAGAGAGAGAGAGAGAGATAGAGAGAGAGAGATATATAGAGAGAGAGAGAGAGAGAGAGAGAGAGAGAGAGAGAGAGAGAGAGAGAGAGAGAGAGAGAGAGAGAGAGAGAGAGAGAGAGAGAGAGAGAGAGAGAGAGAGAGAGAGAGAGAGAGAGAGAGAGAGAGAGAGAGAGAGAGAGAGAGAGAGAGAGAGAGAGAGAGAGAGAGAGAGAGAGAGAGAGAGAGAGAGAGAGAGAGAGAGAGAGAGAGAGAGAGAGAGAGAGAGAGAGAGAGAGAGAGAGACAGAGAGAGAGACGCACAGAGACAGAGAGAGGGGGAGAGAGACACAGAAAGAGAGAGAGGGGGAGAGACACAAAGAGAGAGAGGGGGGGAGAGAGACACAGAGAGATGTAGAGAGCGGGGGAGAGAGACACACACAGAGGCAGAGAGAGAGAGAGAGAGAGAGAGAGAGAGAGAGAGAGAGAGAGAGAGAGAGAGAGAGAGAGAGAGAGAGAGAGAGAGAGAGAGAAAGAGAGAGAGAGAGAGAGAGAGAGAGAGAGAGAGAGAGAGAGAAAAGAGAGAGAAGAGAGAAGAGAGGGAATCACCGAGGTTGACGTGGACGTCGTCGTCAACCTTGACGTAGAAATCTGCGTCCCAAAGGGAGCAAGCGGCGGAGAAGAAGGCCCTGGTCTTGGCGGAGAGTTGGTGGTATCCTTCCACGTGCTGCAGGCGGAGGAAGTCGTTCGTCTCGGCCTCCTCTTCGTCGATGGCCTTGTCCAGCGCACTTCCCGCCGTTGCCGTCCGCCCGATCACGAACCGAAGCACTATTCCCTTCTCCTCCTCCAACTTCTTCAGCTTCATCCCTGTTTATGTCCTCCAACTTAAACCTTTGCTTTCTTCTTTTTCTTCTTGTTCTTGCGAAATTATTGAGATAAATGAATTTTTGAAGAGTTTTCCATTGTTCTTGCATTCTTTTTTCCTCATCTTGTCTCTTCTGCTTCATCCCAAAGGGAGTCAAACCCTAACACAGATCTCTATCCTTCAGCTTCTTCTGCTTCATCTCTCATGGGGTTTAACCCAAAACCCTATATTTATACTTCCTCTTCTTCTGCTTCATCCCTAGTGGGGTTAAACCCTTAACCCCATAATTATCCTCCAGCTTATTCTGCTTCATCCCTAAACCCAATACTGTAACCCTATAATTATCCTCTAGCTTATTCTGCTTCATCACTAAACCTTATACTCTAAACCCCATAATTATTCGCCAGCTTCTTCCGCTTCATCCCTAAACCGAATACATTAAACCCTATCTTTATCCTCCAGCTTCTTCTGCTTCATCCTTGATGGGGTTAAACCCTAGACCCCATCTGTATCCTCTAGCATCTGCTGCTTCATCCATCAATCCGAGTCTCTAATTACTATCGTTACAATCCAGGTTATTCTGCTTCATCCCTAAATGTTAAACTCTTAAGCTTCTCTTTATCCTCCAGGTTCTTCTGTTCTACGTAGTCTTGAAGTTTCCTGATAAATCTTCAAGTTTCCATTTACCTAACCGTAGTTTGATCATGCAATCCACTATGGGTAAAACATTGTTACTGTAGGTTAAAATATAATTTAATGAAACTTTGTTAAATTATAATTATTCTAAATCCAAATGCAACTTCTGCTTCAATTTTTTTAGTGTTGAATCCTAATTCAATTTCCGGCGAAATCTTCAACATCATATCTGTCAAATGCTAAATGATAGAACCTAATTTCTCCAGCCAACGTCTTATGTTCTCAGAGTCATCTCCAGTTGCACCACAAAAATCAAACCCTGACCCATTTTTCCTATCATTATGACGCATTGTCATTGCAATACACTTAATGCTACAAGATCAAGCTCCTCTTCTCATACAACATCTTGAATCCATTTTCTCTTCTCATCCAGCATCTTCTCTTTTCAGCTTCATCCCCAACTACACCAGAAAAAAACCAGACCCTAACCCCTACCATTTTTCACGCATTTTCCATTGTAAGATATTTAATGGAACTAGAACAAGCTTATGTCCTTGTAAAATATTTTATCCAACTTCTACTCATATTCAAAATTTTCTCCTTTTTTTTCCCTCATCCCCTGCCGCATCAGAAACCCCGAACCTAACCCTTTATTCCTCTCATTTTTTTCATTTATTTTTCCTTGTAATATAGTTAATGCTGTACGAACAAGCTCACCTTGGGGAACCCACGTCTGGCGAAGCGAGTCGCGCCGCTTCCTACTGCTGAAGGCGGTGTTGATGCCCACCACGGCGAAGGCCCTGCGAAGTTTTGGCGCCGGTCCACCGCCAGTTCTCGCCGCCGCCAGCTCCATCTCAAGCGACGTCATCGTCTTGTCCAGAGACCTGCCTCCAGGAAATGCCGCCGCTCAGAGCATGATGGGAGAGATATTAAGAAGAGGGCGGAGGAGAAGAAGAAGGAGAAGAGGACGAAAGAGAAGAATGATAAGTAGAAGAGGAAGAAGTATAAGAAGAAGAAGGGGGAGAAGAAGAAGGAGAAGAGGACGAAAGAGAAGAATGATAAGTAGAAGAGGAAGAAGTATAAGAAGAAGAAGGGGGAGAAGAAGAAGGAGAAGAGGACGAAAGAGAAGAATGATAAGTAAAAGAGGAAGAAGTATAAGAAGAAGGGGGAGAAGAGGAAGGAGAAGAGGACGAAAGAGAAGAATGATAAGTAGAAGAGGAAGAAGTATAAGAAGAAGGGGGAGAAGAAGAAGGAGAAGAGGACGAAAGAGAAGAATGATAAGTAGAAGAGGAAGAAGGAGAAGAAGAAGGAGAATAAGGAGGAGAATAGGAAGAAGGAGAAGAGGATGAAGGAGAAGAGAAATAAGGATAAGAGGAAAAAGGAGGAGAAGAAGAAGAACACGAACAAGAAAAAGAATTAGAAGAACAAGAAAAATAAGAAGAACACGAACAAGAAGAAGAATAAGAAGAACAAGAGGAAGGAGGAGAAGAAGAAGAACACGAACAAGAAAAAGAATTAGAAGAACAAGAAAATAAGAAGGAGAAGAAGAAGAACACGAACAGGAAAAAGAATTAGAAGAACAAGACAAATAAGAACCAAAACAAGAAGAACACGAAGAACACTAAGAACACGAAGAACAAGAACTAGAAGAACAAGAAGAACAAGAAAGAGAAGAACAAGAAGAACAAGAAAGAGAAGAACAAGAAGACCATGAACAAGAAAAAATAATAACAAGAACCGAATAACAAGAAAATCAAGAAGAAGAAGAAGAAGAAAAAGAAGAAGAAGAAGAAGAAGAAGAAGAAGAAGAAGAAGAAGAAGAAGAAGAAGAAGAAGAAGAAGAAGAAGAAGAAGAAGAAGGAGAAGGAGAAGGAGAAGGAGAAGGAGAAGGAGAAGGAGAAGGAGAAGGAGAAGGAGAAGGAGAAGGAGAAGGAGAAGGAGAAGGAGAAGGAGAAGGAGAAGGAGAAGGAGAAGGAGAAGGAGAAGAAGAAGAAGAAGAAGAAGAAGAAGAAGAAGAAGAAGAAGACAAAGAAGAAGAAGACGAAGAAGAAGAAGAAGAAGAAGAAGAAGAAGAAGAAGAAGAAGAAGAAGAAAAGATGACGTACTGAAGAATTTCGCGGGTACTCTTGACTTGTTGGATTACGTCGATTGGGCTCGTCATGGAGTCTCTTTCAGACACTAGTGTGGAGCTTTTCTCGGTCTGCAACGGCGGTAGAATTCGGCGGCAGAGAAACAGGCCGGTGATAAAGCAGGCGGCGATGAGCGTGGTCGTCGCCTTCCCTGGAAGAGTCTTCCCTCCTCGCAGCGCCTTCTTCTCCATTCTCTGCCATCACGCACAGCGAAATAAAGACAGACGCTCATGAAATAGAGAAAGAGAAGGCCTTAAGAGATGAGTGATACAGAGACAGAAAATTATAGATAGAATGGAAATGAAGAGGGAGAGAGATGAGTGAGAAAAGGATACTGAGATAGATGAAAGAGAGAGACATTGATTGATAGATAACTGGAGGGAAGGAGACAAATTAACTCATGGAAGAGATGAATGATAGAGAGAGATAATTATAGATAGAAAGGACATGAAGAGAGAGAGATGAGTGAGAAAAATATATTTAGATAGAAGAATGATAGAGACATTGATTGATAGATAACTTGAGAGGAGGAGGCACATGGGCTCATGAAATAGAGGAAGAGAAGATGTTAAGAGATGAGTAATAAAGAGAGAATTATAGATAAGAAATAAAGAGAGAGATGAGTGAGAAAACGATCATCCAGTAGAGAAGTAAGAGATTAAGATAGAAGAAAGAGAGAGACATAGTTTGGTAGATAATTGGAGAGGAGGAAGCGCATAGGCTGATGGAATAGAGGAAGAGAAGGTTTTTAGAGATGAGTGAGAAATCGATCAGCCAGATATATAGAAGAAAGATTTTAAAATAGAAGAAAGAGAGAAATACCGATCGATAGATAATTGGAGAGAAGGAGACACGTAGAGTCATGGAGTAGAGGAAGAGAAGGTGTTAAGAGATGAGTGTGAGAGAGATACAATTATGAATAATATAAAGGAAATGAAGATAGAGAGATGAGTGAGAAATCGATCAGCCAGATATAGAGAATCAAGATTTTAAAATAGAAGAAAGAGAGGTACACAGATTGATAGATAACTGGGGAGAAGAGAGACAGCTATGTACATATCAAGGAGTAAAAAGGAAACAAATGAAGAGGGAGGAGAAGATGAAGAAAGAGCTATATAATAGAAAGAGAGAGTTTGAGATGGAGAGTAGAAAGAACGGAGAGGAAGGTAGACGTTGAGAAGATGAGATCACTAGAAAGAGAGAACAAAGAAGAGAAATGTAGAGATTGAGAAAGAGAGAACTAGAGAGCAAGGGATGAGAGATGTATAGAGGGGCGAAGATGGGGAGAAAGAAGGATAAAGATAGATAACATGAGAGAAAAAGAGAGAAAGAAGGAGAGAAAAGAAGGGAAGCCATCAGATACCTGAGATGAAGGGGAAGGATGCGTCTGCTTGAAAGAGAGGAACCGTGGGGGTAACCCTCTCTTATGGAAGGTGTAGAAGAGTGAGAGAAAACAGACATTAAATGATGGGCACATATACTTATATGGACAATAAGAGAGAGAGAGATAGATAGGGAGAGAGTTTGCGTTAGTGATATAAAGAGAGAGATATATAGAGGAAGATAGTTTGTGCGAATGCTATGAAGAGATTAGGAGAGAGAGAGAGTTTTGTGTGACTGATATGAAGAGAGATAGAGAGCGAGATTCTGTGTGAGTGATATCAAGAGAGAGAGATAGAGAAGGAGAGATTTTGTGTGAGTAATATGAAGAGATAGGGAGAGAGATAGAGAGGGAGAGAGTTTGTGTGAGTGATATGAAGAGATAGGGAGAGAGAGAGAGTTTTGTGTGAGTGATATGAAGAGAGACAGAGAGAGGGGGAGAGAGTCTGTGTGAGTGATATGAAGAGAGAGAGATAGAGAGGGAGAGAGTTTGTGCGAGTGATTTGAGGAGAGAGAGAGATAGAGAGGGAGAGAGTATGTGAGTGATCTGAAGATGAAGAGAGAGAGAGAGTTTTGAGTTATAGAGGAGAGAGAGAGCTTATGTGTGATATGAAGAGAGAGATAGAGAGAGAGAGTTTGTGAGTGGTAATAAGAGAGAGATAGAGAGAGAGTTTTTGAGTGATATGAAGATGAAGAGAGAGAGATTGTGACTGATATTAAGAGAGAGATAGAGAGAGAGAGTTTGTGAGTGGTAATAAGAGAGAGATAGAGAGAGAGAGAGAGTTTTTGAGTGATATGAAGATGAAGAGAGAGAGAGTTTGTGCGTGATAGACGAGAGAGAGCTTGTGAGTGATATGAAGGAGAGAGAGAGAGAGAGAGAGAGAGAGAGAGAGAGAGAGAGAGAGAGAGAGAGAGAGAGTGTTATGAAGAGATATAAAGAGAAGAGGGACAAGAGAGAGATAGATTTTGCGTGAGTGATAGAAAGAGATATAGAGGGAAGAAGAAAGAGAGAGAGCTTGTGTGAATGATATGAAGAGACAGAGAGAGAGAGAGATGAGGGAGGAGAGAGACATGGGGCAGTTGGGTCATGCAGCTCAGGAGCACGTCTCCCCTAACCGCCAAGAGCCCCATTAGAGATTCCACTCTAATTGGGCCGCATTCCTTCCCCACACTCGGCCCATTTACAAAGTTCCATAAATAGAAAAATTCCCATAAATTGCGAAAATTCAATATTACTGGTCACCGCTTTCTAACGCTGACCGTCGGTGACTGTAACACTGCATAAACCTCGGACTATAAAACCCCGCTCGAGGAGAAGAGTTACAGAGACTGTTCATGGCTTCTTCTTGCGCGAGAGCGGTTTTCTCGAGGGCGACGGCTGAATCTTCGTCGAGGAGGAAGGCGTGGAGCTTTCTAGCGAGTCGGGGTTTTGCCGCGAAGGGTATTCCTTCTCCTGTGGAATCGATCGAGGATGTCCCGACGTCGGGAATCAGCCGGCCTCTTTCAGACATCCTCCGCGAGCTCGGCAAGCGAGTTCCCGAATCCTTCATCAAAACTCGGTTTGAAGATGGGATGCAAGTCAAATATGTTCCCTGGTGCGGTTTCCGAAGTGCTTTGCCCTTTGATTGCTGCCGTATTTGCGTGTTTCTCGGGTTTTATGCTGATTTTTTTTGATCCGCCTATGATTCCTCGCTTAAATTTCGAAATTTCACGCGCTCTAGAGAAAACCTTTGCAAAGAGATTGGTAAAAGGATCATGATCCCCTTGTTGGGTGAATAGTATGACATTCTCTGGACTCAACCGGGACCTTAGTAATTATTGTGCATAATATGAGCCAATTATAATTTATCTGAATCCGAATTACAGCCTGGCATGCCATCTTTCGTCAATTTCGCAAAGCCGATCTTAATGGCGAATGATTTTAGATTTCGGTGGTTGATGTCACACTTCTCTTTATTTAGTCAATTTTAGAGCCCTATAATAAGATCTTATAAGTGTATTTTTTGGGATATTTTTTTCAGACACGTTATCAAGTTTGAGATAACATCTAACTTCTATTTTATTATTTTACTTTCCGTTCTATATTTTTAGCAACACTATTTATTTGAAGATCTGATTTCGATTTTGATATCAGTTAATTTGATTTTTTATTTATTTTCCATGGGATATTAAAGCTATGTTTTTCATTGTTAACAAATCTCATATTTTGGTATCGTTTATTTTTCTCTCTTTTTTGACCTTTCAGTGGATATTAGCAATATTATTTTGGTTTTATAAAATATTGTTGAACATACCATGTAATTTCGATTTTAAATAGTCTAATATCTCTTTTTTGACTTCGCATGTACATTTTCTCTCATCGTTCTTTAGGTTTTAGAAAATCCAATTGAAGATAAAATCTCATTTCTATTAGTAAACTGCTAATTTTATTTTTCTTTCGAAAAATTCCATGGGATATTTATGCTAAATATTTCTTAAAGTTAAATGATATCTAATAGTAGTACCATCTAATTTGTTGTTTTGCTTTTGACTTTTCATGGAATACTTTCTAGCGACTTTATCTAGATTTTAGAAAATTGTATTTTCCTGAAGTGTAATGTGTCTTGGGTTTTCTGCTTTGCGAGGAAACTGTCAACTTCTATAATGATAATCATCTTTATTTTTGTCACAGGCATATTGTAAACCGGATTCTGAATATGCAGGCCCCAGGTACATTTGTGTTAGAGATCAAAACAATCATTTAATATCATGTTTATTATCATTTATTATTGATGCTCTCTCGTCCAAGTTGGTGTTTATACGACATAAACACATATTTTCCATTTTTCGGCTTGTAGAGTGGTCTGGTGAAGTAAAAAACATCACATATTCTGCTGATGGCAAGTCGGTTTCAGTTATTTACCGTGTCACTCTCTATGGAACTGATGCAGAGGTATGCCTACCCAATACCCGGATCGTTTTTTTTTTCCTTCAATGTTTTTTCTGATAAAATCAGATCGTCCTTTAGAAACAAAGTTTAAATAAGAAAACAATATTCAATCTGTGTTTAATATTATGATCTCAGTTCATCTTCTGCCCACCCTTTATGTTTTTACTTATAAATATCTTATTTATCCAGACAAAGAATCCATCGCATAAAATTTCTATCAAACATAATTAAAGAAATAATCGTCGTCATTTTTATGCCCATTTATTCATTTTTTTTAAACCAAAATCAAAGAGAAAAACGTTGGCTGGGATAAAAGCATCACTGTATGCAATGACTTAGATGAAATATATGAAATTAAAATATTCAAACTGTGATTAAACTGATGTTTTTTCCAGATTTACCGCGAATCAACGGGCACAGCCTCCGTGGACGACACAAGTTATGGAGATCCAGTGCAGAAGGCAGAAGGAATGGCTTTTCGCAGGGCCTGTGCGCGCCTCGGGCTGGGCCTTCACCTCTACCATGAAGATCTTTCGTAGTTGGACGGCCCACCGGCCCATCTAAGCAATTTTTTGCCTTCTCAGGATACAGGAAAAACCTCCTTCCCCAAAGGCTCTGACACATCTCTTATAAACCTCTAAAGATGGGTATATGTGTAAAAAAGTCCTGTCATTTTGTGTAGTTTTTTTTTCCAAGAAATTATCTCGAGGGGCGCAACACGAGGACTTCCCACGAGGCCACTTATCCCGGTGCTGCTGTCACCCGAGCACGTGTAACTTCGGACTTCTGATGGGATCTGGTGCACTAGTGCTAGCATGATCACTTGCTATAACTCGCTGGGAAGTATTTCCTGCATGTCCAAATCTGACATTGGATACCGATATTGAAATCGATATCGGCCTCAGATATTGGACACCTTCATTAGATACTGATATCTAAATGGATATCAGCCTCAGATATCAGACACTGTCATTTTGACTATTAACACTATGGGATGTCATTAAGGTCTTAATGATATTTGAGGCAACCAATATTATATTACCATTTTTGGATGACAGATAAGTTTGGTAGAGGGTATTGGTACCTGGTATATAAATCAGTTTTACATGGATGCTGATATTGGATATTGGTTTGCGGAAATAAATTATTATATATATTTTTAAAAAAATTAAGTCGTAAATATGTAAAACAGTATGAGTTGTAATACATTTATTAAAATGTAATCTAAAGCATATTTACCTAATAAATAAGTTTGATGTGGGAAGGGGTTTTTGATAATGACACTCTACTTGCTAATATACATCACATTCTACTGACCAACTCGTCGCGAATGGAGTCCGCAGATAACCAACAGTTAAAATCTAATATATTTTCTCAAATGATTAGCATTAGATAATGCACTGAGCTCCTGATATGATTCAAGTTTTTGAATTTTAACGATGCCTATGTGGGATTTTAATCACAGTTTTTGGATTAACTCGTGACAGTGATTCTTGATATTTTTTTTTTAAAATAATGTAAAACACTTATTTAATCATATTTTCCACACTATCATTAGACTGATGCTTAATGCCCTTAACCAAGGTTGTTTTTGCTATCATTAAAATAAAAAAAATAAACGAGACATTACTTTTTATGTTATATGAGGTCCGAATACCGGTAGGAAAACTCCAGTAGAGAAGAAGAAATAGATGAATATCGAATTAAAAACAAATATCTTTCTGAGAAATTATTTCTAAAAAAGATGAAATTATCGAAGAAACGTGCGGTCAGATGCGCGCCACGTGGACGTCGAGCTCGTCGTCCGTTACCGCGCGTGATGAAGCAATTGAAATAGAGAGCTCTAATGGCTGCAGAAAAGCGGAGAGAGAAGGGAAGAGAACTTCGTCGCCATGGCCGGAGCTTCGCCGGCTTCTTCCAAGACGGTGATGATCACGGGAGTTAGCAGAGGTCTGGGCAAGGTGCTGGCTCTGGAGTTGGCGAGGAGAGGCCACACCATCGTTGGCTGCGCGCGATCCCTTGAAAAGGTCCAGGCTTTGCAGGCCGAAATCGCCGCCGTTACTCCTGCCGGCGTCGCCGCTCAGAAGCACTTCTTCACCGATCTCGATGTGGTGCGATTGGATTTCGTTTATGTGGCCTTGTTTTTGTTTGAATTGTTTGTTTTTACGACTAAATCGTTGGATTAATGTATGCTGTTGACCTTTTTTTCGCGAATAGAGCTCCGATGCTCGTGTTCGGGAACTGGCGAGGATTCTGGTGGATGCGAAGCAGGTGCCGGATGTTCTGGGTACGATTTACTGTAAAAAAATCTTCTTTTTTTTTTTGACATTTCCTTGCCTTATTCAACCGATGAAGGCACATAAATTTTAGGTTATTGTTTTTTCGCTCTTTTTTGCCTGTTCTATTCGTCATTTTCAAGGTTATTTTTTGTTCTTATTTTTATCCCATTTTCTCCGTGTTCAATCTACATTACTGGAAAGAGGATCTGTTCCTTCCGCAAAATGCAATTAAAGATTGAGAGAAATTTCAAAAGCTGAAAGTGGAAAATACAATGAAATCGATTGCTTTGAGATCCGTAATTTAAATAAGAACGGTCCATGTGTCTTGATTATTGTTTATTTTCCACATCTTTTTTTGAAATTTTGATTTCTTTATTTCTCTATATCTACGTCATTTGTTCTTCGTCTGATTCTTTCTTCATGGATGATGGTATCACAATTTCGATTTCTGAAGTAAAACATACTGTGCAGTTAACAATGCAGGAACGATAAACAAAAATAAAAAGCTATGGGAGATCTCCCCCGAAGAGTTTGATTCCGTCATAGACATCAATATAAAGGGGACGGCCAATGTACTCCGTCATTTTCTGCCACTGATGATAGAAAAGAAGCAAGGGATCATCGTCAATATGTCATCTGGATGGGGTCGATCCACTGCTGCAGAGGTAATTTTATCATTTGTGGGCCGTCTCTACCCTCTTAACTGAGATAACAAGGAAACAGATGCATACTTTTTGAACTAAAGCTTTGTGTTATCTGCTGGGATGTGTTTGCTGTCCACAATGGCGATGATGATGGCGATGATCTTGACAATGACGATGATGATGATAATGACAATGATAAATCATCATCAGCATTGGCCAAAATCATCAGATGGCTAATTCGTCATTGTCCAGTAATCTAGTCATTGTGTCATCTTTGTCGCATCATTTCTTTTGTACCAAAAATGGATGACTATGATGATGAGGAATTTGTCATCGACTGACTACCCTATACTTCTGTCCTGTTAAAATTCATAAAAAATATCTTTAAAAAATACATGTGGTTTTCAGGTGTCACCGTATTGCGCTTCAAAGTGGGCTATTGAGGGTTTGACTAGATCTGTTGCAAAAGAACTACCAACTGGAATGGCGGCAGTTGCGCTCAACCCAGGAGTTGTGAACACTGATATGCTTGCATCCTGCTTTGGGAACTCCGCAAGTCTCTATCAATCTCCTGAATCTTGGTATCTCCATCCTTCAATCATTTACTCTAATACTTTCACTATTCTCTGGGGAACACTCTTTTAGTTTCATTCTGCTTCAATATTTATCTTGATTGATCTTTTATTTGCGCGATGTTATACCTTTTCTACACAATGGAAATTTACAAATTGAATCACTTAATGTCACATGATTCAATGAATTTATGGTTAAATGTCTTTGTTTTTTATTTCTTGACTGAATAGGGCGCCGAAGGCTGCAACTATGATACTGAGCCTGACAGCAGATGATAATGGTGCATCTCTCACTGTATAGAACAGGGAGCCCTCGTACAGGACAATTATGTCATTTCCTCTCATTGATTGATATTATCCATGATGGGTCATCGATTTTTGGTCTAGAAGTGCGTCTGTTGGGCTCTCTACAACTGAAGATTCAATTGCTTTTGCCTCAGTGCAATTTTATTTTTTCCTGATGGCTGACATGCAGCCCTCTCATACGAATGTTTAATTTCAGTTTCCCATCTCTCTCTCTTTGTTCAATTTACAAATTATACCCCCCTTATGGACATGTTTATATCCAAAATGTATGGTCATGTGAACATCTTCTCGTTCGTTGTGGAGAAAAGCATTTGTCACATCATACGAATTTTATTTTTTCCTTGTGGCTGACATGCAGCCCTCTCATACGAATGTTTAATTTCAGTTTCCCATCTATCTCTCTTTGTTCAATTTACAAATCATACCCCCCTTATGGACATGTTTATATCCAAAATGTATGGTCATGTGAACATCTTCTCGTTCATTGTGGAGAAAAGCATTTGTCACATCATACGAATTTTATTTTTTCCTTGTGGCTGACATGCAGCCCTCTCATACGAATGTTTAATTTCAGTTTCCCATCTATCTCTCTTTGTTCAATTTACAAATCATACCCCCCTTATGGACATGTTTATATCCAAAATGTATGGTCATGTGAACATCTTCTCGTTCATTGTGGAGAAAAGCATTTGTCACATCATACAATTTTATTTTTTCCTTGTGGCTGACATGCAGCCCTCTCATACTGAATGTTTAATTTCAGTTTCCATCTATCTCTCTTTGTTCAATTTACAAATCATACCCCCCTTATGGACATGTTTATATCCAAAATGTATGGTCATGTGAACATCTTCTCGTTCATTGTGGAGAAAAGCATTTGTCACATCATACGAATTTTATTTTTTCCTTGTGGCTGACATGCAGCCCTCTCATACGAATGTTTAATTTCAGTTTCCCATCTATCTCTCTTTGTTCAATTTACAAATCATACCCCCCTTATGGACATGTTTATATCCAGAATGTGTGTTCATGTGAACATCTTCTCGTTCATTGTGAGAAAAGCATTTGTCACATCATACGAATTTTATTTTTTCCTTGTGGCTGACATGCAGCCCTCTCATACGAATGTTTAATTTCAGTTTCCCATCTATCTCACTTCGTTCAATTTACAAATCATCCCCATCTTATGGACATGTTTATATCCAAAATGTATGGTCATGTGAACATCTTCTCGTTCATTGTGGAGAAAAGCATTTGTCACATCATACGAATTTTATTTTTTCCTTGTGGCTGACATGCAGCCCTCTCATACGAATGTTTAATTTCAGTTTCCCATCTATCTCTCTTTGTTCAATTTACAAATCATACCCCCCTTATGGACATGTTTATATCCAAAATGTATGGTCATGTGAACATCTTCTCGTTCATTGTGGAGAAAAGCATTTGTCACATCATACGAATTTTATTTTTTCCTTGTGGCTGACATGCAGCCCTCTCATCTGAATGTTTAATTTCAGTTTCCCATCTATCTCTCTTTGTTCAATTTACAAATCATACCCCCCTTATGGACATGTTTATATCCAAAATGTATGGTCATGTGAACATCTTCTCGTTCATTGTGGAGAAAAGCATTTGTCACATCATACGAATTTTATTTTTTCCTTGTGGCTGACATGCAGCCCTCTCATACGAATGTTTAATTTCAGTTTCCCATCTATCTCTCTTTGTTCAATTTACAAATCATACCCCCCTTATGGACATGTTTATATCCAAAATGTATGGTCATGTGAACATCTTCTCGTTCATTGTGGAGAAAAGCATTTGTCACATCATACGAATTTTATTTTTTCCTTGTGGCTGACATGCAGCCCTCTCATACGAATGTTTAATTTCAGTTTCCCATCTATCTCTCTTTGTTCAATTTACAAATCATACCCCCCTTATGGACATGTTTATATCCAAAATGTATGGTCATGTGAACATCTTCTCGTTCATTGTGGAGAAAAGCATTTGTCACATCATACGAATTTTATTTTTTCCTTGTGGCTGACATGCAGCCCTCTCATACGAATGTTTAATTTCAGTTTCCCATCTATCTCTCTTTGTTCAATTTACAAATCATACCCCCCTTATGGACATGTTTATATCCAAAATGTATGGTCATGTGAACATCTTCTCGTTTATTGAGGACGAAAGCATTTGTCACATCATACGAATTTTATTTTTTCCTTGTGGCTGACATGCAGCCCTCTCATACGAATGTTTAATTTCAGTTTCCCATCTATCTCTCTTTGTTCAATTTACAAATCATACCCCCCTTATGGACATGTTTATATCCAAAATGTATGGTCATGTGAACATCTTCTCGTTCATTGTGGAGAAAAGCATTTGTCACATCATACGAATTTTATTTTTTCCTTGTGGCTGACATGCAGCCCTCTCATACGAATGTTTAATTTCAGTTTCCCATCTATCTCTCTTTGTTCAATTTACAAATCATACCCCCCTTATGGACATGTTTATATCCAAAATGTATGGTCATGTGAACATCTTCTCGTTCATTGTGGAGAAAAGCATTTGTCACATCATACGAATTTTATTTTTTCCTTGTGGCTGACATGCAGCCCTCTCATACGAATGTTTAATTTCAGTTTCCCATCTATCTCTCTTTGTTCAATTTACAAATCATACCCCCCTTATGGACATGTTTATATCCAAAATGTATGGTCATGTGAACATCTTCTCGTTCATTGTGGAGAAAAGCATTTGTCACATCATACGAATTTTATTTTTTCCTTGTGGCTGACATGCAGCCCTCTCATACGAATGTTTAATTTCAGTTTCCCATCTATCTCTCTTTGTTCAATTTACAAATCATACCCCCCTTATGGACATGTTTATATCCAAAATGTATGGTCATGTGAACATCTTCTCGTTCATTGTGGAGAAAAGCATTTGTCACATCATACGAATTTTATTTTTTCCTTGTGGCTGACATGCAGCCCTCTCATACGAATGTTTAATTTCAGTTTCCATCTATCTCTCTTTGTTCAATTTACAAATCATACCAACCTTATGGACATGTTTATATCCAAAATGTATGGTCATGTGAACATCTTCTCGTTCATTGTGGAGAAAAGCATTTGTCACATCATACGAATTTTATTTTTCCTTGTGGCTGACATGCAGCCCTCTCATACGAATGTTTAATTTCAGTTTCCCATCTATCTCTCTTTGTTCAATTTACAAATCATACCCCCTTATGGACATGTTTATATCCAAATGTATGGTCATGTGAACATCTTCTCGTTCATTGTGGAGAAAAGCATTTGTCACATCATACGAATTTTATTTTTTCCTTGTGGCTGACATGCAGCCCTCTCATACGAATGTTTAATTTCAGTTTGCCATCTCTCTCTCTTTGTTCAATTTACAAATCATACCCCCCTTATGGACATGTTTATATCCAAAATGTATGGTCATGTGAACCTATTCTCGTTCATTGTGAGAAAAGCATTTGTCACATCATACGAATTTTATTTTTTCCTTGTGGCTGACATGCAGCCCTCTCATACGAATGTTTAATTTCAGTTTCCATCTATCTCTCTTTGTTCAATTTACAAATCATACCCCCCTTATGGACATGTTTATATCCAAAATGTATGGTCATGTGAACATCTTCTCGTTCATTGTGGAGAAAAGCATTTGTCACATCATACGAATTTTATTTTTTCCTTGTGGCTGACATGCAGCCCTCTCATACGAATGTTTAATTTCAGTTTCCCATCTATCTCTCTTTGTTCAATTTACAAATCATACCCCCCTTATGGACATGTTTATATCCAAAATGTATGGTCATGTGAACATCTTCTCGTTCATTGTGGAGAAAAGCATTTGTCACATCATACGAATTTTATTTTTTCCTTGTGGCTGACATGCAGCCCTCTCATACGAATGTTTAATTTCAGTTTCCCATCTATCTCTCTTTGTTCAATTTACAAATCATACCCCCCTTATGGACATGTTTATATCCAAAATGTATGGTCATGTGAACATCTTCTCGTTCATTGTGGAGAAAAGCATTTGTCACATCATACGAATTTTATTTTTTCCTTGTGGCTGACATGCAGCCCTCTCATCTGAATGTTTAATTTCAGTTTCCCATCTATCTCTCTTTGTTCAATTTACAAATCATACCCTTATGGACATGTTTATATCCAAAATGTATGGTCATGTGAACATCTTCTCGTTCATTGTGGAGAAAAGCATTTGTCACATCATACGAATTTTATTTTTTCCTTGTGGCTGACATGCAGCCTCTCATACGAATGTTTAATTTCAGTTTCCCATCTATCTCTCTTTGTTCAATTTACAAATCATACCCCTTATGCACATGTTTATATCCAAAATGTATGGTCATGTGAACATCTTCTCGTTCATTGTGGAGAAAAGCATTTGTCACATCATACGAATTTTATTTTTTCCTTGTGGCTGACATGCAGCCCTCTCATACGAATGTTTAATTTCAGTTTCCCATCTATCTCTCTTTGTTCAATTTACAAATCATACCCCCCTTATGGACATGTTTATATCCAAAATGTATGGTCATGTGAACATCTTCTCGTTCATTGTGGAGAAAAGCATTTGTCACATCATACGAATTTTATTTTTTCCTTGTGGCTGACATGCAGCCCTCTCATACGAATGTTTAATTTCAGTTTCCCATCTATCTCTCTTTGTTCAATTTACAAATCATACCCCCCTTATGGACATGTTTATATCCAAAATGTATGGTCATGTGAACATCTTCTCGCTCATTGTGGAGAAAAGCATCCGTCACATCATACTAATTTTATTTTTCCTTGTGGCTGACATGCAGCCCTCTCATACGAATGTTTAATTTCAGTTTCCCATCTCTCTCTCTTTGTTCAATTTACAAATTATACCCCCCTTATGGACATGTTTATATCCAAAATGTATGGTCATGTGAACATCTTCTCGTTCGTTGTGGAGAAAAGCATTTGTCACATCATACGAATTTTATTTTTTCCTTGTGGCTGACATGCAGCCCTCTCATACGAATGTTTAATTTCAGTTTCCCATCTCTCTCTCTTTGTTCCATTTACAAATCATACCCCCCTTATGGACATGTTTATATCCAAAATGTATGGTCATGTGAACATCTTATCGCTCATTGTGGAGAAGTGCTGCCATTTCCTCATCCATATCTTAATTCTACTCATTGCTACCCGTAGCTTGATCAACTAACATAGGGACTTCAAATGAATAATAATAAAAAGAAACATTTGATAATATGTGCTTAAAATGTCATTTGAGAGATGATTGGAAATGTGATAATATATCTGAGTACAACTCAGGGTTTCTTGACACAATTCAGTGGGCCACTAAAGACCTTTCGCTGCTTGGTCTACCTCTCTAAATGTAGACTTAGACACAACAATAATTATTTCCCAATTATCCACTAGTAGATGCTCAGAAATCAGAGCTAGACTCTGTGTATACAGTATGGAAGTGTTGTCAGATTCATTTGGGAATTTTTCTCTATATCACATACTACTTATGTTATTAGTAGGTGCAATGGTAGACTCAATGGATAATCTAGTGAATCGGTTGCGGTATCAGTGGGTCTCTGGGAGTTCTCACCTCTATAAAAGGTCACACAACCAACATATATTACATTCTCACAGATGAAGAAGTCTAGGTGAGGGGTATTAACTTGTGACCTTCATGAGTAGATGAAAAATTGATGAATATGTATTATAATGAAGGGGTGTAATGTTCCCATATGTGGGGGAGGATCATGCACAAGGGATACACACCCAAAACCCAAGGGAGAAGATAAGTTTTTAGGTGGAGAGTTTTTTAAAAAGGCAAACATAAGCTAGAGTTCTTAATGAGATAAAGTTAATCAGATGCATACCCTCTAGAATGGCCTCTCCTTAGTAGAATGTTGGGACATCTTAGTGGAGTAAGTCTCCCGAAAGCGTACACAACATAACCAATACATCTAGTGAGGGGACCATTTTTATAAGGTGTACTCACACATGATGATCCATCAGTGATAACCTTCCACCCAAAATAATCAGCAACTTCACTATTGAAGTAGTCGTTAGCATTTTCACGTTTGAACAAATTTATGACAACCCCAAATTGAGTCTGAATCATTTCATAAAACTTCACGAGGATTTGGCTGACTTTTAACTTTGTCTTTAATAAGTGGGACCATGCGTAATGTGTGCACTCATTGATAAATAGAGTAAACTAGTGTGCACTTATAAGACTATAGGCAAGTGTGGGCCCCCATATCTTTATGTGCACAAGATAAGAGTAGAATTTGATTAGGTTCACCAGCATGGCTAAAAATAAATTTTTTGTGTCGGGCTAATTGACATGCGTCACACTTAACTTTTAACACCAACATCTATACACAAAGAGGGAAAAAACATTTGAAAGTTTCAAAGGAGGGGCGTCCTAGTTGATTCTGATGAATAAAATCCTCTGCCTTCCTCCTTTGTTTCCCTTGGTTCTGGGGATGACTGCCTGTTGAGAAGCATACATTATATCTCTCCTCTAGAAGTATTAGCCTTTCATTGCGTCTAAATTGTGTATTTCTCTTCCCCGCCTCGGTATTTATAAAACATCCATCAAAATTTAGAATGCCAGAGATACTATCAGAAACCAAGTTATGTGGGGAAAACTGTCTGCACTTTACCTGTCAGACATGTAAAATATCATTAACAATTCCTAGTGCATCCAAATTTACATCTTCCATATCATCCTGTTATCCAGTATAGATTTTCCATATTTGATTTTTATATTTCCCTTTTAAGTGTAAGTGGATCACATTTCTATAAGTGGACCCACGTGATACTATATGAATGGGCCCAGGTGATTTACTCTTGTTGGCTTGTATGTAAACCTGCTGGAATAGGTGATGAGTACACAATTCTATTCTCATTTTGTAAACATGAGCCACCACAATAGAGGTTTAGGAAAGGGTTCTCGAGGAAGAGCACGAGGGTGACTAAATCTAACATTGCTCACAATAGGAACATATCAACTAATAAGTCATTGAAGCCTTTTGAGTTCTTTTCCCCCTCCCTATAGATTCTCTTTTCCAAGCATATTTTCCCATAGTGTGAAGGGAGATACTTGGAGTCAATGATGGAGGCAGGAGGAGACTCACCTGCCACTATAGCTGTGAAGGAGAGGGTAACTATTATTGTATTATATTTAAGTTAGTGGAGCTGAACAGTTATCAGTGATGTAATCATGTCCAGCTGTCACCAGAAGCAATGTTGCTCTAAGAACATCTTTCAGAGGACCCAATTTTACCACAGGATCATTGTTATTATGCATGGAAGTTGGAGGAGTCTGGTGGCTTTTTGGAAGTCTGATTCTCTGGTGGCTTTTGGGAATCATGGACCCTGATAAGGCAGGCAATTTTGTTGAAATTTTAAAAGTTACATGTGATGAGATCACAAAGAACAGTGCAAAGCAACAGAATAACTAGAGACGCTGTGATTTGATGGTGAAAGTTGCACAAGCCAAACAAGAAGAATTCATCTTTAATGGCCTCCTCCTATAGGTTGAAAGAAATTTGGAGAGAGATTGATTATTACTGGCATGTAGATAATCCAAACTCAAGTGAATGTAGATCTGTGCGTTCCCATTCTTCTTTTTTACGAGAATATATCCCTTTTGTTTTTATGGATATTTCTGTTGCCTTTTAATTAAACCTCAAAGTTTCCAAAGAGCGCTTACTGAACTCTCATATTTACATGATAAAAAATTAACATCAGAGTCAAAGTACTCGTAATGGTACCGAAGCAAATTTGGAACTGTTCTCCAGTATCCCAAAAAGGGCACATCCAATGATGAAAAAATCAGAGACAAAAATAAAGCTCAAAAGATTCACTAAATGGCTAAAAACAATGAAATTTAGTGAGCGAAAATACACTGTAAAGAAAATAGATATCTGGCATGACCTTTCTGTACAGAGCTTCGTGGTAGAAAACAGTACTACGGCAAAAAAGGTTCTACAATCCTTGGGTTTTCATTAAACACGGAAATCAGGGCTTGATGGGGAGGGGTTTCATGTTTTTGTTTATGGCTAATCGTTTATTTTTATGAATCGCTTCTAGAGTCCTTAAACATGTTAAGTTTTCATGAAACATGGAAATCATGGTTAGAGGGCGAAATGTTTTTTATATCTTTAGTTTTGTAGGGATCATAATTCAGATATACTTTTCCTATGAGTCAAAAGCTTCGTCAACCCCCATGTATTGGTAATAAACCCTTAGTATCAGTAATATAGATCGCTTGTCCTCGACCGTGTTAAGTTTTCATGAATATAAAAATAAGGGCTTGCCGAAGGGAATGGATTTTCATGTTTTTACTCATGGCTAACCCTAACCGGACGTAGGAATGAGAACACAGACTTATATTTCATAAGAATGAACAGCGTCCTCAAGACCCATTATTGATAATACATATCGCTTGTCTTACGAAACGCTTATCGAGTCCTCTACCTTATTAAGTTGTCATGAAACATAACATTCAGTTCTGTGCAGATTGGGGGGGGGGGCCTTCTCGTGTTCTTAATTCACGGCTAACCCTATCCTTATGTACGGATCATAATTCATGTCTATTTTTCTTACGAATCAACGGCTTCCTCAACCCTCATCTATCGTGAATAAACCATCATTATTGAGAATACAGATCGCTCGTTCTTGTGAATCACTTGTTCAGTCCTTGAACATTTTAAGTTTTCATGAAACACAGAAACCAGTTCTTTGGGGGAAAGGTGGCACTTTTTTATGCTTTCAATTATGGTCAAGCCTAACCCTTCGCAGGGATGAGAATGTAGATTTATTTTTCATATATATACTTATCGCTTGTCCTTGTGAATCGCTTGTACAGTGCTCGAACATCTCAAGTTTCACAAACATAAAAATCAGCTCTGGGTGGGAGGATATTTTTTATGCTTTTTAAATATGATTCAGCAGCTTTTTTATTCATTTTTTTTCTATACAGATCCATTATGCGATGTATCAACAGCTTCGTCCACCTTCATTATTCGGAATAAACCAGTATGGGGAACAGTTGGGAAAGGGTAAGTGCTGCCGGGTCACCGTGGAGCTGGCAAGCTCCGTCACAGTGAACACAATCCTGTTCGACCTGGTGATGCAATCTATCCTGTAAACGCAGCCAGGCCTCAGCTCACTGAACTTGACCCGCCAGTCGTTTCCAAGCGAGAGGGCGTGCCCGTTGAGACTCTTCGTCTTCGCCTACTGCTCCTTCAAAGCTCTTCCTGCGCTTTCTCATTCCAACAGCAGGACTCTATCTTCTTCGTGACCGCCGGGCAGGCAAGTAATGAACTTCACCCAACTGTATTGAGTTGTGGGTGCCACCTTGATCAGCTTCGACGTCGCGGAGAACGGGGGCTGCCCGTAAACGCAGACGACGCCGACGTCGTCGATGGCGTATAGATAGCAGTCACAGTAAGAGAAATGATAAAGAAGTCGGCGCTTGAGCCGACCGCGGCGAGCTTGGTTTAGTCCTCGTTCTCGGCAGCGACGAAGGTCAGCGACGACAGCGTGTTACGGAGAACGGCCACCGCGTACTCCATTTGCAACGAGCGATGTCAGTTGGATCGCTCAAGGACGCGCGATGACCATTCCTTGAAGTGCTCGAGTTGGATAGTCTCCTCAACACTCACTATTGAGAGTATATATATCGCTTGTTCTTGTGAATCGCATCTCTACCATATGCAGCTTGCATTCTGTGAAGTCAGGGAAGCTCTACGCAGGGATGCGAAGCTCAAAAGACGGTCTTATTTTTCAGTTAATCAGAGGCCTCCTGTGCCATCACGATTTGGGATAAACCAGTACATGGAGGAATAAAGAAAAAACAACCACTCAAGTCTAGCCGTCTTCTGGTCACAACGAGGGTCTTTAGACGCATCCAGGCTTTCTGCCGCGATTATCCTAATCGACTCTTTAGACGCATCCAGGCTTCATCTCTGCAAAATTTTGTAAAAACCAGAAGGGGGAGCAATCATTGAGAGATAAACGTCGCCGGGTGACCTAGTAGGAGGTCAGGTTGGTCAGCGTGAAGACCATTCAGCTCGTCTTGGTGATCGAATTGAGCCTGTAGACGCAGTCCGTCTCCACCGGCCCATCATGTTCGAGCATGAGGGCGTGTCCGTTGAGGCTCTTCGTCTTTGCCCACTGCGCCTGCCCCCGCGGGCCCCTCACCATGCGCAGCACTTCAAAGCTCTTCCTGCGCTTTTTGAGATCCACGTTCCCCCGCAGCAATAGCACTCCTTGTTCTTCTCTGAACGCAAAAACGATCAGATTCGCGTGGGAGGGCAAGGCTGCATGGGCCCCGCAGAAGAAATAGGCGCGTACCCGACAGGTTCTCGGAGAAGCTCGGAAACTCGCGCTGCTCGTGGTGAAGCCCCGTGCAGGTTAGCAGAGGAAGAAGAAGCCAGACGGACGGCGTCGGAGGAAGAAGGTCGTGGCCTGCCATGGCCCAAAACGGCCTGAAAGAAGTCGCTCTCGCCCAAGAACAAGAAGAGGGGAAAAGGAGAAGCACGAAGATCGGTTACGATAGTTCATTAAGCAATGGGTTTGTTTGTATTTATAATGTACGTAGTAGCCATTTTTTCTTGGTAGTTTCTAACTTACTCTACTCTGTTGTAACTGAAAACAACGTTACCTGAATATTTATTTTATAACTGAGATATCATTTTTCATAACTCCACGGAGCGTTTTTGGGGATTGATTCAAGGAATAATAAAAGAATATAAATCTGCGTTGTTCAAGAAGAAGAAGAGGTTAGGTCTTGTTAAGAGAAGAGAGAAAGACAATGAAATCCGTTAAGATGGTTGTATTTTCATATGAGATTTTAATAGCGGTTGTTTTGTATTTATAATGTACATTGTAGGCCTAATGGTTCTAAGTGTCTAACTGAATCTTAGCCGTTAGAGCTGAATATAATATCTCTATTATGATTTAAGCCTACCCGTTGATGTTCCCTAACGGATGAGAACAGGGTCATCGCGGACGATTATGATATGGAGAAGAATTAATAATCAACTTCCCATATATTTATCGCAACAATAACAAAGATTTATTTCCGATTATGTGGAGCCGAAACTATTGTTCACCAATTGGGTCATCGCTAATGACGGAGATACGGCCATAATAGGAGTGAACTGAACAAGGAATGGGGAGAAATCATTGATTAATTTCTGGCGCATTTCTCGGCAAATAAAAACGGAACGAATACATTCTTTAAGTAGGAATTTTTCCAACTAATCCGAGGTTAATGGATAGTAGTGTCTGAAGAGAGAATGCGTTTAGGTCAATGGTAAAAAAAAACAAAGGCAATGATTCACTCTTATTTTTATAAAGTTAATTTCAACGGTAAGTTTAACAAATTTTTGAGATAATGTCATTCTGGATGGATAACTGCAGATTGATTCGATTTATAATATTCCATGAAGCATGTATGCCCAAAAAGTATAAATCGAGATTCTGAAAAACAGATGAAATATAGTTTTCAAATAATTCCATGAGGTTTATACCTCCCTTTTTAGAGTTATGAGAATATAGCTTTCAGATGTCATCCACAACAAAATTATACAATTTTGTTTCATTGAACGTTGGAAATACAAATTTTGATTATTTTCGGATATACATTTGTTCTGAATTGCCAGTTTTAACGCAGTCATTGCTCGTCATCACCCAGACGAGCAGGATGGTCTTCACCGCGACTGAGCTGGCCTCTTGCAAGGTCACCCGTCAGCAGTTATCTTTCACTGGTTGCTCCCCCTACTGGTTTGTACAAAAGTTTGCAGAACGGATGATCTCATTTTTTTCATCGTATGTAACAATGAAATGTTATTTTTTATTTGTAGAGGGACACCAGATAGCATTGTTCAAGTTATTGAGAATATGGTTCGGTCATATGTTAAAAAGGTATGGATCTTCACAGTTATTTTGACTTTATCTAAGGCAATGAAAAGATTACTTTGACTGTGTCTTCAGAATTCCTATACCTTATGATTTCAGAACCTACCCACTGTTTTATTATATTTTGAAGAAATATAAAAGGAAAAATATTTTGACACAAAAGTTGCTGATCAGTTCAACTATTGAAGTCTTCATATCTTATGGTACTAAGATTGAACAAATCACTGTATTATTTCTTGATGCGGTTGGCAGTCCCTACTAAGTGGTGATAACATTGTTGTAGAAAAACAAGCAGGAAAACCCGAGATTGAAGGACTAGGAAGATTGAATAGATGCCGGACCTGCGGGTTTCTATTGCTACTCCGTTCTAACGTCTAGCGTAAATCGTGCTAGTTTGGACGTGGATATTAGTCCGACACCATTTATTATTATATATCTCGATGACATAAAGTAAGGTACTTCTTGAAACCATTTTGGTTGAAATCTTCGGCATAATTTAGAGTAGTTTTTCTTGGTAAAAGAAATAGTATCGTTCATCAATATAAGAACCACAACATTAATGTAGAAAATTACATTCATTAGCTTGGCAGGGACTGCTTTCTTGAAACTATTAGGCTCTTTGACAGAATTGGCGGATGAAAAGGCAATGCATGCCTTACGTGTTGTCTGTAGTGCCGCTCCAGATGCGGAATTTAATTGCTTTGAGCCTTTGATAACCACTTATCTTATAACCTACACTTTTGAATCTTAGTCAAATATTTCTGATTTGATGAAGGGCCAGGGTGATCAATGGTGGGGTCGAGTCTTCTGGTCTCCGCGAGATACTGGTTTATAGTTTGCCTTTTACATTATCGGGATGCAACCTTCTCATATCCCATAGATGTCAGCCTTGTAGAGTCGTAGTAAGACAACCCCATGAATGAAACGTCCAAAAACTGTTGAGGAAGTTGTGTTTTCGGTAATCTCCATCCCGGCAGCGGTCATGCTCATCTTGTCGGCTTGTTTGGCTCCACTCTGACCCAGCGGTGTGGATCTGTCGTAAGGCATCTTAAGCTTCGCCGTTAGTTTCTAAACTTATTATCGAGCTATTATACTTGGTCAACCCTTGACGTCCTCTGGATACTATTGGCTCCAGAAAAAGATACCCAACTAGTTCAACTCCTCGAGCTCAACCTTGCCGGGGGGAGATGTTAGCCTTTTGTTGTCAAGATTTTTGGGTTCTAGAGGCCTTAGACTTGGATAAACAAAACAAAAACGACACGCAACAGAATACTTTTACGAATTGAACGGCACCAACAAGAATATTGAAATGAGGTACCTTTGCACGAATCTCATTCGTGATTTCTTCAATCCCGAAACGAGACGAGTCGAGCTGCTCAAGAGTGCAGCCTCTAAACGTATCCATGCAGCCCTCAGCATGTCGGATCTCCTCCTCATTCACGAGCCCCCGTTCTTTCTCTATCGACGTCGTTACATCTTCCAGATCACATCAGGGATGGAGAGGGGGTGTGGGGAGAGTGGAGAAGGGGAAGGCCCCTAAACAATTTTAGCCTGGGTGAATTTAGTTCAGGGCCTTCCCCTATTTATACTAAGTGGGTATTTTTCATAAAACCTCAGAAAACTTAAGTATATCTTCCAACGTCCAAAAGACCATTTGCGTGTGATCCTCTAGGCCCAAGTATCAATCTAGTTAACGACTCCAGTGATCCATAACCTTTATTGGCCTTCCAAATTAATTAACTATATCATCATATAGATTGCTTTAAGGTCGGATTGTTTTAACCCAATCGATAGTTTGAGTCTCCGACACGTGGGGCGCCAAGCTACACCTCATAGAACCTTGAAGATACAAAGGAGTGTGTATTGACTCACTCATAGAACCTGTTCATCATCAGTTACTGTGAAGTCCTTGGCCAAGGCAGTGAAATATTGGAGAACTCTTCTCCAATATTTCAAATGAAAAGTCAAGAGTGTCTTTTGGGGGGGGCGCCCCTCCTCCTTATCTAGGAAGGATGACATGGCCCCCCCTTAAACAAAACAAAACAGAAGAAAATAAAACAAAAGGGCTGTCAAGGCCCACTAGGATGTTGGGAGGGGAAGGAATCCTCATATTGGTTCTTCCCCTCCTTACAAAGGCAAAATGAAAAAGATGAAAAAGATGAAAAGCGATGATGAGAAGAGTAAGCGATCCGGAGGTGGCGTGTCATTTCGCCGTATATCTGAATTCAGGGTGGCGCGTCGACGCTTCGGCTTGTCGTGTCGGCTGGATACGTGTCGGTGGCGGGCTCACTGACGATGTTGGCTCCTCGCGTGACGATCCTGCGGTGTCAGACGGTGCCGCACCATCAACTGATCAGAAGTCCCCCCTTCTCTCTTGGGCTACATCATGAGGAAACTAAGCGCGGTCGACCAGGCTCGTACGGCGCCCATCTGCAAGTCCTGGCACCCCACCATGGCCAGGTTCTACCATCCCCCCCCTCGCCTCGTCCTATTGGCTTCTTCTTCCCCAGTTTGGTGACAATCGCCATCTTCTTTGGCTTCTTCTTCTTCTTCCGATACCACTGCCATCTTACACCATGATAACCACCATTGTATCACGACAGCAGACTTCATTCAAATTTCTTCTCTCCAATGTATAAAAATCAAATACTTGCACCACTATAAATAGAGTGGTTTGCAACCTGTTTGACATAAGAACAATACACTTTCATCTCTTCTGTTATTTTGATATCTTCCTGATATTCATCGTTCGTCTACCCTCTTCGTCATTCTTCAACATGATATCAGAGCGCGCCCAGACGAGCCCTAAAGATGTATCCTCTGATGAAGGAGTCATCCAACATCAAAGGGGACGAAGAACTCGATCGCCAGTAAAACCCTCAGCACCTCATCTTCCACAAATTGGAACAATTCATTATTGACATGCTTCGAGCTGAAGAAAATCTAATAACTTTTGGTGACGAAGAGGAAATTGAAGATCAGCCCCCTGTTGAAGCAAATCAGACCCACATTGAACAATCTTCAAAACAAACCTGGGGGAAAGAGGCAACCGTGACAGAGGACGTGGACGACATGGCGGAAATCAATCCACCAGGATAGGGCCAAAATGTCAAATATGTGGAAAGATTGGTCATCGAGCTGACATATGCTACGACCGGTTTGGACCAAGAACTCTACAGAATTGGTCCTCCAATCCTAACACAAAATTCAACTATCCACCTGTTCAAGCCTACTTCCTGTCCCTGTGCGGTACCTCATCGACACCATCAACCAATGCTATTCACTGGTATCCGGACAGGGGTGCCACTCATCATGTCACTACGGACCCACAAATCATCAACCCGTCCACTCCCTGCTCCAACACCGAAAAGCTCTACATAGGAGACGGATCAGGTTTGTCTATTAAAGCTACTGGTAAATCTAGTTTACCTACATGCATTAAATCTATACAACTTCAAAACATCTTATATGTTCCTAAAATCATGAAAAATCTTCTATCTGTTCTACAACTTACTCTTAATAATAATGTTTATGTTGAATTTCACCCTCATACCTGTTTTGTCAAGGATCGACAGACAGGGGAAATCCTTCTCAAGGGTGATGTGAGGAATGGGCTATATCATCTAGATGTGGCCAAGCCACTGCAAGTTTTTGCTGCATGGGCCTCTTACGAGCTACGACATCAACGGCTCAGACCGTCTGCATTTAAGATTTTGAACAACATTATTTCTCATTTTAAATTTCCATTGACTTATTTACCAGGACATCGCACATGCAAATCATGTGCCATGTCCAAATCAAAACAGTTACCGTATGACAATCGAATCATATTTTGTCCAAACCTTTGGAGTTAATTTACTCGGATCTTTGGGGGCCTGCCCCTGTTATTTTGCATTTCATTTTTTCTTATTATGTTACATTGATTGACACATTTCATCGATATACTTGGCTACTTCCTCTCAAGACGAAAGCCATCTATTATAAACATTTATTGTATTTCAAAAGATAGTTGAACGGCAGTTCAATTGTAAGATCAAAGCTCTACAATCCGACTGGGGGAGAATACAGGTCCCTACATCAGCATCTTTGAACGGAACGCATCCAGCACCAAGTATCCTGCCTGCATGCTCATCAATAGAACGGAGTCGCAGAACGGAATCACAGGCATGTCATTGAGGCCGCTCTATCGCTCATTCATCATGCAGCTTTACCGCAATGTTACTAGGATGAAGCTACAACCACCGCCACCTATCTCATCATCCAGCTCCCAATGGTTCGACTGGAGTTTTAGTCCCCATATGAGGTACGCCATCCTCAAACCCCTAATTATAATTTTCTCAAGAATTTTGGATGTTTGTGCTACCCAAACCTCAGGGCATACGCTAACTCAAAGCTGAGCTCTCGCTCGGAAAGGTGCATCTCCTTTGGCTACAGCTCTCACCACCACGGGTACAGATGTCTTAATCTTCGTACAAAAAAAATCATTATCTCTCGCGATGTTATCTTTCGTGAGAATATATATCCTTTCAAATTGCACAACACGTCCACTTTGCCTCTATCCAATCTACCGCTACCAACACAAGCCTTGCCCCTCTCAAAAATCCATCGTCCACCCACACCTCTGTGTCTATCGACACCAGCCGAAGAACCCCAAACTCCAACTGCTGAACCCATCAGCGCTCGTCCAGAAATCCCTGGGTCCCCTAGAACGACATCCAGACCACCATCATCCATACCACCACGATGATTTAGAAATATCTCTGAATTGTACGCATCCTCTACCAAATACCCCATTCACTCTTGCTACATGTCCACCAAACTACCATCTGAACCAAGTATTGTGAAAGTCGCAATTAGTCATCCCTTATGGCCCCATGCTATGTCTGATGAATATGCAGCTCTCATCAACAACTCCACGTGGGATCTTGTACCTCCAATGAAGAACGTGAAACTTGTGGGCTGTAAGTGGATTTTTAGAACCAAGCTTCCTTCTGATGGCTCCCTTGATTGTTCCAAGTAGTGTTCGCCTGTCCCGATACCTGTACTGGATGCCGGTATCGGGACAGATGCTGTATTGGATACCGGAAAGGCAATTTTTGGTATCTGGTTTTTTCAATATCCGGATACCAGATATTGGTATCGGATATCGGCTGCTACAGTGTCGATATCCGTTACCGATATCCATCCCGATTCAGCATCTGTCTCCGTCTCAAGGGGGCAGGTGCCGGTATCGGATATCGGATGTGGATATCGAAAACTGATATCCACATCGGATCTAACCTATTTCGTAATTTTCATTAGGTTGACCGTATATTTTCGATTCAAAATTTTTTATCGAAAATACACGGCCATTCGGTCAGAGGCTCAGAGCTTAGACGAAGGTGGACGGCGGAGGACGGCGGAGGCGGACAGCGGAGGCGGACGGTGGCGACTGACGGCGGTGGCTACAGAGGTATGTCTTCTTATCTCTCTGATTTTTAATTCTTCTTTTGATTTTCTTGTTTTTTATTTTTCTGTCTCTGCTCTTGCTATTGAATGTATACCATGGCAAATGCATACCAATCTCTCTGATTATTCTTCACTGTTGAGTGTTGACCGTTGATCTTCTAAGTCTCCCTCTCTCTTCTCATTCTCTTGTACACTCCACTCTCCTTTCTTCACTCTCTAGTCTCCAGTTTCCAATTCTCCCTTGCCCCTCTCTTCGCTCTCGATCATTCTCACTTACGGGATAATTCTCCCTTTCCTTCCCCCAGTCGATGTTACAATCTAATTCTCCTTCTATCCCTCATTCTTTATTTTTCTCAGTGTTATCTCGTTCACCCTCTCTCTTTATTGTTCGCAATGTTTCTCTAAATCTCCCTCTCTCCAGCAACTATCTCACTCTCCCGTTCCTTTTTCTTTTTATATCTAATTCTGAGTCTCTCTCAGTCTCTCTTACTCTCTGATTGTTTCTCTAATTCCTTCTCTCCTTTTTATCTCGTTCACCCTCTCTCTCACTCCGTCACTTTCCCAGTCTCCCTTTCTCTCATTCCATTTCAGTGGATTTCTTTTTTAGTTCTCCCTTTCTCCTTTAATTCTAACTCACTCTCCGATTCTTTTTATGTTTTTAGTTCAAACTCTTCCTTTTCTTTCCTTATTCTCTCTTACTCTCTCCTTCTTTCTCTCCTTTTTTCTCTCATTCACCCTCTCACTCACTCTGTCACCCTCCCTTCTCATATTCCATTTCACTGGAATTCTTTCTCTAACTCTCCTCTTCTCTCATTCCATCTCAATCTCTGTTTCTTTTTATCTTCTAATCTCTAACTCTTCCTTTCTTCTCTCATTCTCTCCTACTCTCTGATTAATTCTTTAATTCCTTCTCTCAATTTTCTTTCTTGTTATTTTTTCTCATCTTCGTCTTGTTCGTCTTGTTCGTCTTCTTCTTTATTTTCTTCCTCTACATCTTTTTTCTCTTCTTTTTCCTCTTCCTCTTTTTTCTGTTCTTCTTTAATTTCTGCCTCTATTCTTTTCTTCTCTTCTTTTTTCTCCTCTTCTACTTCTCTCTATTCATCTACTTCTTGTTTCTTCTCTTATGCCTATTGATTTTATCCTTCTTGTCTGCTTTATCTTCTTCCTCTTTTTTTTCTTTTTTTCTTCTTTCATTCATTCCTTCTTTTCTATCCCTATCATTTTTGCTTGTACGACTATAAATTATTCAGTTATTTGTTTGTTTTTCTCCTTTTTTCGTTTCATTTATCATCATCTTGTTTTTTTCTTCTTCTGCCATTTTATTTTCTTCTCTTCTTCTATTTTCCTTCTTCTTTTTGTTTGATTTTTCATTTTCTTCTTCATTTCTTCTTCTGCCATTTTATTTTCTTCCTCTACCTGTTTCTTAGATTCTTTTTTATCTTCTTTTTCTAATTTCCTGTTTCGTCTCCTTTTTAAAATCTTTTCTTCTAGTTCTTCTCTCTATTCCTTGTTTTCTTGTTTTTTTTCTCTTCGTCTTCTTCTTTATTTTCTTATTCTACCTTTTTATTCTCTTCTTTTTTCTCTTCCTCGTTTTTCTCTTCTTCTTCTGCTTTAATTTCTTCCTCTACCCTTTTCTTCTCTTCTTCTTTAATTTATTCCTCTGATTCTATCTCACTCTCTGTTTCTTTTTATCTTTTTGGTCTCTAAGTCTCCCTCTGTTCTCTCATTCCCTCTTGCTCCCTAATTATTTCTCTCAGTTTGCTGTCAATTTTCACCCTACTTCTTTCTCGCTCTCTAATTAGTGGTTCCAACCTCCAACTCTCCCTCTCTCTTTTCTCACCATATATAACTCTCTACCTCTACATCTCCCATCTCTTCTCTCCCTCTCATTCTAACGTACAGTATGATTCTCACCCTCCCTCGCTCAGCATCTCTTACATTCTGATTTTATCCTTTGCCGATTTTTAATTTACACCTCTATCTATCACCCTGGTTCTCTCCCCCCCTCTTTAATTCCCTAATTCTGCATTCTTCCTCTCACCTCAATCTCATTCTCCCTGACTCAATAATTCTTGCTTGTATATCTATCATTCTTCCTTTATCTATATATTCCATTCTCCTTTGGTTCACTATTTATTTAATTTTCTTATTCATTGCATCTGTTACTTAATCAAAGTTTAAATCACAGTTTGACATCATGTGATGTGGTTGTATTGAATTTTAGCTTACCAAATTATGACTTCAGAAACATGAACCCACCCGGAGGCAATGACCCAACCCAAGAAAGATCTGGGTCAGGAGTTGTAGGCCCTCAACGTACGGACGCGGGAACTTCTCGTGCCGTATAGAGTCAGCCTCGTTCGAATTGTTCAGTCATCATTGACTACTTTGAACAGATGGAAGATGGATACTATGCATGCTTACTATGCCGGGAGTTGAACCCGCACAGTAAGAGGAAACCAATAAAGAGGCAAGCCAACAAAAGCACCAACGTATTTTGGTGACATTTCAAATCCTGCCATCCAGCTTGTCACGCGGAACTGAAGGGCGAAGCCCCGAAAGACCCTGATCAGCCATGCATCACTGACAGAATGCAGAGCAAACAACAGGGAGAGCCTAGCCGACGGGGGCCGATTAGAGGACACACTCTAGATGAGACGAAGAATTTCATTGCATGATTCGTATGCCTGACCAATTCACCCTAGAGCATTGTTGACAATGTTGCCTTCAAGGATATGTGGCGTTACGCGATGCTTATCGACTTGGATCCTCCAAGTGCGAAGGTCATAAAGAAGTGGACTATTCAAAGGCACGACCGAATGAAACATGATGTGAGGAAGCTCTAGGAGAATGTGGCCCGAGTGTCCTCACCGTAGATGCATGGACTACGGAGAACGGAACTGGATTGCTAGGCATCACCGACCACTGGGTGGACGACACATGGGCGTACAGAGAGCGGGTACTTGCCATCCGAGAAATTGTCGGCAAGCACGATGGGGAGAGCATGGCGTCCATTGTTCTCCAAGCACTAGATGAATTCTGTCTGCGTACGAAGGTCAGCACTCAACGTCTATCTCATTTTATTAGTTGAACTTGTGCCCTTAAATGTGGAACATAATGATGCAGGTCTACACCGTGATTACTGACAATGCCACGACGAATAAGAGGATGTTGGCATTGATAGCGAGAAAGATGAAGAGCGTTAACCCGTCGTTTAGCGCCAGGAGGCACGTCCCATGTGTGGCACACATTCTGAACATTGTCGTGCAAGCGGCAATAAAAAGCTTCGCTATTCCTTCGGCCCAAGCTGTGGAACCCGAAGAAGGCGACGTGGCAAGGACAGCAGAACACTACAACATCGACCAGGACAACGTACTCGGTGATATATTCTCAGCATCTGATGACAATGAGGGACCACGCAAGCCGTTATGTTTGGGTGATGTAGTTGCAAAGGTGCGCACACTAGTGCGGAGTATTCGGAGCTCTACGCAACGAAGAGAACTTTATAAAAAGGCATGTGAAGACAACAACGAAGTCGAGGACTCCATCATGGTCGTATTAGACTGTCCAACCCGATGGAACAACACGTACACTATGTTGGTGGCCGTCATGAAGAAGCGTGATGTAATTGACGAAGTGTCAAAGGATTTTGGCCGAAAGGCGACGCCACCGAAGTTGTCGAAGGATGAGTGGGAGTTGGTAAAAGAGTTCTGCCGCATTCTTGGCCGTTTTGCCGTATCAACTGATCATGTATGCAAGACAGTGACGCCGGCGATTTGCAATGTCCTGTATCTCATAGACATCCTTAAGGTTCACATGGACGAAGTGGTCCTGCAGATCAAAGATGGCACATTGTTCACATCTGTACGACTGTTGCACGAAGGAGATCCTTCGAACATGGCGCAAGCGTGTAAACTGATGCATTACAAACTTGCATAGTATGCTGAGATATTGTGGGCGAATGAGGCGATCACTGCCGCGGCATTGATGGATCCATTCCACAAAGGGTCAATGCTCTTCCCGGGCGTTTGAGAAGCAACCATCGCATACGTATTATCGTTGTTACAAGGTGACTCTTCGAGCCGTGGACTGAGAGGGGCCGCTGAGGAGGGGCAGACAAGAGGTAAAGAGTTGGACGCTTGGCTTAAGAGCACTATGCGGCACGTGCAACCGACACCTATGACAACGAGGCCGGCGTGGGACAAATTCAACCAATTCCTTGCAGAGATTGTGCCTAATGAGGGTGTGTTCACTCCACTATCTTGGTGGACCAGCACGGGGGCGAAGCGTTTCCCCTTACTTGCGGCTGTTGCGAGGGACTTATTATCTGTATGTGCGACGAGCGCCCCTATAGAGTGCATGTTCTCGGTTGGCAATGCTATTGTCACATACAATCGATCGCGTATGTCGCCAATAAGCATCAAAACACCAATCACTGTGAAGTGTTGGCTCCGTGCAGACAACAAACAGTGGTACAATGACGTTGACCTTGATCCGGATGATGACGACAGAGAAGATGGCATGCTCGTATGTGCTAAAGGTACACATCACATAAATGAACTAAATTTTCTTATTTTTTCGTAATGATCGTTACTTATTTCTTATCTTCTACAACGCAGGTGATGATCAAGTAAGCACAAATCTCTGACAGAGCCGTTGGGAGATTTCTATGGGAATTGCGTGTTTTTGACAGAGCCACAGTCATATGTAGTTAGTGAATTTTGCTACAAATGTCGAGTTAACGCCATGTATAGATTCTTTTGCTTCTGCCTAAATTTTGATACATTTTCCAAAAACTCCTTTGAATATCCCTAAATTACTACAAAGATTCAAATTAAAGTAAAATATAAAAAATTTATATCAAATTAAATAAACTATTTCAATTCTTGTTATATATTTATATCCGGCATTACTATATTCCTCCAACTATCCAATAAATAATCTTAGTATCAATCAAAAAAATTAATCCCTATAATTAAACATCATGCCAAGAAGTATACTTACTCCTCTATTACTCCTATTACTAACTATTTCGAGTACATATAGCAAATATAAATTATATCATGCACCTTTATTCTCCTATACATTTACCATGGTATGCATTTCATCCTCTCATATATTTTTAATTATATTCAAACCTTACATTACTATAAAGACTCAGATTAAAAATTCCACTAGTATCTTACACTCTACCCTTGTTATTAAATAAGCAGTTTTATTATTCCTCTTACTAACTGTTTTGCTTATCTATTGAAGATGTTCAATATATTATGTAAATTTATTTTCTTAAAATTAGGTTATATTAACTTCGTTCAAAAATTATTTGTAAGTCTAAAATAACAATTCCACCAATATCTTATACTCTACCCTTATTATTAAATCGTCAGTTTTATTATTCCTCTGACCAACTAATTCACTTATCAATTAAAGTTGTTCAATATATTATGTAATTTTATTTTCTTAAAATTACATTATATTAAATTTGTCCAATAATTATTTGTAAGTCTAAAATCACCATTCCACTAATATCTTACAATATACCCTTATTATTAAATCGTCAGTTTTATTATTCCTCTTACTAACTGTTTCACTTATCTATTTAAGGTGTTCAATATATTATGTAATTTTATTTTCTTAAAAATAACTTATATTGACTTCGTTCAAAAATTATTTGTAATTCTAAAATAACCATTCCACTAATATCTTACACTCTACCCTTATTATTAAATCGTCAGTTTTGCTATTCCTCATTCTCACTATTTCACTTATCTATTAAAGGTGTTCAATATATTAGGTAATTTTATTTTCTTAAAATTACATTATATTAAATTCCTACAAAAAATTGCTGTAATTCTGAAATAACCATCCCACTAATATCTTAGGCTCTACCCTTATTATTAAACCCTCATATTTATTATTCCTCTTACTAACTATTTCACTTATCTATTAAAGGTATTAAATATATTATGTAATTTTATTTTCCTAAAATTACATTATATTAAATTCGTTCAAAAATTTGTTGCAAGTCTAAAATAACCACCCCACTAATATCTTACGCTCTACCCTTATTATCAGACCATAATATTCATTATTCCTCTTACTAACTACTACTACTATCTAGTAAAGGTATTACATATTTTCTACAATTTTATTCTCATAAAAATACAGTGTACTAATTTCGTTAAAACATTAGTTGTCACTTGTCAGTCATTCTCATAACCATTCCACTAATATATTACACTTTACCCTAGCACACTTATTACCCTCATATTTATTATTAAATTTATTAACTATATTACGCAATTTTATTTTCTTAAAATAAAAATACATTAATTTTTTTATAACATTAGTTGTAAGTGAAAAAAAACAATTCTTCAATATGAAAGTTTTCCCTTGTTATCATGTAGTTTTAGATTTTTTAGATTACTTTAAATTAATTTCGGTCCAACAATATTTCAGGGCTTCAGGCCCACATAACTGTTGCATTTTTCACATATGAAATTTGACATAGGACAACATTATGAGAAAAGGCCAAACTTATTTTTTCATTACGTAGCATCTGTGGGCGGCGAGCCGACGACGATGAGATTCAACTATAAGATGGCTGTGGCAAATATAAAGTCCCAAAAACTTAGAATTTTTCCATATGGGATTGCACACGACTGAAAAAATATCCGGATACCGGTTTTTGATATCCGGATATCGAAAACCGATATCCGGATATCGAAAACTAGTATCTGGCATCCGATATCCGCCTCGTCCCTCCCCCTTCGATATCCGGTACCGATATCCATCTAACCCCTGATAGACGGATATCGCCCGATGATGGTGAAGCCCTCAACTTATCTGCATTTTTTTCCTAGGTAGGTTAAATTTTTCATCTTTCTTTTAGTTAGTGTGTCCCTTGTATTCCATGGGGCCTATATAAAGGACCCCTAGGTTAAGATGAAAACAGAATTTTCCTTTGTGAAACAATTTTTTGGAAAGAAAAAAAAGAAAAGAGGTCAGGAGAGACCTTGAAGAGGCGGCTCTGCCGCCACCTGCAGCCCCCGCTCGGCGGCGCCACGCCGCCGCGCCACGCGCTGCCGCTGTCGCGCTGCGTGCACCGCTGCACGGCGCTCAACCGCCACTGCCACTTTGCGCGGCAGCCACCATGCGCGGCCCTGCGGCACGGCGTCTGCCCCGCTGCCATGCCGCGCGCTTCATCACCTGAGCCGCCGCCGAGCCCTGCCCCGCGCCACGTAGCCGCTGGCCCGCGCGGCCGCCACCGCGCCAGCTGCGTAGCACCGCCCGGCGCGCCTCGCCCGCACGCTGCCTTCATAGCCTCGTCCACGGTCGCCGTGCGCTGCCTCCGACCGCCAATCGCTACCCCGCGCGGCCACACCCGCACTCCGCTGCGCCCAACGCCGCTTTCCGCGCCGACGCGCCACCACGCCCTGCACCGCCGCACTCTGCATGGCCACGCCCTACGCCCCCGCGCTGCACGCTGCCGTGCCCCACGCCGCCCCTCCGATCGTGGACGCCCCCACCGCACCCGGCCTGCGCCGTCAAGCCCAGGCCACACTGCCATGCGCCCTGGCTCCGCCTAATGGCCCAATGGGCCAACCGGCCTATTGGGCCGGCACGAGCCGGCCAGGCCCTTCAGGCCCAGCCCGTGGAACTCGCGCCCTGAGGCGTCGTCTTCCGCGCCCCGAGGCGTCGTCTTCCGCGCCCCGAGGTGCCAGCTGCCTAGCCGCCCCGGCCCGCGTCGCGAGGCACCGTTTCTTTTGGTCACCGGGCATGCTTCCGGAGGCAGCCACGTCAGCCCTAAGCCCATTAAGGGCCTATCTTAGTGGGCCACCGTCGGCCCAATAGGCCTACTGGGCCAGGCCGCCATGGACCGCGGCCCAGTACTGCGGCTCAGTACCGCGGCCCAAGCCGCAGTCGCCCGCAGCCCAAACCGTAGCCTGGCCATGGCCCAGCCCGTGGCTCAATCTAGGCGCCACTGCTACCGCCGCCGCCACTCGCTGTTGCTGCCGCCGCCGCCGCCCCCACCGCTCGCCGCCGCCGCCGCCGCCGCTCACCGCTGGCGCCGCCATTGCTGCTCGCCATCGCCGCCAGTCGCCACCTCCGACCACTGCCCGTTGTCGCCTCCGACTGCCGCCCCCCGCCACTATTCAAGGTCACCGCCCGCCGCCGTCATCGAGAGTACCTCGCGACCCACGTCACCACCAGCATCAATGACGTCGAGCACGTCACGGCCGCTTTGCCGTCGCCGATTGCCTCCCGTTGGCTGCAGCCCGCTGCCGCCCTCAGCCGCCACCCGTCGCTAACGTTGCCCTCGATCGCCGCACGCCGCCATCCCAGATGTCACCGCCGCCGCCGCCCTCGGGCCGCCACACGCCGCCGCTCGCAGCCCCTCGGACGTCGTCATCGCCGCCCGACTGCCGCACGACTCCGCACCGGTCGTCGTAAACCACTGCACAGTTCGCCGCCGTCGTCATCCGCCCGGCTGAACAGCCCCGCCCTCCGATCGTCGGGCCTACCAACGCCTGAACGACTATCCGCGGAGCGCATTGGAAATAGCGACACCCTTCGGCCCCAACGAATTGAGGACCCCGCGCAGGACTTATCTTTCTAGGACACCCCACCTAGAGCGGGACGTGCAGTCTGAGATGATCATCCGGGAGTAGGATGAACGGATCACGATTCCCATCGCAGGACGTCCGCTGACGTCGTCCTGCATCACCCGATATCGGATATCCGATATCCGGAACCGTCCCATTTTTTTTATGGATATCGGATATCGGTTGTCCGATACCGGATCTCGGATGGATATCACGATGGGCGAACCCTAGTTGCAAGGCTTGCCTAGTGGCACAAGGGTTTAGTCAAACCCCAAGAGTTGACTATCATGAAACTTACAATCCTGTTGTGAAAATGATGTCCTTATGAATACTTCTTTCTTTCTGCCAGCCACCGGTGGCACATTCATCAACTTGATATCTCTAACACATTTCTTCATGGTGATCTATCTGAAACAATCTTTATGAGACAACCTCCATGCTTCACATCTCAGCAACAACCTAATCATGTATGTTGACTACGAAAATCTCTATATGGACTCAAGCAAGCTCCTAGAGCATGGTTTGAAAAGCTAAGTGCATTCTTCCTTGCTCAACACTTTACTATTTTTAAACTTTCAAATAAAAGTCCGTTGTATAGACTCGTTTATATAGATGATATGCTACTCTTAAGTCCTGATCAACAACTCATTTCTCAAACTATGAACAGCTTACACACACAATTCGCAGTTTGCGGTCTTGGGCAAGCCCAAAGTTTCCTCAGAATTCACCTAACTCATCAAACTCAAGTTTGTCTCTTCTCACAAGAACAATATGCCATTAAAGTTCTTCAACTGGCAAACATGGTCGACTGTAAACCAGTCACTCTCCATGTTCCACTACCACTTCCCCCCATCAAGGAGGCACTTCACATCTCATAGAAGATGACACATTATATCAGAATATAGTGGGCAGTCTTCAATATTTGACTCTTACACGCCCAGACATTGCTTTTGCTGTCAATAAGGCATGTCAGTCAATGCACGAACCTCAACCCAGTAATTGAGTCTCTCTCAAACACCTTCTGAGATTCCTCAAAGGTACTTTCAATTTCTCTCTTCAATTTCATGTTGATTCTCCACATAAACTGCATGTTTATAGTGACGCAGATTGGGCTGGCATCCCTTGGATAGAAATTCTACAAGGTGTTTCCTGATCTACTTAGGTAAAAATATTATCCGCTGGCCATCTAAAAAGCAGGCTACTGTCGCTCGTTCCAGCACTGAAGCTGAATATAAAGCTGTCGCCAATGGTACCGCAGAACATTTCAAATTCCTATTCATTGGCGTCCAATACTCTAGTGCGATAACCTTGACGCCACATACCTCACTAAAAATCTGATATTTCATGCCCGGACAAAGCATATCAAAATGGATTTCCAATTTGTCCGTGATTATGTCTCACAAGGGTTAATGCAGGTCTCCTTCCTATCTACACGTGATCAACTTGCCGGCTTTCTCACTAAACCTCTTCCCAAGGCTGGGTTTTCCGTTCTCAGGTCCAAGCTCAATCTTCACCCACGGTTTAGCTTGCAGGGGAGTGTTAAGGACACAAGGTCCAGTACGGCCCAGCAGGATCAACCGCCACAGCCGCCACACTCATGACACTCACCACCCACACAGCGGCAGTCGTCACCTGCGTCTAAGCCGCGTCAACCACCAAGGCAGCTGTCATCATTACCTGCCATCAAGCACCACCGCCATCTTCCGCTATGATAACCACCGTCGTATCACGACGGCGGACTTCATTCAAATTTCTTTTCTCCAATGTATAAAACTCAAATACTTGCACCACTATAAATAGAGTGGTTTGCAACATGTTGGACAGAAGAACAATACACTTTCATCTCTTATGTTATTTCGATATCTTTCAGCTTTTCATCGTTTGTCTACTCCTTCTTCATTCTTCAACACCTCGTAATAGGGGTCTTACCAAGCTAGGGAAGAAGAAGCCAAAGGGCGGTGGGGGGGGGGGGGAGATGGTAGAACCTGGCCATGGTGGAGTGCCAGGACTTGCAGGTGGGCGCCATGTGAGCCTGGTCGACCGCGCTCAGTTTCCCCACGACTACTAGCCCAAGAGAGAAGCCGGAAGTGTCGTCCAGTCCTCTGCCATCTTTTTTCATCAACTACATTTTCTTTTTATCGAAAAACCGGAGGTTTACAGTGACAATGACCGAAGACTGGTCGGAAATCCCACCTTCCCTCTTGGGCTACGTCGCGGGGAAACTGCGCGCGGTCGACCAGGCTCGCATGGCGCCCGTTTTCAAGAACAGGCACTCGGTCATGAACGGCTTATACCGTCCACGGGGCAGCCCCCTCTCAGCTATATCCATGCCATCACCTCTATTACAAGGACGACGCTCCCCTTCGCCACATCCTGTGGCTTCCCTCGCAGACCATACAGGAAGGCCATCTTCGTCACAGCGAAGAAGAGAACAGCGGATCTCCGTCGCGGCCCATAGGGTCCGTCATCCGTCATTTGTCAATGTCGGCAGCTATTGTCACCGCCGGGGACCAAGGCTGGACCGAGTTCAGGACGCCCAACCCCGACATTTAGTTCTGCGACATCATCTTCCGCCGACAGCTATATCTTTTTCTTGAACGGGGTCTGAGTTTACAGGCCACCGCCTTTCACGGCGGGGACGGCGAAGGTGATCAGGGCTTGAGCAGCACTTCACAGCTCTAGATATTTCTCAGACCAACATTTCCCGCAGCAGCAGCACGTCTTCTGTGAACATGATAACGCTGCATGGACCTCGCAGAAGGAATAAGTACGAACACGGTAATGTCGCGGCATTTGTGGTGAAGGCCTTTGCCGGTTATCAGATGAAGAAGAGGCCAGACAGGCTGAGGCTGGCCATGGCGGAAAACGGCCTGAAAGAAATAACTCTTGCTCAATACAAGAAGATATGAGAGTAAAATGAGGAAGATTTGGGATATGGAGAAAGCCACTGGGATAAGTTAAGATCGTTCATTTAACAGTGGGTTGGTCTGCATTTATAATATATGAATTAAACATTTTTCTGGTAAGTTTCTAACTTAATCTCAGTTGGTGTAACTAAATATAATGGCTATGTTACCTGAATATATTTTTCATTTTCTAACTCATATGTCATATTTCATGACTCCGCATAGCATTTTGAAGACTGATTGATCAAGATTATAAATCATTCTCGCTCAACAATAAGAAGCAGTTAGTTCTTGTTAAGAGAAGAAAGAAAGACAACAAAATTGATTAAGATCGTTTTATTTTCACAAGAGATTGGACGTTGGTTATTTTGCATTTAGAATGTATGTAGTTGTCATTTTACTTGTAAGTTACTAACTTAATCTTAGTTGTTGTAACCAAAATATAATGTATGTATTAAGATATAAACCTATCCGTCAGAATATTTTGTATGATATGAGAACTGGGTCCTCACTGATGCTAAGGATATGGAGATAAATTAATAAATAAATTTCTGTACATTTTGCGCAACAAAAAAGAATGAATTATTCCCTCGTCTGTGGATCTGAAACTATTGAACGAGAATTGGGTCATTCCAAAAGAAGAAGACAGGCCGTAGTATGGGATAACTAAACAACAAATGGGACGAAGTTAATGATTCATCTCTCGTGCATTTCTTGGCAATAAAAACACAATTATTTTCTGAGGCTGAAGTTTTTCGTATTATGGTTAAATTTGGATTTCACTGATTTACCTTTATTTCTCTGTGTGGTTAAGAATTTTTTTGGGCCATTCATTCAACATTTGTAACTATGTAACTGAGAATTTTCTTTCTAGACAAACAGCCAGAGTGCATGGTTCAAATATATGTTGAGAAGTTATGTATCTTCATTATTATTTTGACTTTATCTAAGAGAATGATAAAGTTACTTTGATGGTATATTCAGAATTCATGTATCATACCATTTCTCTTTTACTGTATTGCACAGATTCTCCTGCTATATAGCATAACTCTAGCGATATCTCCTGCTAATCAGGATATATTTGAAGATGAGTGAAGAAGAACCACCGATGAAACAGAGTAACCAAGGAAACTCGCCAGCGGGCCAATAGGAACTTTAACAAGATCTAGCCAATAGTAATAGAACAAGATACCCTATACTCGTTAGAGGCTAGAAGAATAGGAAACATATTAAGTTCAATTATAGGTTAGGATAAAATATAGGCAGGGCGAAACATAGACAGGAATCCAATGGTCAAGATCATAACAGGACATAGCCGTTATACTAGTTATAATGGCTATGATTAAAATGAATCAAACGATCTATGTCGTTTGATGTATAGCCTTTATACTAGTTATAACGGCGATGATTAAAACATGTACTAAATATAGTATCACTCACTTTTATATAAATACTAACCAGTGTTAATGATAATGGTGTGGGAAATAAGAGATCTAAGTCTATCTTGTGGTCCTTGTCATCCTTCCCCCTCTTTCTCTCTTCTCTCTCTCTTCTTCTTCTTTCTCCAACCTTCTCAAGTAAGATCCAGTTGTTACAATGTTAACCACTCATGGTCTTTGTTGCTAACATCTGTATCCTCCTATTTATTTCACAAATGATATAGATCTACATTTTATTAAATATTTAAAGATGAGAGGACTTTTGTGATGTTACCAAACTTGACTTGATCGAGAAGGGAAAAATATGTACTTGACATTGGGGATTGAGGATTCAAATCAATCATTCCAATGTTCAATTCGATCAAGCATTCAAAAGATAATAACCAAACTTCAATCAGGCCCCGGGTAAATTTGATTGGGACCGGATCTTCACATCTGGTTCAAATCAAATAGAACCTGAATCAGGTGAGCTGGCATCAATTATGGGCAGAAGTTTTTTCGTTTCATTCTTTGTATGCCCCATTTGTTTGCATTTTATGAGACCTTCACGCGCACTCATCCTAACAATCAAGAGTCCCAGGATTCAGAATACGGGAGAACTACTCACAGATTGAAAGATGTGAGTCATTTGAATTTTTTTACACTGTAATTTGAATTTTTTACTTTGTCATCAATTTTTTTTTACTTTCTCATTCAAAAGTTTTTCTTTATCATCCGAGTGTCAACTTCATCTGACTGTCAGAAATACTTCTATTACGTTTTTCTAACAAAATGTATTTTGTCCTTGAGTAAGCCTACTCATCAGATCCTAAAACACAAAAACAATAAAAGTGTTAGTCTATTATTGTAGATTGATAATCAAATACATAAACTAGTATTAATAAAATTTATGCAAGGTGCAAATTCTGTATGCTGAATAGTATGAGATGCAAAAATGAAGAGAATGTCAACCTAGATTAAAAAATCTTAAATTTTTTAACAATCAAAAACATAAAAATGTAGGGATGATAAATATGTTTTTCATATACTGTTTATGACCTCATAAATATTGATACATTGTTTCTAGATTCCATCTATTAATTTAGAGAATGTGTAAGCATATAAAGATAATTCTGGTGACTAGAAGAATGACAAAACATCCATGCCATCTGAATTAAGATAATTCCAAATATAATAAAACATCTTTTAGGAGTGAAAATTATATCCGCCAAAATTCATTATGTTAAACAAAAAATGATTAAAATGTATTTTGAGAGATATTTATTCTTATATTACAGAGTGGTGATGTATTTTTTAGTCTTTAACTGTGATGTATAGTTAGTTAATCTTTAGAGTATATCAAGGTTATGAGTTACAACAAGTAGCTGTATTATAACCATATATATGAAAATTTGAAGTTGAAAGTTCTTGATTTGGTTTTTGAGTTAGTGAGAATAAAAATTAAATTTTGAAATACCTATCTATACCTATTCTTGATGTAATCTTTATTAATGTTTAATATGACACCTTAATTAATATTTCCATATCATGGAAATGAGAGACATGAGTAAGCGGCGACAAGTAGTGAAGAAACTTTCGTTTACATCTTTACATATAAACCTTTTCTGCATGTACCAAAATTATTATAGACCTTTTTTCTTAATATTTATATAAAAAAAGTTTAATATGGTTCTGCCAATGAGTTTTGATTAATCTTTTTAATAGACGAAAAATTTATGATGTCATAACACCAAGGGTATAAAAAACTTGACTTGATAATTAGTATTATTTTATACATTGAAATGCTTTCTCATATTTTATGAAATTTCCACATTCACATAATTTTCATGTCATCTATTTTATAGTAGCATTTTAAAATACTTATTGTTGAACACAAATTTGAGTCATTTCTAATCTATAACTAATGTACTGTTACGTGCCATCACTTTATTTGAGATAATATAGAATCTTATACTTTATGCCTGATCAGAAAGATCAGGGAGGTGATATTGAATAATACAGCTATTATCGTCAATGTCTCATTTGTCTCAGTCTCAAATTTTAGTTTTCCTCAGGAATTTGATTTCCTATATTGTCAAAAATATCTTGATTGGGGATGTTAATTTGTTGTTGAATTTTAACTTAATCAATAAATAATTATTTTTTGAGTCCCAAAACATGATGAGCTAGGGATGAGCAAGGTTTGTGGTGTAGGGAATGGGTGTTAAATTTTATGATATTTATACAGAAATAAATACTCCGAGATGATAAGATGATATGGGAGATATATATATATATAATAATACATAGACTTTTAATAAAGTTAATAAGAGATAAAGACAGTGAAGTATTTGTTTGTTGATGTCAAATAAATCCTTAAAAATGAATATCTATATGTCTATAATGTCATAAAGGTTTATTGCAAATTATATCTTAGAAAATTATTTGATTGATGTAAAAATTCCACATGAGACGATATCTTTCAAGAAGGGAAACAAGTCCACCAGAGATGTGCAGATAGGATAGCAGAAGACATGAGATACAAGAGTAGACACGGTTGGAGAGAGATCGCATCGATGCTGCTCCTGTAAACCATGCTGAGAGGATCTTGCTACTCCCTTCAAGTTGCTGATGTGATTTGAAATCAAGAAGACTATGCCCTGTCCCATGCTAATAGAGTAGACAAACCCTGCAAAAAATTGGCAGTGGATGTAGTGGAGTCATTACAGGCCATGATATGAGGAAGCAGAAGATCAATGCCGCAGATTTGGTTTCTTCATTTCCACAACTCAATCTATGGATTCAATCCATAAAAAATAAAGTTCAGCTAGAGTGCTCTTTTAGCCTTGTTAATTTCAAGCCCTCTAAAAAATAAATGTGTTCCCTATGTAAAACAGTTCAAATTTATCTGATATCTCTGAGAAGAGAGTTTTCAGGTTACTGGTTCAAAAAAGCAATGGTATTACATTCACAGATATTTAAAATATTGCATCCATAATGCTTTAATTAGGCCATTTTCTATGGAAAATAAATCACCAATGAATTATTAAGTGATTTCATATATTATTTCCCATTAAACATGTCTGAACAAAGTATTTATCTAGATTCTAAAAAAGAGATGAAACCTAGTTTTCAGAAAATCCTATGAGTCACATATTTCTCTTTTTAATCACCATTAGAAGACAAATGCTAAAATTCTCCCCCAATAAAAGTTTACACATTGCTTTCATTCAACCTGAGAAATAAAATTTTTAGTTATTTTGGGATATTCATTTTGTAATTACTTCCATGTTTTATGTTTAAGTAATTTAAATATAGAAATGTTAGACCTATGTTCATATTTTATTAGAAAGCAATTGAACAATTTTCTTTCGAATAAATGTTAAAATGCTAACCCAAATAAATTTACCAATGTATAATTCAGTTTTTTCTCTCAAAGAGACACCTATGTTGAACCTTACCAATATCCATTATTTTTTGTCGGATATTTAAAGACCAGAATTCAATGTCTCATATTTACCCAGAGCAACCTAAACCATATCTTCCTCTTACATCAACCTAAACCATACCTTCTTAATTCATGATCCATTTCAAGGGTTAAACATGATGACATAATAGAACTTTAATTTTTTTAAAAATGAGAAATTTAATTTAATATAAATGAGAAATAGTTAAAACAAATTACTTCATCTTCACAGAATAATTAAAAATGACATTAATGTGCTTCCATAATTTTTATTTCGCAAAAAAAGTTTATGCACCATAGTAGAGAATGAAATTAAAATTTAAGAACAATTAGATGAATATATTTCAAATTTTATAACTCACATCTCATATTTCATTACTCCACTGAACATTTTTACATAATATATAAGACACCAATACAAGATAAGGAACATATTGAAAAAACATATATTTCCATAGCTATAGCAAGATTTTTACAATCTTATGAAACATAAATCTATATCGAAACAAGCACTTATTTAGTTCAACCTTACAGCACATTATTTTCAGGTTTATTCTTTAGTGCACACCAACTCATTAAATAGTTCTGTATAATTTCCTGAATAATATGGAAAAGAGAAGAACAATATAATGTTGAATTATGAAAGACTCCATTTCGTTAACATTTGATCAGGTCATTAAAACTATAAGCCTTCTGTATTGAAAACATATCAGTAACATCGCTTAATACGTTCATTAATTTTTTGTGAAAACTCACATTCTTATTACCAATAAACCTTAGAAATAGGAATTTTTTGGATATGAGTTCTTGCCCACAAAGCTATGGAAGTGAGAGAGATTAGAATAAGTACCAGGATAAGTGTGCAGTTAATCTCTGTCCTCCATGATCCAAGAAAAGGAAGATGAAAGTGATGGCTGGCTGTATTTTTTCATCCTATAGTTAGGAGTATAAACTTACTTTCATTTCGTCTTTCTAAAGTACATAAGCTTCTCTAACAAACCTACAATAAGAAATGTCCATCAGTGTTGTGAAATTTGTCGAAAGAAAACGTCTAAAAACTATGACCTTAACCTTCCCAAATGAGTTAGTTATGGGTCTTCAAGAAGCAACTCATGTATCAGTCATTGAGCCATTTCCCCCATAACAGAAAACACAAGGCAGTAGTTCATTTTTAAATAAAAACTGCTGGGATTTTCAAGTACAGCTAATGTAAGCCGATAATTCATGTTGGATATTTTATCAAAGGCATACGAGAAATGAACAGACACTGCACAGAGGCTGGTTGAGACCTCAGATGTCAGCAATTCTAGAGTGAAAGAAAAAAGGAATGCTATTTAAAAAGGATTAATTATCCACTTTTACATTTGGAAATATGCAGAAATATGACATTGCATCTGTGTTGAGAATAAATAAATCAAAGCAGATTTAGGGTTTTATAATCTGATTTATGTAATTCTAGATGTAGCCTGTAGTTTTTTCCAAGAAAAGTGGAAGAAAATAACAACTGTACGGACCAAATCTTGTGAGAAAATGATCCTTAGAAGCTGCCAAGATGGGCTTGACTCATAACAAATAAAGGTTCTGGTGGCGACGTCAACGCGCCATTTTTGGACGTGCCTCCACCATCACCAGCGACATCCCGCATCATGACTTGTCGCCAAGTCAACTCCAGAACCGCCCTGATAACGAAAAAGTCAACGCACCAGCATCAGATGTGTCTCCACTTACACATGACACATCACGCATCATGACACGTCGTCAACGCCAGATCTAGAACTGCCCTTTGACGTGACACAATAGCACATCGTCTATTCTATTTTACTCCAAGGCCTATATGTAGGCCAATGTTGCACGATACACGTGATGAATCATTTTCAAGAATTGAACTTTTCTTTCTTCTTGATGGATTTGCCCTAACTCTCTCTCGTTCTAATCCACTGCCACCACCGCTTGTTGTCGATGTCATCGTCGCACCTCATCGTCATCCTATGCCGAGTGGATTGATCGCCCACACAGGCCGCCACTCGCGCCGGCCGTCTTCCGCGCCCTTGGCCGCCGTCCAGCACCCTGGCCGCCCACAGCCGCGCCCTCGACGGCCCACACCCTTGGCGGCCGCCCTACACCCCGGTCGCACATGCCCGCCACGCCCTTGGCGGCCACCCGCGCCCGTCGCGCGCTTGGCCGCTCGCGCCTGGCCGCCTGCTCCCCCAACGCTCAGGCCGCTTGTGCCCGCCGCACCCCAGGCCGCCCATGCGTGCCCGCCACGCCCCCAGCTGCCCACACGCGCCCGCCGCGCCCCCGGCTGCCCTTGTGCGCCAGCCGTGCCCCTGGCTGCCCTCGCAGCCACTTGACACTACGCATATCATTTAGGTTTTGGGGCACTGCCCCAAACCCCGCAAGTTGGATCCATGCATATCGTTTAGTTGGATCTGCGACACCTTGTCGAAGCGCACGTCAATGGCCAGCACCAACGACGTGTCAAGAATTCCCCGTATCATTGTCACGCACTAATCTAGTTCTGAGGTACCTCTCCACTCTTTGGGGTCTAGTGTTCATCATCCGGTGTTCCTCTAGAGTTTATCCACCGCTGTCGGGTTTGATTTAGATTTTGAATCTTCAAGGGACTAGTTGAATAGGTTTTTGAATCTTCTAGCAGACGATTGTTCAAATTTATTGATTTCGGTGTTTGGCGTCAACGCGGTGGTTGAAGACAGTACTCCCGCCCTCGACGAGGAAAGGGGCTACACTATCACTATTTCATCGGATTAAATTCTCCAGATCCGATCGTGTGATTTGCGGTCTGGTTTTATCCTACACATTCCCTAGTCGTCCCAATATCCAGCACCCATCGCCATCCCGTCCCCGTCTCTTCTAGTCATCCTGCATCAGGTTTTTCTAAAATTATTGTCCCTCAAAAGCTCACAATTCCATAAATTTTTATATGAAGTTTAATACTTCAAAAGTTCATGAAAAAAGCAACATACATTATCCTGAATATCTCAAAACATGAATCTATGTAACACAAGCAGAACAAGACGACACAGCTGGAAATATAATTTCAGAAGTGAAACAATGGGAAAAGAAATGAATGTTCTCGTATTAGGAATAAATTATTATTCAATCCCACAATAAACAATTCCAAATATTTAACATCAAACCCAAAAAGTTTGAGAGAATCCATAAAAATTAAAATAGTTCTCGCTGCAAAGTTTGTATCCAAATTTTTTGTCTAACAAACTTAAACATTTCAACTTATTCTACGATAAATTGCATAAATCTACCAGTGATCAACAAACAAATAGTTTTAAATAAATAATATTCCTGTCAGGTGAAAGATTGCCCATCCTGATATCGACATTGTATTACAGTATCGGGATGGATGCTGTACTGAATACCAGAAATCAAATTTTTGGTATCCATTTTCCTGATATCCGTATATCAGATAATGATATCAGATATCAATTGCTACAACACTAATATCCGATATCTATATGGGTCTCAATGTCTTCATCTGCCTCTGTCTCTTTGGGAGGGTGATGATATCAGATATCAGAGTTGGATATCCAACATAGAAGGGTTGTTAAAAATATATTTCAACCATTGTAGTCATCATCATGCAATGGTTTGTAGAATAATTTACATGGGCCATCGGGTAAGCAAAAAGCTTTTCTAGTTGTAATGTAGCTCTTTTAATATATACAGCCCAACATTTTTGTTATCTTCCATATGGGATAATAGGATTTGAAGCCTTTAATATATACAGCTCAAATTTACTGTTTTCTTCCATGTTGGACAATATGATTCGAAGTTCAATGTTAAACTCTGAATCGTGTTACCCATATGGAAGAAAACAAAAATATTGTGCTGTATATATTAAACGAGGTATGATACATATCAAAAACACATTTCATTGTTAACATAAATCATATAAAATGAAGTTCAATGCTGATTTTTTTATGTTGATACCAGATATTGATATCCGGATAGCGAAATCCGATATCCGGTATCTGATATTTATCTAGTCCTTACCCATTTGCTATCCATCTCCGATATCAGACACCGTCCCATTTTTTCTGGATATTGGATATCGATTGTCCGATACCAGTTATCGGACGGACAATCCCTATGCAACAAGCAGAAAAATAAAAAACAAATGTGGTGGTGGTACATGTGACTCAAACGTGTACCTCAGCAAATCATTAATAAAAGAAGAAAATAAAAAAGTACTAATGTGACAGGCAGAAACATGTGTGGTGCCAAACAGTGACAGCGCCAAACATGACGATGATTGTGGAATCAACGTCATTCACTTACGTGAATGACGTGTGTCAGTGCGTCATTGACTTAAAGAGCAAGAAAAAGATGAATATTGCATGATGTGGTGCACGGCGACGTGACGCCACATCATGGACTAATCAATTAATAAAAAATGTTCATTGTTCATTTACCTTGGAGGTACATGTGGCAGATATGAAGCACGAACACAGAAGATGATGCTACATGGAATATCGATGATTTGATAGCTCAACCAAAATGGAAAAAGAGGAAGTGTTAGTACCAATGATGAGAAGAGAAAAAATGAAGGTCTAGGATTGCTTTAAATTCAAACAGTGGTATCTGACGATTCACATGTCCAATTGATTTAAAAATTGTAGGATTTCAGTCTCCCCGCCTTCTGTCCGTATCTTCTGATCTATAAATAGAGGCCTGGATCACAATAAAAATCATTCTTAAACTTAATTCCTACTCATTGAAGAGATAAGTTTTTGATGGCGCGATGCAGCCCAAGACCCCAGGATCATCATCGGAGAAGTCATCACCATCGTCGCCATCTAGTGTTCGCCGTCCCGATATCCGTCCGATATCCGGTATCGGACAACCTATATCCAATATCCGGGAAAAAGTGGGACGGTTCCAGATATTGGATATCGGATATCGGTTCATATCCGTCTATCAGGGGTTAGACGGATATCGGTATCAGATATCGGAGGGGGAGGGACGAGGCGGATCTCGGATGCTGGATATCGGTTTTCAATATCCGGATATCGGTTTCCGATATCCGGATATCAAAAACCGATATCCAGCAATTTTTGTTCAGTTTTCTGCAATCCCATATCGGAAAATTCCAATTTCCGTGAGAGTATATATTCTCCCCAGCCATTTTTCAGTTAAATCTCATCTTTGCCACCGTGCGGGCCATAATTATGTAAGTTAGTAAGTTTAAATTATCATGATAACGAGGGTAGAGTTGCCTAATATAGCTAATAAAAATAACAATAAATTAAATGTTATTTGAAGGAAATATATCGTGTTTTATAGTTAGTAAATGAAATAATAATGTTTATATGACCTAACAACTAATGCTACTAGGTAATTAATATATAGTCATTTTGAGTAAATAAAGTTGCAAATATAATAAAAAAATAACAGTAGATTTAATCTTACATAAAAACTAGTGGTATTAAGAAAATACGTAGAACCATAACTAGATTGTCGTAGAATTGTTATTTTTAACTAAAAACTATTGTTATTAAGAAATTAATATACTGTTATTGTAAGAGAATAGAAATGTGTAATGTAGTGAATAAATATACTAGAAGAGTAAGTATATTTCTTGGCAGTATGTTTAATTACAGGGATTAATTTTTTTGATTGATACTAAGATTATTAATGTTAATATGACCTAACAACTAATGCTACTAGGTAATTAATATATAGTCATTTTGGAGTAAATAAAGTTGCTAATATAGTGAATAAAAATAACAATAAATTTAATCTTACATACCAACCAGTGGTATTAAGAAATAAATATATTGTTATTTTAGGAAAACAAAAATGTGTTTTATAGTTAGTGGATTAAGTAATAATGTTAATATGACCTAACAACTAATGCTACTAGGTAATTAATCTGACATAACAAGTAGTGGTATTAGGAAAATACGTAGAACCATAACTAGATTGTTGTAGAATTGTTATTTTTAAGAGAATAGAAATGTGTAATGTAGTGAATAAATATACTAGAAGAGTAAGTATATTTCTTGGCAGTATATTTTATTACAGGGATTAATTTTTTTTATTGATACTAAGATTATTAATTGGACAGTTGGAGGAATATAGTGATGTCGGATATAACCTTGTAAGAAGAACTGAAAGTGTCTATTCAAGTTGATATAAAATTTAATATTATGCATTCAACGGAATCATCGTTGTAATCTAGGGATATTCGATTACATATTTGGCAAATGTATCAAAATTTGAATAAATTCAAAAGAAACCATACACGTCGTTAATTCAAGATTTCTAGCAAAATTCACACGTATGCTATGATTGTGGCCCTGTCAAAAAAGCGTAGTCCTAACGGCTCTGTCAGAGATTTGTGCTCAATTGATCATCACCTGCGTTGCATAAGATAAGTGATAAGTAATGATAATTACGTATAAATAAGAAGATCTAGTTCAGTTATGTGATGTGTATCTCGAGCACATGCGACCACACCATCTTCGTCGTCGTCAGCATCCTCATCTAGCTCGACGTCATTGTACCAACGTTTGTTGTCCGCACGGAGCCAACACTTCACAGTGATTAGTGTTTAAATGCTTATTGGCAACAGATGCGATCGCTTGTACGTGACAATAGCATTGCCAACCGAGAACATGCGCTCGGCAGGGGCGCTCATCCCACATACGGATAATAGGTCCCTCGCGACGGTCGCAAGCAAGGGGAACGCTTCACCCCGGTCGTGGCCCACCAAGATAATGGAGTGAACACACCCTCATTTGGCACAGTCTCCGCAAGGAACTGGTTGAACTCATCCTAGGCCGACCGCGTTGTCACCGGTGTCGGTTCCACGTGGTGCATACTGGTGCTAAGCCACTCGTCCAACTCTTCACCTCCTCGCTGTCCCTCCTCAACGGCCACTCTCGGTCCACGGCTCGACCAGTCACCGGGCAACAACGACCGTACATATGCGATGGTCGCCTCTCGGACCCCCGGGCGGAGCATTGCCCCTTTGTGGATTGGATCCATCAATGTTGCGGCCGTGATAGCCTCATTAGCCCACAATATCTCCGCGTACTGTGCAAGCTTGGAAAGCATCGCTCTACACGCCTGTGCCATGTTCGAACGATCTCCTTCGTGCAAGCGTCGAACGAATGTGAAAAATGTGCCGTCTTCGATTTGCTGGCCACTTCCTCCATGTGAACCTTGAGGCTGTTTATGAGATATAGGACATCGCAGATTGTTGGCGTCACTATCTTGCAATCATGATTAGTCGATACGGCAAAGCGGCCAAGGATGCGGCAGAACTGTTTGACCAGTTCCCACTTGTCCTTCGACAGCTTCGACGACGTCGCCTTCCGGCTAAAAGCTGTCGAGACTTCATCAAGTACATCACGCTTCTTCACGGCGGTCGCCAACATAGTGTACTTGCTGTTCCATCGGGTTGGACAGTCTAAGACAACCATGTTGAGTCCCCGACTGCGGGGTCGTCTTCACAGGCCTGGGTGTAGAGTTTTCTTCGCTGCATAGAGCTCCGAATACTCCGCACTAGGGTGCGTACCTTTGCAACTGCATCACCCAAACATAATGGCTTGCGTGGTCCCTCACTGTCATCAGACACTGAGTATACATCACCGAGATCATTGTTGTGGTCGTTGTTGTACTGATCTGTGGTCCTCATCACATCGCCTTCTTCGGGTTCCACATCCTGGGCCGAAGGAATACTGAAACTTTTTAACGCCGCTTGCACTACAATATTCAAAATGTGTGCGACACATGGGACGTGCCTCCTGGCAGTAAACGTCGGGTTTACGCACTTCAACTTTCTCGCCATCAAAGCCAACATCCTCTTATTCGCCGTGGCATTGTCGGTAGTAACTGCGTAGACCTGCATAATTATGTTAGACATGTAAAGTAACAAGTTCAACTAATAAAACGAGCAACACGTTGAGTGCTGACCTTCGTCCGTAGACAGAACTCATCTAGTGCTTGGAGAACAATGGACGCCATGTTCTCCCCGTCGTGCTTGCCGATGATTTCCCAGATGGCAAGAACTCGCTCTTTGTACGTCCATGTGTCGTCCACCCAGTGGACGGTGATGCCTAGCAATCCGGTCCCATTCTCCGCAGTCCACGCGTCTACAGTGAGTGACACTCGGGCCACAGTCTCCCAAAGCTTCTTCACATCAAGTTTCATTTGGCCGTGCATTTGGATGGTCCACCTCTTTATGACTTTCGCACTTGGAGGATCCAAGTCGGTAAGCATCGCGTAACGCCACATATCCTTGAAGGCGACGTTGTCAACAATGCTCCAGGGTGAATCTGTCAAGCATACGAATCGTGCAATGAAGTTCTTCGTCTCATCTGGAGTGTGCCCTTTAATCGGCCCCTGTCGGCTAGGCTCTCCCTGTTGTTTGCTCTGCATTCTGTCAGTGATGCGTGTCTGACCACGTTCTTCAGGGACTTCGCCCTTCAGTTCGGCATGACGAGCTGGATGGCAGGATTTGAAGTGATGCCAAAATACATCTGTGCTTTTGTCGGCTTGCCTCTTAATGGGTTTCCTCTTACTGTGCGGGTTCAACTCCCGGCACAGTAAGCATGTATAGTATCCCTCTTCCATCAGTTTGAAGTAGTCAATGATGAGGGAACGATTCGAACGAGGTTGACTATGTAAGGCACGAGAAGTTCCCGCCTCCGTACATTCGGGACCTATGGCTCCTAACCCAGCTCTTTCCTAGGCTAGGTCATTGCCTCCAGTTGGGTTCATGTTTCTGGTGTCATAATTTTGTAAGCAAAAGGTCAACACAACGGCATCACATGATGCCAAACTGCAATTTACGCTATGAATTACATAACGGATGCACTGAATACAACATTTTACGAGACAGTGAAAATTTGGATAATGGAATGTACAGGTAGAAGGAAGAACGATCGATATTCGAGCAAGTCTTATAGAGTCACGGAGCATGAGAATGAGGTGAGACGGGAAAGGAGAAATGGAGAGGGAAGGGAGAAATTGAGTGAGAGAGGGAAGGAGAAAGTGAGTGAGTGAGAATGATGTGTTGAGTGAGAGAGAGAGGGATGAATGGAATGAATGAGAGGGAGGGAGGGAGAAATGGGGAGGGAGGGAGAAATGGATAGAGAGAGGCAGAAATGGAGAGGGAGGGAGAAATTGAATGAGATAGAGAGGGAGAAATGGAAAGAATGAGAGGGAGGGAGGGAGAAATTGAATGAGATAGAGAGGGAGAAATGGAAAGAATGAGAGGGAGGGAGGGAGAAATGGATAGAGAGAGGCAGAAATGGAGAGGGAGGGAGAAATTGAATGAGAGAGAGAAATGGAGAGGGAGGAAGAAATGGAGAGGGAGGGAGAAATGGAGAGAGAGGGAGAAATGGAAAGAGAAGAAGAAATTGAGTGAGAGAGAAGGAGAAATTGAGTGAGGGAGAAAAGAGAGAGAAGGAGAAATGGAGAGGGAGGGAGGGAAGAAAAAATGAATAGAGAGAGGCAGAAATGAGAGAGAAGGAAAAATGGAGAGGGAGGGAGGGAGGGAGAAATCGAGTGAGAGGGAGAGGGAGAAATGGAAAGAATGGGAGGGAGGGAGAAATGGAGAGGGAGGTAGAAATGGAGAGAGAGGGAGAAATGGAGAGAAAAGGAGAAATGGACAGAGAAGGAGAAATGGAAAGAATGGGAGGGAGGGAGAAAGGGAGAGGGAGGGAGAGAGGGAGAGAGAGGGAGAAATGGAGAGAGAAGGAGAAATGGAGAGAGAAGGAGAAATGGAGAGAGAAGGAGAAATGGAGAGAGAAGGAGAAATGGAAAGAATGGGAGGGAGGAAGAAATGGATAGAGAAAGGCAGAAATGAGAGAGGGAAAAATGGAGAGGGAGGGAGGGAGGGAGAAATGGATAGAGAGAGGAAGAAATGAGAGAGAGGGAGAAATGGAGAGGGAGGGAGGGAGGGAGAAAGGGAGAGAGGGAGGGAGGGAGAAATGGACAGAAAAAGAGAGAGGGAAAAATGGAGAGGGAAGGAGAAATGGAGAGGGAGAGAGGGAGGAAGAAATGGATAGAGAGAGGCAGAAATGAGAGAGAGGGAGAAATGGGGAGGGAGGGAGAAATCGAGTGAGAGAGAGAGGGAGAAATGGAAAGAATGAGAAGGAGGGAGAAATGGAGAGGGAGGGAGAAATGGAGAGAGAGAAGGAGAAATTGAGTGAGAGAGAGGGAGAAATGGAGAGGGAGGGAGAAATTGGGTGAGCGAGAGAGAGGGAGAATTGGAGAGGGTGACCCTGGGAGAGGGAGAAATGGAATGAGGGAGAAAGAGAGGGGGGAGAAATGGAAAGAGAGAGGGAGAAATGGAATGAGAGAGAAAGAGAGGAAGGGAGAAATGTAGAGGGAGAGAGAGAGGGAGAAACGGAGAGGGAGGGAGGAATTGAGTGACAGAGAGAGAGGGAGAAAGGGAGAGAGAGGGAGAAATGGAGAGAGAGAGGGTGGGAGAAAGGGAGAGAGAGGGAGAAATTGAGTAAGAGATAGAGAGAGAGAAATGGAAAGAGAGGGGAGAAATGCAAAAAGAGAGAGGGAGAGAGGGAGGGAGAAAAATAAGTGAGAGAGAGAGAGAGAAATGGAAAGAAAGGAGAGAAATGGAAAGAGAGAGGGAGAGAGGGAGGGAGAAATTAAGTGAGATAGAAGAGAGAGAGAAAGGGAAAGAGAAGGAGGGAGGGAGAAAGGGAGAGGGAGAGAGAAAAGGAGAGAGAGAGAGAGAGGGAGAAAGTGAAAGAGAGAGAGGGAGGGAGAAATCGAGAGAGAGTGAGAAATGGAGAGAGAGAGAGAGAGGGAAAAATGGAAACAGATAGAGGGAGGGAGAAATGGAGAGAGAGGGAGAAATGGAGAGGGAGGGAGAAATTGAGTGAGAGAGAGAGAGAAATGGAAAGAGAGGGGAGAAATGCAAAAAGAGAGAGGGAGAGAGGGAAGGAGAAAAATAAGTGAGAGAGAGAGAGAGAAATGGAAAGAAAGGAGAGAAATGGAAAGAGAGAGGGAGAGAGGGAGGGAGAAATTAAGTGAGATAGAAGAGAGGGAGAAATGGAAAGAGATGGATGGAGGGAGAAATGGAGAGGGAGAGAGAAATGGAGAGAGAGATAGAGAGGGAGAAATTGAAAGAGAGAGAGGGAGGGAGAAATCGAGAGAGAGTGAGAAATGGAGAGAGAGAGAGAGAGGGAAAAATGGAAACAGATAGAGGGAGGGAGAAATGGAGAGAGAGGGAGAAATTGAGTGAGAGAGAGAGAGAAATGGAAAGAGAGGGGAGAAATGCAAAAAGAGAGAGGGAGAGAGGGAAGGAGAAAAATAAGTGAGAGAGAGAGAGAGAAATGGAAAGAAAGGAGAGAAATGGAAAGAGAGAGGGAGAGAGGGAGGGAGAAATTAAGTGAGATAGAAGAGAGGGAGAAATGGAAAGAGATGGATGGAGGGAGAAATGGAGAGGGAGAGAGAAATGGAGAGAGAGATAGAGAGGGAGAAATTGAAAGAGAGAGAGGGAGGGAGAAATCGAGAGAGAGTGAGAAATGGAGAGAGAGAGAGAGAGGGAAAAATGGAAACAGATAGAGGGAGGGAGAAATGGAGAGAGAGGGAGAAATTGAGTGAGAGAGAGAGAAGGAGAAATGGAAAGAAATGGAGAGAGGGAGGGAGGGAGAAATGGAGAGAGGGAGACGTTGAAATTCTCATTTGCATACAAGATGAACAATAATGAAAAATTGACATGTTTTCAGACCTTGAAATTCAACAAAATTCATGAGGATTGCTTAGAAATTCAACACTAAATGAAGGAATTTTACATCCACGCTGTTAATTCTGGGAACAGGGCTGATTGGTCGATCGTTCTTCTCCGTTTCAACTTCACCGATTCGCAGAAGGTTGAAAATGAGCTCTCCAGTGACCTTCGAATGGGGAAATCATAGGAATCAGATTGAAATGCTAGACATTCACAGAGCGATCAAGAAACCCATACCTCTCTAGGGTCAACTCCACTGCTGCCTTCGTCCGCCGACACCGCCGTCCACTCCCCGCCCCTCGCCGTTGGCCGCTCGCCGTTGCTCGTCGTTGTCCACCTTTGAAAAAAGAGGAGGGAGACAGAGGAAATTTTATAACGTATGAAATTCGATGCGGATATCGAAAACCGATATCCGCATCCGATATCCGGTACCGTCATCTGACCCCCTGAGACGGGAGACGGATGCCGGTATTGGACGGATACCGGTATCGAATATCGGCACTATAGCAACCGATATCCGATACCGATATCCGGATATCGGAAAAAACGGATACCGGAAAATCAATTTCCGGTATCTGGTTCAGCATCCATCCCGATACCGGCATCCGGTACCGGTATCGGGACGGGCAAACACTATCGACATCGCCGCCGACTCGCGTCCTGCCCGCCCCGGAAGCCAAAGCAACGATGCGCACACCTGAATTCAGATATCCCGGGTAACGACATGCCATCTTCGGTCTCGTTTGCCGCTCTCATCTGACCTTATCCGTGTTTTTGTGTTTCCTATGTTCGCGATTTCTCGTATTTTCTCGTATTTCCTTCTTCCCTTAGGAGGATTTTTCCCCTCCACCGTTGTTGGGCCCAAAGACCCCCTCTCCTATCTATCTGTTAGTGGCCCATCCACCTTTTCCCCTATAAAAGGGCAAGGGTGGTTGCCATGAAAGACACTCTTTGAATTATCTTGTCTAAGAAAAACGTTGGACGTTGAAGAGTCATGATCGAGAGGAAGGAAGAAGGGAGAAGGAAGAAGAAGAGTAGAAGGAAGGGGGAAGGGACTGTCGCCGCCGCCGCCAAGCCACGCCGCCGTCATCGCTGAGCCGCGCCGCCGCCGCCGCCGCCGCCGAGCCGCGCATCGCCGGCAGCCAACCGCGCCGCAACGCGCAACTCGCCCGCGTGCCACGCCGCTGTGTCACCGCCGCCGTCCGCGAGCACCGCTGCGCCCGCTCCTGTGCCTCCACAGTGCACCCCCGGGCCGTTTAAGTCGCCGGCCATCGTTAACGGCCGCCTCTCGCCGCCCCGCGCTCTCATCTCCTCGCTCGTGCAAGCCCAGGCCGCCGGAGCTGCCAGCCGACATCAGCGGCCGCTATCCACCGCCCCGCGCTCGCCCTTCCTCCCCCGCACGCGCCATGGTCGCTTGGGCCGCCAACTTCCGCCCCTCGCCGCCCGCGTACATGCCTCCATGCCCACTCGGGTTGCTAGAGCTGCCTGCTGCCGCTGCGAACGTTGCCCAACGCTCTTGCACGCACCGTCCACGCCGTAGTCACCGCTCGGTCCTAGATGTGCCCATTTTTTAGTCGCCGCGGCGCCTCTGCTCGCAAGCACGCACCGGAGCCCATCGACCGCAGACCCCACCCACGACCGCACAACAACACTGATTATCTTCTACTGCACCCCGTCGCCAACGACGCCGTTACAGACATAACAGAATATTGAGACGACCTTCGCCAGACGAGACAAACGGTACGCCTCCCTGCCCTCGTCTCTTATTTTCTTCAGAGCACTTTGAATTGCCTCCACCGCACCCGGGTTAGACGTAGGTGAGCGGATTATAGAGTGTCAAAAATAAGTCATGTAGTTATACAAGGGAATTTTGGGACCATTTCATGTGTATTTTACCTAATTTTATGAAATATTGCATGTCATGCACTAAATAGAGCAAATTATAAAAACGATGCATTTTAATGTCATTTTATGCATGTTTTACAATTTAGATAATTTTCAGCAAAAATATGTTTACGACATTTTTAATTTCTAATGCCCCATCTAGTATTTCAGTCATATTTTTTAGCAGAGATGAAGCGGAAGTAAAGGGAGTTAAGTAAAAAAAGAAAGAAAAAAAAAGGAATAATAATGAAAAAAGGGGGGGCCCTATTGGGCCGGCCAGAAGCAGGCCAAGGCACCTCATCTCAAACCAGCATCCAGGCCAGCGAGCGCACAGCACTCGAGCCAGCCCAGCCGCCAGCCAGGCCCGGAACCCAAGTAGTCGAGCCCCAATCCCCACAGTGAGGCCCACAGCAATCGCTTAAGAGAGGTATGTATTCCGATTCAAATCGTTTGATATGACCTGCGGATTATTATATACTGTATTGTTTTTTAGAAAGTTTCCATATGGGATTGCGAAGTCCCACTTTCAATCGGAATCGCAACAGGCCGGACCGTCAGGGAGTCTATTGATCGCGACCCAACGGGTCACAATCTTAAAGAAAACAAGAAGAAAATCGAACCGGGCTTCGAGCCAATCTGGCCCGAAGCCCGTGTCTTTTTCAGGCTTATTTAAAGAGGCGGATATGATCTCAGCCGTCCGATCTTTTTAAAAAGATCGGACGGTGGAGATCTATCTCGTCAAATTTAACTACTTTATTTCTCTTGTTTAGGCTGACTCGGCCGTGGGACCCATCGACGGACGAATCAATAGAGGCCAAGGGGATATGTACTGATGACGGGGAGGTGACAACGCATGCTGACGGGGCAGGAGCATTGGTCCACCATAAGAAGGGTCCACGGCTGTGATTTAATCGCAGCCGTTGAATGTATTTGTGTGGAGGATCTGACGGCCGGGAGGCAGTCTTGTCCATCTTCACGCCCAGCCGTCGACTCCACCGGCCGGAGGCCGTTCTCGGCAGGCGAGGGACCAGCAGAGATCCTACGGCCCGGGAGGATCCCCAAGTCCACCCTCCTCCATCTGACGGCCCAAGGGACCTCTCCCAAGCCGTTAAAAGAGGGCCAAGAGCCCTTAATTTCTCATCTTTTGACCTTAAGCCATTGCGGCGGCGGAGATCCGTTCAGCGTTTGTAAGCAAGCTGCGGCGTCGTGAAAGCGCCGGCGGTTGTGGACAGCGAGGGAGGAGTCGAGGAATCTCTGAAGAAGCTTGGATTCGCATCCGGACGGAGGAGAAGAACGAGGGACACCTTAAACCGAAGCTCAGCGGCGGCGATCGGCTGCACAACTCTCGTCTTCAAATCAGGGCGATTCAGGTGAATTTAAGTGTTTCCTCAGCCAAATCATGTTTTCATATTAACCTAGACGCTTAGATCCTCACTCAATCGAAACCGTGATCGTAACTTTGTTGAATTTTGACTCGCAGACTCATTTTGGCATTTGCATCAAACACATAGTGTGTTTGATCAAATTATCAATATTGTTTTGCTTTAGCTAAGTCTATCCAACTCAACCTTATAAAAATATCAAAAATATATTCCATCTTCTTTTGGGCATTTTGTCGAACACCTTATAGGCGTTCGACAGAATCAACCCTCTTATCCTCTCCTAAGCATTACCCGAAGTCTATCGGGCATTTTGTCGAACACCTCACGGGCGTTCGACAGAAACACCCCGTTCCCTTTATAAAATCTATAAAAAAAAACGTGTAAAAAACTTACGATTAAGTAAGCATTATATAAATATATCTTCTTCTACCATTCTTACGGGCATTTAGTCGAACACCTCTCAGGTGTTCGATTTAAAGCGACCCGATATCCTTGGAATCGAATATAAACAAACTTGTAGACTATATAAAAATCTTAGAAATAATACATTAACTCCTAGTTCGACTAAATATCGATTATACACTTTATAAAAACTATAAAAAATTATACAAACATATAAAAACAAACTGCTAGAATAGGTATAACCTATTCTACTACTCTAACCTCTATTCTAACTATAGATTAAATAGTATACCTATATAAATATTAAATTCAGTTACCCCCTCTTAACTTAGTAATATTTCTCTTTACTCGTATTTACTTAGTATATTATACTTAATAATTTCTTAACTATCTCTCTCTTTACTTATCTGTTTAGTATTTAAAAATGCTACTCTTGCTCTTCTATTCTATATAAATATTTATCTAGATACTTAATGTTAAATAACTAGCTTTTCACTAGCTATATTCTCATCCTGCTTAAATATAATATCTAACTCTTTACTCCCTTACTATTCTTAGTATCTCTAGGGTACATGTATATATAATCTTAGATATTTTCTTCTATACTATTCTTACTAGACTAATTTCCCTTCTACTTATTAATTATTTATCTCTTCACATTCTTATTAGCGTTAGTATTATTATTATATTTTAATAAAGATAACTCAATTATTGAATTTAAACCTAAAGGCCAGTCCCTGTGGAGACGACCTTACTCACGCTATACATGAGTAAGTTTCTATACATTTTATAAATTTATTTGATTATAGGCAAATTAAAATTACAATGATCATTAAAATTAAACACCGCAATTCGCCCCCGTCAAGCACACCCGGCGGGAACTTATTCCGTTCGGCGCCGTATCGTCCTCGACCCCTCGGATGAGGCTCGGAGGGCCCAGCCTACCCACTAGATGACTCCGTCGATGACACGGAGGTCGGACTCCCGTGTTAGTTGGCACTTGCACGTACGACAATTAGACACTCAGGCATTTCATCGTAGTTTCTAACTGTTTAGTATCATTATCGGACGACATTCCGACCGTAGTCTGAATCAGGCCTCACTTAGGCACCGAGTCGATAACCTCGGTGACGACAAGACGATGTCCTAGACAACGTTCGGCATCAGAAATCCATCAGTTGTGTTCTTAGTGCCTTGGGCGTGTGGGAAGAAATATTTCTAATGATGGTTTCCCCAGCCTTACCGATGAGGACCCACATGTATGGACAGGGTATTAGTCTACGAAAAAAAACTAATACTACCCGTCCGTTCAACAGACACGAAGTCCTGATTAGACAATATTTTTCTCAAACGACCGAGAAAATAAAATACAACAAAAAAAACCATATTTATACCTCATTCAACTGTTGCTTGTAAGAGTGGGGTCTTGTGGGTAGACATGGTAGTTATGTTCTTTTTGTGCAAATTTGTGAGAATTTTTTGTTCCGTTCGGTTTTCCAAACAGAACAAAAACAAATTCGAACAGAAAATTTGTGCGAATGTGAGAATTGTGTTCGTTTTTGAAAAAAAAGAACAGAACAAAGAACAAGGCAAATTTTTGTTCGTTTAAAACACACAGAACAGAACAACCATATCTACTAATGGGTGTAACACTTTTAAAACTTTAAAACCTTGTAACTCAATCAATTTTATCATATTCACGAAAAAGCTCGTAAAGAAAAAAAGCCCAACATTTCCTTAAACAACAAGAAAAACAAAGGTAAAACCGAAGGCTTTCCTTATTTTTGGGAACTTCTATCCTCGGTGTAACAGGTTTATCGTTTTCGGATTCAGAAACAGCAATCGTTGTAGCTTTCGGCTGATCATGTTTGAATGTAAAAAAAAACACGATCGATTTATAGGGCCTGGCAGCTCTCTTTCTTACTCTCTATAGACGGATGTAAAAAAAGTTGAAAATGGATTCGTTCTAAGCGTGATCGATTTACCAGATCAGTTTGAATGAGGAATTTATTTACGAAATATTGTTCATAGAAGACACGGATCTGATTTGGAATTTTGATTTGAGAGGACTGAAAATCAATCTTGTTTTCGGACCGATGGCATGTTCAAACAGGTGGTGACTGAAAATTGTTGAAGCCGGAGTGGTTCAACCTCCGCTGATGGGAGGTATGATGGCCAGTTCGTCTTTGTTCTTGAGGATCGTTGATTCCGGCGCGTACTCTTCGTTCAGAGCTAGCACCACAGAGTTTTTGATCTCCTCCAGACTCGGAAACTCCTGGAAAATTTTGACCATGCAATCTCCGGTCGTGCTTCCGATCGGTATCCTCAGCTTCACGTCCGTCTGACCTGCGAGGTCTCGAGCCCTAGCGAAGAACAGAACCTTGATCTCTATTAAATCTTCGGCATTACCTTCGCTTAAATTTTCAGATCCGCGACTGTCGACTGCTCCAGAGCTCGCATCGGTCGAAGACATGCCTGTGAATTAAGCAAGATTTGGGGAAGATCATTGCCGCAATTTGGGAACAGCAGATCCAATGATCGAAGCGCGAATTCTAAAGCATTTTCGAGAACGAAAGACGCTAATAATCGAAGAAAAAAACAAGAGAAACAACTTTAAATATCCTCCAGAGAGAAAACTGCGCATCATCATCGTCGATAAGAAAGAAATCCAGCGGTCAACATACTCAAATCTTCAAATGTTAAACTCAAATCGATCTGCCAGAGGTAAATTACTTCACGAAAATCAAAAGTTCACAAGAGAGAACCGCAAACCTGCGACAGATATCTCAGCCATGAACGCCGTTGCAGTCGCGCAAGACCAGAATCTCAGCTATCATCCATCAGGCAGTTCCAGCGGAGGCTAAAATAGTCATTTCCTCCCCAGAAATTCAACTCAGCCCAAATCGGCCCATTTTACCCAAATTTTAAAAAAACAAATATATGAAATAACTTAAACCTTCCTTCTGTCCGTATAGTCATAAAAAAATAACTTAAATTAAAAAAAAAACATCAATACGAAATGACCAAAATAACCTTCTAGAAACACTCGAAAACTCTCCACAAGTTCTTACTTATTTCCCCCAAATTCATCGCGCTAGGGTTTAAGCCGTCCTCTTCCTCGCATCGGCGGCGATCGATCGAGACCTTCAATCGATTCCACCGGCCGACTGCAGAGCGAAGATCATGGCTTTCTACAGGAACATCCTCCTGCGAAGCCTCCGCAGCTTCGATCAAGCCTTCGGAGGAGCTTCACCGAGGTGCCCGATCTACGCCTCGGCGAGAACGTTCGCGTTTTCTTCAGCAGAGGAGGCGGCGGCGGAGCGGCGCCGGCGGAAGCGCCGCCTGAGGATCGAACCCCCGCTGTACGCCCTCCGGCGCGACCCCAACGCGCCGCGCCCGCCGCCCGACCCGAACGCGCCGCGCCTCCCCGACTCGACCTCGGCCCTGGTCGGCCCCCGCCTGAACCTCCACAACCGCGTCCAATCCCTGATCCGCGCCGGGGACCTCGACTCCGCCTCCTCCACCGCCCGCCACGCCGTCTTCTCCCGCACCCGGCCCACCGTCTTCACCTGCAACGCCGTCGTCGCCTCCATGTACCGCGCCGGCCGCTTCGACGACGCCGTCGCCCTCTTCCACTTCTTCTTCGAGCAGTCCAACATCGTCCCCAACGTCGTCTCCTACAACTTCCTCATCGTCACCCACTGCGACGCCCGCCGCGTCGACGCCGCCGTCGCCGTCTACCGCCGCGTGCTCGAGCACGCGCCGTTCTCGCCGTCTCCGATCACGTACCGGCACCTCACCAAGGGGCTCGTCGCCGCCGGCCGCATCGCCGAAGCCATGGAATTGCTCCGAGAGATGCTCCACCGAGGCCACGGCGCCGACTCCCTCGTGTACAACAACCTCATGGCGGGGTTCATCGAGCTGGGCAACATGGACAAGGCTCTCGAGCTCTTCGACGAGCTCAAGGAGAGGTGCCTCGTCTACGACGGCGTCGTCCACGCCACTCTCATGGAAGGGTACTTCAACCGGGGGATGGAGAAGGAGGCCATGGAGTGTTACCAGTCTCTCCTGGACCGGCAATTCAAGATGAATTCGGTCACCTGCAACACCCTCTTGGAAGTTCTCCTCAAGCGGGGCAAGCACAAGGAAGCAGACTCTCTGTTCGATCAAATGCTCTCTGCCCACAACCCCCCCAGCTTCCAGGCTATGAACACCGACACTTACACCATCATGGTGAACGAGTGCTTCAGGAGAGATGACCCGGTTGAAGCCCTCAACGTTTTCCACAGGACTGGGACTAAGCCTTGTACGATGGACGTGGCCTGCTTCAATAACATCATCGGCAAGCTCTCTGAGAGAGGGCTGATTAAAGAAGCCATGGCTTTATTTGAGGAGATGCCGGGGAAATCAGTGAACCCTGATGAAGCCACGTTTTGTTCTCTGATGGGTGCGTTCTTCAAGGAAGGGAAGGTGGAGGACGCGCTTGGGCTGTTTGATAAAATGATGTCTGCGGGGGAGTCTGCTCCCAAGGTTAGTGTCGTCTCCTTCAATATGGTTTTCCAGGAGCTTTGCAAGGTGGGTCGTGCTGGGGATGCGGTTGAGGTACTTGGGCGAATGAAGGAGAAGGGATTGAGGCCTGATCAGGTGAGTTATGGTGTTTTGATTGGAGGGCTTTGCTCAGAAGGGAGATTGGATCAAGCTCGGTGCTTGCTGGAGGAGATGACTGGAAACGGCGTTTCTTTCGGCAGTGCGCTGAAGGAGAGTGTTTTGCAGGCTTTTGATAAGAGTGGGCGGGTTGAGGAGGTGAGTAGGATTTTTGCTGAGAGAGTAGACTGTGGGGGAGCCCAGGTGCAGGCTCCTGCTGGGCAGTCTGTAGCTTGATGGATGAGTAGAAACACTTTAAATTGGATCGTCCGTTCGATTTCTTACACTGAATTGTTGGTAGAAGAGAGTGGAAGCAATCAGCATTGAGTTGGCTCGTCTGATATTAAATGTTGCCATTGAATAGTTTGTGACTCATCAATCGGTTTCTCAGTTGGGAGGCATGATAGAATTGAGTCTAAAAATAGTGCATGATAGAATGGTCTTGAAGCAGAGTGGTTCACCATCAAGTTAGATGATTGGGGAGTACGTACCTTCAACATTTAAAAAGACCCATCACAGAGTTTGTACACATTTTTTTATTTCTACACGTGTGTTCCCATACCTTTATGAACAATGCCTTAGGCCCAGACTTTATAGAATAACTATATTTGGGATATTATATTTACAATAACCCGTAATGCACGATTAATAATGAGCTAGCCCAATTTATAGGATACCACGGTGGCGCATTGAATTTCAAGAGAAATAATGAAATGGGCGGAGATTGTTTCATTAGCTTGAACTGAAAATTGCCAGAATGAACTTGAATAGCTGCAATGAAGAGTCCATTTGGGGAAATGGTTTTAGAAACTGGTGTTTGTTAAATTGCACTTCTTGCATTAATGGTGGCTCTCTTTCTAGGTTTCGTTGAGTGATCGGGTTCACATAAGAGGGTGAATAAGTAATCTCTATGTGTGAAACAACCTTTTACCTCATGTTTATGTAAATATTATATAGGGAGAGCTGAAATTTTACATTTGTTAATCCGAAGTGAATAACTACTGATTTTACCATGTATTGGGACTTGACGTAGGAGAATAAGAAGTAAATCTTAAGTGATAAGTATAAGATATTTCAAAAAAAAGAAGTAAAATATTTGAAATTCAGATTGCTGAAAAGTGAATTAGAAGAACTACCTTTTTACAAATAGATAATGATTCCAGATAAACTAATATTATTGAAATTGCATCAGTATTGATGTTTTGCTGGAAAGTTATTGCCCGTGATCATGAGCCATCTTCATGGACCGTTATTGATGTAGGTCCAAATTTATCAGATTCCATGCTCTTAGGATGTTTTGTGAGCATGATATGATATTTTTAAAGTCATAGTCTTCATCCTGAATATATGACAAATATGTTTCCACTTGAACGTTTAGTGCTTGCACCTGAATCTCTCTCTTCAATGGCATCAACATAACTGCTAGGTTTTTTTAATAGCGTGGAAGGTCATCCATTGGAATAACTGTGGTTTTTATGTGCTTGGACTTCTTGGGGCACTATCCAGATTGTGTGGCATTCTTTACAGGTTCACTATGGAAAATCCCATGCGTGGAAGGCGAGGAGACGCAGAATATTAAGCAACGTGACATTTAAAAAAAAACAAAAAATGAGGACGCTAACGAGGAGAGAGAAGGAAATCATGGGCTAAGATTGGCTCAACTTTAAACAGCCATAACTTTTGATCTAAAGTTCCAATTGATTGAAATTTTCGGCATTGCTCCGTCTTCCCCTCCTATTTCCATTCTCTCTGATCTATAAATAGAGACCTGGATTATTGTGAAATTCATCTTGAACTTGCTTCCCACTTGTGTGGGCTGATTGAAAGATAGTGAATTTTGAGATCCATCAAGTGTATTATTGGTGTCTTGGGTGTGTGGGAAGAAGCATTAGAGAATTGGGGGAGCTCACAGGCACTCGTAAATCACCGTGATCCTTGAGAAACGTAAGTATCTAACGTAAGTGTCCTCACCTTACGTTGTTTCTCTTTCGAGATCGCCGTTATCATAATTATGGTTTGTTATCATCTCTTCATTTATCATTTCACTTACTTACGTCCCCATTATCTCATCTCTATATTTACCATCATACCATCTACGCATTCGATCACTATCATATCCGTCACACCCTCTACTTTATTCTTGTAACACTTCACATAATTCTACTTATATTTCCTCAATATCATTATCTTGCTTATTCTATTCTCGTATTTATCATTCTCATACTGATAATCACTATAGTGAGAAAATTAAATCCTTAATCATCGTTCCCTGTGCAGACGATCTGTATTCATCACTGACTAATTATTCCAAGTATGGTTAAATATATTTTTATTGAATAATCTCAATTACCAACGACGAATTAAAACCCCTAAAATTGAGATTTTCACAAGGTAAGGTGGACATCACATATAGTGAAAGGATTTATCCATGGTTGCGAACATTTTTGGTCATTGAAGAGCAACTATAGTATGGGCGTATGTGCCCTTGCCATAGAAATCGAATAAAAAATAATTTATAAATATCCTGAATTACTTGGAATAAAGTCTCTCTAACTAAAGTCTATCTAGAAAAAAAAAATCACATTACAAGATAAGACACATATTATTTGCATTTTACTTCTTGATGGCGGAGTTTGGAAATGTTATTATGTAAGATGGCATACTTGATCATTTAAAGACATGGTGGGTCCCAATTGTTGTGATGACAGCACGCCATCGAGGATCGCCGACGACGTTGTCCGTGCTGCCGACCACCATCATCGGAAGCGGGGTGAAGAGATGCTCGATTATCTCGTCTTGATTTTCATTGTTTTTCTTAGTTCTGTCTCATGTTTTCTTTGCCATCGTCTTGTTTTCATCGCACTGTGATGCGGCTCGTGTCCGCATTTTCATCGTTGAGGGAAGGGACCTTCCCCGTCCCCTTTTCTTTTTTTATTTTTTTATTTTTTATTTTTTCCCCTTCTATGTGTAATGGGGGGCCCTTTATATAAGGGCCCCCTAATGGACCCGTCTCCCTTTTTTTGCTGATCCATTTAGGGGGCCAAACCTCTCCCCTATATAAAGGAAGAGGGGGGCACCCTAAAAAATCAGACCAAGGAAGACAAGAGTTGATTGTAGTCTATCTTTGGTCTCACCTTTAGAAAATACAAAAAAAAGGGAGAACAGGAAGAAAAAAAGAAGGAGAAGAGAGGAGAGAGGATGGGCGGAACGGAACGGGGTCGGGTTCACGCCCATTCCGTCCTGCCCGTGTGCCCGTTCTAGGGCTCCGTTTGGAGCCCTTGATGGCCGCCGCCGCGGGAGCGCTGCCTCGCGGTCGCCGTCGGGCTGCCCCAGACCAGCGCGCGCTGCTTGAAGCAGCGCCTACACCACTAGAGGCGGGCGCCTCTCCCAGCCGTGGGCACCACCGCTCATACGGGCGTCGGCCCCAATCGCAGGCGCTGCCGCAAGCTGCAGCCGCCGCCGCCAGAGGCGGGCATCCCGCCAGCAGCTGGCGTCGCCGCCCAGCACGCGCCAACGCCAACAGCAGGCGCTGTCGCAAGTAGCAAGTGCCGCCGCCAGCAGCGGACACCGCTGCAAGCAATGGCCACCGCCGCCAGCCACGGGCGCAGCCGCCAACAGCAGGCGCTCCCGCAAGTAGCACGTGTCGCCGCTAGCAACGGGCGCTGCCGCCAGCCGCGGGCGCCGCCGCCAGCAGCATACGCTGCCGCGACCAGCGGGCGCTGCCCCCAACAGCGGGCGCCATCGCAACCGCTGGACCGGTCTCAATCGCCGGAGGGGCCGTAGCCGTCCCAGCTAACCGGAGGCGCCCGGTGCCGCAACAGCCACCGGAGCAGCCGTAGCCGCTAGGGCGGCTGCAACCGTTGACGCCGAACGCCGCCACCGGGCACGCCGTTGCCCTGCGCCACCACCTCACTGGGCATCGCCACCAGACACCTCCACCGCGCCCTACGCCCCCACCGATCATCGCCGACCCGCAACGCCTCGACGGACGACGCCCCAGGGCGCCATTCCTCGGTACCCCAAAGAGGTCGTCGACCCGAGCGCAGGACGTCCTCAACAAATCTTCCGCCGACCTTTACGAATAGCTCCGGTGCTTCTTCGCGTGTCAAGCCGCCGTGATCTCTCCGACGACTCTCCGCCCCACCCACTCCAAATCGCCACTCACCGTCAACGACACTGCACTATGAGCCACCGCCGACGAGGTACACCGTCATCTCCCGTCGCTTGTTTATTTACCGCTTGCAGTATATCCTCCTCTTGACTCCACTACGCTCGGGCTAAGTAGGTGAGAGAGGACGAATCGAGAGAACTACGGTCAACTAAGTGTCTTACCGGTACGGACGAGTATGTCCGTTACGTGTGAGCCCTACGAATAGATTTCGTTCGGCCGTAGACGCCTTCGTCTCTCCGACGAGGTTCGAGAGGCCACCGTCACCCCACCCGGCGACCCGTCCAATCTTGGAGCTCGGCGCTTCCCTCGAGTTAGAGGGTGCACGTACGACACGTAGGGCATTCAATGCATCGTAGTTACATCGACCCGTTAGAGTTTTGATCCGTCGGACGACGACACTGCCGCAGTCTGATACCATCATCACTTATCGGCACCAAACCATCATATTCGGTGTCGACCGGACGACGTCCCCGACGACGTCCGGCATCATGTTGTCTTCTTAAGTTCATGCAGCTACAATGGTGAAAGCTGGAATTGTCATGACCACAGTTTTGGGTTGAAATGTTAAATCAATTATATAATACTTATACTTATTTATTCCAAAATTTTCAGGTTACAAAAATCTATTTAACCTAAAAATGATGTTCTAAAAATGGATGTGCAACTTTTTTTGAATGTTCTGCAAAATTCACTGCATTTTTAATTGTTATATTGATACATTTGAGTTTAAATATGCTGAAAAATGACTGGGTTGATGTCAACATCCTGCCTATGTTAAGAAGTAAAGTAGCACCCTTGCCATTATTTATAGCTTTTAACTTAGCGGTCATCTGGAATTTTAGTGCCTTGGAAGTTTCCTTATGTTCGCATCGTCAATTTTACATTGGCAAAAGCATGATGATTGTATTTTCATTTTGTGTAAGATCAACCCTGTGGAAGAAGGGCAAAGATTTTGCCTTGAGTTATCTATTGAGAAGGTAATGGGCTATTAACCAGCCTATTCGTTTGTCTAGAACAGTAACTGTTTGCTTCACTTTGAATTAAGCTGACTGTTGGAGCTGACACTTTGAACAGCATAAGGGTTGTCGGGATATTCATTTTTGCGGCCCTGTGGAATATTCATTTTCTGTGGGGATTATCTATCAATTCAAAACCTTACCTGTTCTTTTATGTTGATCTGTTTATATTAATCCCGACTTTTTCGTGCCTAATCTCACCCAGTTTACAGTGCTGAACTTAAATAACGCTGCATGGATGTATAGTTCCAGATCGTCCGGGATGTGGACAATGGACGGGACGGGGTCCTACGTCCCAATTTTTAGAGTTTTGTCTAAATCGTCCCGTCTCATTTTTTCGCCCACGTCTCATCGCCTCCCGTCTGATGCCGTCTCGTCCAATAAATTCTAGTTCCGTCCGAGGTCCTCCACAAAACAGGGCGTGCGTCAGCATTGGACCACTCGAAATTGACACGTGGCGCAGTGCGTGCGTCGACCAGCTGGACCTGTCAGACTCAAACTATACTCTGACAAGACGCAGAAACCGTTCCGTCCCCTATCCACGGCCCCATCAATCGTCCGAAGTCCTGGTTGGGACGATTTTTTCGTCCACGGACGAAATTACCGTCCCGTCCGTGTCCGTGCACAATGTATGGACGGGCTTCCGGATAAAAAATGTAGCTTTCATATTAGAGATGAATTCTAAGGGTTAATATCACGGTACAGCCCAAACCAGGTCGAAAGTCTGCGATCTAACCTTAGCTCTTTTTTGGTACGGTATATCCAAAACTCATTAAATCGTCTGCGATATATCCTGGTGATGACGTGGAGTCCATCGTGGCTGCCAGGTGGATCTCCGGCCAGATTTTGACCTGGCGGAACCCACCTGGCAGCCACGCTGGATTCCACGTCATCACCGGGATATGTCGACCTGCCAAGGGTTTTCCGATAAGAGAGAGGCATTCTAGAGAGAGAGCGGCCTAGAGAGAGAGAGAGAAGGAGAGAGAGGTTCTAGAGAGAAAGAGAGGTGTTCTAGAGAGAGAGGCATTTTGTAGAGAGAGAAGGGAGAGAGACCCGGTGAAGTCCGGCGGAATGCCTCTCTCTAGAACACCTCTCTTTCTAGAGAGGAGAGAGAGGTCGGGTCTCTCTAGAGCGCCTCTCTCTCCCTTTCTCTCTCTACAAAATGCCTCTCTCTCTAGAACACCTCTCTTTCTAGAGAGAGAGAGAGGTCGGGTCTCTCTAGAGCGCCTCTCTCTCTCCCTTTCTCTCTCTACAAAACACCTCTCTCTATAACACCTCTCTTTCTCTCTCTAGAACCTCTCTCTCTCTAGGCCGCCTCTCTCTCTCTAGAATGCCCCTCTCTCTCTTATCGGAAAACCCTTGGCAGGTTGACATATCCCGGTGATGACGTGGAATCCAGCGTGGCTGCCACGTGGATTCCGCCAGGTCAAAATCTGGCCGGAGATCCACCTGGCAGCCACGATGGACTCCACGTCATCACCAGGATATATCGCATACGACTTAATGAGTTTGGGATATACTTTCAACCTGGTTTGGGCTGGTTTGGGCTGATGGATCGCAGACTTTCGACCTAGTTTGGGCTGTACCGTGATATTAACCCTTCTAAGAAAGAGTGGACATGCAATATATATATTTATATGTAGTAATATAAATATAAATATACGGACGTATCCCGATTCCTACTACGTCTTATTTGTTCTTCCCCAGGCAGGTATCTTCGAATGATGGAGCCTTCCGGGCTTAGATCTGTGTCAGAGGTGATTGCAGAGGACGGCGATGGAATCGAGTCGGCTTCCTCGTCGGGGCTTCCCCGGCCGGCTGTTCAGTAAGAGTCGGAACTCCGTTGTTTGTGCTCCGATTGTAGAGTTTGTGCGTTTAAATCCTGGTTTCGACGTTTGAAATTTCGTCTGCGTGATCCGGAGTTGATCCGAAAATCTGGTAGGCTCGAAATCTGATCTCGTTCTTTAATCGAGGTTAAAAACTAATTTAACGTCGGATATTTTTTTTGTACGTATCGATCTTTCTACCGTGATCTTTCGCCGTTGTCTGACGCCCTAACTGATGGATCAGTCGTCTGTAATCTTTCTCACTCGGAATCGCGATTCTTTTCCGCTTCGACTTCTTATTATTCGTTATAAAATGTGCGATAATCAATTACATGAATAACGGTGTGCGTCCAAATCTCCCACAAATGTTGAAATATGGCTTCATGTCTGGGATCCAATGAAGAGATGATCGAGGTAGATTCTTCAATGAAGATGAATGTTCAGAAGTATCTTTTCTCCTTGCTTGAATCAGTATAATTGTGTTGTTTTCTTTCTCTGGTCGTAAGCCAGATGTACTTAAGTTTTTTCGAGTTTGAACGAAGTTTTTTCGAGTTATCTGAACATATATTTGTACGAATTTCAGGAATCGGCTTCAAAAGTTTGCTCCTCTTGATGGGTTGGGTTATTTCGATGAAGAAGCCGACGTCGCAATTCCAGGAAAAAACGATGTGGGTGGTTCCCATCTTGCAAACACTTGATAAAATATCGATATAGGTGTCTGATGCGTTTGCTCTTCTTCAACATCAGGTTTTTCATGTATATAAAGCTGGGAGTGAAGGTCCTGTTGTTTTCTGCCTACATGGGGGTGGCTATTCTGGGTAATTTTCCTCTTTAATTATTTTCCCATGTCTGGACCGTATTCCTTACCCCTGATAATGTTTAGCCGTAATTCGCGTGGATGTTAAATTATATAATCTTCAAGTAAAATATATGCTGAAACTTGTACTCGGTCACCATTAGAAATCAGTTTTGGTTCTAAAGCTCAAGTCTCCTGCCGGTTGTAATGAAGTGATTGCTTTCATTATAAATACGACTACTCTGTATGCTCTGGGTGAATTTTACCACTATAGTTTCACTAATTTTGTTTTCTTGGGGTTTATTTAACTTTTTGCTGATTTTTAGGTTGTCTTTTGCATTGTCGGCAAGTAAGATTAAGAAGAGTGCTCGTGTAGTTGCGATGGACCTTAGAGGGCACGGGAAGACTACCACAGACGATGAACTGGACTTATCTATTGAGGTAGAGGCATTTGGCGCTTTATTTCAATTTTTGGATCCTTCTTTTTTTCTGTTCTGGCCGATAATGAAACTTAACTTGCACGATATGCAGACCTTGTGCGATGATGTTCTGGCCGTCTTGACAACAATGTATGGAGCAACCCCTCCCGCGATTGTGCTTGTCGGCCACAGGTTTTCTTCACTGCCCATTAGATTCAATTATTACAAAACATTTTTACACTAGGCCCTCGTTTGACTGCTCTTTTTAGCTCAAAATCTGAAAGAAAATTATCATTTTCCTTCCGTTTATGTACTGCTAGCCTTGGGCCTTTTATGTTTTTCTTTCTCTCTCTCTCTCTCTCTCTCTCTCTCTCTCGCTCTCTCTCTCTTTCTCGCTCTCTCTCTCTCTCTGCCTGTCTGTCTCTCTCCCTCTGCCTGTCTGTCTCTCTCCCTCTGCCTGTCTGTCTCTCTTTCCTCTCCTATTTTTGTTCTAGTCTGCACAATTCTGCATCATTAAGAGGAAGAAAAGGCTAACTGATCAGTACCTGAAATTTTTTCAATGGTCATGACCATATCGACATAAGCTCACAGAATAAAATTCATATATAGAGTCAAAAGAATGAAACATAACTACACTCGTCTTTTTGAAACTCCACAGATTTAAATTTTAAGATAAATTCTCGTTTGCTGGGTGGACAAAATTAAAGATATTGCACTTGACTTCGTGAAACTTCAAAGATTAATTAAAGATTAATTCTTTTTTTAATTTTTATATTCTTTTTTCACTGTACCCACTACAGCATGGGAGGCTCAGTGGCCGTTCATGTGGCTGCGAAAAAGACATTGCAGAATATTCATGGTCTAATCGTCGTTGATGTTGTGGAGGTTTGGTATTTTCTCCTGATAATTTTGCTGACGTACAATTTTTGCGTTCACTTGTAATACTCATTTCCTTTCTCTATTGATATCATGTTTCTCTCTTTCTCTCTCTCTCCAAGGGAACAGCCATGGCATCCCTAGTCCATATGCAGAAGATCCTGGCCGCACGAATGCAACACTTCCCCACCATCGAGAAAGCGGTGCGTTGAACACTCTCTGTGCTGCTCATTCATCTACAGTAAAAATAATCCAGAATATTCTCAATAATCTGTAATCTTCTAGAAAATTCTAGAATCATGTCTTTCTGGAAACTTTTAGAACAACTTGAGGATCTTTACTCTCACAAATTCCTTAAAAGCTGCCATTTTCAGGTGGAGTGGAGCATAAAGGGAGGTTCTCTGAGAAACCCAGAATCCGCCCGCGTGTCCGTGCCTTCAACACTGAAGTACAACGATTCCAAGAAATGGTAAAGGATCCAGGCGTTGACTTGCTTCTTCTGCGTTCTTAAGTATTTTATGAAGGACCCGGATGGAAACCCTTTTTCCTGTAGTTACACTTATCGAACACCCCTTGAAGAAACTGAGAGATACTGGCGAAGATGGTTAGTTACTGCCGTTGACTCCTCGTTTTTTAACTGATTTCCAGATGCCGAAGAGTATAATATATATTTTTACTTATTATTTTCAATGTTTGACTCTTTTGACCCAGGTATGAGGGCCTCTCCGAGAAGTTTCTCTCTTGTCCAGCGCCCAAGCTGTTGCTGCTCGCAGGGACAGACAGGCTGGACAGGTTGGCGTTCTCCTCTGAGAATGGAGTTTTACTTCGGACTTTTAAGGAGAAAAAGAAATTTATTAACAATTATCAGTTGACAAAAAGAAATCACAAGAATTAAACTTATGTTCGAACTCTTCGCAGGTCCCTCACTATCGGCCAGATGCAGGGCAAGTTCCAGACTGTCGTCGTTCGTGGCAGTGGCCATGCTATCCAGGTCTTCTCTCTCTACCTCACTATTTGTCAGTTTCTCTACCTCACTATTTGTCTCTATTTTGTGAGTCAACCTGCATTAATTGCGACAAAAAGGACTTTATTTTCCTTCTTGGTCCACATCATTGTCTTTCCGCATGCATTTTTTTGCGCAAAAAAGTGGCATTTTCTAATTAAGCCCCATCACCCTTCCACTTCTTACCTATGTTTGTGTCTGTCTCCTTCCATCTCTCTCTCTAGCTGTCTGCCTCTCTATCTTGTCTTTCTTTCTCTATTTTCTTGATGTATCATCCGTCGCCCTCTTATCTGCGTTTCTCTCTCTACATTTATGTTTTTATCTCTCTCTCTGGCACCCTATTTTTCTATCACAACTCTCTCTGTCTCTTATGTTCTCCCTCTGTAGCTTTTTCAAGCACATGTTATTTTTTTCTTTCTCTGGCTACCTATCAGAATTTGCCTCTCCTACTTCTCTAATACCCACACAGAGTCGCTCCTCTTTCTTTCTTTACACCGGCCATAGTTATTGTCACTTGTTATTTGTGGGCATAATACCGCAGGAGGATGCGCCCGAAGAATTTGCATCTATCGTGCTGAATTTCATCTCTCGGAATCGCATAGGTCCACATGGCGTTGAGGTTTGTTTGCCCTCCTCTCTCTAAGCGTTTACTTTTTCTTGATTTTATTGTTGTCTTTTTACTTTCAGATACCTGCCATTTCTCAGCGCTTTTCTTTCTCCCCTTCCTCTTCCCGCCCCGGCATATGACATGGACTCAAGAAGTCAGCTCTTATCAGCAGACTCAACAGTGTAAGATCATGGGCCTTTTTTTATTGGGCCAGAAAAGCCTTTGAATTATTAGGTCAACATGGTTTCGGTTTCACATGAAACCTAATTGGCCTGACTAATTCAACTAGTGCAATCGTCATACTGTTAATGGGCTTTGACTAAATGTTGGCCCATTCCATCGTACAAAGTGAGAGTGCTGTCCTACCCTTCCCTATAGGATTCTTCACGACAATTAGGGTTGGGTGGATGGTTCCAGTTAACCTGTCCTTTTGATCAGGTTGGCTTGGTCAAATGCAAGGCATAGAGGGTGTGGGATTCTCCTGTTAGATTAATTTCTCATTATCCAATATGGAATTGCATATTATTAAGCTATCATTTAAGGATCCCAATTAAAGTGATTCATTTATGTCATTTAGGTTAGGAGGGTGATCAAAGAAGATTAAGTTTGCCTCATCTTGGTGGTATTCATTAAGATATACTAAAGAGCACTAAGTTTACATATTTCCATATGGGTTGTTGACGATTCTCCTGAGCATCCCATTATTGAGAAAGACTCAAGGTTGTCATCTTGTGCTGATCCAAAAGGCCATCCCTCTAGAAAGTTTCGCTTACATGTTCAGGACAGGAAGGAACGAGGTATGCTCATGTTCTTCCATGATACATTTGTTATTCAGAACAAGCAAAACCTCTCCGATTCACCTCCAATGAATGCAAGGTGATGACAGTTACCCTTGACCCTTATGATCCACTACAATCATGACATTTTGCGAGTGCAGGTAAGCTTCCATTTTCTTTGTCACCTATTCTTAAAAAACCTAGGACGCCACAGACAAGCTTGATGGATCTCAGATAGTGAATCTCTTTCAATCAGCTCACAAATATAGGAAGCAAGTTTAAGTATGATTTTTGCAAACATCCACTTTCTAATTCTTAGATCAAAGGCTATGGATAGAAAGGGGGGATAATGATAATGCTTGAGCTCAATCAACTTTCTAAATCGTTAGACATCAAGCTTTGAAGTTGGGTCATTAGTTGTTGAATTCATTGGATATTCTCTCTCCACATCAAGACCACTATTGCTTCATCATTTTCTGTTAACAATTTTTGAATATTTGTTATTTAATGATTGGTATATTTTTCTACGTCTTCTACTACATGCGTCCTTGAAAGTGATACATGGGATAAGAGACAAATAAAGTTTTATTTAGTTATTTATAGTGTGACGTGGCAACGTGTTGCGACATGTTACATCAGCTCCTATTTTGTGGCATTAGAAGAAATAATAATGCAATTCATTCATATCAGAGGAGAGAATAATTTACAATCATTGCGTCATGGGAGAAAATATTATAGGTTCTGGTTAATCTGATTTAATTTGAGACTAATTTTGATTATTCCATTTCCATCTACTGTCAAATTTAGGCTAGTAGGTTTTTAGCATCCTTAGTGTCTCCATGCAAATAGTTATGGGATCTGCCATAACAATTGTATGACAGGGAGCATATACAACTATTACATCTAAATGATATCTTTTTCAAATTTCCTACAATAGGAAATATTAGGATACATTTTTAAGAAAACACATTCATCATATTCAGATCCCATCTTAATTTACTTATCATGCACATATCAATGGACTTCAATATAAGCATCAAACTTGTGTAATAATGAATATGATTCTTAACTATGAATGGTAAACAATGCGGAATGTTAAATTAGCTGGCTGTTATAGATTCATATCTTGTTCTCCTAAACTTCTAACAAGGTACTACATACATATACGATGTATGAATTGTCCTCAACAACTAAAGTACAACTGAATCAATTAGATGATTGAAAGATAGGCTAATACACCAAACAAGTGATTTCCCCTTCCAAGAGAAACATAACCACACATATCGAAGCAAGTCGGTTGCAGGTTGGCCCTAGCTGCCTGTTATTTTGATCATCAGCTTTAGCTTAGATCCATATTATCATTTATCTTACATCATTACGCCTTTGTCATCCTACCACCATCCCATTTATTTTCTTTCACCAAATCTCTGCATATATATTTATCTTCTTCTCTCATTATAGTCACTCCCTTCTTGGCCTCACTCAATATAATCTTGCTCATTGGCTATATCTTATCTCCAACAATTTATGCTAATCATCTTACTCAGCCCGAGAGATGGTCCATTTGTGCAACCGAATCGCTTTTGTGTGATTGTGTGGTGCAGTACAAAAATCGCACCGCACGTCGCACATTCGCACCGTGCACCGCACAGACCTCTGTGCGGTGCGATTGTGCAAAATTTTCACAACCATCTCACTCTCCTTTGATTTCTCTCCCCTCTTCCTCTCTCTCTCTCTCTCTCTCTCGCTCTCTGTTGCTCTTTCCTTTGCTTTCTCTCCCTTCTTCCTCTCTCTCACTCTCCTTTGATTTCTCTTCCCTCTTCCTCTCTCTCACTCCCTGTCTTTTTCTTTTGCTTTCCCTCCCCTCTTCGTCTCTCTCCCGCTCTCCTTTGAAGAAGACGCTCCCAAGCACAAGGTACTTTTCAAGGTAGTTCTTGGTCTCTCATTCTATGTGTATTTATCCATCTATCTATCGATCTTGATTCTTCCTCGAGAAAGACTTTTGCTGGATTCAGAATTTCAGATTTGTGGGTTCTTCAGATATCTCCTCTCTCATAAATCTCTATCCATCTATCTATCTCTCTTGGTTCTTCAAAGTTCAGATATCTCCTCTCCGCTCTCTTATTTATGTATATATATCTCTCTATTCGTATATCTATGTGTCATCTCTCTTCTATCTCGCTCTATCTGTCCCTGCAATCTATGTATTTATTCTATAGATTCTCCCTCTGGGAGAGATCTCATCTCCCCAATCTCTATCTAACTCTCTTGGTTCCCCTTCAGTAACATATCAATCTATCTGTGTACTTATGTATATGCATCTCTCTCTCTCTCTCTGTCTATCCGTTTATCTATATGTTCCCTCTCGTCTTTCTCGGTTTATCTATCTCTGTAATTTATCCATCCATCTATTGATCTCTCTATCTATCTATATGTTCTATTAAATCTTCCTCAGATTAATTCTCCCCTCTCTCATATCTCTATGTATCTATCTCTTCACCCTCTATCCATCTATCTCTCATGGTTCTTGAGATATATCTTCTCCTCTCCCTTACTTATGTATCTCTCTCTCAATCTATCCTTTTATCTAATGTGTACCCTCTCTTCTTTCTCAGTCTATATATTGCTGTAATCTATCCATGTCATATGATCATAATATCCAGAAATATAGATAATTTCATAATTATGATATTGACCGAGCAATTCGAGTTCATGAACATGTTTATTTGTCCAAGGACATCGATGCCAATGTTCATAGCGTTGTAAAAACTCTATCCTTGTCAACCTAGTTACACACTTAAAAAATATTTTACTATGATGTCGGAGTCATTTTCAGAAAAGCTTAAAAATTCAAAGTCAAACTTAAAATGCATCAATGTGTATTTTCCTCTCGATATGATTTTGTTCAATATTTTCTGATAATGACTCTTTTTTATCCAGTTTTATAAATGCTTATGGCTCTAAGGACGCGCTTTGAGTTCATCATTTCAATATATTATGAATCAAATGTTTGCAGGCGTAACAAATGAATCAAATGTTCGTCGTACAAACTTAAAGTTAATTGTTTTCTTCTTGTTCGCAGGTGTTGACCACAATAATAAAAGCGAGTAGTATATATCATCAGTTCCACGATTATCAGTTATGCATTCCGATTGTGGTTGGCTTGATTGTGCAGTGCACCCTCTTGCGAGATATTGGATATAACTATTTTTAATTTTTTTCTGTTTTTATGAATGCTTATGGCTACATGTCCACATTTTGGAATCGTCATTTGATTATTTCAGTTTGAAATTAAATTACACACCCACACACAGAGATATATATATATATATATCTATATGTGTGCGTGTGTGTGTTTAAATTTCTTGTTGATTTCATTAGTTTAAAAATAATATGAATGTCTAATTTCATTCAAATTATGATTATTTTTCCCTACCTCTTGTATAAAATATGATTAAAATAGTAGTTTTCTGTTCACCATCCCCTTTATGAGCTTGTGATGTCATGAATTTATTTTTCTTTTCACCATCCACATTATGATCCTGTGAATTGTAGGATGGAAGTTGGTATGTCTTTGCATGTACTTAATACTCCAGAAATTTCTACAGAAGATGAATCACATCACAAAAGGCCAAACACCAAACACAAAAAAAACTGGCCTTAATGCATATGATGCACTAAGGCACTACACATATTTGGGTGAAAAAAAATTCAAATACAACTTGTGTGGTCTCATTGTAGACCGTAACAAGTATCAAAACAGTACTCCATTGTGGAAGCATATGGAAAAGTTCCACCGCAAAACATTTCAAACTTTGAAACAAAGACAAGTCGAGTTAGAAAAGAGAGGATAGTGGATAATTTTTTGACACCGAGAATAGTAAGAAACAGTATTATACCGAGTGTACAATGGAGAAGACCAAAGAAGAGCTGGTGGGCTTATGTCTTTATGATTTGCAGGGGCTATTGTTAGGAAGAAGTACTTCATACGAATTCTCTATTACATTGCTCAAGAAGAAATATCAGTCCTGTATGTTAGGGCTATCAAGGCGAAAGTGTTTTCTCTCTACCAAGATATGAAGAAGAGCATTGGAAGAAGATTGGCCGATGTTGCACGAGTGTCATTAACACATGACGCATGGACTTCAGAAAACAATATTGCATTCTTAGGTGTGACTGTGCATTGGGTGGACTCTGAGTTGAAGTTGTGTGAGCGTGTTCCGGGCATACGCTAATTGAAGGGTCCCACACTAGTGAAAACATGAGTGCACGCATCCTTGAAATCCTATAGGAGTTTGACTTGAAGAGAAAGGTAGGGGTTACTTCATTAAATAGGGCATCACTGATTTTTTCTCTGTTCCATTATATTGATGATGCAATTTTACGCAGGTTTGTGCGCTGACCACATACAACGCATCAAATAATAGAAAGATGATGAGTATTCTGGACGAACATCTGAAGTTAGTAAACCCTCAATTCAGTGCAAGTAGACACGTGCTTTGAGTTGTGCACATGATAAACCTTGTGGTCCAAGCAGGGATGAGGTCACTGCTTGTAATAGAGGCATCATCAGAGACACTAATTAGAGATGAGGACGATATGGTTGTTATGAATGATACATTACAAAGCAACACACTTGCTACATTCAATACGTCAATACTAGGTGATGTCGTACTCCAGCTCTGAGAGATAATCACAGAAATACAGGGTTCAACACAACGTGAAGAATGCTATGCACCGTTATGAAAACAGTTTGTACTACTTGATCATAGAAAGGTTCCCTTGGACTGCCCAACAAAATGGAATTCTACATACACCATGCAAGTAGCTGTTGTCGAGAAAACGGATGTTATAGAGATCATTGCGCTGAACATTTTAAAGAAACAAGTGTTATGTGATGAGGAATGGGCAATGATTAAGAAGTTCAGAGGTATGTTACAGCCCCTTCAATTGGTTACTGTAGTCGCATGCTAATTAAAGACGCCCACAAAAAATGAGGTCATTGTTATCATAAGAGTAATAACAAGACACCTGTATGGTGTCATGAGTGGTATCAGAGAGGGAAGGATGTTATGAGTCAATAGTGTTATATCCATCGAACAACGGACATCATTGTACAAGGCTTGTGAGGCGATGAAGACCAAGATGAACAGATATGCATCAGTCTTCACTCTCAACCAGGCCTTCACCCTTGTTGCCCTTGTTGATCCCTCCATGAAGCTACAGTTACTTGACTGCGACCAATGGGATGAAACAATTGCATATGTGCAAAGCTTATTGCATTCCCCCGAGTTTGCCAATGATGGAAGCGTAATTTGTTCAGATTCTTCTAGATGTTTTCGATCGGAGTGGACATCTACAATTTTATTTAGTGAAGCACTAGATGAGTTGTTACCAGACAGTGAGCACACACCAACCATTAGTCTAGGGCACGAGTTAGATATGTACATGAGCTCACCTCCTCTCTAGGGAATAGAACCATTGCATTGGTGGAAAGTAACAGGAGAATACTCATATCCAAGGTTGGGAATGTTTGCAAAGGAATTCCTATCGATCTCTACGATGAGTCCGCCCTCAGAAAGATTCTTCTCTTTCGATCGTGCCGCCATCAACTACAAGCGTTCCAGGTTGACATCAGAGAGCACCGAATTACTAATGACTCTCAAGTGTTGGTGGCAAGCGAATGACAATGACGACAATGATATCAAGAAAATAGACGAAGACCCGAGGGTTCATTAAGCTCATTTCTTTTTCCTTCAACTAGTTGAACCATTTATACATTTGTATAAGTATTGAAACTAGTTATGGCATTTATACTTCAAGTAAATTGTAACATATTTATTTGCGACAATTATTTAAATTAAGTGGACTGACTAAATTAAATGTTCATTTCAAATATTAAATACATATAAACAATGTGTTATTAGTGTCCATAAATCTGTTTTTATTGTGACAATTTGCATAGTTATAAATAATTTAGTCATGGAACATCAAATATTTACTGTATTATAATAAAACAATAGTGAGCGCAATTAAAACATTACATATTTACGGTATATAATAATAAATAATTGCACTAGTATCAGCACACAAGTGTATCGGATCCCATTTGATCACAGTTCATTACTAGGATTACCAGTTCATAATTGCAAGAGCATATGAACTGTTGTAAATAATTTACAAAAGATAAACTATTTTTATTGTGATAATTTCAAAGTTATAAATAATTTAGTTATGGAACCACATCTATTACCAGGATGGGTAACCGCCTGGGAAGTCCTCATTGGTAACCACAGCATGGGCATGTGAAGATGCCGTGCAGACGTAAATATACAATAATAAAAGTCCTGAGGGCAGAATGAAGTAATCTTGATATTGTGCAAATTTGTGCGGTGTGCTTTGCGAATTACCACATGAATTTGCACAGTGCATCGCATAGTGCCCTTTGTGCGATCAAATATTCGCGCAAACGGTTCGAATTTTTGTACCCTACCGCACGACCATCTCTACTCAAGCAACCTTTTCCTCGTCTCTTCATCTTGCATTTTATATGTATCCTCCCTCATCTCGTAAATTACTATTTAAAGAATATTAAAATTTTAATTATTGTTTCCTATGGAGGCTATCCATAGCATTACTATCTAGATGTATTTATTTGAGAACATGTTTATATTTTCATTTATTAAGTCAAAAGCACCAACAAAATAAACCCCTAATTTTGAGCCATCCTACGGTCCTTATCATTTGTTCTCACTCTCTCACTCTTTCCTTCTCAATCTCACACACATTCTCTACCTCACAATCTGTTAATCTTCTTGCTATCTTTCTTGTTCTTTCACTCTCTCATTCCTCACAATCAAACTCTCTCCTCTCATTCTTTCAATTTCTCGCTCTCTTACACTTTTGATTTTCTTTATTATTCTCTCATTTCTTCTCACTCTTACTCTCTCCCTCTCGTTCTCACAATCTATCATTTTAACTTTCTTCTTCTCCCCTCTCACTCTCACACTTTCTCATGATGAATTCTATTGCTTCTCTCGAGTTAAACAGACTGAACGTTAATTGATACCCCATGCAACATTCAAACAATATCTAGCTAGATGTGGTGAGACGACCAAGTATTGCATTAGGTTGTGTTGGAAGCTAAGAGGGGGGGGTGAATTAGCTTATCTACTTTTAATTTGCCTAAATTACTTTTAAGATTCCTTGGATTGTCGCTCACCTTCTTTCTCTCGAACACAAGATTTACTTGGTTCCTCGATCCGCTAGTGATCGAGTCAATCCAAGGCCCCCCCCCTTCGAGTCCAAATTAGGACTCAGGATAACCTTACTAAGGATCCTCCCTTGTAAGGCACCCTAACCCAACTCACCGAGTTGCCTCTGCAGAGGAGTCTTCCGATGGTACGTCACGTCCTTGGGTGCACGAGCTTCACCCCCGAATCGCCTTCGGGTAGACCGTCACGAGCTCTTCCTCGTACGTCCACTTCCTCATCACCGTCATGTCCTTGGTGCCACCAACGTCACCTCCCTGCCTTCGCGATCTTCAACACCTGTTCAGATTAGTGGAAGAAACGATATACCGCTCCCCGTGATTCATCAAAGGTCAATCACCGCTCTCAATGATGTATGAATGATCAAACACACTAAGATTCAAATGTGATATCAAGATAAATTCTGAAAACCTGTCTCATAAGTACTTTCAAGATCAACAAATCAATTCCTCTTAATCACTTTCAAAAATAATATCAATCCCTTCACTATCCTTCACAAAATCTCATAAAAATCACCACTAACTCAATGATTGTGGAGGAAACTATCACCCTATTCAGTAAATGAATGAATGATGAAAATGAAAAACTTCCCTTGAAAGTCAAGAAGCACAAGCACATTGATTGCAGGGGAAGAACTTCACAAGAGGGAGCACTTTCTTCTTCAAAGAGGAGCTCAAGAGAGATGGTTTTCAAAGTGGATGCCTCAACCCTTGCTCTGAATGGGTATTTATAGGGCTAGAGGGGTAGATTGTAATTTTCTGAGAATTTTTTAAAAAATTCGAGCTCAAAAGGAGTTGTAATTAATTTTTTATGATCTTTCAAAGTTTTATAGAAAGTTTCCTTAATTAAAAAATTAATTATAGTAATTAGTGCTAATTAAAGTAGTTAGGTTTAATATAGGAATTCCAAAAGTCAGAAAAGTATGATTTTTAGAAATGACAAATGAATTTTGGAAAGTCAACCGTCGGACCCGACCTTTGGAATAAATCGAATTTCCTAATTCGATTTATCGGGTCTGAAGTGAGTTAAATATAGAAATTTTATTTCTATATTAAAGTGCACACGTGGCGCACTGGTCAAGCGCCACGTTGCCAGGGTGGAGGTCGCGGGTTCGAATCCCGCCCGCCCCGTTTTTTTTTATTTATTTAAACTTTCTACTGCGGATCCGACCGCGGACTTAACTGGTTAAGTCCGCCCGTCGGGTCCGCCACTAAGGCTAATGGGCTCCGCCCATTTAGGCCTTATTGGGCCCTTTATAACCCAAAATAAATAAATAAAAAGTGATTAAAAAACCATTTCTCATTCAATAAAAATTCATTTCATTTCTTTATTATTTTTTTGACATTTTAAAATATAAATCAATGTTTTAAAGACAATTTAAAACCTAAAACGCCCTTTATATTATTTAAAATATTTTTTAAAAATTTACAAACATTTTCAGAATATTTAAAAAGCATTTTTAATTATACAGAAGATTTTAACAATTTCTTTAACAATTATATTAATAGCTCTTAATATTTTAAAACATTTTTTTTTAAAGCATTCAAAAACCTTTAAAAACCTTTAACTTCAAGGAACTTATTAATTTATAAAGTCATGATTACTATTTTAATTTAATGTACATTAAAACACAAAAACCTCAACAGGTTGTCTCACTATTCTTCCGCCATCTAGCTAAGTGTTGTTTCAAAGAGTCCCTATTCATTTCATAGAGTCCAACATAATGATTAGGTTGTCTCACTAATCTTCATAACTTACATGGTTCTTGTGTAGCTATGATGGAAATATATGTGGCCGGCAAGCCAATCACACATTCCACATCTCGTTCCATGTTCATTAATAGAACATATTCATTATAGTGCACGTGTGATGCGTATAGTGAATTCCATGAATACATGATCGGACTTAGTGAATTATGATGAGCTCGTAATACGGAGGTCACTAGTTTTTAAGCATGTGTTCTAAACATTTCTATTCAAAGGATACACGAAAAGGACATCGAAGTATCCGAATAGAATAGCACTATCTAGCCTCACTCATATGATGAGTATGGCCGGTCCCGTAGCCATTAGTGTGGAGACACTAAGGATAGATAGTGGGTGCTCTTTAGTGGAAAGAGTTCACTGAAATGATCTGTACGAATCCCTGAATGGTATTATACTGAACTGTCAATCAGGTTGATTCATGTCACAGTTGTGTAAGTGGTCCTTAGACCTGAGACACCAAAGACGTCTTGTGGACGTACAGTTGTACTTTGGCTATGGCCAACGAGTCTCTAATTATGGGATTCTAAATGGTCTTAGTTCGGATTCATCAAGAAGTTCACAAAGACGATTGAGTGGTCAAGATGGGATTATCCACCCTCTGTATAAGAGGTGATAGCTCAAGGAAGATGATGCGATGAAGTCCTTGGCCAAGGCAGTGAAATATCATAGAAGAGTTCTCCGATGATTTATGAATCCATCGGTACTAACTCGGATGATCGATTAGGGTTTGACAGTTGACCATACCCTAAGTCATCCAAGGAGCGTCAAGTGGATGAAGGATTATACATACACGGTAGCCCATGACGAACAAGTTCCATGAGTGAGTTGATACAAACTCCTATGTATCTTCTAGGACACGAGGTGTAGCTTGGCACCCCACGTGTCAGAGACTCGACCTATCCATTGGGTTAAATCAATCTGACATTAATTAATCTATATGATGATATAGTTAATTCATTTAGAAGGCCAATAAAGGTTATTGGGCCGATGGAGTCGTTAACTAGACTGATACATGGGTCTAGAGGGTCACACGCAAATGGTCTTTTGGACGTCGTAAGATATACTAAAGTTTTGGGGGTTTTATGAAAAATACCCACTTAGTATAAATAGGGTAAGGCCCTGAACAAAATTTAACCAGGCGAGAATTTTTCAAGGGCCTTCCCCTTCTTCTCCACTCTTCCCACACCCCCTCTCCATACCCGATGCAATCGGAACGGCGTAACGATGATGGTAGAGGTAGAATGGGACTCAAAGAGAAGGAGGAGATTCAACGTGCCGAGGATCACGTGGATACGTCTAGAGGCTGCACATGTGAGCAGCTCAATTCATCTCACTCCAGGATCCAAGAAATCACGGATGCGATCCGTGGAAAGGTACTTCATTTAATGTTTTTGTTGATGCCGTTCGATTCGTTCAAGTCTTCCGCTGCGAGTCATTTTTATTTTTTCATCCAGATCAAGGCCTATAGAACCCAACACCTACTTGACCAAGTTCAGGAATTGAGCCCTCATCTAATGAGGTAGTATTTGTGTGCTAGTTTGGAATTTCTTCCAATACTAGTTCATTCTTGATACTTCTTGATGAATAACTCTTCTAAGAAGATGACCCTTTTACAACAAAGATTATTTTTTACTAATGATGATAAAAGTAGTATCCATCCTACATTAATTAATTTATATGATACTATAATTAATTAATTTGGAATGCCAATGTAGGTCATTGGGCTACTAGAGTCATTAACTAGACAGATACATGGGGATAGAAGGCTACTCGCAATTGGTTTTTTGGATGTCGAAAGATATACATAAATTTTCGAGGGTTTTATAAAAATATCCGCTTGGAATAAATAGGGAAAGGCCGAAAAAAATTCCCCCAGGCTAGAATTATTCAGGGGCCTTCCCCTTCTTCTCCCATCTCCCCACAGCTCCAGTCCACTCTCGATGTAATCCGGATGGCGTAACGATGACAACAGAGGGGTGAACAGAGCTCTTCAAGGTGGAGGAGATTTCATGTGCCATGGACTAAGTGGATACATCTAGAGGTGCAAGCATGAGCAGCTCGACTCATCTCGCTTTAGGAACAAAGAAATAACAGATATGATCCGTGCACACCTGATTTTTTTAATATCTTAATGATGCTAATATGATTTTGTTATAACTCTTCTGTTTCAGGGAATCATTATGTCCATCTAGATCAAGGCCTCTAGAACCCAACATTAAGTACTACCTTCCATCACATCACTACCTCTTACCATCTTTGTATCCCTTCTCATCATATCTGAATCACTATCTAGAGATGTTAAATCCCTAAGATCTCTTCCTTGTGGATATGTCCCATACTCATCCACTATCTATAGTTATTACGTAAGAATTATAATATATTTTTGTTAATTAAACTCAAATCAACAATCCCATCTAACATAATTTTTACCATAATTTTTAATTTATCAACAATCCCATCTTAAGCACACAATCACCTATGTGGACTTGTTATTATATCCTAGGACAGATTAGAATTTCATGAATGGAGACTCATATGTCATAGTCAAAATATAATATTCTCTCTGCTAGGTGTCTTTTGTGTATCTGGTCTGAGGATCAACTACATCACCTTGACATGAATCAACATAATTGACATTTCTTAAGTAAATCTTTCCCTAAGAGCACCTTTTGTCCATTCATGTCTCCACACTAATGACTACAAGTTTAGCGATACTTAGATTGACTTTCATATTCAATATACTTAAAATAGGGATATTTAGAATACATGCTTATAGACTAATGATCATTGTATTATCATATCATCATAATTAACTAATTAATTGCATGTATCATGGAATTCATTATAAATATCACATAGTAATAATAATGAATATTATTTATTTCAATTAAAATAAACATGATATCAAAGTATGTCACAACAAGCGGCGAGCATGGGGTTGATACATAAAGATAAGACCAAGTTTATGAATTAACTATATTAGAGGTTTGAAAAAAATATATGTGTAAGTAATAAAGGATTATGAATGATTAATAAGGTAAATCCAATGTAGATTTATACCCAAAAAGAGGAAAAATGCAAAATGTCACACTCAATTAATCTAGTTTCTTCATCATAACCTGCAACATATTCATCTATATTTGTCCACAATATATTCTAATCGATACACTAATATGGATTACTAATGGGAAGACCCTATAAAGTCTGGATCCAAAGTTTATTCATATTTCTAACTATACCTAAATTATTCTATGACATGGAAATTTTAATATCTGAAGAAATGAACATTTGGGGAAAGATAGTGATTAGAGAGTATTTGAAACAGCTTGTCTTTTATGGCATAAGTTGTTTAGACATTGGCACTCTGTGTTTCAATCATCTTCTATTACATACCCAATGTCACCAAGTGTCAAGTCACCTCACATACTCTAGCTCTTCAAGAGTGCCTAATGTCAACAATAAATATTTTGTACAAGAGATTCTGGCTCATTAAGAAACGAGCTATTGAGTTAAAGTGAGTTATTTTAATCCTCTAATATATGGAAAATTATTTATTAAATTTACCTTACACAATACAGGGTATTTAATGATTGAATCCATAAGGAGCATGTACATTTTTCAATAACTCAACTCTAGTAAATAGAAGAAAACAGGTTTAAACTAATTTTTTAAGAAAGAAATTATTGTTTATTTTTATTTAAGTAAATTATATTAATTTCACAGGTGTTTGTGGAAGCTTTCTTGAAATGTTAGATCTTGAAATAAATTAAATTAATCAAAATACCCTTGGTTGACACTTTGGAGGCAGCTTATTTGGCCAGTTGAGCTGAACATGATAATTATCATAGGCCGCAATGTGCAGGCAAATGGCGGAGTGGAACAAATGAGGAGTACTTTTAAATTTTTCTACTCAATAATTTTTTTGGTGGGGGTTCATATTGTTGGTGGTGTTGGAAAGTTTCTCATCTAGGTTACCCATCGGAACACTTTTCTAGATGAAAAGATGAGAAAATTCAAACCAAAAGTTTGATCATTGTCTTGACCAAACTTAAATTATTTATTCCATACTCTAATACAACAATAACAGATCAAAGATCTTATGCATTACGCTTCCAAAAAAATTTTAGGGGCATAAGTCCAATATGAGATAAAAAGAGAGAATGAAATGGATTAAATATAAGTGGCATGTCTCTCCTTGCCCTTAGACTTAATTACAGGGGTTTGAGGGCAAAAGCAACTCAATCTCCATCCAAGATCCATGTGCCTTATTTCCTAGATTTGGAAATAAACTTTCTAAATAGGAATTGCAGGTTCGTTCAAAAAGTGGTACCTTTATTCAACTCAGCTCTAAGAATGTCATAAATGGGCTGAAAAATGGTCTTCTTGTGTAGTGGGCCTCTTTTTTAGGTGCAAATTGTCGCTTGGCTTCTCTCCTATAGTCTACGTCATGGATTGGGCTTATTTTTCTTCTCCCATTTGCATCTAGATATCACCATCTACTTTACTAAATTCTTGTATTTCAATAAAAATTCCAAGGTGATGTTAGAAAAATCCTCATTCTAAGCCAATAGGGGTAAGTCTCAAAAAAAAAATGCAAAAATAGGACTTGAGAAAAATTTAGATTTTCTCATTTTAACTTGTAATGGTAAATAATGCATGTGAAAACCTAAAAATCGGATGAAACAAATCAGATTCCTACATCGAAATACTTGGAAGGGAATCAAAATAGCATCAATAAACCAATTGATGAAATCACCTGAGCACGAATTGCGTATATCAAATCCATCACATAAATGGCTACAAGATCAGACATACTCATCATATGAGTTAGATTAAATAGTTCTATTATATCTAGATACTTCAGTGTGCTTCATGAATATCCTGTGAACATGAAAATTTAGATCTCATGCTTAAAACTAGTGATCTACAAAGTGTGATCTCATCATAATTCACTAAGTATGATTTTGTATTCATTGACTTCATTATAACCATCACTCCTGCGTTCTAATGAATACATTGTATTAATGAGCATGGAAAAAGATATGGAATGTGTAATTGGCTTGCCGGTCACATATTTTTTGTTAAAAAATTCTTGGAAAAATGAAGTAGAAAAAATTGTATCTAAGTTGATAAGATTAATTTAGTTGTTTGGCATGACTTTCCCCCTCTTTATATCCCAAGTCATTGCATATTTCCAAAAAAATTCAATTTATTGTTGCATGTGATAAAAATAACCAATGCAACATAAATTTATATCCAAGTGAAATTTTTGGTAATAAATTCAATCCTCTTATTGTTGCACATTGCATGATTTAGTTCAGAATCTCATTGAGTTTTTATGTATGTTATGAAAGGCTTCTAAGGCATGTGACCCGCTTTATTGACATCGTCCAACTCTTTTACTGGCCATGGGTTCTCGAATAAACCACATTGGGTGCAGCATGATCCACTGGCTTCAGTAAGTGAGTGGTCCATTGAGTATGCATCATGACAAATAAGGCCACCTTTTTCCTCCCTTTTTTTCTCATCTCACTCAATTCCAACATAGATAACTTTTAAAAATGTAATAAATGACAGAAGCCCTGAATTTCCATAGCTAATTCATAGAGAAGATATGAACCAAGGAATTTGTTCAATTTTATAATATAATAATAGTATTGAAATGCTATACTCTGTTTTTATTAATATGCAGATATCAAACAATGATGCACATCATCTATTTTTATTTAATATGATAAATTAGACATAAATTTATGATAGTAATGCATATTATCAATGACAAAGATGTCCAAGTATGCCACAACGGTTGCACACATCTAGGCCCTCATAATTATGACTGTTACAGACCTATAGAGCTCCAAAAAAAAGATGATTCTTATTTACCACTTTGATGTATTTTTTCATGTGAGATCTGAATTAGATATCACATGTATAAATGATAAATGATTCTATTTTCAGTAGCAGAAGATTCTCTCGAAGTGCATTGCAAGCCGAATAAGTTGTGAAGTTTGTTACTGAAGTTTTTTTTGTTATTTAGGCCTTAATAAGATCAGATGCTGATAATCAGTAGCGGAATTCCTCTCATCATAAATTGGTTGGCTGATTGAATACACATTGTTGTGTGGATTCTGTCTAATTGGTGTAGATGGATATGCAAAGGAGTTCCTATTAATTTACCAACTAATGCACCCATCAACCCATTCTTCCCCATTTGTTTTTAGTTTCTAATCTACAAGAATTCAAGACTATAGTAGGAAATCATCAACTACTTAACGTTAAAGTTGTGGATGAGCTTGGATAAGGGTAAGTCAGATGTTAATGACAACTAGGATAGAGATTGTGTATGGGTGATGATGAATGGTGAGGTGATCTTCTCGCATAGGTTGCTCAAAAGTTAGCTCTCGACAAAGAATTACATTCTATCAGATAAAACAATTTCACTTTTCATTAATCTGAGTTAACTAATATTTCATTGAAAATTAGAGAAAACAATCAAATATCATACAAAAAAATAATATTATGAAGTGTATTGTGCAATAAAATTTGTCAATTATATCATAAATGATTAATTATCACTTTAGAAATTATTCACATTTAAACAGTAAATTTCAAATAAACCCTACTTGTCTGCTATTATTAGTTCAAAAATGAACTAAGCTCATTTAACTCACAAGTAATTAGATGTTAAATTTCAACTCACATCAACCACTGATTAAATGTATTTGTAGGCAATAACATACATAAAATTTTCAACTTGCACCACTCTACACATTATCAAAGTTAATCCGCATGCATTACCATAAAAAAACAGCCAGTATCTCAACCATTTCTAACCATTTTCTAGCCCTAGCTAGTTTTCAAAAAACAGACGCTCTGAAATCCTATTTAACATATTTAATATTTACTATCTGATGATTTCTGTTGAACCCATGCTAGTGGCACATTCTCCCTCCCCACTCGTCTAATCCAATCGTTTGCATTGACAAAAACTCTTCAATAAGAAAAATGAGGGTAAGCGTTAATTTTTAAAGAGTCCCAGGAAATCTCCCTCCAAAAGATCCCTACAGGAAGTTGCTCAAATATTTTGAGCCAGATCTGTATCCATCTCATAAGCTAGTCAAAGAGGAGAAAGTCAAAACAAGGAAAAGAAACCCACAAACGCGCACAACCACGTCAGCGTACCTCGTCCCCTACGAAGGCGGCACGGCACCTGACGGCGGCGCTGCCACCGTCACGACAGGTTTCTGCTCGTATCCTGCTCCTCCTGGCTGCAGCCCGTATCCTGACCCTGGAGCCATTAGATTGCCGGTGTAGGCTGATTCGGAAGCCGTAACTACTGGACCCGCGCCACCGGTCGCATAACCGTAACCTCCCGAGCCGACCACAGTTGCCGCCTGCTCGCCGTAACCCGTTACCGTTGCCGGGTACTGCGCATAGACCGGCGCCGGCTGAGGATACTGCGTGCTGTACTGCTGCTGTGGCTGCTGCCCGTAAGCAGGTCCGTACGGGTAAGCCTGCGGCTGCGGCTGCTGCTGGGGCTGGGCAGGGGCTGTGTGCCCGTATGTAGCGGCAGGCGCGCCCTGGTACGCGGGCTCGGCGGGTTGGCCAGCTGTGCGGAGCGTCCCGTAGGGTGCTGGCGCAAGCCCGTAAGTCGGCTTGGCATAGGCTTGTTGTGGCTGGGTTGCATACGGGTATGCGGCGGGCTGTGACGCCTGTCCGTAACCCGGTTGGGAGGCCGGAGCTTGACCGTAACCCGGAGCGGGCTGCTGTGAGTACGCCGGCAGTTGACCATAGTAGCCGCTGGCGGCGGCAACAGGGGCTGACGTGACCCCTTGCCGGTAGTAGTCGTAGCTGACTTTCTGAGACGGGTCGGGAACGGCAGAGGCTCGCGGCTCCCAGGCTGATGGCCCATAACTGCCACGGGTCGGGGGCGGGCGATAAGCGGAAGCGCTGTAGGTCGTGTGGGCTGCATACGGGCCTCCCCTTGGTGGGTAGTTGTAACCCGCCACGTGCTGTGACGGTGGCGCTGAACGGGCCCCCCATTGAGCTGGGGTCGAACCACGGTACTGGGTCAGCGGCTGGGTGTATCCCACGGGAGTCGGAGCTCCTCTCAGCGGCACCTGGACAAGAGAGTTTAATTAGACAGAAAAAAAAATAAAATCAGATACTTAATCGGCAAGTTATACCGAAAGCCCAGAAATATGGCAAAAAAAGTAAACTGAAAAAACAGGTAAACAATAACTACCAGTATCAGCATAATCAGCATAATGCGTCAATTTTCTCAAGATTATATACGAGGATTAGAGCAGGAGCATTGTTTATGTTCAGTACTGTAACCTGGGAGAGATCAGGCACGAGACAGTCGGAGATCGCATTAAATATAAACTTAAAAGAAGAGGTCAGCAGTGAATTGATGGATATTATCAAAGGTAATCCTGAGTGGACATAAATATGCCAAAGGCCGCAAAGAGTCTCCATCCAAAAAGTCTCTTTCGTATTCAGATCAGTTAATCAGTGACCCAGGATTCGTGCTCGCAATTTAACAAAATAAAAAACACAAACGGACAAAGAATAGGGAAAGTTCGTTAACTATATTTAAGACTGTTAATATTAAATATCATCAATTATGTCAAGATTATTAACGTAGATGCAGGGATTCCAAGGCAGTATTATTCGATATTTATTCTCTGAGATGGAGTAGGAGTATTCCGACGTTCAACATGCTAATTATGAATAATACCACGTGATTTCAAAGGATCTCATTGAGATGGGATCTCACAGAGCGGCTGCAACCGGGGTTTCAATACCCTTATCATGCAAGAACTTTGTTTGATCCGAGCTTGAGGCATCCTTACCAACTATCAACGGTCCTGCCAATGACAACACATTCTTATGGCCTCGTATTCCTCGGCAGTGGACGAGAACGAAGAAGGGTGGTGGTGTGATTTTGGTACACCGGGAAATGAATGCTGACCCGAGGTGAATTGTTCGGTGTCCAAATCTGCAGTACGAAAGCCAGTGAACTCTAAAATTGGTCGCCTTTGGCGTAATAAACCATGGCAACCGGCAACAAATTCTCATGTTGTGGATGAAACGTCAACATGGCAAGCACCGACAAATGCTATCAATTAAAATTAGCCAATCAGTGGGCTTACCCACTCTCGTGACAATATGCTCACGTATTGAACTAGTATTCATTTCACATGGCCATTTTACCCAACAATTAGAACAAACTGAAATTCGGGTATGCCCAGTCCTCTTTAGGAAAAATAACTGTTTATTGCACTAATTATCACTGCAATAGATAAGCATCAGCGGTGCACAAATGAATTTCAATCGTTTCAAAAGAAGCAAGCAAGCTCCCACTGGTTACTCTAAAAAATGTGACAAACATAAATTATATTTGCTAAATGCCATGCACCTACTTAAAAGAGCGCACCATGACAAACTACAAGTGAATCAACAAATAGCTGGAAATGGCCGACTTGAATATTTGGCTAATTACAGGAACAGAGCATCATAACAAAAGGATTCCACAAAAAACCTCATACACCAAGGAATTCCAACTGATGTCTCATATCAAGATCCATTATATTTTTAAGAAATGGTAATAAAATAATGGAAGTAGTGTTATATCGACCACCTCAAAACAGGAAGGATAATAGACAGGACAATTCAAAGTGAAGGTGAACAGGTAGTGTTGCAAAGACAAATGAATTGTCTTGTGAAGGTCCTAGAGCCTTTTCAATAAACCCTGTACTTTAGGCAAAATATTTAATCTTACGCAACAATGAAACACTCTTCACTACACGGATGACAAAATATGTTTTTCCCAACGTTACATTAACGATGCAAACAAAATGGAACTCACACGGCACTGTGCTAGAAGGAAACTTACAAGGCACTAAGATTCAACATTACCACTGTTAAAAGCTATAGTTGATACCAAGGGCCCCATTTCATTTCTTAACATAGGATGGATGTTGACATCATCCCAGCTATGTGGATTAAATTCAACAAATTAAATAATAATGAAAAATGGAATGAATTCAGCCACATTTCCAACGACTACTCATATCAGGCTGCACCTTCTGACGAATGCAGAAGACTTCTTGTTGGCAAACCGGAAATAATGTTTCGTAAAATTTTAACTATCCTCGGTGCCCATCAAACGGTGGTCACAGGATAAATTTGAAGTAAGAAGGTCAAAGTCTAAAAACAGGAAAGGCCTGAACAGTAATTAAGGCTCACTGACAAACATACCAAAGATGATAAAAATTAACATAAGGATCAGATAAAATTGACGTTTTAGAGCCATCTAATATTTAGAAATTAACGTTGATCCCAGGGGATCAAATATACTACAATGTTCTAGAGTGAATTGATCAAATATTTTACAAGGTCGTAATTAAGAAAAATAATAGAAGTCAATAAGAGTTGTGTCTTACCTAAATGGCGACAAGTTGTCGTCTCCAGATGATAACCTCATATAAGCATCCCATAAAGACTTAAATTAAAGGATTTATGACAATGTGATAAATCAAACTGTAGGGATATGAGATTTAAGACAATTGTAAGCTCGGTTTTCACTGATAGTTTTTTGAAAACGAAGAATAATTTGTTGAATGAAGCATAAAATATTCAATGCATAGACTCCAATGAAGATAATGAGCAGGACATTTGCGTCATATTAAATTAGCTGGATGCAAGCTTCAAACAATACTACTGGCACAGCAACTTGGACGGCTCCGTCCAGAAGTGTTTTTTAAACAAAATATGAAGGTGATTCTTAACTTGCAGAAATGTTAACATGGAACATACATAGGGAGCAAACAGGGATATGAGATTGGCTTTATATTCTCTTTAGAGTCTTAATATTCTCTTCAGACGTTAGCATATTTTATTTAGGTACGAACTTAAAATTAAACAAGGAGTTAATGACATAGAAACGTGGAGTAAATTAGAAAAATTGTCATTGAAAATGGAAAGAGTTAAACCTAACACAATGATGATACAGATACATCATAATGCAAGAGCACATTCATCAAAAAAAGAAACAGATGACATTCAAGAGAATTTGGATAGCTCAATAATTTAATAGTGAACATGACTTAGAGGGAGACTACCAAAGTTCGACATACCTAAGAGAGTAGTATGTGTTCAAATACTTCAAAGAAGACTGAATTCATGAAATTAACGTTCTCTCAAATAAAACATATCACCCTGAAAAAAACACGAGATATACCTGGTTCATGACTTGTTTGATCATTTCGATTGCAGCGTCAATCTGTTCTTTGGTACCAGTTATTCGTACAGTTCTTTCCTTGGAAATATCTCCCTCCGGCAGATGTTGTGGAATCAACTGAGTTTCAAAAGCCAAGGAAGTTTCAGGAAAAGAAAGGCGGTCAACCTCAAAAATCACAATTGAAAAGAGCCAAGACTACCTGGATGCGAGCTCTTGATCTCGTCTGCAGATTTTTTATTGTCTCCCCACCCTTTCCAATAATTAATCCGACCTGTTGGTTTCAAGAAAGAAAAGGAGTCGTCAAGAAGAAGACAAACATTTAATAAAAAACATTTGCCAAAGAGGACTTTCACCTTTTCATTAGGAATTTGAATTTGCAGCTGCTCTGCTCCAAGTTGTGATGCCCCGAAACCTCTGGCCACAAGAGCAGGGGAGCCCCCCGCATCAGCCTGAGAAATGAAACAATAAAATGTAAGCCTGGACGCAACTACTACTATGCATAGAAGGTTCAAACTTTCACAACTACGAGTACAAAGAAGAGGGTTATCTATCACGATACAAAATGAAAGAAGATATATATATATATATATATATATATATGCATATTTTAAACAAGAGTATCAAAAAGATAACGAAGCCTCCAGTGCAACATCCAAAAATTGCCCAGACTAACCTCGGCCATAACCTCTTTGATGAGTTTTTCAGCCTTGTCGATGCTCTCAAGGGTTCCAACCAGTTCTACTGGACGGGAAGGTGCATTCAGATCAACCTCGGCGTCTCTCATTATTTGAATTTTAGCTCCAGTATTAAATTGCAAGAATTTGATGGTTTCCCCAGCTTTTCCAATGAGGACGCCAACCTGTATGGACATGATATTAGTCAAAGAAAAAAACTAATACTAGACAGCCATTCAACAAACACAAAGTCATGATTAGACAAGTTTTTTTCTAATAATACCGAGAAAATAAAATACACGATTCAATAACGGAAAACCCAGAAACAACAATCCCTAGGCAAAAAAACCATGATATCCATTCTTCATTCAACTGATGCTCCTAAGAATGGGATCGAACTCACGCTCCAAATTTAAAACCTCTAGAAACTCTAGAAACTCCATAATCAATTCTATCCAATTCATGAAAGAGCTTGCCAAGAAAAAAACCTAACATTTCATCAGAAAACCACAAGAAAAATCATAGATAAAACCCAAGGCTCGCCTTGTTATTGGGAACTTCAATCCTGCGGGTAACAGGTTGCCCGTCAGTCGCCTGCTGCGGCAAATCAGACGGCTGCGCGATTTCGGATTCAGAAACAACAACCTCTGCAGCTTTCGGCTCATCAGCTTCACCAGCAGCAGTCTCCCCTTGCTTCTCGGCCTCCTCGGCAGCTATTGCATGACCATTCCCTACTTCGCCCACCACCTCCGCCTCCCCACCACCCACAACTGAGCCAAAAAACGATAACCCAATATCAAAAACCCTAATCACCAACGGCATAAACCAGATTAAACCCTACACGACGTTCAACCGCCGAAAAAAGAAAGAAATTCCCCAAAAAAAAAAGGAAAAACGGTAAATACCGGGAGCATCAGCCTGTTCATCCAAGCGCGGTCTCTTGGCCATCCCGTCTTCATCAGGCCCTGCTTCCACTACCTTCTCCTCGTGTTCCTCTCCCGGAGCACCATTCTCAGCCAGGGGAAGCTCTACCTCGGTTTCCGAAGCCTTAATCTCGCCGTTGGTCGGCTCGCGCGATTCCTCCACCGGCTCCGCGTCTTCTCGCTTCCTCTTGAGCTCCGCCGTGGCCGTCTGGGCGTGAAGGAGAGCCTCTTCGCCTCCTCCGACGGCGAGCTCGGCCTCTGGCTGAGCCTCGGGCGGACCCGCCGAAGCCGCCGCTTCTTCCATGGGAGAGACAATCTGCGGGAGCGACCGAAGACGAACTCCCAGTCTTCAACTGCAAGAAACGAGCAACTAGGGCACATATTTATAGGCGCTGGCAGGTATAATACTGAACGACGGCCCAGTAACGTTCTCTCTCTAGATTTTGAAATAACGAGGCCCAATAACAGCGTCGGCTCATTAAATGTTTAATACTGGGCTTAACGCATTAATATTCTCTCTCTAGATGTTGAAATCGCGATGCCCAATAACAGTGTCGGCCGATTAAATGTTTAATACTGGGCTTAGCGCATTAATATTCTCTCTCTAGATGTTGAAATCGCGAAGCCCAATAAGAGTGTCAGCCCATTAATGTTTTATACTGGGCTTAGCCCATTAATATTATATATCTAGATGTTGAAATCGTGCAGCCCAATAAGAGTGTCAGCCCATTAATGTTTTATACTGGGCTTAGCCCATTAATATTCTATATCTATATGTTGAAATCGTCCAGCCCAATAAGAGTGTCGGCCCATTAATGTTTTATACTGGGCTTAGCCCATTAATATTCTACATCTAGATGTTGAAATCGCGAAGCCCAACAAGAGTGTCGGCCCATTAACTTTTTTATACTGGGCTTAGCTCATTAACATTCTCTCTCTATATTTTGAAATCTGGAAGCCCAACAAGAGTATCGGCCCATTAACTGTTTTATGCTGGGCTTAGCTCATTAATATTCTCTCTAGATTTTGAATCGCGAAGCCCATTAATCTTCTCTCCCTTTCTCTCTATAAATTTTGAAATATTAAAGCCCAATAAGAGTATTGGCCCATTAATTTATGCTGGGCTTGGCCCATTAATGTTCTCTCTGTGGATTTTGAAATAGCGAGGATTAATAAGAGTGTTGGTCCAATTTATAATCTTACACTCGGCTTAGCTCATTATTCTTCTATCTCTTTCTCTCTCTCTAGATTTTGAAATAGTAAGGCCCAATAAGAGTGTCAACCCATTTACTGTTATATACTGGGCTTGGCTCATTAATCTTCTCTCTTTCTCTCTCTAGATTTTGAAATAGCGAAGCCCAATAAGAGTGTCAGCCCATTAAGTAGTGTATACTGGGCTTGGCCCATTAAGTGTCTATCCATATTTTGAAATTGTGAAGCCCAATAATAATGTCGGCCCATTAAGTGGAGTATGCTGGGCTTGGCCCATTAATCTTCTCTCGCTAGATTTTGAAATAGTGAAGCCCGATAAGAATATCGGCCCATTAAGTAGTGTATGCTGGGCTTGGCCCATTAATCTTCTCTCTCTAGATTTTGAAATAGTGAAGCCCGATAAGAATGTCGGCCCATTAAGTAGTGTATGCTGGGCTTGGCCCATTAATCTTCTGTTGGGTGCCTGCTAAAAATAGAACGACGGTACGCGGAGCCAGTTTCTCTCTCTCGTGCGAAGATCGTTGGAGTTGATTGATCTTCGGATCTGGCTCTCCTCCTAGACGCGGCAGCTCGTCTTCCTGCCAATTCTTCTGATTTCTCTTCAAATCGATCTCTCCTTCCCCGCATTTCACCTTCTCCAGCCCCAGGAACCCTAAATCGATCCAGGAAAGAGGAGAAACGGCCTCGAAATCGCCCTCGTTTGGGAAATTTGGGCCTTTTTTCGCCGCATTCTACCCTAGATTTGATCTCCGTGTGAGCTGGATGACTCTAGCGGAGTCCGGGGGATCGATTATCGGTATAGGCGGCGACTGATTCGAGCCTATGGGCTGCATTTGCTCCAAAGGAACTCAAGAGGAGGAGCGATCGGAGGTTCGTCGGCAGAAGAGCTTGTCCAAATCGGTGAGGCCTCTCGCCGGCGCTTCTAGGAGAGAAGAAATCGCCATTCCCGAGATCGAAGCGTCGCCGATTGTGAATGACGTTCCTGCGAGGACGAGGCAGGCGCAGAAGCCGCAGGAGAACGCCGTAGCCCCCCCCGCGCGCCATGGCGTGGAGAAGAAGGCCGAACGACCGAGGAATTTGGTCGCGCATCAGCGACGGGCCACCGTTGATTTCGGGATCAACGAACAGGATCGGCATCCGAAGGTCTCCCCCGTGCCCAATGGGGTTGAAGGAGAGCTCGTGGCTGCGGGATGGCCCAACTGGCTCGTTTCCGTAGCTGGAGAAGCTGTCCGAGGATGGGTTCCTCGCAAGGCCGAGTCGTTTGAGAAGCTTGACAAGGTAAAAGAAAAAACCCTCTGTTTCTCTCTCCAGGATATCTCTTGCTCGACGTCTTTCTTTAAATTTTGATTTTAATTTCGTGTTTATGCGATTCTGCGTCTAGGTTTTTGCGGGAGAGACGATTCTGCATTTGGTTTTTATAGGGGGATTGATGTTCTGGATTTCCCTGGTCTAGGTTTCAAAGAATCCCTCCGGATACTTTCCAAAGTTCCTGCCAAGTTCTTAATGTTTGATTTTTATATTTCTGAAGAGAGAGAGAGAGAAGGCTTTAGATCTTGCTGTTTCTAGGGGAATGAATGTGCTGAATTTCTGGAGAGAGAGATGTAGTCGTGAGTCTGGGCCTCAGAAATTCACCCGACGCGCATGAAAGTACTTGCCCCATCCTAAAGTTAAAACGTTTTTGGAGAGAGAAAAAGAGCTTGAATTCCTTCCATATTGGCATGTTTGTAATGTTTCCTTTCTAAATATTTCTAGAGAGATGGACAGAGAGAGAGAGAGAGAGAGCCTGAATTCATTCCATACTGGGTCTTGTGGGTCAAGAAGACAGAAGGGCAGATTCTTGGCAATACCAATGTAGGCAGTGAATTCCTAGTGAGAGAAACCGAGTAACTAGATCAGGATAGCAACGACTGGGGGGCGTAAATTCTTTTGTGAATTTTTTCTACAGAGAGAAACTAAATTCCCTCTCATCGGTGCTGTGCAATTCAGATCGGGCAGGGGACCTACAGCACTGTCTTCAGAGCCAGGGACCTCGAGACGGGCAAGATGGTGGCCTTAAAGAAGGTAAGGTTCGTGAACATGGACCCGGAGAGCGTCCGATTCATGGCGAGGGAGATTCTCATCCTCCGTCGGCTCGACCATCCGAACATCATCAAGCTGAAAGATCTGGTTGCGTCCCGCGTCTCCTGCAGCCTTTATCTTGTCTTCGAGTACATGGAGCATGATTTGGCCGGCCTCGCCGCTGCTCCGGGAGTCAAGTTTACTGAGCCACAGGTACATGGAGATGAGATTTTTTCTCAATTGCTCCAGCCAATTTGATTAACCCACTAAAATTCCAAAATAATGTAAAATGGTGCTCAGATCATGCAAAAAGATGAGTTTCTTTTCCCAATCTCTCCTCTCTTGGTCATTTCATGAACCAATTAAAACTTCAATCTTTTTCTTCTGCTCAGAACATGCAAAAAAAGAGTTTTCTTTTCTCAATCTCTCCACCCATTTAATCATCCTGTTAAAATCTCAAGTTTTCTTCCTGCTGCTCAGATCATGAAAAAGATGGGCTTTTTTGTCAATCTCTCCAGCTAATTTGAAGCAAATCAAGATCTTAAGTTCTTTTTCTTTCTGATGCCCAGATCCTGTAGAAAGATCATATTTTTTTTCTCAATCTCTCTTTGCCCATTTGATTAGCGAATCAAAATATCGTTTTTCCAATTCTGGTGCCAAAATCATGTGAGAAGATGATTTTTTCTTAATCTCTTTAGCCAATTGAAATCTTAAGTTTTTTTGGATGCCCAGATCATTCAGAAAGGAGACTTTTTCCAAAATCTCGCCAGTACATTTGATGCCTCAATCAAAATCTTAAGTTTTTTTATTTCTGGTGCCCATATCATTCAAAAAAAATGAGATGTTTCTCTTAATCTCTCCCTACCCATTGATTTTCCAATCAAAATCAGACAATTTTTTTGTGGTGCCCAGATCAAGTGCTACATGAAGCAGCTGCTTTCTGGGTTGGAGCACTGCCATGGCCGGGGAGTTCTCCACAGGGACATCAAGGGCTCGAATCTTTTGATGGACAACAAAGGGGTTTTGAAAATTGCAGACTTTGGGCTGGCGACCTTCTTCAATCCTACCAAGCAACAGCCGCTGACCAGCAGGGTGGTAACTCTTTGGTACAGACCGCCTGAGCTTTTGCTCGGCGCCACTGTCTACGGGGTTGCCGTCGACCTCTGGAGCGCTGGCTGCATCCTTGCCGAGCTTCTCGCTGGAAAGCCCATCATGCCGGGGAGAACAGAGGTACATAATCTGGCACCATCATTTTCTCAACCCACTCTTTAAATAATTCATTATTCGGTGGAATCATTCATACTCTACGACCTTCAGTAGTCCAATGTTCTTTAATCTGACCACCCTCAAAAAATTCAGTTTTCTAGTGAGAGAAAGAGATAAAGAGCGATGGATTTATTGGGCCCTGAACTTCTATTTTATCTCCAGGTGGAGCAGCTGCACAAGATCTACAAGCTATGTGGATCTCCCCCAGAGGACTACTGGCAAAGGTCAAAGCTGCCCCACTCAACTATCTTCAAGCCTCAGCACCCGTATCGGCGATCCTTCGACGATACTTTCAGGGACTTCCCTCCCTCAGCTCTGTCCCTGCTAAACATCCTTCTCTCCTTCGAACCAGAGTACAGGGGAACTGCCAAGTCAGCCCTAAACAGCGAGGTATTCATCTCAACCTTCTTCTTTTCGCCACACATGCCCTCTTCGCATATATCATTTGATAATTCCCTTTTTCTGATGATTATCTCAAGTTCTTCACCACGAGACCGCATGCCTGCGACCCTTCAAGCTTGCCCAAGTACCCTCCCTGCAAAGAATATGACGCCAAGCTCCGCGATGAGGAGCAGAGAAGGTAACCAACCCTTTCATTGAAATAATGCACTTATAACTCAATTTTAGTGTATTTATATAAGATAATATCATTCAGGCAACGAGCAGCCGCCGCGGCCGCTAAAGACCAAGCATCCGAAACTGAGTCTCAGCCTCGGAAACGAGCTTCAAATGCACTGCCACCGACATTTGAGGAGAACCCAGATCCCCTGGTGAGCACAGCCTTCATTTTTCCTCCATTCTAGAGAGAGTTTGAGGGAGATATAAAAATAGTTCAGGGACACAGACGGGACAGTTTTTTCGTACCGAGATGAAAAAATCGTCCCGCCTGAGGATACGGACGAATTTTGGGACGAAAATTCGTCCCGGGGACCACTGAACGGGATGGTTTTCGTCCCGTGGGATGAAAAAACAGTCCGTCCGGAGGTCTCGGATGATGGACGGACGGATGTGGACGAAAAACCGCCGGATTCACATCCGACGGTTGAGATCTCGCCACATGGCCTTGCTGTGACAATTTGCATCAAGGTCCCTGTATTTTTTCGCACCTGCAAACCGACGCCACTCAGAATTAATTGTACATATGTCCATATCTATTCTCTCTCCTCCATATTTCCCTTAAAAGACTTAGAAAAATCTTTATTAATATGTTAAAAATATAAAATGGGTTTTTTTTCGTCCGGTACGAATTTTGAGACGAAAATTCGTCCGTATCCTTCGTCCCGTCCTTCGTCCCTGAACTTACTCTGGACGTCGGACGGGACGAAATTCGTCCCGTCCCATCCATCGTCCATGTCCGGGACGATCCGGTACTATAGATATAAACACCCCCATTTCTTTCTCCTCTAGCAGACCCGGCGGGCCCAGCCCAACAGGAAGAGCTCAAGTGACAAGTACTCGGGCCAGCTGATCTTTCCCGGCGGCCACGGTTATGGGCCCAACAGGTCCACGACAGCGGCAGCCCAAAAGCCACGGGCTCCGAACCCACCGGAGATGCCCAATTTTGCAGTGGCGAGAGGCGCTGCCAAGTCAGATAACCACCGTGAGCGTACCCGGCATCCGCCATGGCCGGAACACGCATCTCGGTGCAACGGGCCGGAGTGTTCCGATAAGCCTGAGTGGCCCTCCACCTCGTACCAGAAGGAAGAGAAGAAGGAGAAGCGGCCCACCACGGTGTGTTCCCACTTGCCTGCCTTTAACTGTTTTTTTTATATGTTGGATGGCAATCCGTCGTCCGTCCGATACCAAAACATCCCTCGTCCACAGCCTTCGACAACGGACAGTCTCTGGAATTCAAACTGCTTCTGGATGGTTACTGTCCGGGACGGAGATAGTTACCATCTCCCGGCTTACTGCCCGTTCCCGTCCCGTCCCGTCGTATCCCATAACAGTTTCCTATCTGTGTATACTGGGAAGTCAACTGACTAAACTGTGGTGGTGGGATTGACAGGGGTATGGTGGGGGGAGGAAGAGCAGGATGCACTACTCGGGACCGTTGATGCCCCCCGGGATAAATATGGAGGACATGTTGAAGGAGCACGAGCGGCAGATACAGCAGGCAGTGAGGAAGGCCCGGCTCGACAAGGCCAAGACAAAGAAGGGCTTCGGCGAGAAGGGCCAGCTAGAGTCCTTGCTCAATGGCCGAAGCGACGCCTCCGACGCATAACTATGTCTTGGCATTGTGTAAATGGGTCAGAGAGAGAGAGATGTAAGATGTCCATTTTAAAGAAATTTATTAAAGGCAATATGAGAAAGAAATGTAGGCCGGAGGAGGTTTCTTGAAAGTTAAAAGTGTCGGTCATCGTCACCGATGAGGATGAGAGAATGATGATGACTCGTCATCATCCATGTCATTCATTTGTGCACGGATGGTTGATAATGATGACGAGATCATCATTGTTTTGTCTGTGGAGCAAGTCGACCGTTTTCGTCAACGTCATTGACCATGATTGATGTTGGCAAAATTTGTTGTCATCATCCTCCTGCATTAACAAATTCCTCCTGCAACGAATTTGTTATAGTTTCCAACCCTTGTTGAAACTTTTTTCAAATTGGGTTGAAGAAAGAGAGAGAGTTGGGTTTGCTGTAAAATGTCCATTCAAAAGAAATTTATTAAATGAGATTTGAAAAAGAGAAATGAATGGATGGAGACTGTCAACAATCTGTTTGAGCACCTAATTGGGATTTAAGGATGGGGCTGTTAAACCGGAAGACAATATTAATAAAACCCAAAAAAAATGATTTTATCGTTGGTCAACGGACTCGCCGAGCCTTCTGCTCCTGACCCAAGCCCAAAGACTTTTGTGCATCAGCAATGCCCTCGGGATCTGCCACAACAAAGCATTTAAATTCCACTGATTTGTTCGTTTTCAATTTTGTATAAAACAGAAACAAGGAAAATAATGAACAATTGTGATGCATTTAACACTAAAAAATATTATTTTTCCCTGACCACTAAAAATATCTCCATGAATAAAATCAATTCGAGGATCTCCGAGGTAGAAACAAGTGGAAATTCAGAAGGTTTATCAATGGCATTGATTTTTAGAATATATTTTCTTTTCTAGTTTCATCAATATCAAACCATAAGTTTTATGCCAAAAATATTCTTCGACAAATCAGAAATGGAATTTGCCAGTTTAAGTTGGATAATCATAGGAGTTGAACTTACCGAAGAACTGAGTGAAGATTCGAGTGAAGAAGCTAATATTGCGGGAGGCATTGTACGCCATTGCAGGAGGAAGGGGTTTCACGATGGTATCAATGCTGAAAACGCGCTGAAGAAACTGCAACAAAGAGAAAGTCATCAGAATGGTTTTTTTCAAATTCCCGGCATCTATATAATTCGGTAAATGAAGTTTTTAACAATCTTAAAGGGTTTCTGAAATTAGCTTAATAAAAAATAATAAACCTAAGCACTCAACAACAATATTGACATTCCAAGAAGAAAGATAATGGTAGTTCTATGAATGTCTACAACAAAAAGAAGGCACGAAGGCCTAAAACAAGCGTTTCTTCCTCTTATTAATGGTAATTTGCGTCGAATAGAAACGCCAGCTAACAAGTTTGAAAATCATGTACTTCAATTATGAAGTTGGCATAGTCACAAATAAAGGAGAAGATATTGAATAATTAGAGCGGAACCATTTATCAATGAAGAATAAAATAAAACATAAATTATTGACCAGAGGACATACATTAAGAATTTGAATTTTAGCCCCAAGAATATCCTCTCCTTCTTCAGGCGTTCGGGTGGTGAAATCAAAGCACAAAATTACAGAAAAAATCGGAAAAAAGAATTTACTTGGAAGTTCCTCATGACGGAGATTGGCAATCAGGACAGAGAATGAATAACAGTTCTATGAATGCATAAAAGGAAAGGCATGATGCTCCAAAGTAATCGACTCTTACTATCAATGTTGGTAATTCCGTCGAAGAACAACACCCTTGAATTTTGAACTTGGCAAAGTTAAAACTAAACGAGAAAATATCAAATGATCGCCCAGAACCAATTTTCAATCCAAAATTAAAATGAACCCATAATTTTTTAACCAGAGGGCATGCCATCTACGACATTAAGCCCCAATCTAACCAATTTAACCCGAACAAAAGATCACGAACTGAGATTGATGAAAAATCACTCAAAAAAAAGAAGAAAATTACCTGGAAATTCCTCTGGAAGCTGTACCTGAGCTCGGGATCGATCTCCAGCGCATCGTCGACTTCCGGCGACTTGGATGATCCCGGCTTCCTCTTGGGGATGTGCATGGTCGCGTGGCCACCGTCGGCCGGCCTCGTGGCCTTCAGCTTGGCGTCAGCGAACTCCTCTTCCTTCACCCTCCATGGCGCCGATTCCAACAAATCCTTCTTCTTCATCTTCTCTCCCCTGACTGCGCTCTGCGAAATCGCGAACTCTGAAGACTTGTCTCGGCAACTCTGAAGACGAGGATAATATAAGAAACTGAAATTTTCTTCTGTTTTCTAGAGAAAAAACACGATCTAACCGTTCGTTTCTGATCCGACGGTCCGTATTGATCCTGTTTAGGAGGTCCGCACTTAACGGTCCATTTATCCTAAGCAATAATGTTTGATTGACATTAAAACAGGGTGAGTTTATAAGTACTGTTAACTAATGTTTGATTGAGTGAAAATTGGGTCAGCTTAAAAGTAATCAGAAATAATGTTTGAACGAAATAAAAATTGGGTGAGTATAGAATATTCATATGTAATGGTTGATTGAATTAAAATTGTGTGCGCTTAAAAATATTCATTAATTATAAGGTTTGATTGAACTAAAGTTGGGTGAGTTCAAAAATATTAGTTAATTATGTTTGATTGAATAAAATTGTTTGAGTTGAAAAATATTCATCAATTATGTTTGATTGAATAAGATTGGGTGAGTATAGAAACATTCGTATGTAATGCTTGATTTAATTAAAAATTGGGTGAGTTGAAAAATATTAGTTAATTATGTTTGATTGAATAAAATTGGGTGGTTTGAAAAATATTCATTGATAATGTTTGATTGAATAAGATTGGGTGAGTTGAAAAATATTCATTAATAATGTTTGATTGATTAAAATTGCGCGAGTTGAAAAATATTCATTGATAATGTTTGATTAAATAAGTTTGGGTGAGTAGAAAAATATTCATTAATAATGTTTGATTAAATAAAATTGGGCAAGTTGAAAATAATTCATCAATAATGTTTGATTGAATAAAATTGGGTGAGTTGAAAATTATTCATCAATAATGTTTGATTGAATAAAATTGGGTGAGTTGAAAAATAGTCGTCAATAATGTTTGATTGAATAAAATTGGGTGAGTTGAAAAATAGTCATCAATAATGTTTGATTGAATAAAATTGGGTGAGTTGAAAAATAGTCGTCAATAATGTTTGATTGAATAAAATTGGGTGAGTTGAAAAATAGTCGTCAATAATGTTTGATTGAATAAAATTGGGTGAGTTGAAAAATATTCATTAATAATAAGGTTTGATGGAATAAAATTAGGTGAGTTTAAAAATATTCATTAAAAAAAGTTAGACTGAATTCAAATTGGGTGAGTTTCAATATAGTAACAAATTATCAAACCTGAGATTTCTTAGGAAGCTTAAAAGAGAAGGCATGAATTTTCTAAGAAATCCCTCTGTCTTTTTATATCCAAGGTTGTGTGAGCAGGACAACTACTTCTGCCAGCTAAGCGTCAGGGATCTCTCTTGGACAAGATATTGTTTGTCTTCATCTGAATAAATCATATGACTGATTTCAATCTAGAGGAGAAGATGAAGAATGTAATTATAGAGACATAGTGCAGTATATCATCTCAGTACGATGGTCCTTGATGTCTAAGTCAATAAGTTTCATTAAAGTAGATAGGATGTAATTGTAGTATTCCCAGTGATAATGATATCATTCAAATAGAACACAACGGTAGGCCCCCCATTTGATGGATAATGACAATAAAACAGTATAATCACCACTATAATCAAAATAACCACAGTGCTTTGTTGAGTGATCAACGCAACCGATCCAAAATTATGAGATTGATTCATGCAATGGCGAGCCTTGTTCAATTTTTAAACATAAGGGCAAGATGAGGGTGGCACCCGAAGGTAGAAACCTATAATTTCCTCTGGGAAATAATTATTTAACATGAAACTAACATGATTTCCAGAAATGGAAATCATGAAAGAGACGAATGAACTGCTTATTGTTTGGCTTAACTCCCTCTACATAATAAACCCCATACTGGCTAAATTTAATCATTATCCACTACACATGCTCTATGCTGAATGATAAACCATCTTACATTCAGATAGATGGACAAGATAAAACTTATGGTTATTATCGATTGTCTAAAACTCCATGTCAATAGCTAGGCAGTATTTAGGTGATCCAAGGCATCATCCATTATCAAAGCCAAAATTACTAGATCATGTAGGTATGTTACAGGCCAGATACTTTAACAGTGTAGTATGATTTTCTTGAGGAAGCGATAAGTCCATTTCATATGTACAATGGTCATTTGATCTTTGGTTTTGTATTCTTTTTAAAGATCTTTTACAACTTTGTTTTCTCTTAAGCTGAATAATATATCTCGATATTATGACAATCACCAACTTAGAACCCAAAATAATTAAATTATGGAATAGTGACAATGCATTTGAGGACATTGTCTCTCACTTATTAATGATCACCTAAATGTACTTCGCACACCTCATGGATGTTAAAAGACATTGCCACATGATTATCTATTATAATATCTACTTCTCCAATAATAGATCAGATACATACCATGATATTTGGGCTCTACACTTCTCCTACATATAATAACTATGTTTCTTGATACACCAGGCGATGCGAGTCCTCCTGAGTCAAGTGTGATCCCTTAGAGTAGACTTTTCAACACCCTGATCATCAACGCGGATATAATCAGAATAATCTTAAGGTGTAAATAATTCCCAATCGTATGACATGTTTGGTATATGCAAAAGCCCACACGATATCAGACAATAGTCGTGGTATGGCTCATTAATAAAGCGACGAAGTGATACTATGATCTAGACTATATCAGCTTGAGATAGAATCAAATATATCAGCTTACCAATCAATTATTGGAAAGGATGAATATCCTCGTGAAGGGAAGACTTAGCATCTCAATTTTTGTTTTAGATTCAATCATAGAAGTTTCTGGAGCATTCCTCATAAAATTACTCTCCTCCAAAAGATCTGATACATGCTTTTGCTAATCTGACACCATTCTAGCCATGAAAATATGGGAATTGGATCTCCAAGAAGTATCTAGATTTCTCCGAGTCTTGAATAGATTTATATATCTATGTATACACATAGGCCTGAGAAATGATATCCACATCATTGATAGTAATGATAATATCATCTGCCTAAACTACATGAATAATTTCCCTCACTTCTGTTTTGCTTAAAAAATGTTTGGATATGGAGTTCATACTAGGAGCTCAATAGTTTCATATTCTCACTAAATTTATCGAACCAGCCTCAAGAACTTTCTCAATACCATGTATACTATATTTTTAGAAATAAGGGATAGGACTATTGCCTTTAGTAACATACCCTAGTGATAAGCCTAAAATTGCGTGTAAATATGTCATTGATTTGACGCTTAGACTTATACAATAAAATTTATAAATACCTTTAATCACTAAATATAGAATATAGAGCAAGCAAGGGGTCGAACCACAGGGAGGTAGCAACCAAGAATTGTATCCAAATTTTAATGAATTAATTCAAGGAAGAATTATTTTTCGATTAATAAATCTTAAATATGCTCATTAATGTTATTAATTAATCAAAATCAAGTAAAAAAACTTAATTTTGATTTTAAATATTTTGGTCAAAAAGCTCAAGATGGAATTATTTCAATTATAAGATCAGATTAATTCGGATTATTAATTTCCCAATTATTATAAAATTTTAAGACGATTTTTATGAACTAAAATTGGACTTCAAGATGAATGAATTTTTGAATCAAATTTTATTTTTAGGTTTTTTTTAATATTAAATTTCCAAACAATAAAAATTGAAATCTAGAGAGAGAAACTAGACAAATTAATCTAGAGAGAGAAAGTGAAGAAACTAGGAAAAAGGTGAAATCCGACCCTAAATTAAAAATCTAATAATGCAAAAATGTTCAAAATTGATGTAGAATTAAAGATTAAAAACCAGATCTTGAATCAGAATCAAAATGCAATGCTAATTTCATTCAAAACCACTTCTAGGGCATGTACATTTTGCCCATGCCTTGGCGTTTTAGAATCGTTCAAGAAGAAGGTTGAAATAAAAATCAGAAACTTACAGATTTGAGTGCAGAATCAAGAACTGTCGACTTCCAAAGCAACTCTTGTGTCCTTCTTGGCCAAATCCTTGGAGAGAGCTTCAAAAAGTCAATTTCGCCCTTTTTCAGACCTCTATTAAAATATCCAACCATAGGGAATGTAGAGGGGAAAAAGACAAATATGCCCTCAAAATTTCAGCCCAATCGGACGTCTAGATCTCAAGATATCAAGGTTTTACTGACGCTTAAACTCCACCGTTGGATATTTTGTCTCTCCTCAAAATATCTAAAAAATCGGCATTTTCTGATTGGTCGGCATTTTTTTGTATCATTTTCTCGGATCGTGTTCTGACATGATTGTCCGCGTCTGCCGCCCGCAATGATTGGAAAGCGATTCGTGTATTTAAACGGCTATAAAAATGTCACGGCACCCGTCAGCACTGTTTAAAAAAATAATATTAATAAAAAACAAGTACAGCGGTAAGATTACCGCTATTAATAATATTCTCTAATCGATTTCCGTGTGCATTTAATGCACACAGAAGATTGAAAAGCGGCCGCCATCTTTTTTTTCTAAACTCACATGGAATCGATTATCGCGTGCATTTAATGCACGCGGCTACTCGATTCCGCGTATGAGGAATATATGTATAGATGCGGAATCGATTCCCGCATGCATTAAATGCATGAGGTTATCAGTTCCTCAGTCAATGATTAGGCGAAATAAATAGGAATGTATTTTTTTTTCTCGCCGGCTGCGCTACATCATAAATATTTTCAAACTAATGATTGGCTCATTATTGCATCGCGATTTGCGATGCCATAATGAGCCAATAATGCTCATTCGCTCTTTCTAATTGATTTAAATAATATTTATCCACATATTCGCCCGAATTTCGGGCAAATGACGTGGATGTATATTATAAAATGCCAAATAAATAGAATATGAATTATTTAAATATAAAAAAAATCATTTCTTGGCTATAGAATGGTCAAAAAATTATATAAAAATATGGGGAAAATTCTAAAAAAAGAGGAAATCCCTTACCAACCTTTAGCCAATTATTTAAAACCCTGTAAAAAATATGTCTTCAATGAAATAAGGTTAAATAGCATGTAAAAAATGAAAAAAAAAATAGAAATAATAGTAAAATCAAAGTGTAAGTCATTAATCTTCATTTTTATATGATAACATGCAAATATGATCATAAAAGCACATAAATATAATGTAAAATTCATCAATTAATCCTGTTAATTTGCAAGTTATCACCTAGAGACTTCTCCTCCTGAAAATGTTGACACATATTATTTTGACTTTAACCCAAGCGAATTTATATGCATTTGGGTAATTGAAATGATAAGTTATCCATTGTTATTTCATGTGATGTTTATGTTGATCTTGGAATACAAATAATGACTAAGTGAATTATGACAAATTCATATTGGATTACTCGTGGTTCTTTAAATATATATTCTAAATATTCATTTTTAATGAATATTTAAGGTGGAAAGTTAAATGTTCATATCAAATTGCGTGATCAAATATGTCTTAGATGAAAAGTGTGTTTGATTGATGCAGCCTAAGTATACGAACAATGAAGAAACAAGACTTGAATCCACAAGCTTTGCTCTACTTGAAGTAACCAAGTCCTTATTGGTTACTTCATGTTTATATCTGGATGAATAACTCATAACAATCCATAGCACAAGACTTGAATGAATCAAAATGGCATCAATAAATATCATTAAATGAATAACGTGTGCACGGATCGCATCCATAAATAGCAAGACGAGTTGAGCTGCTCAAGTGTGCAACCTTTTAAAGTGCCCACATGATCCTTTGCATCTCGAATATCCTCCTCATTTACGAGCCCCGTTAAATCTCTACTGCCGTTGTTACGTCATCCCGATCGCATTGGGAATGGAGAAGAGTCATGGGGAGACACTAAGGATAGATAGTGGGTGCTCTTTAGTGTAAAGGGTTCACTGAATTGATCCATAAAAATCCCTCAACAGTATTATATCAAACTGTCAATCAGATTTATTTACGTCACGTTTGTGTAAGCGGTCCTTATACGTGAGATACTAAAGATGTCTAGTGGATGGAAAGTTGTATTTTGACTATGATCTATGTGTCCCTAATCATGGGATTTTAAATAGTCTTAGTTCAGGTGCATCAAGATATTTATGAAGACGATTAAGTGGCTAAGATGGGATTGTCCACCCTCGGTGTAAGAGATGACAGCTCAAGGAAGATGATGCAATGAAGTCCTTAGCTAAGATAGTGAAATATGAGAGAAGAGTTGTCCGATGATTACCAAAAGCATGAGTACTAACTCTGATGATCGATTAGCGTTTGAAAGTTGACCATATTGTAAGTCGTCCTAGGAATGTCAAGTAGATGAGGCCCAATAACCTTTATTGACATTCCAAATTAATTAACTATATCATCATATAGATTAATTAATGTCAGATCGATTTAACCCAATTGATAGGTCGAGTCTCCAACACGTGGGGTGCCAAGCTACACCTCGCATTCTAGAAAATACAAAGGAGTGTGTATCGACTAATTTCATGGAACCTGTTCGTCATCGATTACCGTGTATGTATAGCCCCTCATCCACTTGACGCTCCTTAGACGACTTAGGGTATGGTCAACTGTCAAACCCTAATCGAACATTCGAGTTAGTACTGATGCATTCAGAAATCATCGGCGAACTCTTCTCCGATATTTCACTGCCTTGGCCAAGGACTTCGTTGCATCGTCTTCCTTGAGCTGTCACCTCTTATACCAAGGGTGTACTTCTTGATGCACCCGAACTAAGACCGTTTAGAATCCCATGATTAGATACTCGTTGGCCATAGCCAAAGTACAACCATCCGTCCACAAGACGTCTTTGGTGTCTCAGGTCTAAGGACCACTTACACAACCTTGATGTGAATTGACCTGATTGACAGTTTAGTATAATACCATTCAGGGATTTTTACAGATCAATTCAGTGAACTCTTTCCACTATCTATCCTTAGCGTCTCCACACTAATGGCTGCGGGAACAACCATACTCATCATATGAGTGAGGCTAGATAGTGTCATTCTATCTGGATACTTCGATGTCCTTCACGTGTATCCTTCAAATAGGAATGTTTAGAACACACGCTTAAAGACTAGTGATCTATGTATTATGATCTCATCATAATTCACTAAGTCTGATCATGTATTCATGGACTTCATTATAAGCATCACACATGCACTATGATGAATATGTTCTATTAATGAGCATGGAACAAGATGTGGAATGTGTGATTAGCTTGCCGGCCACATCTATTTCCATCACCATCAAACTTAAAGGGGTCCACGACTATGATTAAATCGTAGCAGTCGAATCCCCAATGCGTGACCTAATAGTCCAGGGGCATTCCCGACCTTCTCTTCTTCCCACCGCCGTCTCCATCGTCGGAGCCTTTATTCTGGCGACGAGAAGATGGGGGGTTTTATGAAAAATACCCACTTAGTATAAATAGGGGAAGGCCTTAAACAAAACTAACCTAAGCCAGAATTGTTCAGGGGTCGTCCCCTTCTTCTCTCTTTTTCCACACCTCCTCTCCACTCTCGATGTGATCGGGACGACATGACGACAATGACAGGGTGAACAGAGATCATCAAGGCGAGGGAGGAAATTTGATGTGCCATGGACTACGTGGATACGTCTAGAGGCTGCACACATGATTAGGTTGACTTGTCTCGCTCCAGGATCCAAGAAACCATGGTTGTGATATGTGTATACATTCTTGATTTCATGTTTTATCGATTATGTTATGAGTCGTTTACTTCATGGAATCCTCGTTTTCATCCAGATGAGGGCATGTAGAACCTAATATCCATGAAAGGAAAGCTCTAAACATTGAGAAAGATAACTCTTACAAGCTAAAACAGAGGATCAGCATCATGACAAACCTGAGCAAAGATGTTTTTCAAGCTAAAAGATATTTGTGTGGCTCAATAAGATCTTGATAGGACAAGGCATAAGATCTATCACTCAAACAAGCTAGAGCAGATATATTCAGTGAATTGTGGCAAAAGAAGAATATCGAAGGATTCTATTGGAGAAGAATCTTTCAAAGGATTCTAGTACAGAAAAAATGTTGGAGGATTTTTGTAAGGCCATTAGTGTAGAGACATTAACGAGATATGGTAGGTGATCTTTATAAAAATATTTAATTTAATTGATGTGTTTGATTCCCTTTATGTCACTAAATCGATAATGTTAGTGGCCCTAAGACCAAAGACACCAAATACATCTTATGCATGGAAAATTATTTTTTAACCATGAATTATAAATTCCTATTCATTGTACTTGCATTAGTATTAACTCTAATATAACAAGAAGACTATGAAGTGTAATCTATGGTTAATATAATATCATTTACACTTAGTATGATAGGAGACTGACACAAAGAAGTGGATGCATTAAATTCCCTTGGCTGAGTAATGAAGATGTTACAGAAGGGTTCCTATGATCATTTATGTTTCACATTAATGCTAACTAAAATGACATCTTAGGAGTTTAACATTAACAGTAACATGTTGATAAACCATAAATTGGTTTAAATAAGCCATTCTAAGGCTCTAATTTATGCAACGATATTTATAAACTTTTCCATTCCTAGAATATGGTAAGTAAGGGTCAAATCCATAAGGTGCAGGTAATGAGAAAATAAATTTAAATTCAAATATATCTTAAAATAATTATTTTAGGTGATGTTACATTTTTTGGATTTTTTAAACTACTCTCTAAAGCGTAAATCAAAACTATTTTAAATAAATAAAATATTTTTTATGTTGTTTTTCATAATTTATTATAATTTTTAGAAAAATTGAGTTTTTTTAGGGCAAGAAACAAATTTTAGGACAAATGTTTTTTGTAAATGGGCAGCACATTGCCAGGAAATAGAATTGGGCAGATATGGGTAGTGGAAGAAAAACATTGCAATTATTGGTACATGATGAAAAAGATTGTAACTATTTAGTGTTTGACTGATGTCTGGCTGTTCAACAATTTAAAAGCTTGATGACAAGTGACTAACGCAAAGTCACGTTGGATCAAGTAGTGCTCCAATATCTGCAATGCTCGCACCACTACATAAAATTCAAGCACATAAATTGTCCATTTCTTTGTTTCATCAAATAGCTTTTCATTGTAGAAAGACACTAGGCAACCTTCTTGGATAATAATGCTCCAACTCCCACACCTAAAACATCACAATCAACTTGAAACAATTTATCAAAATCAGACAAGTCCAAAACTAAAGGAAAAACATAGTTTGCCTTTTATTGCTTGAAAACTCTTCTCCGCTTCTTCACCCCATTAAAATTTTACTTTCTTCACGCATTCAGTGATTGGAGCCATGATGTTGTTAAAATTTCAAATGAAACGTCAATAAAACGAGGCAAGTCCATAGAAACTTAACATCTGATTGCACCTATTGGTAGGAGCTGCCCAATCCTTGATTGCCTTGATCTTGTCTTCGTCAACTTGTATTACATAATCTAAGACACAAATGTACCATGGCACCTCACATGTTAGAAACTCAACCTATCAGTTGGGTTAAATATATCATTGATCAATTGATCTATATGTTGATATAAATTTAATAAGGTTGACTAATTATTGTTATCAGGGCATTAAAGTTACTAATTAGAGAGATACATGGGCTAGAGGGTCACAAACATAAGATTTAAGAATGTTGGTGAATATAATTTATTAATAAGGACTTTTGTGAATAGTTCCTAATAAGTAGAAATAAAGGGAGCACATCAATTTAAGTTGTTCATGCCATCCAGACCTAGGTGTGCCTCCCCTTCATTTATCATTCATCCAAGTGAGACTCTCGAACGACTTGGGGTATGATTAATCGCCAACCGTCATTCATGTAGTATTGATACATAACAGGAATTATTAGAGAATGTGTGGTCTAATATCCTAACTACTCTAGCCAAGGACTCAATTGCATCATCTTCCTTGAGTCAATATCCTCTTTTGTTGAGAACAACAACATTGTCCTAACCACTCAATCACTTCATGATATTATTATTATATCTGTGCAAATACTTATTTGAATCCCATGATCAAAAACTCGTAACCATAGTCAAAATATATTAATATATCCACAAAATGTCCTTGGTGTGTCTAGTCAACAGATCAATTTATACAACAATGATAGAAATCAAGGAAGAGCACCCATTACGGGATTCATGCGAAATATGACTTACGAGTTTGGGTATAATACCACTATGGGATTCATTTGAGTACTTTAGTGAACTCTTTATCTAAAAAACTGTTTGTCTATATGGCTGATATTGTCGTATGGCTGATATTGTGGCCATTAGTACATATAGACAAACGGTTAGTGATCATTGTATTATGATCTCGTCATAATTTACTTAGTCATTGCATATATTCATGGACTTCATTATACATATCACACGAGAATAATAATGAACAAAATGTTATTTAACAAACTTAAATAAAACATGGTCATATGATTGGCTTGTCGACCACATAATATCCATCAAAGAGAATCATCTACATTATGGCGCTCAAAAGGCAACACCTGTGCCATGGAATCAGTTATTGGGCCAGATTGCGACCATCCAAAACTATCCATTCCCCACCAATTTTTCCTCGTATTCCGTAAACCCTCTTCCCACCCCAACCCCTCGGCCGCGTCTACCAATCAATTTAAAAGAAGGGGAAACAAAGCTCACGTCGAGCAGCAGGGCTTCCTCGCGGCGGCACCGCCATCAGAGGCGCCAACGGCGATGGTCTTGCCCTCTCTCAGAGTGGCAGGTGAAGCAGCGGCATCGGCAGCAGAGGCGAGATTCTTCTTGGAGATGATGCGGTAGATCTCGGCAAGGATAGTCTGGAAGGCAGTGTCGACGTTGGTGGCTTCGAGCGCAGAGGTCTCAAGGAAGGAGAGGCCTTCTCGCTCAGCGAAAGCATGCGCATCCTCGGTCGCGACGGCACGAAGGTGCTTGAGATCTGTCTTGTTGCCAACCAACATCATGACAATGTTGGAGTCAGCATGATCGCGTAGCTCCTTGAGCCACCGGCTCACATTCTCGAAGGTTGTTCCCTTGGTGACGTCATACACCAGTAGTGCCCCATACGCGCCGCGATAATAGGCGCTCGTTATCGCCCGGTACCGCTCCTGCCCCGCCGTGTCCCAGATCTGCGCCTTTATCACCTTCCCCTCCACCTGCATCTCCCACAATTCTCTTTATTATTTTCCATTTAGGCTTCCTTTCCGCCCAAAACTTTGCCATTATCGCCGTCATCGTCTGCTTCAAATGTAACTCTCTTTGACTTGAAAAGAAAATGGCAACATTTTACAGCAGGAAATATTGATTCTTGGCTTGACAGAGAGAGGGAAGTTATTCGCATTGCAGGATTTTAGTTCGCTCCTATCTTAGGCACATCAAAATAAATATTCTAATCAGAAATAGATTATTTTGGATCAATTCTTCTTTCAACACATCAAAAGGTAAAAAAAAAATTGCGACATTTTATATCGGCGTTCTTACAGCAGAAAATATTGAAGCTTGGTTCAGCACAGAGAAGGAAGTTATTGCAGGATGTTAGATCGCTTATTTTTCTCAGGCGAGAACTATTTCAGATCACTCGTGTCTCGGAGATTTTAATGCAGAAATACTCAAGTCTATTAAGAGAAATCATTATTCAGATCATTCGCGTACTAGATATCTGAAAGCAGAAAATCTCTTGGTTCAACAGATCAAAAGGAAAAAAAAACTGGGAGAATTTAATGCATCGTTCTTGGATCAATTCTTCTGAGGTGGAAAATAAATTTACATCATTCAATTGAGAGAGATCTTAAAGCAGGAGGTCTTGATTTTTGGTTTGACACAGAAGAGAATAACGTTGTGCAATATATATCGTCAACTCTTAAATCAGTTCTTCCTACACGAGAAATATTTCAGATCCTTCGCGTAATAGGGATTTTGAAGGATAAAATCTTGATTCTAGATACACTTCAAGATTTTTTTCCATCGTTCTTCGATCACTTCTCATAAAAAATGTCTCAGATCATTTTTCGTAACAAAGATGTTTAAGGATCGAAATCTTGATTCTAGAAGTGCAACACTTTCGATTCATTTTTCATCATAGAAGTGAATTATTGTGCAAGATTTTATACTATTACTCGGATCATTTCTTATTAGTGCAAAAAAAATCTAAGATCATTCATTCCCAAGCAGCCGATAAAAAAGTAGAAAATGTTGATTCTCAATTCAACATAGAAATTCAAAATTTTGCAAGATTCTATTTCGTCATTCTTAGATAGCTTCTTCTAGAGAGAAAAAGTTTCAGATCAATCCACCCTAACAGAGATCTGATTACGGAAAATCGTGATTCTTGCTTCAACAAAGAAAAATACGTATTTTGCAAGAGTTCATCTCATCATCCCTTGATCATTTCTTCTTCGGCAAAATGTATTTCAGGCCATTTGCGTAAGACGTTAGAGCAGAAAATGTTGATTCTAGAGTGCAAAACCTTGGATTATTGGTTCAACACAAAAATAAACTTTTTGTGAGATTTATATCACCAATATTAGACAATTTTTTCCACGGCAAAAAATAAATCATCATTCTCGCGAAACAGAGATTTTAAAGCAGAAGTTCTTGATTCATGTTTCGACACAAAAAAAACTCCGTACAGTTTCTTCTTGCCAGATGCCCAAATTGGAGATTCAGTAAAGATTGAATTATTTGATGAGCCATTAATCTTTAAATATACGACTTATTTTGAGAGGGCCACCAAAAAAAGAAGACGAACCTTTATATGGAAGAAGAATCATACAATGTTGCACAAAATATATAAACATAAAAGCCAGAGATGAGATACGAAAATTAAGAAGCTTTCCTTCTCTTTCAGAACTAAAACTTGATATGTTATTCTTTATTTTCAGACAAGGGTGAACCAAAAAAAGGGAAGCATTTTTTTCTCGCCAGTGGAAATTGGAGAGTTATATTAAACGGCAACTATCGAAAACAAGAAAATTTAAGCTTTAATGAATGAAGAAACGTCAAGGGTAAATATAAATATCACACTTAAGCTCAGCAAACGAGTTAGTATTTACTTGGTCCATAATCACATAGATCTAATTCTATTTAGAAAATAGTCAAATAAATATAATTCATTCTTCCTGATTCTATTTGAACGAAGAGATATGATATCTTTTGATTCCCACTCTTTCTAGGATTTAAAACCGGATTAACCGACATGGAAATTGTTTTCAGTATATGAATCGAGAACTCAAAGAAAAAATAACCACCAATCGTGAAATTTCAAGTACAAGAGAAAAAAATTCATAAGACAAAACTGGAGAGGAAGAAAGCAATCTGCAGGTTAGATACGGCTAAGAAGAAATTCCAGTGGAAACAGAACGCCTAAATTTAAGTCGATAACCTTGAATTTTCTTGGAATTTTACTCCGAGAAATCCTTAATAAACTAGACAAGATATTCTTCATTTCCCAACCAAGAAATCAAATTTTCTCTACTCTTTCCAATTGAAAACATTGCAATAATTCGCTTAAAATTAAGGAAATCATAGAAATTGGGCAGCCTTTAGGTTATTACCCATGAAACATTCTGGATGATCGGGAGGGCATTCAAGAAGATTTAACATAAGAAAACGGGGAAGAAATTTGGGCCGGGCAACAATGCCAGAAGAAAATTTGGACGCGCACATTGTCGAAATTGCGAAAAAAGAAATACGTAAGAGGTAAAATCGAAATGCGCCAAGAAACACACGTCATTGATTGCTGAACCCTGTCTCGGCTAGAATAAAAAAATTGACCAATCAGAAAGAGAATCGGGGAAGACAATAACCTTTAGAGTCCGGGTGGCGAATTCAACACCGATCGTAGACTTTGATTCGAGGCAGAATTCGTTTCGGGTGAAGCGAGAGAGAAGATTGGACTTTCCCACACCAGAATCCCCGATCAATACAACCTTGAACAGATAATCATATTCGTCCTCAGGCCTCCGCGCCATCTTCTTCAATCAATCTGAGAATCGCGAGAAGCAGATCAAGATCCCGACCGAAAGATCGGCCAAGGAAGGAACTTCGCAAGAGAGATGGAAAGAAAGAGAGAAGATCTTCCTTGAATTATTACCAGTCTTCTGGTTTTATACTGTTCTGTTTCAGCGTGGAAATAAATACCAATTGAATTTTTACACGTCTTCCTATAAAAAATACTAATTTAAACCTTAGCATGGAAGCCCTAATAAATTACCAAATTTCTAATATTTTTTCATTTTGGTATTGTTTATATTGTATGGTTTTTTTATATTTATGTACAGGTGGGTTCATAGGATACTTTTATATACTTCTTTTAGTAATCACTTATATTTCAATAGTTTCTGGTTGTAGCTTGGGTAATATTTCTCTCAGCTGATGAGCATAATTGACAAAAAAAAGATTGATGTGATAAGTGGCAATCTGATCCAATTTTGTCTAATATATTCCTGTCATGGCGTTGGGATAGTTTAATTAATAATCATTGTTCAAATGAGCAAATTCAAGTTTTTAACATTATCTATACCTTTTCAATACTGGTTTTAAAAAAATATGGGAAACGATGAATATATGCTGCATTGATTTCAGGATGTAGCAAAGCTTGTAGAAAAAAAATTGCTCTTTCTAGAGGAAGTAAAATTTTCTAGAATTTTATAGAAAATGGGAGGAAAATGGGAAGATTTCTGCTAAACTCAAACTGTCATCAACACTTGAATGACAATGATACCATGATTCATAACATAAACTTAAATGAAATTTATCATCATACTATGCATATAGTTGATTGAAAAAATGCATGTGACAAATTCTTATATATACGTATATTATCCATCTATAAACATGTTGTTTGTTTTATATTATTTTTAGATAATTAAATATGAAATATGATGCAATAATATGAAATTCTAAATCTTTATAGATATTTCCCCAAACTATTATCACTAACATAATTAAGAAAATTTCAATAAAATTTTAGAATTTATTTGATAAAGAAATGGTTTATCTAAGTCAGAATATATATTCACTATTATTTCTATCTATTTTAAAGCCTTATTAGATGTGTGTACTGGGTTGTTGTGTGCAATGAATGTGCTAAAGGGGCAAATGAAGAGGGATTTGGGTTAAGATTTGTTATGAAATAATGAGCCAGCAGAGGTGGCTTAGTGGGCTTTGGCTAATGGGCTTGAATCTTTGACTCAATTCAAAGTGAGTCAACCCTGACTAAAGTTAGCAATGAGAAGTTTGACCCTGGATCATTTGGTTATTTTGTATATATTTAAATGACAAGTCCTTGTTCTTTCTCAAGTGGTGATAAATTCCAAATTAAGCAGAACTTGTGAAAAATAGATGTCATGCCAGTGCATGTATTTGTGTTCTTTGGAAAGCTTAGATTCAGAGCTTTTATCTGAATGCAATTTCTAGTGAATTGGTTATCTCAGGAGAGAGGAAATAGAGCTTGAAACCCTGGCGCTCTTGCGCTAAATAATTGGTGTGAAGACGATATCTGACATTGATCCACTGTTTTTTGGTCAGCATTCAGGTTAATTCTCTATTTCCTGCCACTTACCAGTTGTGTCATAATTTATAATCAAAACTTATTAGATCAGTATATTAGCCCATTATTTTATTTGTTTTCATTTCTCAAATCTTTAAAGCTTCCCATAATTGAAATTTTTTCTTCAACTTCACATTTCAACTGTCTTCTGCAATCATCCAAAATATTCAAGTACAAAAAATGCATAAATGGTTAAAAAATATTCAAATCTCCCGGTGAATAGATCTGCTCTCACTAATGCAGAAAATGAGGATTTTCTAAGTGATTCCAACATTATAAGTTTAACATTGGATTATGTATAAAAACATTAACATTAAACAACATGTAACCTATCAAAGGGGAATATTTTTTGTTTTCATTGCTCTAAAATAAAATACACGAGAAGAAAACTACAGAGAAATTCAAGACATGAAAGTATACTTGGAATAACTTTGATAAAATTGGACGGTTTTTTATTTATGTTTAGAAATATCAGCTCTCCTTGAACATAACTATTGAGATAGGGATAAACAAGGGAAACCAAGGAGATTTGAAGGTGAATAGAAATTAAAGAAGTCAACGAAGGGTGATTAAATCATAATAGGATTAAAAAAAGGTCAAGAAAATCTTATAAAATTATAGACATTTATTTCTTTGGCATTTAATAATTCATTTGTAAATAAATGGATATATGTATACCCATTAATAATTCATTTGTAAATAAATTGATTATCATTCATTAACTCATGTATTTTTTTTGCCTTCAAGATTAGTAAACCCATTAATTTGAGATTAGTGAGATCACTATTGATTTTAGAAATTTAGGATTATATCGATGATTAACCTGAAAGGAAAAAAGTGAGAAAATAGTGGAATTTACTGAAACTTGGTAAATGATTTGAAAATTATATAAAGGTGGTATTTTTTGGGTTCTAAAGGCCTAGATCTGGATGAATAAATCAAAACGATGCGCAGCGGAAGCCTTTTGTGAATTGAACGACATCAACCAAAAACATTAAACAAAGTACCTTTGCACGAATCTCATTCGTGATTTCTTCGATCCCGGAGTGAGACGAGTCGAGCTGCTCAAGTGTGCAGCCTCTAGACGTATCCACGCGGTCCTCGGCGCCTCGGATCTCCTCCTTCTCGTTGACGAGCCCCGTTCTTTCTCCGTCAGCGTCGTTACATCGTCCCGATCACATCAGGGATGGAGAGGGGGTGTGGGGAGAGTGGAGAAGAAGGGGAAAGGCCCCTGAACAATTCTGGCCTGGGTGAATTTCGTTCAGGGCCTTCCCCTATTTATACTAAGTGGGTATTTTTCATAAAAACCCCCAAAACTTAAGTATATCTTCCAACGTCCAAAAGACCATTTGCGTGTGACCCTCTAGGCCCATGTATCAGTCTAGTTAACGACTCCAGTGGCCCAACAATGTTTATTGGCCTTCCAAATTAATTAACTATATCATCGTATGGATTAATTAATGTCAGACCGATTTAACCCAATTGATAGGTCGAGTCTCCAACACGTGGGGTGCCAAGCTACACCTCGCATTCTAGAAAATACAAAGGAGTGTGTATCGACTAATTTCATGGAACCTGTTCGTCATCGATTACCGTGTATGTATAGCCCCTCATCCACTTGACGCTCCTTAGACGACTTAGGGTATGGTCAACTGTCAAACCCTAATCGAACATTCGAGTTAGTACTGATGCATTCAGAAATCATCGGCGAACTCTTCTCCGATATTTCACTGCCTTGGCCAAGGACTTCGTTGCATCGGCTTCCTTGAGCTGTCACCTCTTATACCAAGGGTGGACAATCCGATCTTGACCACTCAATCGCCTTCGTGTACTTCTTGATGCACCCGAACTAAGACCGTTTAGAATCCCATGATTAGATACTCGTTGGCCATAGCCAAAGTACAACCATCCGTCCACAAGACGTCTTTGGTGTCTCAAGTCTAAGGACCACTTACACAACCGTGACGTGAATCAACCTGATTCACAGTTCGGTATAATACCATTTAGGGATTCGTACGGATCAATTCAGTGAACTCTTTGCACTAAAGAGCACCCACTATCTATCCTTAGTGTCGCCACACTAATGGCTACGGGACCGGCCATACTCATCATATGAGTGAGGCTAGATAGTGTTATTCTATCCGGATACTCCGATTTTCTTCTCGTGTATCCTTCGAATAGGAATGTTTAGAACACATGCTTAAAGACTAGTGATCTCCGTATTACGATCTCATCATAATTCACTAAGTCCGATCATGTATTCATGGACTTCATTATACGCATCACACATGCACTATAATGAATATGTTCTACTAATGAACATGGAACGAGATGTGGAATGTGTGATTAGCTTGTCGGCCACATATATTTCCATCAATATTGAGGTTCATAGTTTTCCAGATACTTTTGAGAGATGAAGCTTGAGTTGAAAAAGAGATTTAAAGATTTTTGGAGACTCTAAAAGTTTCATAGAAAGAGAACTGAGTTGAAATTGTACTTGTTTAAATTAAGGTGGATCATTTTCTACCAATTTTAGCTTGCATTGAAAACACAGGATAGAAGATAGTTTGAGTTGAGAAATAGGCAGTATAACTAATCTGTCTGGATTTTGATGTGCTCAAAATTGAAATACTCCTTGAGATGTGATTGGGATAAATTGAGATTGAGTTCAAGCTCTAATTGGGTTTAATTAAGTTGAGTTTAGCATTTGATTGGGATTGAATTGTATACATTTCAATCGATCTACTTGATATTTAATATTGAGATTTTGAGAACGAGTTAAACTAAGATTGAGACACTTCGAGAATGATCCACCATTTTAGGCTACTTAAAAACTATACTACTGCATTTCCTGTTACAGATAACTGATGAAATAAAAGTCAAGAATTACATTATAATAATTAGGAGAGGTCAAATTGTACGGGGAAGCTAAAGTAGCTGTGGACAGGATTAAGATGATCTGGCTGGCCAATTGACGATCAGATTCAAGTGCCCACGTCGCCGATTCAGTTGATCAAACGTTTGGTGAAATATAATCTCTGAACCCTAATTCATTGCAATATTCAAGAATACTTGTGTGATGATCAGGCAATTCCCAACGTAATGCTTTTCCCAACAAAGTCCATCTAGTTGAACTCCATTATCACTGATTCTAATTTGTATACTTGTGATGTATCACCCGTATTTGTACATTAATGGTAGCCAACTCTATTCTATTGTGTTGGAACCTAAAATGTATGATTTTTCTCCTAATATTTCAAGATGATTTGGCTTGATACTTGTAAAGTGGCCTCCCACCAATTTATACATCATCAATGTTTCTACCTGTGCCTTTGAATGAAAATATGATATCTATTGAGTAGACATGGTCGTTCTGTTCTTTTTGTGCGAATTTGTGCGAATTGTTTGTTCTGTTCGGTTTTCCGAATAGAACAAAAACAAAATCGAACAGATCATCTCAGAGACCCAAGTGCAGCTCTTTTGTTCACTTTGTACGAATTTTGTTCTAGTTTTGTGTGAATGTGCGAATTTGTTAGAATGCAATTATTTTTTCGTTTTTTTTAAAGAACAAAACAAAGAACACGGCCTTGTGCGGTTCTTTTGTGCGAATTTTTTGTTCGTTTAAAACGAACAGAACAGAACGACCATTTCTACTATTGAGAAGAGAGATAAGCCATGCTTCGTCCTAAAACAAAGACATTTCAATGACTATAGTGCTCATGCGCGGACTTGACTTTTGATTCTATTATGAGATTTATTTTTCCTGGCGACAAAGATATCTTCTTTAAAAGGATCAAAGCTCATGTACGTGGCAAGAACATTCATGTGAGGTGTTTTTTGACTCGTCTATTTCAGTGTTATACACTGAATCTCATAAGAGTCCATTACACAAGCATGGAACCTGCGTAAGTGCAGTCTATAACCCACAAACTACCTCGTAGATTTAATTTAAAAATAATACGCCAAAATACTCGTTAAAATTGCAATATTACTCTTTTTTATTTGAAGCACGGTAATAGGAGAATATAATGCAGACCAAACAGACTATAAACAAAATACCATATACTAAAAAATATAAGTTCCTACAACATTAGGTTCCTAGCACTATAAAAAAATAAAGCGATTGATAATTGTCCCTACTTGAATGGTTAAATATCAAACCCTCAAGAAGTTAACCGCCACTTTTGACCAAAATGACGCATTGCTTACAAAGCTAGAAACTCATTCGACAGCAAAAATAAGAATTGGAGTAATCACCTTGAATCTGTGTAGGTTTGTGGAAACTGTTAAATTTTTTGACGTCAATTATACACAATTTCTAAACTGATCTGTATAAAGGGTAATAAACCCACAATCACCTCCACTTCTCAATAGACTTTGAAGTTGCTCTCACTAGCTTCTTCGTGTTCTCCACAAGCTCATCGACCAAAGAAATGAGGTGATCTCTGCAAATGGAGGACACCAATTTAAAAATGGGCAAATAAATTATTGAGAATCGTCTTCCGGAAAATTTAAGTAATTGCAAATAGCCAATATATTTAACATCCATGATGATAAATGAAACAAGTAAACATCACAGCATTTATGACCTAGTTGAGTTGGTCGATTGAACAAAATGCAGCCTTTCTCACATAAAAAAAAATAGAGTTGTTGTCGATTGGAACGATATAGATACCATAATTTCGGCCACAGAAATCAGTTGAAAAAAATGATATTTCGCCCAATAGGCTAACGTAAGACATAAATTGAAAAGCAACCTTTTGTACATAAAAAAAATCAACTTGATCTGGATCAAAATAATACATATTCCACATTTTCCACCTTAGAATAAAAAAAAAATTGATGTTTCCCTTGGTCCAGTCACACACACATTCGCGCACTAATCCCCCGAAAGAATTCAACGGAAATGCAACTTTCGGATATCGAAAAAATTCAGCTTGATACAGTTCCTGCAGTTATGAAAAATAAACCGATCGAAAAAATTGAATATTTCTTTGATCCAGTCACGCACATTCCAACCACAAATCCCCCTAAGAATTCCACGCAAAATCGTCCAAAAAAATCCGCAGGAAGAGACCAATCTCCGCAAGAAAAACACTCACTGGGATAATAAAGTTCCGTTCGAATTCCCAACATTAGAATATCTGCGGTACTCATCCGTGGCGACGCCTCTTCCCAATCCGTACCCAAACCCGAGCCCGACACCGCATCCGGCGCCTACTCCAAACCCCAGACTCAATCCAGGGAATCCAAGACCTACTCCAGCACCTGATCAAAACCAAATCGCACAGAAAAAATCAAAGAGTTCATCCACACAGAAAACAACAGGAAAATTGCGATTTTGAGAGCGAAGAAGGGGAGAAGACCTCCGAAGAGGCCTACGCCAAGCCCAACGCCGCAGCCAGCGCCTAGACCGACGCCGGGGCCGAGCTTCCCGAGCTCCTTCGATCTCACAACGGGGAGCTTCCAGAAGACTCCGTTCTCACCGCCATAGCCGTTCCCTCCTCGCCCCCCTCCCCTGATCATCTCCTCTTCCCCTCTGATTTCCAACAGAAAGAAAATCTCAATTCTCTACTCCCTCTCCTGAAGACTATAAATAGTAGATCCAGTTGAATTTCTTTTTCTTGTACCTGCGGAGCAGCTTAGTAGCTGGTCGTTGAGACAGGCGGTTAGGCTTGTTGGACGAATGACGGATGACGATTTTGGTTCAGATGGAACTAGACTAAACGGGTAACTGTAGTTCCGGATCGTCCGGGAAGTGGACGATGGATGGGACGTCACGAAGATCGTCCCTTCCATTGTCTGGAATCAGTGCAGAGATGTGGACGGGACAGTTTTTTCGTTTGAGACCTCCGGACGGGACGATTTTTTCATCCGAGTGGACGAAAACTGTCCCGTCCGTTTGTCACGGGACGAATTTCCATCCCGATTTTCGTCCAACTTTGCGGACGGTATGATTTTTTTGTCCTGCGATGAAAAAATTGTCCCGTTCTCATTCCTGCACTTTTATAGTTCCGGATCGTCCGGGGCATGGACAATGGACTATACAGGAGGAAGATCGTCCCATCTGACGTCTGGAATCAGTGCAGGACGCGTATGGGACGGTCTTTTCGTCCGAGACCTCCGGATGGAACGGTTTTTTCATCCGACTGGACAAAAACCGTCGCGTCCTGAGGTCTCGGGATGAATTTCCAACCTCGCGGACGGGACGATTTTTTCGTCCTGGGAAAAAAAAACCGTCACATCCGCAACCCTGCACAATACGGGTAACTGTGCAGTTGCCTTGTAAATGACATTTCATTTCGTCCATGTCATCATTTGTCCCTGATTTGTCATCCTCATCATTCTCGTCATCACTCCAATTTCGTCGTTTGTCTGTAATGCAAAACAAGATGGATGATGGATGGATGGATGAAGAAATTTGCTAAATTGGCAAAGGGAGAGGGGAGAGAGGAGAGAGAGACAGAAAGAGAGACGATACGGGACTGCTGCGCACATACATGGAAAAGAGGAGAAGCAGAAAAAGAGACATCATACCTAGCTCGTCAGGCCATGTGTGGGGAGATAGTTGTGCAACGACACATCTATAAATAAAATGTCATCCCGAAACAAAGGGGCAGCTGATATGTTCTTAAGGCTGAAATCAGAGCTCAATTGGTCGTTGGGAAATCCTCTCGCCATAGGGATGGACACGGCCGACCCAAATTTTCCTTTCTACTACCTCCATTACCTTATGTTCCCCTTGTTGATCTCTCCTAGTTTCTACTCCACCTTGATCTCTCTCTCTCTCTCTCCGAATTTGTTCATCCTTTGGTGTTTCTCTTGGAACTTTACTATTCGTGAAAATTCTTGAATTCAAGAAGCAGATCCTGTTTGGATTCTATGACCTTGATCTAGATGAAACAAAATGATTCATTGCAATCAAAGATTTGAAGTAAGAATCAACATGACATCAGTAAAACATTTGAATCAAATCACCTAGGTACTAATCATATTCGTAATTTCTTGGATCCTTGAGTGAGACATGTTGAAATGCTCGTGTGCAACCTCTAGACATATCCACACAATCCTCATCACATCAAATCTCTTCTTTCACCTTAACTATGCCCGTTCATGCTCCATCATCGTTGTTATGCCGTCCTGATTGTGTCGATAATGGAGAGAAATGTAGGGGAGAAGGGAGAAGCGGAAGAGCCACAAAAAATTTTGTTTTGCCATGGGAGAATTTTGGTAAGGGCCTTCCCTTATCTTTACTAGTTGAATTTTTTTCATAAAACTTCAAAGCTTTAAGTGTATCTTCTAACTTCTAAAAGACCATTTGCGAGCGACCATATAGGCTCATATATTAGCCTAGTTAATGACTCTGATGGCCCAATGACCTTAATCAGCTTTTAAAATTAATTAACTATAGCATCATATATATTAATTGATGACGGATCGGTTTAACCCAATTGATAGGCTGAGTCTCTAGCCCATGGGGTGTTTTTACAAGACACAAAAGAGTGTGTATTGACTCTTTCATGGAACATGTTTCGTATTGATAACTATATACTAGTCTCATATTGATGATAAACATGACAACTTAGGGTATGGTCAACCAAATTTTTAGTCCGAGTTAGTACTAATGCATTAAGAATTATTGGAGATCTTCATTGCACTGTCTTCCTTGAACTGTATCCTCTTATACCGAAGGTGGACGATCCCATCTTGATTACTCAATCATCTTTGTGAAATTCTTGATGCACCCTAACTAAGACTGTTTTAAAATTGAATATTTTGGAACTTAGGGATCATAGTCAAAGTAAAACTGTCCATCTATAAGACATCTTTGGTGTCTTAGCTTCAAGGAGCACATAAACAACTATGACATGAACCAATCTCGATTGACAGTTTTACTAATTCCATTCTGGGATTCGTATGGATCTGTTTAGTGAACTATTTCCATTATAGAGCACCTGTTATCTATCATCAGTGTGTCCTCCTAATGGTTATAGAATTTTACCATATTCATCATATGAGTGAGGCTAGATAGTTATATTCTATCCAAAAACTTCAATGCCCTTCTCAAGTACCATTTGGATAAGAATATTTAGAACACATACTTAAAGACAAGGGATATGTGTATTACAATTTTAAGGTGAATGTATTATTCTATATAAGGGTCGCTTCTGTGTGTGTATGACCAAACCCCAACTTGCTTGTAGTCGGCATTCTTAACCGGTAGCGTACTTCGTACCTTTATTATAGCATAGCTAGCTTTTTCTTTGAGCAAAAAAAGCTTATCGCTTTGTTTAGATGGAGCAACTTTACTTCGTAACCTAGATGAAGATTATGTTTACATAACAACGTTATCTAGCGGAGAAATCAGAACCTTCATCACAATTTACCAAGTCCAATAATGTATTCATGGACTACAATATAAGCATCACACCTGCGCTATAATGAATACATTGTATTAATGAACATAAAATGAGACATTCTATGTGTGATTGGCTTGCTTGCCACAAATATTTCCATCATACAAACATCGTTTCCTATTCTTACAATAACCAAACATGGCAAATCTTCTACGAAAGGGATCACATCCAGAGATAGAGTGTGAGAGAGAACAAGTGAGTGAGAGAGAGAACAAAAGAGAGAAACTGATTATTGCTTAAAATAATATCTTTTAGTCATCCTTCCATTTTTTAAGATGTTGAGGGGGTGACAAACTAGGATGCAATGGATTACGATTTTTGATCCGTCCAACAAGCTTATAGATGACTAATAATGTCAATCACTATTTCATGTTCTACTGATATTGGTCATCAGTATGGTAGGGTGGACGTCTCTGATACTGGATACAAAAAACTGTACTTTAGCAGTATCATCATTTTTTATGGTGTCTATATTTTGCTAGTACTTGCCCCAAAATATCCATCACGAAAAGGCAATATCAGATATCGTAAAAAGGCAATATCACGGAAAGGAAAGGCAAGATAGTTTTAGATGACAATATCAGATATCGTAAAATGGATACCAGCCTTGTAGCAGATAGTGGATATTTGGATGGACATTACCTACATGTGGATGATGGTGAGTATCTTAGAATATTAGACTACTGGTACCTAATATAGAATTAGGGATCTTAGAATATTGAATCTGCTATCCAGATTGAAAAGTTCCATACCAAGAATCTTTTGAAGATAATGTCTAAACTACAAAGTTAGATGGAATACTTTATAGGAATGTTGGACTCCATTGCTCATGAACATGCCTCAGGGTATCCATGCAGAAAACAAGGGGAGGGATCAGTCCTCTAGATCTTTGAGCATGAAATGAACATGTGCAAGACTAGGCTGGAGTAAGTTGTCCCCTGTTTACTCAGATGTGCATAGTTTAGTCTTGATCCATAATGGTCTAGTGCCATTTTCGTGATGCAGACGAGTCAAAAACCAAGATAGAGAGAGTTAGACTCGTAGCAAGAAAGAAAGGGTATCAGGCATTTTTTTTTTGGGTTGATAGTGATTCACACTCAAAAAGAGGCAAGCTATGTATGAGCTAAGATTGGACATGGAAGTCTGCTTCCATTTCTTGATGATAGTATCAGGTTTATGGAATCCAATACCCGGACATTCTTGATTTAGCATCTGTTTCAAGTGACAAGCAGACGTCAGGTAAACGCTATCTCTTAGCCATCAAAGTAGGGAACAACCCATTCCAGATGGGATCTACAGGACGTGACAGGAGGTACGGATGAAACTGTGATGTATATTGTTCGTCATGCCTCTTTCTCTCGGCCCCTCTCTCTCTCTCTCTCTCTCTCTCTCCTTGGTCACCATGACGAATGACCTGATGTTAGGCCCCTAACTAGGCAGCATTCCCTGCCCGGATGCCTGCGTGCTTATTGGGAGGGCGTGTCCGTTGTATTTCGGCTCACGACTTTTTAAGGACTGAGTCATAATGGGTAGCGATGCCCAAATACCCGATATATTAGACCATTGCCACTGTTGGTGGTGATTCACGGTAGACTGCGCACGTGCCCGTCCACGCCCAAGGCGGGATGTATCAGGTACGGTCCGCACGTGCTAGGCGCGCGGGCTGATCGGCGTGTGCGTGCGCGCGCCAAAGCCAAGCGCCACGTGCGGGCGCCAACGCTATACGCCAACGCCGAGCGCTGCGCGCCGGGGCGGGAAGTGCTGCGTCGCGGTGCGGAGGCGCGCAGGCGAGCGGCGTGCGCGAGTGCAGCAGCGAGTTGTGCAGGATACCGCGCAGCGGCCGCGCGGGCAGCGCGCGCATTGCGTGTGCGGGGCGCGCAGTGGGGAGACATCCCGCCAGGAGACTAAGGTATGTGGCGCACAAAGAGCGCCAAGACGGCATAGCGGGCGCGCAGTGCTCCTGCGGGTAGTGCTGGGTGCGCATCGCCTAGCTCGGGGGCGCCGAATGCGGCAGTGTCGCGCAGACTGCGCACTTATACACGGGTAGTGTTGGGCGCGCGCTAGAGTGTGGACACGGGTGCCGGTGGCGTGTGTGATCGTCAAGGCAAGAGGTGGCGTTTGTGATCGCTAGGCCTGCGGGCGCGTGGCGCCCGGCCCGGCGCACTTGTGTAGTGGCAGAGCGGGCGCGCGCGCGGAGTGGCGGGCCTGAGGCGGTGTGGCGACATTACCTCGGCGCAAGGCGCCTCGTCTCGTTCTGTGTAACACCCCTCGTCTTCCCCCAAGTAATCCTGAAGTACTTTTTAAGATATCAATGCAATGGCCCTATTCACTGACGGTGCCTAGCACCAACATCTCCTCGAACCCCTTCTATGCGATCTTAAGCAATTGCAAAAGCTTCCGCTGCAAGAGATCAAGGCTGCTCAGTGTTCTGCTCCAAGCACTGAGGCCGGCACACGCCAATTCTGGGCAAGAAACCTAGCTCGAGATTCGACCGTGTGACACCTGACTATAGTGTAGGGACACAGACAGGACGGTTTTTCATCCCAGGACAAAAAAATTGTCCTTTTCGAGGGTGGATGATATATATATATATATATATATATATATATATATATATATATATATATATATATATATTTATTTATCGGGACGGAAATTTGTCCTGAGATGAACGAATGGGACAGTTTTCGTCCACTCTGACAAAAAACCGTCCCCTCCGTTCATCTCGGGAGAAAAAACCGTCCCGTCTACATCCTTGTACTGATTCCGGACGTCGGACGGGACAATCGTCGTCCCGTCCCATCCATCTTCCACACCCAGAATTACACTAGTGCGAGGACGCGGACGGGACGGTTTTTTCATGTCAGGACAAAAAAATGTCCCGTCCGCGAGGTTGGACGAAAACCGAGACAGAAATCAGTCTCCCTGCACTGATTCTGCTGTTGCACGTTACGATCTTCGTCCCGTCCCATCATCGTCCACGTCCTGGGGAACTATACTCGGGGACCAGTATCCGTTAACAATCATTTTTTCCAATTACAGTACCGGTTTCTATTTATTCCGCTAACGTCATTGGTCTTCTTCTTATGTCTTCTTCTCCATCGTCTTCTTCTTCCTACGCAGACCTTCTCAGCTCGGCGAGGGAAGCGAGATCGCTCGGCCAACTGAAGCAGATCCACGCTCAAGCTCTCCTCCGATCCTTCCATGGCCGCCCGAACCAGTGGCTCAGCTTCCTGCTCGCGCAATGTCACCGTCTCCGCTCCCCGCGAGCCTACGCTCGCCGCCTATTCGCCTCAATTTCCCGTCCCGACTCCCGATCCTTCACCTCCATTCTCAGATTCCACTCCCTCCTCGGCGACAGAGACGAAGTTCGTGCCCTAATTTCCCAAATGCTCGATCTCGGCCTTCCTGCCGACGCCTTCGTCATCCCAATTTTGATCAAGAACTCCGCCCCCACCGCCATCGACCCGATCCATGGCTACGTCGTCAAGCTCGGCCACTTCGCTGACCAGTACATCCGCAATGCCATCCTCGATGGGTACGCCAAGCGCGGGGACATCTCCCTCGCTCGAGACCTGTTCGATGAATCGCCCTGTAAAACTCCCGCCGACTGGAACGCGATTCTCTCCGGGTACTGGGCTTGTGGGAAGGAAGACGAAGCTCTCCGCGTCTTCGAGGCTATGCCTGCCAGAAACGCCATCTCCTTCACCGCCATGGTCACAGGGTACTGCAGAATCGGCCAAATTGACAAGGCGAAGAACTTGTTCGATGAAATGCCGGAGAGAACTGTTGTTTCCTGGAATGCCATGATCTCTGGGTATGTGCAGAACAGACAGCCGGAGCTCGCTTTGAGATTGTTTGAGGAAATGATCGCAGCCGGAGCCGACCCCGACGAGACGACGTTCGTCACCGTCTTCTCTGCTTGTTCTTCGAGGGGAGATCGCTCCATCGCAGAGAATTTGGTTGCCATGCTCGAGCGGAGAGGATTGAACAGGAGTCCCTTTGTTAAGACTGCTCTCATCGACATGCTCGCCAAGTGTGGGAACCTCCATACTGCTAGAGAGATCTTTGACGCCATGGGTGCTGCTAGAAACTCGGTCTCCTGGAATGCCATGATCTCTGCCTACTGCCGGGAAGGCGATCTCGCCATGGCCAGACAGCTCTTTGATGAAATGCCCAGGAGGAATACCATCTCCTGGAATTCGATGATCTCTGGTTATGTCCAGAACGGACAGTGGGGTGGCGCCTTGAAGCTCTTCAAGGCCATGGAGGAGGAAGAAGAAGAAGCCAAGCCAGATGAGATCACCATGGTATCCGTCCTCTCTGCTTGCGGTCACCTGGGTGCCCGCGAAACCGGGCAACAAGCCATTAAAACCATCTCCCGAGTGCATATCAAACTCACCATCTCCGGCCACAACGCTATGGTTTTCATGCACTCGAGGTGCGGGAACTTGGCCGAGGCGAGGCGGGTGTTTGAGGAAATGCCTGAGAGAGATGTCATCTCCTACAATTCTCTGCTTCTGGGGCTGGCGGCGCATGGCAGCGCAGTCGAGGCGGCGGCGCTACTACAGAGGATGAAGGAGAACAACATTGAGCCTGATAAAGTCACCTTCCTCGGCGTGCTTTCGGCTTGCAGCCATGGCGGGGCGACTGAGATAGGGAAGCAAGTCTTCCGGGCCATTGAGAGCCCTGCAATTGACCACTTGGCCGCCATGGTGGACCTTCTGGGGAGGGCCGGGGAACTCGACGAGGCGGTGAAACTGGTGGAGGAGTCGTCAATGGTGCCCCACGCCGGAGTCTACGGCGCGCTGCTCAACGCCGGCCGGGTGCACCGGCGGGTTGATGTTGCAGAGAAGGCGGCAGAGAAGCTATTTGCCATTGAAGAGGAGAACCCAGGGAATTATGTCCTCCTGGCGAACGTTTACGCGGCGGGGAGGCGGTGGCGGGAGGCGGAGATGGTGCAGGAGAAGATGAGGAGGAAGAAGGTGAAGAAGACGATGGGCTGCAGTTGGGTGGAGGTGGGAGGGGAGATACATTGCTTTGCTGCTGGGGACAGAAGACATGACAGGACAAGGGAGATTTACCAGTTGCTGGAGGAGTATGGAGAGAAGATGAGGGGGTTGGGGTATGTGGGAGATGGGGGTTGGTCCCTGAGGGATGTGGAGGAGGAGGAAAGGGAGGGGAGTTTGGGGGTGCATAGTGAAAGGCTGGCAGTTGGGTTTATTTTGCTGGTGGATGGAGGGTCAGCAGAGGCCATTAGGGTGGTGAAAAACCTAAGGATCTGTGGGGACTGCCATCTTTTCATGAAGTTTATGTCTAAGATATCTGGCAGGGAGATCGTCGTCAGGGACAACAACCGATTCCACTGCTTTAGTAATGGGCTTTGCTCCTGCTCTGATTATTGGTGACACCAACCAATCAGTTCCTGCAAATTTCATCTCTCCAAAAAAACAGCAAATTTTAACCGAAACTGATAGTTTCTCATTCAATTTACGCAACCAAAACCATTCTCTGAGAATTTAATCCATGAACTTATCCTTTCTTACTTCAGGATATGCCAAAAAAAAAGAGATACATGGGAAAGGGGAAGATAAAACCTCACCTCAAACAAATCACACAAAATCGTTACATTTTTGTATGGAAATAAAGCAAACAACTTCTATTCTCATTTCAGAGCTGAACTGCAAGTTTATAAGGCTGTTGGTCTATTTGGTATAACCAGCTCCAACAATACTACTTTACAAGATTTGATCTTCAGAATTTGGAGTCTAAGTCAAAACAGCTGAAGAAATGGAGAGAACATACAGTTAACTGTTTGCGTGGATTACTATCTGGCTTCCTATGGACATACACAATATATTTTGACAATGCAAGTAGATATCAATTCGTGTGAGGACTAAGTTCCATGCCGAGTTAATTATGTGTGTTTCCTAGATTTTTGATAGCAAACCCTTTTTGCAGAAAGTACATGGCTTGTTAAATGATATCAGATTTAATAATGATAATTAAAATATCTTCAACATAAACAAGGAATGCACAGGAAATTAAGAATAAAAAACAAAAAAGTGTATCAGTTTTGGACCACACAAATCCAATTATCAGTACTTCATTAGGAAGATTGTGAAATCAAGCTTTTGGTGATTGTTACATCCAAAATCAATTGATGTAATTTGGAAACATGATTAGGGTAGTTTTTACTGTCTAAGCCCTGAGATTATTGTAGATAAATATCATTTGGCAAAAATGGTTGGAAATATTTACATGAACAATAGGCCATTGACAAAAAATAGATATTGATAGTTGAATCCTAACAATTGCAATCTTTAACTATGAGGCTTGACGTTTCAGGTACTCACATCCCTCTAATTGACTAGGCCGCTATCTTTTGGACTAAAATAATGGAAACTACTGTTTGCCTGTTCGATATCTGTCTATTATTGGAAATCAGACAATGGATATCCAGATGCAATCAAGACGATTTCAGATGCCATTTATCGAATATGTTATCGAATATCCACCAGATACAATATATCACGACAGATATCATACGAGGTCAAGATGTGGCAGACGCACTACAGGATATTGGATTCAGTATCCAGATATCTGAATTTAATATCAGAATATTGGTCTAAAAAGTAAGCTCCCATCATCCCATTCAGAAAATGAAGATTTGAGTACAAAATAAATTATCTTAAAGGAAAATGTGAGAAGAAAAGCACTGCGCTCTAACCATCTTTCAATAATTATGGAATACCAGGGCCAATCCCTAATGGGTGACAGATCGGCCAAAGGAGTACTCCGGGAGAAGGGAAACTAACGTTAAGCATACGACGATGCCACCCATTTTCGTGGAATTCCCCGACAGAGGAAAGGGCTGTAGTTGATGGCGCGTTCTGCTTCTTAGGGCACAGAAATAGTTCCTATGGGGTAGTGCATGGCTGCTGGTATAGATGAAGAAAGGCGGGCCGCATGGGACCTATTCTCTTAATAGGCGGCAAGCAAAACTGAATAGGAAAGGCGCGACTCCAGGCGCGAGTTTACGAGTGAAGGGGCGAAGCGAATAAATCATTGAAGAGCTTCTCTTGGAGATAATTATCTGTTGGATAATGTTATCCAGCGGATAAATGATGAATGTCAAAGTTAAAGTAAAGAAAACAGAAAATATAACATTAATCAGAAGAGAGTGCCCTTCTTTTTAGTCATCAATAGAAAGAGGGTCTCATGTGGAGACAGGCTGGCAATAAACAAAGAAAGATGAGACGGGACGGACTGTAAGAGGCCGGTGCGGGACTACCAGAGGAAAGCCCCAGCTAGCTAAGATAGATATATATTCCTGGTGCGCATATTCTGAATTGTGGGACAGTTCATACTAGGCCCAGACTAATTATTTCCTATTACAATTACAACCAGTCTTGTTGGATAATGTTATCGAATATCCAGCGGATACAATATATCAGGACAGATGTCATATGAGGTCAAGATGTGGCAGATGCGCTACTGGATATTGGATCCAGTATCCAGATATCTTAATTTAATATCAGAATATTGGTCTAAAAAGTAAGCACCCATCATCCCATATGGAAAAGGAAGAGTTGAGTACAAAATAAACTATCTTAAAGGAAAATGTAATAAGAAAAGCATTATGCTCTAACCATATTGCAATAATTATGGAATACCAGTTCATACTAGGCTGGACTAATTATTTCTTGTTAAAATTACAACCAGTCCTGCATAATTAAATTTTTATAATATCCATTGAAAAGTTAATTATACCATAACAAAGTATCCAAGTAAAATGATAAATTATTTACATTATATTTCAATTTATATGTCTAATATCAAAAATGGATATCCCACACCAATATCCAATATCATCACCCAACCATTGAGACAAAGATGAATGCTGATATGAGAATGGATTAAAATATTGGAAATCGGTACTGAAGATACTGATATTTAATATCGTCATCAGATATACAAATATTGGTTAAGACTCATATGTAATAACTAATTTCTAATATCTGGTAATGCATCTGTCCCGATATCGTCATCCGATATGGAGCCCCAAATGGGAAATCATTAATGGAAGCAATATCAAATAATATCTGCGAGAAGGTGTTCCATAAAATATTGGTATGACATCAGCCATTATGTTATCATTATTGGATATCCATAATCAAACAACGGTAGTAGATGACAAAAAAGCGACAGTAGAGTATTTGATATGGTGTCAGTTATCCATGATTATTTGATGATATGTTGTTTTATTTTTTTATACCCGTTATCAAAAATTAATATCAGTTACTTGATTAAAAATGAATATCAAGCATTATGGAGAGTGCAGACTGTGGGCTACTTATTGTTGAGTGCAGACTGCGGGCTACTTATTGTTGAGTACATACAATGAATGTTACCTTAACATGCAAGCGGAGGGGAGTGCGCGACCTATTTTCATATTTTTATAAGTGGTAAGATGCATCCCAATTACTGTTTGATCATCAAGATTCTGAACGCCTATTAAAATCTGATCATAGATGACAAACTAGACATTTGATTTTTATCATAATCTGATTTGTCATTTGAGCATATTCTTGTAAGGGATCAAAAGTAGACTGATATTCTTCTGATAAATATGTTTTTGACCCAATATTAGAATCCAATCAGAATGTGATCAGATTCTAAACATATATGACAAACATGACATCTGTTCAAACACTGATCCAATTCTCTCCAAGATCTACTCAGATCATCATCATGTCGTATATCTCTTCTTCTTCAATGTTGACATAGCCTTAGTGCACAAAGTGTAGGAACATGACTTGAATCCACAAGACTTTCTCTACTTGAAGGAGCCAAGTCCTTAATCCACAAAACTAGCTTCTCTAACCCTTGAGTACACAAGGGGTTGTGCTTGAATTCACAAACACGAAAGCACTCTCTAGCAAAGAGAACACTCACAGGGGAGAAACAACAGTTTTAACAAAACAATAGACTTCAATAATCTTCATTCAGGGGTACATGGGTGCCTCATATAGGCCACACCAAGTGCAGGGTCGTCCATAATGACTGTACCAATGAAAGGACAACCCAAAACATTGAGAAAAACAACTCTAACAAGTTAAAACAGAGGATAAGTAGCCTGATAGGCCTGAGCAGAGATACCCTGAAAATTCTGGGGCCTATTGAAGCTGTCAGAAGATATTTTTATGGTAGAAGAAGATCCTCATAGGACAAAACAGAAGATATGCAGCTCTGACAAGTTAGAGTAGAGATGGGCAGAAGAAGAGTCGGTCAGAGGATTCTATCATATATGAATTTGTAAGAAGATCCTATCAGAGAAAATCTTGTTAGAGAAAATCCTGTTAGAGAAAATCCTGTCAGAGGATTTTGAGAGCTCTAGGTAATTTTATGCAGATCCTGTTAGTTCAATAGAATCTCCTTCTTGGGCCACAAGTTTCTAATGGGCCTCAGAAAATAGGCTTTTGGGCTACATCACATGTCGCACTTAAAACAGAAATGACTCAATGTTGCTGGAATAATTGTTTGTAAAATATTGTGAATCATGAAGTGGACAGTACTATTTTATTGTTGAAAACTAGTTTTCTTTTTAATCTTTTTCAATAGCTTTTGGAAAATAGCACTCATGTAGCTATTTTATCTGAATTTGAACTATATCTAGTGATGAAGTCTACATTGGGGAGAAAATGCTAGATTTTTTCACTTTTTTTTGATAATATAATTCAACATTTTAAAATTTTTTTTCTAAACCTTTTTGAATTATTTTCTGTACAATGTAAAGTTATTATCCTGTTAGTGGTGATGTCAATGACATATAACACACTGCCGTTGATGGTAGATGATAATAGGAGTGAATACCCACAAAAACAGGTGGCAGATGATGCCTTGAGAGCACACAGATTAACATAATGATTAATCATGCTTAATTATTTGATTCTTAGGGGATCATATAGATGAACGTGAGCTTTATCTTGCCAAAAACTTAACAAAGCCCATACAGATGAAGGAAAATCAGTTGGTGGTACGAGTATCTTCTAGCATCACTTTAGATATGAAAATCCCAAAGAACATGTTGAGCTAAAGGGCTCTACTAGCACACATATCTAAATTGAGGAAAATTTCTGGATGATGGGACATCATGCGTCTTCAGAAAAACGTGAAAGTTGAAAGGCAAACACTAGAGGAGACAAAAGATGTCATTGCTCTGCTTGTGTGTCACACTAACTTGTGACGGTAGTGGACCAACACTGATGCATTGAAGGAAGCCTAGAAACATGACACTGATGCTTGATCTCAATATCCCAACTTAATTTATCATCCAACCATGGTTGTCAAATTTGTATGATCGTATGAAGGTGGAGATCATCCATGTGATGGCCTATGCTGAGTGGATATTGCTGACAACAAACACATGGACTATGAGCAATGGTTTTGGCCTATAGATGCGTTGAGTTTGAGAACTCGAGAGGCAGTACAATGTCGAAACTATGGCATATATCTTACTCAAATTAGTAGAGGACTTTGTTGTTAAATCAAAGGTTTATTCATGTTTCTCGTTAAGACACGCTGTAGCAGGAAAAATGTTACGAACTTGTCTTTGAATTCGGGCGTCAAATGTGATAACTATAAGAAGAAAATGTTCATTCTAGCTAGAAAACTATGCCCCATGAATTCTGGCTTAGAGCTCAAAGACATGTTCCTTTGCACCTGGCAGTGAGTGAGTCAGAGAGGGAGATGGAGAGCGGCCCTATCAGTGAGTGAGAGAGGGATAGGGAGAGGGAGAGCAACCCTGGCAGTGAGTGAGTGGGAGAGTGGGAGAGCGACCTTGGCAGTGAGTGAGTGCGAGAGAGAGAGGGAGCTCCCCTGGCAGGTGTGAGAGAGAGAGAGAGAAAGAGAGCTCCTTGGAAGTATGGAAGAGAGAGAAAGAAAAAGAAAGAGAGAGAGACAGAGAGAGGGAGAGAGAGAGAGAAAGAAAGAGAGAGAGGGAGAGATAGGGAGATGGAGAGAGGGAGAGAGAGAAAGAAAGAAAGAGAGAGAGGGAGAGATAGGGAGAGGGAGGGAGAGATAGAAAGAGAAAGAGAGAGGGAGAGGGAGGAAGAGAAAGAGAGGGAGGGAGGTAGAGAGAGAGAAAGAGAGCTCTTGGGTGTGAGAGCAAGAGCAGAGAGTGAGAGAAAGGGAGAAATTGATCCATCTCTAATCCACTCCTTTACAACGAAGAACTTAACCTCCATTTGTCTAAAAGCACTTAAGCTCTTATTGTTATTGGATAACCTTACAGAATCTTTATTGTCACAATATATTTGCATGGGCTTCTTTATTGAGTAAATAGCTCCAAGATGTGACATGAAATTTTGTAACCATATGGCTTGTGAAGATGCGTGGAAACAAGACACATACTCAACTTCCATCATAGATGTTGCGGTTGTCTTCTGCTTGGTACTAGACTATGAGACAACTCCTCGAGCAAGTACAAAAATATAACAAGATGTAGATCTTGTTGTATCTAAATATCCGGCAAAGTCTAAGTCCGAGAATCCCACGACTTTGAATTGATCTGATCATTTGTATGTAAGCATCAAATTTTTTATTACTTGCAAATAGCGTTGAACCCTCTTGGCAGCTTGCCAATGCATGAGTCCGGGGTCACTTTGGTATCTTCCAAGATATCCAGTAACGAAAGCAAGGTCGAGTTGTGTACATATTTGGGCGTAGTTTTGACATCCAACAACGTAGCATATGGTTTGTCCTTCATAGTTAGTCGTTCCTCATCAGAATGAAGACCTTCTAGTTTTCTTAGTTTGTTGCCCTTCACAATAGGGGCCTTTACTAGAGAACAGTTTTCCATCGAAAACCTCCACAACACATTCGATACATAGGACCTTTGTGATAGCCCTAGAGTACCTAGGGATCTATCTCGGTGTATTTGAATTCCAATTAAAATATGGGCTTCCCTTATGTCCTTCATATCAAAATGGTTGGGTAGGAAATCTTTGTTCCCCTTAATCTGAGGTCATTTTGCCCTTCACCTATATCTTCACCAGATAAGTACGCCACATAATCTGATGGAATTGCTGGCCTTCTTTGTCGAGTAAACCTTCTTAGGATAAGCTCTTGACCTTGATGCAGATTTTCATCTGCTTGAGGTTCCTCTGATGGTTGTATTTGAAGTTGTTCTCGGACTGGCACACTCACCCGTATAGAATCATCCATTGCCAAAATAATAATTGGTAAGTATGTGCAAGTCAATTGAGGATGGTTGACACCAATATCCTCTGTACTGTGATGAGGATCCACATTATCTTCCTCTGACCCCTCGAAGATAAAGTCCCTTAGTATATTCCCGCTAACACAACCTTACTCTAGGAATATTGCCCGATTTGACTCATAAATTCTTGTGGTATGTGTAGTAAAAGAGAACTTGTAGCCCCTTGACCTATCTAGATATCCAATGAAGTAAGCACTGACTGCCCTTAAATCCAGAGACCTCTCATTTGGATTATGAAGCTTGACTTCAGCTGGGCATCCCCATATATGCATATAACCTAAAGAAAACCTCTTACCAGTCCATAACTCATAAGGATTTTACCCTACAGAATTGGTAGGAACCTTATTTAGTATATGCACAACTGTTCTCAATGCTTTACCCCACAATGAGACTGGTAGGGTTGAGTGACTCATCATAGCTCTAACCACTTCCTTAAGTGTTCTATTTCTGCATTCAGCTACCCCATTCATATTGGGCTTACCTGGCATTGTGTATTGTGGAACTCTGCCATGTTCCTTTATAAATAGAGCAAAAGGTCCTCGCAGTTGTTCCTTATAGGTATATCAACCATAGTACTCGTCTCCTCTATCAGATTAAACCGATTTGATGGATTTACCCAGTTATTTTTTTACCTCCAATTTGAAATCCTTAAACATCATGAAAACTTCATATTTCTCTTGGATGAGGTAAAGATACATGTATCTGGAGTAATCATCTATGAAGGTAACAAAACACTTTTGGCCGCTGAAGCAAGGATCAAAGGGTTCGCCAACATCAGTGTGAATCAAAATCTAAAAGATTATGGCTTCTATTAGCATATTTCTTGAAGGTATTGACTGTTTATCCTTTATACAGTCAACACAATTGTGGAATTTAGTGAAATCTAGAGAATTTAAAAGTCCCTCCTTCACTAGTCTTTCCACTCTTTCTTGGAATATATGTCCCAACCTCTTATGCCATAGAATACCAGAATCTTGAGCAACTCTTGTCCTCTTGAGCGAGCTAACCATAGAAATGGGCATTTCAATCAAAGCACTGTTAAGCTATAATAATCCATCTATGATTGGCGCACCAATAGGAGTATTTCCCCTCATTAAAGATATTCCAGATGAATCAAAAGATAATCTATATTTGTCTTTAAATAGTTTGGTTACAAAGATCAAGTTTCTTTGAAATATGGAATGGAAAAGAAATCCTTTAAGCTCAGCACTTCTCTGGTATCTAGTGCGAGGCAATAATCTTCCACAGATTTGACATGTGACCAAGCGTTCGTGAAAACATCATGTAAATGTGTTTTCACGAACCTTTGAATCAACGCTCCGGCTTCAGCTTTCTCATTTCCAACAAATTGCTGTTCTATAGTGTCTAGATATGTAGAAGAAACATGACCCCTAATGTCCCGTGGAACATGTTGCAACATATAAGATAAGGAAAATTTCTTGGACTTGACCCATTTGGCATGATGTGCTTGCGACTCTGCATCAATCTCCTCAGTGGGATCGCTTGGCTTACTTTCACTAAAACATAAGTCTAAGTCCATGAATCCTAGTTGGAAGAGCAACACTTCCTTCCACTTGGAAAAATTGGCTCCACTTAAGATGGGAACCTGAATGCCAATGTGCTATGTAGGAAGTGATAAACAAAACACGATTTAAAATTTAATATTCAACATGAGTAATTGTAACCCCACGTAGGTGGATGAAAGCAATGAATCATTGTTAAATTTAATATGGACCTATTGAGTTATGCACAAGAAACTTTTATACTCTTTTATACTCTTTTATACACTGAATCTAAGTCAAATATTTTTAAAAACTTTTATACTCTTTTCTGGATGGATTATGAAACTAAGTAGAATGATCATAGAACCCACCTTCTTAATGTTTTTATTATCACATGTTTAAATATGGTTACAAGTAAAACAACATAAGGTTATTTAAATAATCATGCCCACATAAAAAGAAAATTTTATCATGTTTACCTAGGTAGTTCTAGATATTATCTAGGAATGGATGGCTATTAGGAAAATACATTTTCTATTGCAATTTTTGTTCAGCATGGCTGATGCAATTGATTTTAAAGTTTTGATCATCTTCTTGTAGTGAAAGCACATATTACAAATGAGATACAAATAAATAAGTTTACAAAGATGCTATAAGGGCTCAAAAAATGATCATTCATCCTTTAAAAAATTAGATCTACATTTTCTCTATGTTCCCTATTTTTTATTGTTTTCCTTAATTTTACATTAACTTTTTCTCTCTCAAGAGTATTCCGTTACATTCTCTAATTTATACACTACATCTATAGTTTCTCTATCTAAAATTCATTAAAATTTCATTACTTTTGCCAACCGGATTTGATTTGAACCGTGGATCCACCATTGACAGTGTACACTCACCATGCACTGTAAATGCTCATAGCCATATGCCCTCTGCTACCCTTTAGGCATTAATCAAAATTCTTTATTTTTGGCTGAGTCTATATGAAGGTAGGGTGACTCCTGAATCTTGCGGGACCTCCTGATCTGAGTGCCAAACTCAATCAGTGCCCAACACCCATAATTGTCACCTACCTGTTTCAGATCACATATCTTTACCCGCAAATATTTCTCTTCCTATAATGCATTTAAAACTTTGTATATCTTCCCTGTATTCACTATAAAACTTTGTATTATCACCAATTCATTTAATGAGTTTTCATTTATTGATAATCTCAATTTTAGGGTTAAAATTCGTCGTTGGTGATTGAGATTATTCAACAAAATATATTTGACCGTACTTGAAAATACTTAGTTAGTGATGAGTACAGATCGTCTCCACAGGGAACGATGATTAAGGAATTACTTTCTTAAATTAGTGATGATCAATGAGCGATAGACAAAAACACAATTCAAGGATATGAGCAAGTGATATCGAATAAGTACTTAATTTATATGTAAAGTTAACTAAAATAAAAGAGTAAGTGATTGTGACGGACACGATAATGAACAATTGTATGAATGAGGATAGTGGTTGGATATGGAATGGCACGATGACAAGGATGGAGAGATGAGAGAATGGGAACGTATGAAGTGATAAATGTAACGGTGATAATAAAAAACTATAACTATGATAACGATGATGTTGGGAGAGAAACAACGTAAGGCGAAGACACTTACCTTAGATCCTTACGTTCCACCAGGATCATGACGATTTGCGAGTGCCGGTAAGCGCCCCCTCTTCTCTTTTGTCTCTTCCCACACACCCAAGACACCAAGAACACTCTTGATGGATCTCAAAACTAACTCTCTTTCAATCAGCCCACAAAAGTGAGAAGCAAGTTCAAGATGGTTTTTACAATGATCCAAGCCTTTATTTATAGATTAGAGGGTATGGATAGAAAGAGGGGAAGAAGAAAAGTTATGGCAGTTGGAAGTTGAAGCAATCCTAGCCTTTAATTTCTTCTCTCTCCTCATCAATGTCATCAGTTTGTGCCTGTTAAGAAGTCAAAGCACTTGGTATTCTGTGGCTTTTTGTATTCCGTGGCTTTTCATATTCCATGCCTTTTTGTATTCCGTGGCTTTTCATATTTCATGCCTTTTTGTATTCCGTGGCTTTTCATATTCCATGGCTTTTCGTATTCTGTGGCTTTTCGTATTCTGCGACTTTTCATATTCCGTGCCACATGTACATGTCAAAAGGACAAAAAACAAAGAAAAAATCTCTTTCTCAACGCTGACGTGGCGGCGCATCCGCACGCCACGTCACACTATGCCATAAAAAACCAAAATACTTAAAATTTCATATTAAATCAAATAAAAGCCCAAAAAATACGTATAAATATATATTTTGAATCAGAAAAATCATATCTTTCCAAATTTAATATCCAAAATTTCCAGAAAAATCATATTCTTTCTCAAAAAATTATATTCTTTTAGAATATATTATTAGAAAAATCCTAAAAATATAGAAAATTCAGAAATTTGTTCTAAAAATAGATTTAATCATTTTAATCTTGATAACATGAAAATATGAGTAATTTAATGCATAAAGACGCATAAATATAATAATATAAGGCACTAAAAATGCATGCTATCACTTAACACCATGGCTATGTACATATCTTACATTATAAGACCCTAAACTCCATAGAACCTCATTTTCTAGAGTAAAGATCATATAAGTATGATATTGATTAACTCAGTTATTAACATCAACTTCTAGAAACACGAAAATTGAGTTTCTCAGGAACACATTTTACATAATACTTATCAAATCTGACATTCAAACTCCCAATATATTGTTTACAATTCATAAATTTTTTATCAGATATCATTTCCATAATTGAGATCATTATTTTATCCTCTAAAAGTGGTTAAATTTCTGAATTCCTAATTCATATAAATGAGCTTTGGCCGTCGAGCTTGTTTGACAACCCACATCCAAAGAACCTATTTTTCATTAATGATACGATGCAGAATGAAGTTTATTTACTGAAAACTGACTTAATAGTCATGGTTTCCAGTGATTGAAATTTTTTAACATTTCATTTTTATCACATATTTGAGTACACTAGTTTCTTAGGTGAAATGTTTATTTGGAAATGGATTTCTTTTTTCACTTAACTGGGTATGTTTTGACAATTTCCAATCATTCAATAATATAAAACTCAATCCAGCTTCTAATATTCATGAATACACTAATCTAACCATCATTATTTACAATGAAATGTGAGAAGTATTCTCAAAAAACAAGAAAAAAAACTGCTAAGAAATATGTAATGCAACAGTACGTGAAATCATGTAATCTTAACGTATAATAAATAGGTTTTAAGTACTTAAGATTGTCCATCTAATAATTCTGTCAAACACAAACATATTATGTAGGAATTATGTCTTAGTGTTGGATCTCTAAATTGCATAAAATTTTTAACCCTTGAACCCTATATTTGCCCTACTCTTCTTCGTTGGGCATGCTCACTTAATGATTTAAATTCAACTTTGGATCAGCAACCTTCTATAAGAAATTGAAAATAATGTGTAATTCATTTTAAATAAATTGAGTTAAAGAAATCTATGAGATATTAAAACTAATAACAAAATTACGTAGGACTAATTTTACCCATACATTGGGTGAATAAGTCGTTCATGAACTTAGATATTTTTAGCAGGGATATGTGTCTTTGAGATGCTTATTCATTGTGGCATTATACCAATACGATAGCAGTCAAACAACTCAACTAAGTCCCAATTGTCACTCATATTTGTTCACATCAAAATTAGAAATGTGTAAACCAATTTTCTCTCGTCTTGAATAAACTAATATGTCTGCATTAATTGATGTCCCGCTATCTCTGTCGACACTCAAAGCTCTGAGACAATTAAAAACACCCATTTTCACGGTCCATGATGTGCCATAGAACTGAAATACTTTGGAGTATCCAATTTGTATCTTCTTTTATCAATCATAGCTATTCCATTCCAGCTACAGTCAATCACACCATCCAAGTTAAACGAGCCTGAAGCCGAAACAATCCGGGATGGGTGGTATCCTGGGAAGTTCTCACCTGATCTAGGCTTATGTTGAACAGCCACATCTGGCAGATGTGCGCTACAGCTGCACCTCTACGGGGGCCCCCAAAGGAAAGGAAGGAAAAGTGACGCCGATGCCTTGTTTCTCTCATATCTCCATGTTTAAGAGAGGAGAGATGGTGGCAAGGATCTACCCACGTACCAATACAACCCCTACATTAACCTAGCACCGTGGTCAAACATCATCATAGATTTGTTCTGTTTATATATAATCTTATCCATCTTCACACGTGTTGGAGATATTTGGTTGAACACTGATATTTTTTGGAAATGAGATGATGTCATTTCAGAAGCCCACCGATATCTCATGGGATGTATATTTTATACGAATGTTTTAAGTAAAACTTCTTGAAACGTTTATCATTCATTGTTATAAATATTCCCCAAAATTGAGTTTATACCATGGTTGACTCGTTGCCGAGATCTGGAGAAGGGGGAAAAAGACGTAGCACTTGCATGGCCTCTACGCCGTCCACCTAGACCACTGGTAATAGAATTGAGAGCAAGAGGGCGAAGGCCAACGTGGCGTGGCGGTGAAGGAGAAGGCGGCGTCTGACTCCATCTCCATCTACCTTAATGCCCACTGATGAAGCAATTGGTGTTTCTTCCAAGGATAGAACTGCGACGACGCGTGGCAGCGCGATGTATCGTAACAATTTTTCTATTCTCCGCACGGGTGTTTTAAGTATAGACCAGCTAGTCTTAGCCTGCTGTGAAAGCGCGTTGAAGGCACGCGTCGTTAAATGGGGGGGGGAATAAAGTTATGAGTTGGAGGCCAGGTAAAGGTTACGAAGTCATCAGTTCATTCGCCGGTGCACATTTTGTCATTATCAGCACTCCGTCATCAATCCTGTTCAATCGTTTTCCGATCGTAATGGCAAAAATTTAAAATTTTAATCCTAAACGTTTTTCAACCACTCTCGGGGGTTTTAGTTTCAATCACTTTGGACTTCAATCCCCTCTTAGTTTGATGTCTATATAATTTATTTCTCATGGATACGTTCCTATACATCTATATGGTGATGTACATGTAAACCTGTAGTAGAATCATAATGGAATATCGACAATTTACTTAGTTCTAAAACTTTGAACTCCGTAGTATAGTAACGCCATGGTAGGCTTAAGTCATCGATTCAAATCTGATAAGGGGCTTTTTCACCCAAATTTTAGTCTTCATGTTTCAGGGAAAAGTATAATAGATGGATCTTGTTGATGTTTGAAAAACGATAACCTGATAAAAACCATTATCAAGAGTAGTTTAGTTATGATTAAAAACAAGTTGTAAGGTTATTCACTATATTCTAGGTAAGAACTCTTGAAACATTTTAGGATAGGACTGACTGTCTGTTGGTACAATGATATATCTATTTTACATATATTTTTATCGATTTCAGAACTATAATTTTGTGAGTTTTTCGCAGTATGGTCCGTCCAAAAAATATCGAATGGCCTATCGAATACCCCCAGAACGTCAAGTCAGTCGTAGTCGTCATCCCGAGTGCTGATCTTTAATTGGAAAAATCGCAAATCTTCTAAGGGCTCTTGTTTCTTGACTCAGCAAACCTCAGATTGATCGTTAGGTGCCCATGTAAGGCCGATTTACTGGGCTGAAGGTGCGTATGATTAGTAATGACGTCTCGTTAACCCCACTGCGACAGCGTTCTCTTATCGTGGGAAAGACACGGAATGGGCAATGTCGGCCTTACGGACGACCTTCCTTGCCATTAATCTCTATCTTCTTCGTTAAAGATCTCTCTATCTCAATATCTGTCTGTCCGTTCTCTCAAAGTAATCCTTGCCGGCCTTCTCGTCACACGTCTCTCTCCCTCTCTCTCTTCCTCTCGTTTTCTCTCTTCATCACTACATACCTAATCTAGAAGCCTTCCTGGAAGTTTTCAATGTCATATTTTATATCAAACACTTCTAGAGTCGTCTCTCTCTCTCTCTCTCTCGTCCATTATGTCTGTTTGTCTCACGGTCGGCTATAAATAGATTCTTCTATATCAATCTAACCCACATAATCTTAAACATCAACTCTGCAACAAAAACGCAATCTCTCTCTCTCTCTCTCTCACTCATTCTTTAGTCCCCGCATAATTGAAATCTCTCTTCCTTATTGGGAACATGACTCGACTCATCGTTCTCAGTGTCCTTGTTCTTCTCAGCTCGCTGCGTTCCTGCAAGGGACAACTCAAGGTTGGCTTCTATAACAGCAGTTGCCCTGGCGCGGAGAGCATCGTCAAGTCAGCCGTTGCACGCGCCTTCGCGTCCAATCCAGCCATCGCCCCGCAGCTTCTTCGCCTGCAGTTCCACGACTGTATCGTCGATGTCGGTTATTCCGTCTTCTGTCGATTTCTTCCCGCGCCTTCTCGACGGTTGATTTTCATCTGGATGCGACCTGCAGGGTTGCGATGGTTCGATCCTTATCAACTTGCCAAACGGGCAGCAAGAGAACAAGGCCTTCGGAAACCAGGGTCTCGGCGGATTCAACGTTATTGACGAGGCCAAGGCTCAACTCGAGTCCCAGTGCCCTGGCGTCGTCTCCTGCGCCGATATCGTTGCCCTTGCCGCAAGGGACTCCGTCGTTCTTGTATTTCTCTAGCTCTCTCTTGTACTCTCTCTCTCTCTCTCTCACTCTGTCTTTCCCTTTCTCTCTCTCTGTCTTTCGTTATCTCTCTATATCTTCCTATCTCTCTCTCTCTCTCTCTCTCTCTCTCTCTCTCTCTTTCCAAATATATCTCTCTATTCGTCTGTCTAATTCCATCTCTCACACTCTCTCTCTCTTTTTTCCCTACTGATCTCCCTCTTTCCATCTCTCTCTCTTTCCTTACCTCTATCTCAATCTCTCTTTCCCTATCTCTCTCTTTCTCTCCCTCACTTTTTCCATCTCTTCCTCGCTTTTTCCATTTCTCTCTCCATCTTTCTCGACCGATCAATCTCATTCCCTTTCTCCATATTTATGTTTGATTCATTCGTGGACGTGTCTGTTTCCCCCTATCTATCTCTCTGTAAATATCACCAAAATCTTCTCTACCTAGATATCTATCACAGGAGTGAGTGCATCCTTGCCTTCATTGTTACCACTCTTTGTATCTATCCATCCCTGGGTCTATTTATATAGGTATATGCTTATATGTGTACCTATAGATATATACACTGCCTGCCTGTCCGCCTCCCTGCCCGTATCTCTCTGTCTTCCTTTCTGTCCATTTTCTATATCCATCCATGTCTATTTTCCAACTGTATAAATTATCTATATATCTCGCAATCTATAAATCTATCAAAATCAATAAGGAATTATCTTCTTCATCGAATGTCCAGACAATAACTTCCAATTCTTAATTTGCATGCACAGACCAAGGGCCCGTTCTACGCAGTTGAAACAGGCCGGCAGGATGGTTTTTCTTCCTCCATCTCCCATGCCAGCAACCTACCTGGGGAAGACGAACCCATCAACGCACTTCAAAACAAGTTTTCCGCGAAAGGCCTCTCCGATAAAGACCTCGTCCTCCTCTCTGGTCTCTCTCTCTCTCTCTTTCTCTCTCCCTTTTTTTCTCCCTTTGGTCTCTCTCTCTCTCTCTTGTTCTCTCTTGCGCTCTCTCTCCCCTCTTTTTTCTCTCTTTGGTCTCTCTCTCTCTCTTGTTCTCTCTTGCGCGCTCTCTCCCCCCTTTTTTCTATCTTTGGTCTCTCTCTTGTTCTCTCTAGCACCCTCTCTCCCCCCTTTTCTCTCTCTGGTCTCTCTCTCTCTCTTGTTCTCTCTTGCGCTCTCTCTCCCCCCTTTTTCTCTCTCTGGTCTCTCTCTTTTGTTCTCTCTTGCGCTCAGTCCCCCCTTTTTCTCTCTCTGATCTCTCTCTTGTTCTCTCTTGTGCTCTCTCTCCCCCCTTTTACTCTTTCTGCTTTCTCTCTCTCTTGTTGCTTGTTCTCTCTTGCGCTCTCTCTCCCCCCTTTTCCTCTCTCTGGTCTCTCTCTTTTGTTTCCTCTTGCGCCCTCTCTCCCCCATTTTTCTCTCTCTGCTCTCTCTCTCTTGTTCTCTCTTGCGCTCTCTCTCGTCGCTTTTTCTCTGTGCTCTCTCTCTCTTGTTCTTTCTTGCGCTCTCTCCTCCCTTTTTCTCTCTGTGCTCTCTCTCTCTCTTGTTCTTTCTTGCGCTCTCTCTCCTCCCTTTTTCTCTCTCTGCTCTCTCTCTCTTGTTCTTTCTTGCGCTCTCTCTCCTCCCTTTTTCTCTCTCTGCTCTCTCTCTTTTTCTTTCTTGCGTTCTCTCTCCCCCTTTTTCTCTCTCTGCTCTCTCTCTTTCTTGTTGACTTGTTCTCTCTTGCGCTCTCTCTCCCCCCTTTTTCTTTCTCTGGTCTCTCTCTTTTGTTCACTCCTGCGCTCTCTCCCCCCTTTTTTCTCTCTCTGGTCTCTCTCTCTGGTCTCTCTCTCTTGTTCTTTCTTGCGCTCTCTCTCCCCCCTTTTTCTCTCTCTGCTCTCTCTCTCTCTCTCTCTCTCTTGTTCACTCTTGCGCTCTCTCTCCACCCTTTTCCTCTCTCTGGTCTCTCTCTTTTGTTCTCTCTTGCGCTCCCTCTCCCCCCTTTTTCCTCTCTCTGGTCTCTCTCTTTTGTTTTCTCTTGCGCTCTCTCTCCTCCTTTTTCCTCTCTCTGGTCTCTCTCTTTTGTTCTCTCTTGCGCTCTCTCCCCCCCTTTTTCTCTCTCTGGTCTCTCTCTTTTGTTCCCTCTTGCGCTCTCTCTCCCCCCTTTTTCTCTCTGCGCTCTCTCTTGTGTTCCCTCTTACGCTCTCTCTCCCCCCTTTTTCTCTCTTCTCTCTCTCTCTTGCGCTCTCTCTCCCCTTTTTCTCTCTCTGCTCTCTCTCTCTCTTGTTGACTTGTTCTCTCTTGCGCTCTCTTTCCCCCATTTTTCTCTCTCTGCTCTCTATCTTTTGTTCTCTCTTGCGCTCTCTCCCCCTTTTTCTCTCTCGGTCTCTCTCTCTTGCTCCCTCTTGCGCTCTCTCTCCCCCCTTTTTCTCTCTCGGGTCTCTCTCCCTTGCTCTCTCTTGCGCTCTCTCTCCCCTCTTTTTCTCTCTCTGCTCTCTCTTGCGCTCTCTCTCCCCCTTTTTTCTCTCTCTGCTCTCTCTCTTGTTCTCTCTAGCGCTCTCTCTCCCCCATTTTTCTCTCTGCTCTCTCTCCTCCATTTTTTTTCTCTGGTCTCTTTCTCGCTCTCTCTGTCTCTATCCATCCACTTTTCCATCCATCCATCCATCCATCCATCCATGCTCCATTTATCCATCAACCCATCCTCCCATCATCGTATATACATTCATGAGCAAACCTCTGAGCTCAAAACACTAAATTCTCTATAAAAATTTCTCTCTCAGCGGCGCACACGATAGGCACGACAGCGTGCTTCTTCATGGGGGTGCGGCTCAACAATTTTGAAGGAACTGGGCGGCCGGACCCTTCAATAGCTCCAGCCTTTTTAGCGAAACTCCAAGGGATCTGCCCCGACGGCGGTAACGTGAACGTCAGACTCGCCCTGGACGACGGCAGCCAGAACGTCTTCGACACCCACTACTTGGCCAATATCCTCGCAGGCACCGCCGTTCTTCAGTCCGACGCTGCGCTCTTAAACAATCCCACCACCCGATCACTCGTTGAGTTCTACGCTCGCTCTCCCAAGAACTTCCGCAAGGATTTTGGCCTTTCTATGGTGAATTTGGGTAGACTTGGCGTGCTCACCGGCTCCAATGGCAACATCCGAAGGGTCTGCTCGACGTTCAACTGAGCTTATCTAGTTCCCTGGAAAGATGTAAAGAGAATGTTTCTAATCTCGACCCGCCTCTTTACTCCCATGAGGCATTCGAGAATGTTGTGATCTGAATAACGAATAATATGTACCACTCTTATAATAATGTGTTGGGGAAAGACACTCGCAGAAGCGTATCACTAATACGGTATTTGGACCTGAACTAATCAAGAAAGTGTCGATGGTCAAGAAACCAATACTCGATGTTATCAGAAGGTAAGGCATGATATTGTTAAGGAGTCGGCACCCCCAAACGAGTCAACTAGCCACAGTCAGAGGCCAGCTTTTTAGGGACTTAACCAAGATTGGTTGGTAATAAACCAATTAAATTATATACTCGTTAGAGATTTAGCAGATAGGATTCAATATAGGTTCAAAGATAGAATAGGATTAAAGATAGAAGGTTAGGATTACACCGTAGATAGGAAAGGATGAAATTAGTTTAAATATATCCCTTATAACGGATGAGTTTACAGTGCCGACCAACGGCTGAAATTGTTAAGGAGTTACAACGGGTATATATATTTGAAATTGTGATTTAATCTTGACCGTTAGAATGGGAGTGAGTGCACCGATCTCAGCCGTTGATCGGCACTGTAGACTCATCCGTTATAACGGATATATTTAAACTAATCTCATCCTTTCCTATCTACGCTATAATCCTAACCTTCTATCTTTAATCCTATTCTCTCTTTGAACTTATACGAGTATATAATATTTAATTGGTTTATTACTAACTAATCTTGGTGAAGTCCCTAACAAGCTGGCCTCTGACTGTGGTGAGTTGACTGACTCGTTTGGGGGTGCTAACTCCTTAACAGATATCTTGTTTACACCATTGAAATAGTAACTAGAGTGTTATTAGTGAAAAATAGTTAAATTGTTTCCAAACTTACTTATTCTAGTTATCTAGTTTATGGAAATTTGTTTCCAAATTTAGTCATGAGGCACTTTGTTTCAAATCCCGAAGTCATATTTTCATGCTTTGATTTACTTACTGATTAATGCACTAGAATGGTCCACGTGTCAGAAAATTTTTAGCTACCAACGTACTGATTTGTGAGAGAGTATGGAAAAGTTAAAACCCATTAAGTAATGCATCAGAAAATAAGTCTATCAGAATAAATTTCCAGTTTTTGTAGGTCCTACATTATATGATATAAGGTCAATGTATACATGCTTATGATTCATTCATAATATTCATAAAATTGTGTTAGATAATTGACTTATTGACTAATTTACAATGAGACATTCAATAAGTATTGAAGTACAAACCTACTATTAGATTTGGTCATATCAGATCTATACAACTCTACAATTAATATATTAGTATGTTTTTTAAAACAATCAAGGTTTTTAATCATATCTTTTTAACGAGTAAGTTATTAAGTAATATATTAAGTGAAACTACTCACCTTACGATACCCGCCAGAATAACTGAAATCCAAGAAAATTTTGGATACTTTCAGATGCCCACACTTGATGATGGTCTGGATATTATGCTTGTAGATCATATTGCATTTGAAGATAAATCTTATACTCATGTGCAAATGCTCATGTTGGAAATAATGTGGCATAAAAGCCAATGCAACATTTCACATCTCCATTGTTTAATAATACAATATTTTTATTTGAAATAATGAATTTGTGAGCCTTATTGGTGAAGTTCATGAATACATGCAATGAAAAATTGAAATATGATCAGATCATAATATCTAGACTACTTGTATTTCAAAATGTGTTCCAAATAATCTTAGTTGAATGATCTTCAAGAAGGATAGAGAAATATATGAAAAGAATAATAGGCTACCTTCTTATATCATGAAGTCTTATGCCCATGAATTAATAGATATCATGTGGCGTCAAGCCAATTACACCACCATGTTTATTTAAGTTCATTGAATAAAATATTATGTTCATCATTATTCCAGTGTGATGTTTATAATGAAGTCCACAAATACATGTAATGACATAGTGAATAATGATGAGATCATAATACAGAGATCACTAGTCTTTAAACATGTATTCTAAATATTCCTATTCGATGAATAGTCGAGATGGACATCAAATTATCCAGATAGAATAGCACTAAGTGATCCTACTTACAATAAATATAGCTGATCCTGTGGCTATTAGTGTGGCGATAGTAGGGACAGATAGTGGGAGCTCTTTTGAGAAAGAGTTCACTGAATTGATCTGTATGAATCCCTGAATGGTATTATACATGAACAATAATCAGGTTGATTCATGTCACGTTAGTATAAGTGCTATAATCCTTCGTTTATCCTCGAGCAAGAGGTATAGCTTGGCATCCCATAAGTGGGAACTCAGTCTATGGATAGGTTTAAATTAGTAGGAAGTGAATCAATATACTTATTTATATGTTTAATTAATCAAATTGGACAATAAAAGCCATTAACTAGCGTGATACATGTTGGAGGTTATTGTAAGTTTGGAGACCTCTTTAAAAATTGTAATTGTTTATTTATGAGATTATCCAAAGAATATAAATTGAGGGGAGCACCTACTAGCTGTCTATTAAGTGCCCTCCCCTATCTTCTCTTGTTCTACCCAAGTAATGCTTTGGTTGAGGCTAGATGAAAAGCACATTGATTTTAAGGTACCATAGTTGGAGCAAACATTAATTTATAAGTGATATGAAGAACATGTGGATACAGCTAGAGGTTATATGTATGAATATTTTGGAGAGACACCCGAGGAACAAGAAATAACAGGTTCAGTCCTTACAAATGTGAATTTATTATTTATATTTTTAGGTTTTCTTATGTCTCTTTGATTAAGTCTTTGACTATGCAATGGGTGTTGAATCTTTGTTCATTTGCTCCACAATTTTTCAGGAGCCAGTACCAAATCTTCAGTAAATAATATCAAACAGCCAAATTTTGAACACTTTAAAGAATATTAACTATTGAATGATATTTACAATGTTGAAATGAAAAAACAGATTAATGATAAGCTTCTTATAAGGGTGATAATTAAAGATAGATGGAGTATGTCACTTCCCATCATCCCACGAACCTGCAACCTGGTTGCTGTCTTGAATATGTGCGATGAAGACATTTAGTTTTCATTCTTTTTTACCGCATAAAATTCCTCAAATTTCAAAAAAATACCTTAACATCCTATAAAATCTACAAAAGTATAACAATAAAAATAAAGTTTACTTGATTTTATTTAACATTAGTTAAGTTTGTTGAATATTCAGCTTTATAATTTTATTTAACTTAACACTAAAACATTATTTAAATCTATCAAAATATAATAAAACCTTCCAAAAATCTTAAATTTCCTTTAACTAAAATTTATATAAAACTCTATAAGCAATCTTTTTAAGCTTAATTTGTGGGTTATTAATAGGCAACATTTTGGGAGCAGGTCTCATTGATGGTGTAAATTTATTATTCATTTTAGCATAATATTACGTGTCGAATGCATCAAAGGAGGAATTCATAGGTATATGAAATTTTTAATCCTTTGATTATTCCAACATAATTCAATAAATTTAAACTTTTGTGGAGGAAATGGTAGGTACATCATAATGAAATATTTATCACTAATAAATAATGAATGTTTGAAGACATCAAATATGTAATGATAAATATGTGTTTCATGGTCTGTATTACAATTTATATGAAGAATATGTGCACAAGTTATCACTTATTCATGCTAAAAATGAAATTAACACTGATTTGTTGCTAATTTGATTTATGAACAAACCCCATTTGATTCCCTTGTATCAAGAGGATTGATGGAGCACATCCAGAGGACGCCGACGAATCATTAGTGGAGCCGTCGCCGACGTCATCGCCATCACCAGCATCACCACCGGTCCGAGTCCAGCCCAACCGGCACGCCAAAGCGTCTGTGAAGACGCCCGGGTTTAAGTACCCAGGGTAAAGCACGTGTTCGCATCTTCCGTTATCTGTTTTCCGTTGTTTTATTCTCTGTTTTTGTGTTCGTCACGACGAGTACCCCTACTTGTCGTGACACGTCCGTATCATTTAATTTCGTATCATTTTATTTCTCTTTCTTAGTTTTCTTAATTATGTTGTAAAATGGGGTCCTTATTAAGCCCCTTCTTGGACCCTTTGTAAGGGTCCCATCATGGCCCTATATAAGGCCATGATGGCCCCACGTTCTCTTTTCAGACCTGGTATTTTGGATTTGGCAGTTACAGTCGACTAGATCTCACCCCCAAGAAGGAGAGGAAGAAGAAGAGGGGAAGAAGAAGAGGAGAAAGCTAGGGTTGAGCACCGTTGGAGGTTGTGTTTCTCATCAGTAAGCCACCACCAAACCCCTTCTAGAACAAGTCGCAAGCCGCGCACGATCCCTAGTTGCAGCCTAGGATATCGACTGCTGTGGTCGACTCCTCGCAGACATCAACCGAACCTCATCGATCAAACTCACAGCCTGATTGGCCCCCGGTCAATTGCACCTTGCAACATCAGCTTTTGGACCACGACAGCACTACGCCCGTTGGGATCCATCATGCCTGCACAGACTAGTCGGCCTCTGATTCTTGACCCCTTGCGATCGAGTTCCCGCGAAAGCCTGGTGATGATGATTAGTTGGCCATGCTTGTTGCATCCGACCATTAGATCATGTGCCTACGGAACCGTCTGTTGCTAGCAGTGCTACTGACTGCTCACACGTGAAGCTAGCCACCCTTGGTCAAACCTTCCTGCTGCACTGCTTGCACGTTGCATTCACGAACAAGGATATCACCGGGCTTCCTTTTTTTTGATCTGGACGCTGCTCAGACTTGCTTGAAGCCAGGTCATCGGACTGCCCATTGCATCCAACATCCGTCGGGCTCTTGTCTCCTTAGACATCGACGGCGTCCGGTCGTCTTGCCATTGCGTTGGCTGATGGGTTTACTGCGGTTATCTCTTGTTGGTCGTACGAGCCGCCTGGACATACTTTCCGTCGGAAGGGACGCCGCTGCGTCTGTACACCTGGCCACGTCCGTCGGTGCAGCCACTTGCCCAGCCCCGCGCTGCCATCGCGGCTCGCAACCGCTGCCAGCCATCACTCGCATCGTCCTACCTTAAAGTCACGCCGGCTAAGCCCTCGTTGTTCGCTTGAGTCGCTTCCTGCTGCCACTCTCGTCTCCTCGCCTCCGCACTCTTGACACATGCTCCTGCGCCACGTCTCCACTGCCAATTGACCAAAGTCGTACCCTCCCGGCACATCTCTCATTAGATCAGCCCGAACTGGCACTTGCACCATTGAAGACACCAGCGACGAACGCTGCCACCGATGACGTACGTTGTTCCCTTGCTCATCCGTTAAATTACTTTCTACGGTATATTTTTGGCTACACTCCACCGCGCTCGGGTTAGCTTAGGTGAAAGAAAAGTATCGAGAAAGAAAACCACGTGTTGAGTGTCTTCACAGGTACGGATCGAGCCCATCTGTTATGTGCGAGTCCTACAAAATCCTTCCATTTGGCACCGTAGTCATCGTCGTCGCTCAGACGAGGGTCAGAAGGTCACAGTCATCCTCATCGGCTACTGCCTTGGAGCTCGGAGCTTAGTGAATTCCTACTCTTCGGCCCTGCACGTACTTTTCACCTAGGACATTTCACATCACATAGTTACATTCACCTAGTGATTTTACCCGTCGGACGACGCCTTCGACGACGTCCGACATCATGTTTATTTTTCTCATGTTTGCCTCGGAGCTTTATTGTATAACAGGACTTAGGTAATTTCAATATTAATGATATATCAATGGTGGAGAAGAGCGGGACCTAAAGAAAACTGAAGCCCAATGTGGAGGAGACTCAATCCAGATCCAAATCATGCTTAACTACAGTCAAAGGAGAGGCCTATTTTTAAGGAGAAATTCAAGTGGGTGGTTGTTATTTATTTCCTACAAAATGGCATGAAATTGACTTCCCACATTGCCAAATCCTGACCACACATTCTAGGTTTCTCATGCCCCTTTTCTCCCACATTGTAACTATCCCTGAATTTCAGTCCCAAACACTATTTTTGAGCCTTGAGTGCTGTAGAGCTTCTTGAATCTGCTCTGCTTGATTGTCATGTTGAGTGAAGAGGGGAATCAGATCCTCGTATTTGGAGGAAACTAAGAAATATTGCATGACTCGAAAGGGAGTGACCCCATGGGTCTATTTATTCTTGTAGGTCCCTGCCTTCCACATTTAGTTATAATGGCGGGACATGATAGCCAAGACTGAGGGCTTTCCAATGCCTCAAATGGGGCAAAAAAATTCATCCTACGGTTCAAGACCGAGGGCTTTACTAAACAGGAAAGCTAGAGATCTGCCACACACTTTTGGTGCCTCCATGTTAAGTTGGGGTTGCTCCTAAGTGCCAAACCTAAAGCCCTCTGCCAAAAAATACCCTAGGATTTTATAAATAGTTATTCTCTGATTTTTTAGAATTATAATATTTAAATATAGTTTTTTAAAAAGTATTTAAAGTTATTCTCAATATAATTCAGGCTTTCCTTTATTGCATTTGCTAAAAAAAGAAACTACTGCTTCTCTTAGAGTTCGTTTTTGTTTATATCTAAAGAAAACTCTATTCATATAACCACACAGAAAATATTCTAATTTATTTCTGGCTATGTATGGTTCTATCCTTGCTCAAATCTCTACTTTTTAAGGAAACATTATAAAAGTGTTTTCTATTCCAGGATTTAATAAAAATGTATACCCCTTTTCTGGCTTATCAATGTTTTGATGCTTAGTTTTTTTGTGGACAATCTTACTGAAAAATACAACACTTTATTCCCAGAAAACATTTCAGGACCAAAGTTAATTAATATATGTAGAGTTATTTTTGTGCCATTTATCATAGATGGAGCTTTTTAGGATATTGCTGAGGTGAAAAAAAATCCGCATAAACCAAATTCAACATCAATGGATAACAAGTTAAAATGAAGGAATGAGAACTTTAAACTAAGAATCTAAGGATCCATTTAAGCATATATGATAGCATTTCTCAATTCCAACTTTAATCTATATCAAGCTTTGAACCTCACTTTCAACCTCAATCTGGATCAGCTGAATGAAATTCATGTAAAAGAAACAATTTAGCAAAATCAACATTCATAACATCGTTAAAATCATATTTCTATTCCAATTACTCTTTTTTTGGTGTATTTTTAAATGATATTTTATAGAGGAAGGAAAAGGAAATTCAAAAAATACTTATCATGGTGTCATCATGCTTTAACATCAAATGTCTTCTTTGAGGAATTACAGCTTTTAAGATGATTGAATATTCAGAAAATAGTATTTATATGGAAATGTGGATGAAGGATTTCTGAGGGAAAAAAATAAATCAAGTACTATTTGAAGGAATTATGTCAGATATTCGTATGTTCTATGGATAAATGAACTTATATAATAAAAATTGCTATTTGAGAAGCTCTAAAGAAGTTAAAATTATTTTTAAAATTTTTTCATCTTTACATGAAAAAATAGTGGTATGGCTATTAAGAGTCACATGATTATTGGATGAAAGTTTGAAGAATATTGTGATCATTATGGAAGGAGAAAATCTTTCATTTCATTCATGCATCTATAACGGTTATGATCTATCCTAGAAATATATGAAAGAATTCTGACTCCGAAAGCTGATTTTACAGAGGATCAAAATATGAAGAAATGAACACTTTTTAATAATGATATTGTGGATTACTGATATTTTGAAGTGTCAGTTGAAGTGGCTAAGGAATAACCCAAGAGAGTGGGTGAATTAGGTTATGTAGCTATATAATTTTTTATTTCATTATTTTTTAATTAACCTAGGATTTGTCTACAAAGGAAATGAGGTAGAGAAAATGGGAGACACAATTATTTTTTTCAGAAAGCCTAGGCACATATTTAATGTTATTGAGGTGATTATAAGCTCTAATCGTGTTTGTGTGAATGCCACCCAAGCAAATCATTTGGAAATAGGGTTGAAAAAGTATACCAAAAAAGGGGAAAGTTCAATGAAAATTTGTCATCCTCAGCCACCAAAGTCTTCTACGGAATGATGTCACTTGACCTCCTTGAACTTGGCCCTCAAAGCCGTCTTCTTACGGTTCCCAAAGCCTGACTGACTACAAAGATATAGCAAGAAAAATATATTTTTTAGCAATACTTAATATGAAAAATCCTTAAGCCTTAAGTAGTATTCAAGACAAGGCCTAATTTCATGTATTTGAACATGAATATTTTTAGGTCAGAAATTTATTAATTAGAGATAAAAATTAATAAATGTAATTATGATTTCCCTACAGTGAGACCTACCTGTTTGTCGTCATTCTTCACTCAAGTTCTCTTATCATTCATGTTTCTCTTTGCATGAATTTTGTTGATTCGTGCTTGACCTTTAGTATTTAAAACTCAAATATCTATGTTGAGTCCTACAACCAATGAGAGGATTCCACCTGGGATAGTTTTGTAGCACAATGTTACCTCACAAAAAATGTTCAAAATTCAATCACTTAAATCTCCAAAGATAAATCATTCCACATTCTTAGTTGACCACCCGATTCCTCCATGTCTAAGTTCAACCCCCGTTAACTCTTACAAAAATCAACCAAAAAATATGATTCTAAGTTCTTTTCATTTTTTTAATGTTATAAACTATTCATAAGTTGAAAAAATCTCAAAATAAATATAAAGTTATTATAGATGTCGAATTTATCAGAAGATTGAGGATGTGCGAATTTCACAGGCCATCCTTCTTTCCTTTCAATGTTGAATCATGCCACACCAAAAACCGTGATTCCAGTTAAATGGACTTGGATTGACTCACCAAAAATGTTTTCTTGAAAGAATGCTAAGAAGGGCTTGAAAATTGCTTTAGGAATTGAATGATCTCCCTCGCTTTTGGACTGGTATTTTCAACAGGCAAGGAGACGGGGGTTTGAAATTAGGGCTCTAAACTGTAAATTTGAACTTAGAAATTTTAACATGCACAATGGTAATTTCTAGCAGTCCAATAGCCATTTTTATTTACTATGATGGAAAATATGGAAAAGAAATCCTTTAAATTTCAAATATTTATATTTACTATTTTCCCATAAGTTCAAAACACCTTTTAATGGTTGAGAGCAAAAATTGGCCGTTATGATAAAGATTTGAGGTTGGAAATGATCTGAATATTTTAGTTATATTTATTAAATCATTTTAATCAAGATATGAAAATTGGATAGTATTATCTTCATGTGCTTAAGTTTCATTTAATCATCAGCAAATACATTCTTAAATACCCAAAGGTAGTAGTTAGGAATTTGAAGTACTAAACCAATCAAATGAAGTCAAATTCAGAAAAAATATTTTAGCAGTGTTATAAAATATATTTATCTAGATATCATAGAAAATACGTCCTAAATACATAGTTTGACTTGTTCACCATATGGTCAAACTAAGTAGCATTTTAAGATTATTAAGAATGCTATTTTGCCTTCACTTACAGTCAGTCAATCAGTTGATTGTGGATCTATTGTGCTTTATATCATGAAGGAATTTTTAAAAAATTAAAATCAATATATTTCGATCAAATAAATTTTGTTAAAATTTTATACGATTGACATGATACAAAATTACATTGAAAGGTGGTGGAGATCTATCCAATATATTTCCTTTCTTTATTGGATTGTTTCAGAAAAAATCAAAGATATATGTGGTCTTCCAAAAGTTTTGATGACATTTTGATACAATTGGTTGGCCAAATTTAACAAAAATGATAGATACAGCTCATACCATGGTCTGGTTCTCGATAATTAAAAAAATTTCTTTGAAGTTAGTTTTTAATATGTCATCCCTAGCGATCTCTTCATTTTCTAAATATTCACTGTATTCCATATTCATTGGTCCTGCAATTTAATAGAAGTCAAAACACACTAATGAATTGTGAGAAATATAATTATCATTAGATGAAAGCCAAATGAGTTTTCATGTTTAATGAAATAATGATCTACGCTACATGAGAAAATTATCTCAGAAGTTGGTCTGATATTCAAAAATATGTTATCTTACTATGCCTTTTTTCGCTCCAACACAAATATCTTACCAATCCCAATTTTGGAATAAGATGAAGCTAAAAATATAGGTTCTTACAATCCATAAAAGAAATTTTATTTCTAGATTATTTGTCTAATATTTTTTTCTCAGGTTTTCTTAATAAAAAACTTGTTACTCCATGTGACTTGTTTTCATTTTATACTTTGTTTGGTGAATGATTTTTTTTTTATACTTCAATACAATTGAGTCACACAGACCTGCGTTGCACTTGGGAGACACAAGTATAAATAAAAGACGAGCAAACAAAAAAAGATTACACAGACCTGTGTTGCAATTGAGTCACACAGACCTGCATTGCACTTGGGAGACACAACTATAAATAAAAGATGAGCAAAGTATCACGTTTATAATATATTTATTTATTTTGTAAATGGATGAGTGTTTGTGCTTATTTTTAGTTTTGGTGGGGGTAAAGTTCATATGATATGTTTAATTTCTTTTTTCTTTATGCCTCCAAATTAATTGGAGAAATATTTTCTGAAATTGAAAGATGTTAAGATCCCCATCTAGGGAATATCAATCATTCATCAATTTAGATATCATGCTTTTAAAAGTGATACCAACTTTAAATTTAGATATCATGTATGAAAATTACACCATGGTAAAAATCTATGGGACTGAGTTGGGGCTCAAACATGAATGGGTATCGGAGATGAGGGAGAGAGTGTGTGAAAAAAATATTGGAACATATAAAATTATTCTTATGGATAATCAATCCTACTTTGAGTGCCTACTGCAAGTCATTAAGTTGAGCCTTTGTAGGTAATGTGTTGGCGCATTAGCGGCAGCGACAAAGGTGTAAGTTTACAAGTGTTACATCTTTAAGTCAGCACAAAGTCCCTTTCTCTTGATCCACTTTAAGCCTATCTTCGAAACCTACAATTCCAATCCTACCTACAAGAATTACCATGTGTTTTTATTCCCTATAATATTCTATGTCTAAACCTTCAGCTGTATTACTACAATATGGTTGTCTCCCTAGTTTGTCTGTTGTCTTTTCTTATGATTCATTGCGATATCTTCTCACCCCTAGATTTTCAGTCATGCTATTTACATAATGATAAAATTATCATAATTGATCTTCCTGTTCACCTTCTTTAGAGCCATTCATGATTCTGTGGTATTTACCAAAGCTATAAGTATTTACCATATCCTCATCACCACAATTCATCAATAGCCACTTGATATTTAGTGCTCACCAAGAGGAAAACATATTTCATGCCCAATTAATTTGGGATAAAGATGATGGATGTATCTAGAAGCAACCTATTGACAGAGTGTCCATTGCCTTGAGAGATGTGAGACCACCTATTTGTTGAGAATTTTGAGATCAGTCTAATCTATAGCATAAGATATGGGCAAAAATAGATTTCATTTCTCGTCTTTATTAGATCTCTCCATGCTCTCAAGTTTTTGACTTACACGTCATTTACAAGTAGATGTCTAAATTTTCAAGTGAACTATCATTTATTGATAGGTGATTGATATTTTCTAACTCTTCACTATCTACATTTCTTTATTTTTAAGCATGACTCGATGACCTTGGAACAATTAATGGGCATTGATGAGGGACTAGCAATGATTTATTTGGGGGATATTTGATATCATCAAATTAAGTTAATAAAAATGTACTTTTGTGCTGATTGTTTCTTTTTATTTTCAATTTCTTCTTCATTATTCACCATTAAGGTTACATAAAGACAATTGTAATTTATTTTTCTAACTTCTGTTGTTTATTTCTTGATTTATGAGAGTAGCTACTACTGATTGTTTATAGTTGATTCAACTTGTCTCACATAATCTTGGAGTTCTATTTTAGGTGCATTAGTTACGTGAATGAAATGATGAATTTTGGACAAAATGGGAGGTACATAGATTGTTATGCCACTTCTTGGACCACAAAAAGTATTCTAAGTTAGGGTCCATACCATAAAAGAGGCCCATTACATAAGAAGTAGAGTCTTAAAGCTTGAGGGAGCAATGTTTAAGAACTGGTTCAAATAAAGGCAATAATGATGGAGCTAACTCATAAGATGAATTCGAAATATTCTATTTTAAGATATGGGCAGTAAAGCATGTGGAAAGGCTGGAAATAAGATAATCCTTGCCCTCAAAACCCCTGGTATTTGATCCAAATGGTTTGAGCATTAGGGCATTCCTATTCAAGCTCTTCTCATCTTACTTTGCATCACATCTGAGATTTGTGATATCAACCTGTTCTTTACTGCCTCGCGCATCAGACTTTTTAATCCATTGTTCCCCATAAGAATGTTGGGGAGCTGGTTCAAGTTGGGATTAGTGATTGTCCAACCGATATCCATCTGATATCCAATATTGGACAACCGATATCCGATATCCGGGAGAAAACCGGGAAGGTGTTTGATATCGGATATCAGATAGCGGTCGATATCCGTCGTTTAGGTCTAGACGGATATTGATGACGGATATGGGGGGGAGGGTGAGGACAAACCGGGTATCGGATACTGGATATCGGGTTTCGATATTCAGATATCGCAACCAGTATCCGGATATCGGTATCCTGTATCGTCAGAAAAAATAAGCTTACTCTTCAGATTCAATGACTTATGTACATCTGCGTCATATGGTTTTGATGTATTTTAAACCTCAGTTAATATATAGAATGCAAGATTTTTATTTTCTTCCATATGGGATAACAGGATTTGAAGTTTAATGTATACTCCGAATCCCGTTATCCCACATGGAAAAAATTAGAAATGTTTCTCTGTATATATTAAATGAGGCAGACTATGTATTAAATAAGAAAATATTATTTTAATCTACAGTCGCTATATTTAAAGCCCCATAAATATGTTGATTAATTAAAATATTAACACATCGTCTAGTAAATAGAGCTGAAAATTTCTATTTTCTTCCATATGGGATAAAGGGATTTGGAGCTTAACATCAAACTCCAAATCCTGTTATCCCATATGGAAGAAATTGAAAATATTCAGCTGCATATATTAAACAAGCCACTTAATCAATCAAAAAGCTCTCATATTACTCTCTTGCCCACGTTAATCCATTCTAACCGCTGAACACTAATCGGTTAATTATATTTTTAAGTATCCTCTCTAAGTTGGATATCAAAATCCAATATCCACACCTGATATTGAATGTCGTCATCATCCCCCTTGAGACAGAGGCAGATGACGACATCTAGATGGATATCAGTATCGGATATCATCATTGTAGCAACCAATATCCAATACCGATATCCGATATCCGGATACCAAAAAAAATGGATACCAAAAATTCCCTTTCCGGTATCCGATACAGCATCCATCCCGATACTGTCATCCGCTACTGGTATTGGGACGAGCGAACCCTAGTTGGGATGAAGCTTTATGGAGAAAAAGTACTACTAAAGCTCTATGGAGCTATGTATGATATCTTATATTTTTACTTAACATTTCCCCTTCATTTTTTCTAGTAATGTATTTTAGAGTATACCCTTGAAGTCAAGTTTCCAACAACCTAAAGCATGTCCAAAAATTCAATGAGTTGTGTATGTAACTGCTATTTGCTTGAACTTTATATCACCACTATTACACACTGCCAACCACCACCATGCATCCCCAATAATGTCGGCACGTATCAGCAGACCCACTCGCCGTTTGATGCAACCAGTCGTGATTGGTGGAGCAGCAAATTAAACAATGTTAACTTGGTTCTAGGAATCTGAAGCTAACCAAACTATGTGAACCAAGCCAAGAAGGATTGTATAAGCCTTCAACTGTTTTCTCACTCAGAAATTCATAAAAAATCATGAAGTCAAATTAAAATGAGAGAATATATCAAAATGAAAATTCATATTTTTCAATTTTTAAACTTGTTTCATTAATCATAAAATCATTAATTATAAAATTACTGAATATCTAGAAAGAATTAGAACACCTCAATGTTTCTAAAATATTTTAGGAAAAAATTTACTCTCCTTACAAATTCTCTTTAGATTTAGGCCTGTGATATTTTTTTTGCCTGAATCAGATCCTTAAAATAGTTTACTTAAATCCAGTTTCAGGTTTATCATCAGGCATGGGGCCCTTTTACACCATAGCGGGACTTTAGAAGACCAAAAATATGAGTGAGGTAACAAGACAACGAAAGTCATTTCGTTGATGCATTAGACGATTTGAAGAAAGATCGCCATGCAAGAAAGCAGTGGAAATCTCAACGTATTAAGTATCCAAGATGTAGCTAGATGCAAGGGGGAGGATAATACAAAGAGCTGTAATTTTTAGAACATACGTAAAAGTGTTGTAAATACATGTCATTTGACTATTGCCTTTTGGAATCAGACCAGCTTTGGACTGACGAAGAGAGGTGTCATTCCAGAGCTCTGTTTAGAATATCCCTTTGCAGCTGAAAATTTTGGTGTGGTATGGAGTAGGAACAAGGACCCACGTCTGGCTGCAAAGAAAAATGTAATATTTCTCATACATTGCTTCTGTTTCTAGAGGATGTGATGAACATTAGGGACCGAGGGAGGTTCTGGCCAAAGGGAAGAGAATACTTTATAGCTAGATAATATGAACATGGAGGAGACTGTGTCTAGTTTGGAAGGGGAATGGTGATAGTCCTAAGGATCACTCTATTTTTAGTCATAATTCCTGTATTTATGTGAATCTTTGCATTGAAATGATAACAAATGTGTTATTAAAGCCTGAAATATTTAATTTCACGTTTCAAATTAGTGTTAACATCATTATTTAATATTTACCTCACAAATAATTTTTTTTTTATAATTTTGAAAATATTTATCTAGATTTCTTTAAATATGGTTATGGCTTATTTTTTTATAATGATATTATATTTTTTTGGTGTTTTATGCAATTGTTTGACACTAATTTTTTAAAAAACCATTATAATCTATAAAAAATATTTCCTTTTATCGATTATTAAAATTTTGACATCTATATAGAATTTCCTTGTATACTGAAAACGCACCACAAGGATTAAAGGAGAAATAAAAATGGAGAGAGAAGACTAGATGAATCAGATTATGTCAAATTAAAATGAGCACTTTTAACAGTCCAGAAAGAGTTTTAAATTAAATGTTTGAGGGTAATTTCATATTGTGTCCTCTATCCATCCATTATATTGGACCTACAAATAGAACCCCTCATCCTCATAAAAAAGGCACCCTTTGATTTTGTTCCGAAGAAATCTCCAATCTTCTTGTCAGACGTGTAATGATGAGGTTAGTATGAGCTTCTCCTTTGTTCTAGATGTTTGTCTCTTTTCCTAAGTTATCCTTGCAAATGGCCTAGGTTTTCACCATCATGCATGCCACCTCCAACTCTGTCCTTGGCAAATGTGTTTCTTCCTCCATCTCAAACACACCAATATGATAAAATCAACATCATGCACCTGCTGTTGTGCTGCTCATCAATGCTGATCTACCATGACATCAATTGCAATCAGCCAAAGTAGCTCTTTCATCCTGTCAACTAAACACTTTTGGATCACCATCAACTTTCACTTGGTACTCCCAAAGTGCTTCGGAAGGTTCTTTAATTAGAATAATTCAGTTGTTTCATTTTTAAACTTTTTAAAAAGTTCCCTAAGTTAATTTAATAAATTTTAATAAGTTAGGTTAAATATAATTAATATTTTGTAACCTTGGTACAACTAGTTTGAATTAATTTTCTATATTTTGATTTCATAATATTATATTTAATTATTGAAATCAATAAAAAATATGAAAAAATAAATTAAACTTAAAAATCACTTATTCAATGCATGCTCCCTATGTGGCCATTACTTGCTCTATGCTCGCAGCGTATATATTGTGACCATAATTCTGAAGGCTTCAAAAAAAAAATTACCTTAATGTGTGGTTCAAGCATTTGGGAATGATTGAGACTAGAGGTAAGGAAGTTTGGCAAGGGGGTTGGGTGTGGCAGTTTGAGAAAGAGCTAGGATGCTAGAAGGGACTGAGACTCCAGATGGATGATGGACGCGACTGTGGGCATGGGTGGGATTACAAGAATATGTAACTCAACAGATATGGTGATAAAAGACTTGGGAGGGTCGAAGTCATAAGCATTGAATACTGTGGAGACAGAAGCATGTCACATCATAACTAAGGTAGTTTAAGTAATTTGGTGATGCCTTTCTTCAGTGGTGTTATTTATTGAAGGGATGTATGGGCAGGATATCTGATGCTAGACTCCTTAATGGTAGAGATGTTGATGCATATTTATCAATATTTCCTGCCCCATCAGACTGAAATATGTGGACTTTGTGATTAAATTTGTGCCAAAATATCTGTTGAAATTTCATGTATTAAAACATATCCGGCTGGTGAAGGCAGTGGTGGAGGAACATAACATATTGTGTACGCCACCCTTGACAAGCATGCCATCTCCTTGGCAGTCCTTTGTAACACACACACGAGGATGGAATTCAAAAAACATATTATTATCAAGAGCATGTTTATGAATATATGTATATATATATACACTAGCTTTTAGATTTTAAGGACATAAAATATATTGTTTATAGTCCGATGTGTTTTAGTTTTTGTAATGATGTAGTATCTGTGGATATGTCAAAACCTGAGCAAATCTTTGACAAATAGCTTGCCAAGCGCTTGGTAGGGGGTGGTGTAGCAAAAAGTGCTAAGTCCGCAATGACATGATGCATATCCTCCTTGTCTAGGTACTTGTGTGGTGTTAAGAGAGTAAAAGGAGAGCCTAGTGACTCAAGGTGTGCTTGTTGCACTGGATGATTGAAGATGCTTATTGGTGTGTAGGGTGTGATATTTGCTCTTGTATGTCATTGGAGGATATTTGAGTTTCTCAGTTCTACTTTAGATCTGATTCGCCACTGGTACTACTTTTTTTTAGCTTCATCATCAACAAGAATATTGGATTTAAGAGTAGTGTACTCATTTTTATGGTTATGATTGTATGAAAGGCTGGCTCCTTTGGTCCCAACCCTTGGAGGATGATGAAATTCAACTTCTGCATGTTCAGAGAGTAACCGAAAATGCCTACACTTGGGGAAATACTATGGATCTCTTGAACAACAATTTTTATGTTTTTGGAACCTTGTTACAGGTTGTAAACATTTTCTTTGAGCTCCATGATTCTTGACCCTCAGCTGGAGTAGAGTTCACAATTAAGTCAAATTGTATCTCAACTTGTTATCACTTCTCCCAAGGACCAAGTGGTACTCTTTTTCTAAGAATGTTGATCACCCTTGAACTCTCTCTTACATTCTCTTATAGAAAAAGAATGGACCAAAAAAAATCTGATGCACTAGGCCTCCAATAAGTTGGGAGTACAAATCCAAGATGAGATAGAAATAAAGGGGAAAAGAGAATAAATAGAAGTGCCCTAACTCTCTCAGCCCTTGTAATCAATTCCAAGAGATTGGAGGGCTAAGATTTCTTTATTTCCATCCAGGACCCACATGCCCTCCTTCTCATATTTGAAAATAAACTATAAAAATTCAAATTGTGGGTTAGTTCCACAATTCTTGCCTTTAGTTGGCCCAGTCTTTAAGGAGGTTTGAATGGGCTTCTTGTGTATCGGACCTCCTCTTATTATCTTCTAGATTTTTACTTTCCTCCCATTTGTATATCAAATTCACCATTCTATTTACCTAAATCTTGTTTATCACATAAAAATCCAAAGAGATGTGAGAAATCCACTTGACTCTAAAGAGTCAAATGTGGTTAGTCTCAAAAATCAGAAAAAAATGTATAAAATAGATCTCAGGAAAATAAATTATAAATTTCTCATTTTATCCTTAAATGGTGAATAATGCTTTTGGAACTCTTAAAGTATCTGGTAAAAATAACTATAAAGCACAATTTACTAATCTAATTTGACGTTATCAGCCCTTTTCATAAGTCATGGCCTAGAGGATACACAAGCATAGACAATGATTCATTAATTTAGTTTGACTCCCATAAGAATAATATGACTTGGATTACATTGGATGGCTATTTGGTCTTTGCGTCCAAGTTCTTTCTACGATGACTTCATGTAACTCAGAGTATTTGGAAGGATTCAAGATGACCAACACTAATACCGTGGTAAGAGATGAATGTAGCACCAAGATTAGAGGGAAGATTCATTAACATTGGGGAGAGCAGGTATTTGAAGAATAGAATGAAGAGGATGGAGGAGAGAGAACCAATAAAACTTGACTAATTTAATGGCTTGAAGTGTTTACATATATACTTATTCATTCACTGGGGCAGACTTCACATTGTATTAAAAAGTAATGATGGCGGTATTGCATCATACTTGGTCGTGATGAGATATGTTTGACAGACCTGGGCTGAGATCCCACTTTACTAATAATGTTGGTGCTTCAGTCAATGACACTACATTATATATTGAACTACATTTCTCTAGTTGCCTTATCTTCTGAATGATGATGGTGCCTCACCCACTGCTGGAAACAACCTTGAGGTGGTGAATGTTTCAGGTGGTTACTGACTGAAGGGAATGAAGTGGCCTGGTCTGGCCAATGATGAGGGCCCCCTATGTGGCCCAATTCCCACTGCAAAAAAGCCACCTGAATAGCCACTTACCAGCAACTATAGGCCCCTAATGAGATGAGTCCACCTTGGGGCTGACTGCTTGCGCTTTCACTCCCAATTTTAGCCACTTTGGGGCCTTGGCAATCCAATATTGTCAACCACTTTTGTGGCACCCTAGGGCCTTAAAGGACCCAATATGGACAGGCCATTTTATGCCTCCCAAGGGTCCCGGGGGACCCATTTTGTGCAGCCCACTTTGGGTAACCCTAAGACCCAAGGTGAACCACTATGGGCAGTGCATTTTAAGCTCCCCTGGAACCTCACATGATCTAGTATGGAGGACCATGTTAGGCCACCCTTGGACCCCTTTAAGGCACAATCTAGGGTGCTAATTTTGGGCAGCTCCAAGGGCCCTTAGGGACCCTTATGGGCCGTGGAATTTGGGCTGCTTTCCATTAGAACACTATAAAAAGCCCAAATTTGGCCAATCTATGGCCCAAACTAGGCGACTAATTTTTTTCAAATCACCCCTTTTGGGCCATTCAAGGAGAAAACAAATCAGCATACGGGTCCAATAGTTCAAGTTCTCTTATATCAAGGGCCCTGCACCATTATAAGCTCTCTCAAGAGGGACCTTGATGGAATTGTTTTCTAATTATTAAATCCAAGTATGGCAGATTTTGCTCAGTATTATCAGTTGAAAATACCAAATGTGATGGATAATCAAGTACATACAATAAGCAGTCACGTATATACAAATTATTGCATTGTACATTGTTGTGAGTTTTTTTATGGGTACAATGTCGTGCAGAACTCATTTACTCTAGACATTGGAATTTGTGTATACATGTCAAATGTCAGTTCTAGATGGCCCAAATGTAGGCAACTACTAGATGTGACAGTGTACACTCGTTATAAGTGAAGTGAAACAAATATTCTGTAAATCTTATTGTGGTTTCTGAGTTAGTTCAAAGAGAGACTTGCTACATGAATATAATTTTCTTGTCTACATTTTTATTCACCACAACATGTCACTTGCACTTAATGTTATCACCCAAAGATGATACGCTAATTGTGAGCCTGATGTATACAATGGTTCTGTACTTTATTTACAATTCAGTTCCTTTCATGTGTTAATTGTCCTATCCTAAAGTGAGTACAAGAATACATCACAATACAGAGCATATAATTCCTACCATGTATCCCTATAAATTTCAGACATTAATAAAGATGTGATGCTTGCTCATGCATACTCGAATCTTGATTAAGCCATGGGATGTGGATTACCAAGCGAATCTGATAAACAAAACCTAGAAGCATGGGAAATATTAAATTGGCTTAGTTTGATCACAATGCAGCATGTTGTTTCAGAATCATTTCTGGCATAAATTATTTGTCAAGATATGATGTCAATTGAGTTTATGGCAAAAGTTGAAAAGAAGTTTGCAACTCATGAAGAAACATAACTTTATGAACTCCCATAGACGTTAATTTCCATGAAGTTTCAGAACAAGATTCATGTTGGATATGTCAGATATATCCACCAGAATCAGACAATTGGGCATGAATGGCTTGAAAAGAGGGTCATGTACTTCATGATAAATTTATCTCTTGAACAATATTAAATGCTCAAATTAGCTTAGAAGGTTTAAGGGGAAAATAAAAGTCTTAACAATTGGATTTCACTCTATGTAGATCAAATTAAAAAATAACAACAAATTAATTAAAGAATGCAACAAAGACATTTATTTGAACACAACTTTCAAGTGGAAATTAAAGAAACCACGACAACCAAAGCAAGCTGAAAATAGGCCAGATCAGAAGCAACAAAAGTAGGATAAAGTTGCTACTTGTTTCCAATTCAGGAAAAATTGGCCCATTAGGAAGATCTGTTGTACTTTTGATTCTCAGAGAGCAAATCAAGTTAATTTGATCTCTCTAGTTTGTTCAGAAGTTTATTTTCTACACCTAGACAAGGGATGTTTGGACTACAGCGTTACTATTTCATGTTAGCACGTCTATGTAGGGTTGTCTATACTGCTATAAACTAACTGATCCTAAAAGATTCATCTATATGAGGACCAAAATTTCAGCAGAAGTGGTGGAAATAGATATATTTAGGTTGCTGTTGAAGTCTGATTGTCATTTAACTTCATGTAGACTACTTGTATTGTCTTTCCAAGGAAATTTAGTTTTGGTTTTTATATTAGAAAAAATCAGTCTTATTTGGCTATTGAGAAATGGGAAAGTTAATATCTATTATGATGAAGTATAATTAGCTTAGGCTCTCTATTGAGTGATAACAACTTATATATTCTTGATGTAGATGTCCCATCTTACAAATTTTTCACACTAGTGCAAAAAAGGCACAAAGAAAAAGTCAATGAATATGAGTTCCATTTCATTATGGCATAAGATATTTGGTCTTAAATCTCCTCATGAACTTGATCAAATTGTGTTAGATGGCATTCTGAATTCCTTTGATGATAAAAGTATGAACAGCTGCTTAGAGTCTTTTGAGGGAAACTAAACAAAACCTAAGAAAAAAGGGCTATTCGAGTTTCAAGTGTCTTGGAATTGGTACATGCACATATCTGTGGACCTTTCCCTTCAGAAGCTGGGAGTAATCAATGCCACTTTATCATCTCTATTGATGATTAATTTCGTTATGCCAACCTATTTCTATTTGTGAGAAATCAGACTCTCTAGATATACTTAAGAAATATAAAGCTGAAATATAAAGTCTGACTATGAAGATGAATTATATGGATGATATGAGAGGTCAAGTGAGCAATGTTAAGGATATTTGGCTGAAAACCAAGAGTAGCGTGGTATTGTTCTTCAATACCCCAGTCCAGGTTCACCGCAAATGAACGGTGTCATTGGGTGGCTAAATATAACACTTAAATATATCGTGAGGAGTAGACTCTCAGACTGACCTCTTTCCATAAACCTATCAGGTGACGCACACAAGAGGACAAATTATTAAGAACTTATATGAACTATGAACGGATCAAAAACCCAGTTTTAAAAACACTCATATTTTGGGCTCTCAAGCAAAAGCACTACTTCATCTGCCTAACAAAAGGAAACTCGACTACATAATAGTCATTTGCTTTGAGATGTGAAATAATCATTTTTAACGGATATTGAGTTTAAAGTCTTAGATAAATTTCCTAACATTATCTTTAAATTTTTTTTTTAAGATACCTTTTCAGATATTATTCATTACAATGAAGATTAATCACTCGTACTTCGTATTCCAAAAAATCAAGTAATGCAAGAGAATGCTCTACCGTCCTTGGCTAATTTTGTGATCAAGTCCGATGATTCTCTCAATCTAAGATAGGTCATCAAGAAACTGAATTCTCAAAAGTTTATAGATTCCATGAACAAAGAGATAAAATCTATGGGTGATAATGGCGTTTGGGATCTTCTCCCATCACTGGAAGGGAAGAAGCCCATCCATCCAAATGGATGTTTAAAACCAAAAGGGATCCAAAGGGTAATCTGAAAGTATGCAAAGTGAATATTAAGCTTTAAGCATAGTTTAGCAAAATGCGTTAATATGTGCGATGACGAAGGCTCAAAGTAGTGCATGCCTTAATTCATTAATGCTTAAGTAGGAGTTATTATTTTTGTGTTTACTATTTGGGCATAATTTCAAAATACCTCTCAAATATTAATAGTAAAAACTAGTCACTATGCCAAAATTTTCAGCTTCAAAATAATCTGAAAATTTTAGGTATGTTATTACATTGTTTTACTCAAGATATTACCATTGGATAAATGACATCTTTGTTGAGGTGGTAATATATTCAGCCTTAAATATGTGGAGGTTGTAATTAGGATTTGAACTAAAGGCCAAGTAGTGCCCGTAATTATATTAAAATACAACTTAGTTTGACTATATAATGAACGAGTCAAATCAGGGACTTGGGACTTTAATATTCTATGCCATGAATATTAACATATTCCATAACACTTTTCAAACACTTTTTCGAATTGGATGTTACCTCATGGGTTTAATAAATTCTTAAGATTTCTAATTACTGCCACATGGAGATTAATTAAAAGAAAATTTTCCTATCCAAAGTTGATATTTGGTGTAAAGATTAACTAAAACATACCTAAAAGTTTCAAATTATTTTAAATCTGAAATCATTATCATAATGGCTAGGTTTTACTTTTAAGACTTGAGAGGTATTTGTGCATTATGGCTGATAATCTCAATTCTAGGGGTTTGATTCATTGTTGGTAATTGAGATTATTCAATGAAAATATATTTAACCGTACTTATCTAACCGTACTCATTAGTGATGAGTACGGATCATCTCCACATGGAATGATAATTAAGGAATTATTTTATTAAACTAGTGATGATCGATGAGAGGATCGACGGAAACAAGATTCAAGGATGTGAGCTAGTGATATCGATAAAAATATATAATTATAAGTTAAGTTAACTTATATAAAAGAGTAAGTGTATGTGACGGACATGATGATGGAAAATTGTATGAATGAAGATAGTGATTGGCTGTGGAGTGGTGCGGTGGCGAGGATGGAGAGAAGAGAGAAGAGAGTAAAATGAGAGTGCAAGTACAATAACAAACCCTAATTATATTAACTACAGTGTCGGGAAAGAGACAATGTAAGGCGAAGACACTTACCTTAGATCCTTACGTTCCGCTAGGATCATGGTGATTTATGAGTGCTGGTAAGCTCCCCCTCTTCTCCAATGCTTCTTCCCACACACTCAGAACACCAAGAACACTCTTGATGGATCTCAAAACTCATTATGCTTCAATCAGCCCACAAAAGTAGGAAGCAATTCCAAGATGAATTTTACAACAATCCAGGCCTCTATTTACAGATCAGAGTGTATGAATAGAAAGAGGAGGGGGAGAAGAAGCAACACTGTAAATTTCAGCTAAATCGGAGTTATAGATCAAAAGTTATGGCCGTTTGAAGTTGGAGCAATCCTAGCTATTGATAGTTTCTCTCTCTCATCATCATCCTCGTTTTCTGTGCCCAGTCAAAAGTCAAAATGCCTCATCTTCTGCGATTTTTGGTTTTCCACGCGCATTTGTCTTTTTCCACACACGTGCTACTAGGAGGAAGAAAAGGACAAAGAAAGAGAAAAGAAAGAGAAAAAAATTAAAAAAGGAGTTACTTTTCGTATGAATGCAATTATGCCACGTCACCCTTGCGCCAACCAAAGTAAGAGGCTCAATTAATAGTGCAGCAATCAATGCTTCGTGAATCACGAAGCGATGATTGCCTTGTTAATTATTGGCTAGTGCCAAGCATCATAAAATGACCTGATTCGTCACCGTTCGACAAATCAAACGGTGACACGTGGTAGCTGATGGGGGACCATCCAACTTCAAAGACCCTGTCAATCCAATTCGTCGCGCGAAGGCTCACACTCGAGACCCAGCCTTTGGAATACCCGGTAACAGCCCATAAAGGTTTGACGTTATCTTGCCTTGCATTTCCTTGTTTAGAAGGCCATTTATGTTGGCCACCTATCTGTTTGTTTTTGTTTATTTGCACGTGTCTTGACCTCTGTACGGACCTACACATTTGCGTGTGTGTTAGCGCATGTGGGCATGTTCCTGTTTTTCTCTCTCCTATTAGGGGGCCCAAATTATTGTTAATTGGGCCTTCTCCACTTTATTTTTAAGGGGGAGGCCCATATTTGCACCTATAAAAGGTGGGTCCGGGCCATAGGAAGAGAGAAGAGAAGAAGATTGAAAAAAATGTGATTTTTAGTTAGGAGAGAAAGGGAACCCTAGAAGAGTTCACCGGAAACTGCCGCCTTCGCCGCCTTCGTTGGATTTCTGGCCCCCACTCCGGGGACTGCTTAGCAGCACCCAGCGCCATCCAGAACTGCCAGTGGCCGCCGAGGGCTGCCATCGTCTATCGAGGGCCGCCAGCAGCCGCCAAGGACCGTGAACGGTTGCCGACGGCCCCTAGCGGCCACTGAGGCCGCTGAGGCCGCTGAGGGCAACAAGCTGCCCCCAGGGCAGCGAGCGGCCGCCCAGGGCCACGAGCGGCCTCCCAAGGCCGCCCTAGGGCCACGAGCGGCTGCCCAGGCTGCCCGCGGTCGTCCAGGCCAACTGGGGAGCTCACAGTTGCTGTGGGCGCCCTCGGCCACCTACCGAAGGCCGCCACAGGCACCCACGGTCGCAGACTTGAAGCTGAAGCCCCCAGCGGCTAATCTCAGGCCGCCAGACCCGCGGTCGACTTGAGGCCACTGCACCCTATGACCGACCAAAAGCCGCCATGCCCCGTAGTTGACTGGAAGCCGCTGCCCCACGACCGTCTTGAATCCACCGCCGCCGCCGCGGACTGACTTGAGGCCGCCCTCTCCGAGGCCGCCCCTTGGGCGTTCTGCAGCCACTCTCTCGGTCGCCCCCGACCAACCTTGCATCTGCCCCACAGTCTCCCTTTGGACACTCTCGCGGCCGTCCCTGCGGGCGCGCCTAGGTCACCCACGCAGCCGCCCTTCGGTCACCTCCTTTGGCCGTTTTAGAACAGTCTTGTAGTCTCCTCTTTGGCCGCTCCTCAACTGCCCTATTGCTCACCTTCCACGGTTGGTGAAGAAGACACCTCCCGAGCCTACTGTTCCTGGTACGCTCTTTGATTTTCCCTCGGCGTTATATTATTTTTTTCAGTGCCTCCAAACGTTTTCTCCATTAGGCGTGCGCAAAAGCGGCAGTCGCCGAGCTCACACCGTCAGCCTTCAACCCGACGTCTGGATCATCGGGAGCCTAGTGGCATTCCCAAGTCTTGCTTGCCGTAGCCTAACGGACGTGGGTGTATCTCAATGCCAAATTTATACTTCTCAGTGATTCTATCGTTGCATTATCATTAACATGCCATCATCATTACTAGTCTCTGCAATAGGACATGACTACATCGCTCTTCGTATGGTGTAACACGAACCGTTCGATCTCGACGTTTATCGCGTTTCATCAGTAGCGCAAACTAAAAATTTTTAAAAATTTATATAAATTAAAATAAGAGTAAAAAAATACATATAAATATATATTTTGACTCAAAAAAATCATATCTTTTTTATTGTAATGTCGAACAATTCCAGAAAAATCATATTCTGTCTCAAAAGCTATATTCTTCTAGAATCTATTGTCAGAAAGATCCCAAAAAATGTTACAAAATTCAGAAAATCATTCTAAAAATATATTTAATCATTTTAAGCTTGATAACATGCAAATATGAGTGATTTAATGCAAATAAACATGTAAATATGATCACATAAGGTACTAAAAATGCATGTAATCAATGGCTAAATAGTAAATATAAAAAATTGAAATTTAAAGGATTTTTTTTTATACTATCTAATTATAATAAATACATATGATTGTTGGCATTTTGATAAATTACCATTATTTTCTTTTAGATTTCTAGGTCCCTATTTACAGTTTTGAGGCATAATTTTATAACTCCTTTTTGCTTTCTTTTGGAAAATCACAGTCCAAAAGTTTGAAATATCTTTCACTCCATCAAGTAATATTCAAGCAGTTTTTTAGCATTTCTTTGAATGGATATTTGCTTCTAGCATCAAATTGGGCCCGTTGAACTCAAAATTACCTATTTGTTGCATGGTAATTCAAGATTTAAAGAAAAGATGCTGGCACCCAAATTTGGCACATCCTCGATCTTGTGATAAGTTTGCCATCTTTAACATAAGTTTTTGATTGATTTTGAGATCTCATTCAACTTATGAATCATTTATAATATCTGTAAAAATGTATAGAACTATGAATAAAATCTATTGGTTGTGTTTTTGAAAGAGTTACACGGTTTTGAACTTGGACACCGAGGAATCAGCTGGTTGACTAAAAACACTAAAGATTTGATATCAAATATTTTGTTTGAGATAACAGTTTTTTGTAATCGGGTTATGAATTCATACAAGTAAAATTTATCTCATTTGGTTTATGGATGGTGAAGGTATTTTAGTTTTAAGAACCAGAAGTCAAGTAAGAATTACTAAATTTCATCCAAAGAAAAAGGTGGAGGAGAAGAGGACTTGGGGAAAGAGTAACCATCAATGGGGAGATATTTCTTTAGGGAAGTCATAGTTATATTTGCAAATATTTGTGTCTCAAGTAATAAATTTAGTATCTATAAATATTCATACTGAAATACATGAAATTAGAACTTGTCTTCGATACTACTTAAGGAGTGATTACATATAAGAGCTACTGAAGAAAAATACATATTGTTTATAAGTATACTGCTCTAGCTAGATCTTATAGGCAAGCAATGTTAAGTCTTTGAGGGCTAAGTTGATGTAGGTCAAGCCATGCCATCCCACATAAAACTTTGAGGGTTGAAGATGACAGAGCATCATCAATATTTTCTTTGTTTGGTCTCCTTGTTCAGCACTATTTTCGAAGAAGAGATCAAACTTCATGATAACTGAAAGGTGGTCAATTATCATGAGACACATATTCTAAATACGACTATATATGAAAAAGGAATTAAACTATTGTGGTGAAATCTCACAGTATACTCTTGCTGTCTGGACAAAGATCACTCATCCCATAACCATTAATGTGGAGTGCTAAGGAAATATAGTGGGTGCTTTTTAGGAAAAGAGTTTATGGAATGTCCTGGTTTGTCGCCGTGTAAAGGTTGATAGCTTTCTGTCATCACGTTTGTCTAGGGTTATGCTCACGTTACATGGGGTGTCAGCTTTCAGAAAAAGGAACTAAAATACTTCTGTTTTCCCTATAAATTTTTTTTGAAGAATCCCAAAAAAAGAAGGAAAACCCTTTGTCATCCCATCAAGAGTTCAGATAAACATATCTTCATTTCAGTGCAAATATCAAGATATGTTTATATCAAATAAGGAATCAGAGAATTTTTTACAATAATTTTTTGATAACCAAGAAAAAGAGTATAAGATGTAGTTAATTCCTTGATAAAACAAAAAAATTATAATGTTTCTTTAGTAAGTATAGATTTCAATAAGGGTCGAACCACATGGAGCTAAATCAATTAGAATTTTTTTCCATGAGATTATATATTTATAGTTTTTTAGATAAAAATAAAAATTAACTCTAAGAGAGCCAATAGTTTTCTTATTTTTAAAGCAAATGCAATGAAGGAAAGCCTAAACAATGTTGAGAATAATTTCAAAGATAGACTTTATTTTCATGTTATAATATTAATAATTAAATTATAACTACTAACAATAGCTTAAAGTATTTGTTTTGGCAGAGGATTCCAGAGTTTCCCTCAAGAGCATCCTGGACTTCACATGTCAGTGCCAAAAAACATGTGGTAGACCTTCGGATTTTTGGTTCAGTAAAAATGCGATTAATTGAGCTATAGAACGAGTTTTTTAGCACATTTTGTGACACTGGAAAGCCCTGGGTCTTGGCTATCATGTTATGTAATAAAGAAACCTATAAAAATTGAGTGTAGAAGGCAGGGACCTACGAGAAACCACAAATTTCTGGTATCACTCCCTTTCGGGCAAAGGATGCATTATTCTTTAGTTTCCTCCAAACCTGATGATTGGATTCCCTTTTTCACTCAACCTGACTCTTAAAAAGAGTGGATCCAAGAAATGCTGCTGCACTAAAGGCTGCCAAAACATTTTATGGGCAGAAATTCAGGGATAGTTACAATGTGGGAGAAAAGGAGTATAAATAAAGATCCTTTGTTCTCAACGTGAGAAACCTAGAATGTGTGGCCAGGATTTGTCAATTTGGCCCGTCAATTTGGTGCCTTCATTAATAGGTAAGAAATAGCAACACCCATTTAAATTTCTCCTTGAAAGTCGGCCTCTCCTTTGACTAGGTTTAAGCTTCTTTTGGGATCCGGTTTGGGCGTGCTATGCACTGGCTTCATTGTGCTTTAGGTCCCTCACTTTTTTGACATTAATATTCCAATTACCTGAGTCCTGTTATAGACGAAGCTCCAAGGAAATCATGAGAAAAATAAACCACTTGATTCAAGGGAATCAAGTGGGGTTAATTCATATATTTTAAACCCCTTTAATTAGGACGATTGCAAAACTGAGTGTTAATATCTTTTTTAACACGAATAATGGGATAACTTTTGTGCTTATTCATGATATAAGTAATAAGATAAATCATTTAATTACATATTTATCGCTACATATTTTATGTCATTAAATGCCCCCTAACTTAAATAATTGCTTGTCTCCTATCAGTGCCCATTAATTTTACGTGAGAGCCGTAACTATTCTTGTACAAAGAAAGGTATTTGTGAAGTACTATAAATGTCATCAACATCTTAATATGGGGAACCTTTCAGTACTCAACTCATATAAGAAATGTAAGTCAATTTATTTAACTTTGGAAAGCCCTTCTGGTGTTTAGATGGTGAAATCTACTTGTATCTGTGGGTATGATGGTATGGGCAGAGTTGATATTATACCACTCATTAAACTATGGGAAACACCCCTCAGTAGACACTCACTCCCAAGGCTCACTACTTGAGACAACAAGTTCCACAATTTGTCATTCTAGGTGAATGTAGGGGCATACAAGTTTCTCTCCCTGTATTAGTGTAGAATATCAAATTGTTTATCAAAAAAATAGAACTGTCAGCCATCTATCTAATCTAATGGTAAAGAGAGAAGAGAATGGAAAGATGCCCCAAAAGAATGTGTGATGGTAGACATATGATAAATTTAAGGAACTTTCTTCCACTAATAGACTACTCTGAAGTTTTTAGAACAGAGTTGAGGATGGTAGAAGTAGAGATAAAACAAAGAAGAGCTCAACATAAATCTCAAGAATGAAAGACGAAAATGATAATAGGAAAAAAGAAAACATCCCCAACATTTTTATAATTTTTTATTGATTTTCTTTTTCTTTTTTTTTGAATTTTTTATTTTTTATCCTTGATGTTTAAGATGTCCATGAAATTTTTATTCTTTTTTTGGATGGGGTAGAATTATTTTACATTGATAGTAATTGAAGAAAAATATGTGAAACTTGAGAAGATGATAATCTGAGAAGATGTTGAGCAAACAAAGTGCAGTAGATAGAAGAATAAGATTGGGAGATGAAGAGTGAAATTTGATAGATCGAAGAAAAGACATCATAAGAGAGTAAAAAATAGGGAGATAGATGGACTTGGGATGTAGCCATATTAGTTGTAAAAAAGGGCCAGTATAGAAGGTTCCTATAATGCATTCACATAAATGGGATAAATGATGAAAGGTACGTATCACAAAGTTCTGTGTAGAGGATACATAAACAAAAGTGTTCAACAATATACATTTAGGTTTCCAAAGGGAATACGAAGGTTCCTATAATTTATTTTATTGACAACTTGCACTTTATTATATAAAATTGATGAATATTACATACATATATGTGTTCTATTGGGCGTATTTGCATGTTAGCATGATTAAATGGACATAAATAGCTTGCACTATGGTTTCATGATGTGTTTGTATTTTCCGAGTATTTTGACATCTTTAACTTAGTGCATAGAAAGATTATTTTTTTTAGGACACAAATACTTGGCTAGAGGCTGTGAAGGCATTTACTAATGTTTCTGGAATTTTTCCATATTTGCTTATAATTTGCACATAGCCAAGAATTTTTTTTGATAGTAGATCAAATATATTTTATGATTTATGTGGCATTTAATAATACATTTTGTTATTCTTTTATGTCGTTCGCCACATCAAATATATTTGCCACTATCGGGCAAATGATTGGCATAGCCAATCATTCATCATATGCTAATTATGGCATCGTGATTTGAACTAACTCTTTAATTTAGACAAATGTCAATATACCGCTTTAGATCCCTAATGATGTATAACATATATGCTGACACTCTTTTGGATATGCTCCCATCAATTGTCCTGACCAAGATGATGATAATTTCTAAAATCAAAATTAAGGTAAATTACGTTGTTGTGGATTTGCATTTAATCAATAAAATCAATAAACCTTTACTCACAATTAATTTGGCTAGTTAACAATGAGCAAGGGTGATTCCCATAGAAAACATATCTTACGAGATAAATTTCTCTCTATGGTGAATTTGAGAGGGTAAAAAGGTGTATGTATAGTAGGCTTTGCCCAACCGATATCCGTCCGATATCCAGTATTGGACAACCGATATCCGATATCCGGGAAAAAATGGGACGGGGCTGGATATCGGATAACAGATATCGATCGATATCCGTCTATAAGGGGTTAAACGGATATCGGTATCGAATATTGGGGGGGGGGGTGAGGATGAATAGGGTATTGGATACTGGATATCGGTTTTCCAATATCCGGATGTCGGAGACGGATACCGGATGCTGGATATCGGTTTTTGATATCTGGATATCGGAACCGGTATCGAATTGTTTTATTCTATTTGAATCTCAGCTAATATATAGAGTTTAAAATTTTTATTTTCTTCCATATGGGATAACAGGATTCGAAGTTTAATGTAAACTCAGAATCCCGTTATCCCACATGGAAGAATTTAGAAATCTTTCTTTGTATATATTAAATGAATCTGATATTATATTAAATGGTAAAATAATATTATGATACATATTCGATATATTTATTGGCCCTTATATTTGGTCATTATTTAATAAGTTATCACAGTGTCTAATAAATAGAAGTAAACATTTCTATATTCTTTTATATGGGATAAAGGGATTCGCAGCCTAACACCCCGAATCCAGTTATCCCATATGGAAAAAATTAAAAATGTGTGGCTGTATATATTAAATGTGATGAATTAACTCTTAATAGGTTCTCTCCTAACTCTCTGGCCCACGATGAATCGACCTTTCGCTGAATAATTGTCAATTAATTATATTTTTAAATATACTTTCGATGTGGATATTGAAAACCGATAACCACAACCGATATCAGGTACCGTCATCTGTCCCCTTGAGATGGAGATGGATGCCGATATTGGGATGGATACCGGTATCGGATATCGGCACTGTAGCCGATATCCGATAGCAATATCCGGTATCCGGATATCGAAGAAAATGGATATCGGAAATTTCATTTCCGATATCCGATACAGCATCCGTCCCGATACCGGCATCCAATACCGGCATCGAGACGGGCAAAGCCTAATGTATAGCATAAGCAATAGCTATAGGATGCAATAGTGATGAAAAGTAGGGATAATTGTTATTGAAGAATAACATGTGTTTGATACAAGTAGTGAATCGTGATCCAAATGAGTGGAATTGAAATAGAAGGATGAAATAAGTTGTAATGTATTGACGATTATATGAAATGAGACAATGGGGTGATGATAATAAGAAATTTGTGTTTTATGGATTAAAAATAAAATTAAGGTTTAATATAACACAGGAGGGTTTAAAGGCGAGATGTAATAAAGACGATAGTACCAGGCGTGATGATGAAGATGGATGTAGGAGTAGAGAGATGAATGAAACACATGAAGCTAGTAGTTTAGGTTTTCTTAGATTAATAGAGAGGGGACACATGACGAAATTGTGAGGGCATTAGTGATATGTGAGCTGAATGGTAGATGATGATAGATAGGGATGATGTTGGACAATGATGGATATGATCTATCTTAATTAATGTAATGAATAATAATGAAAGAGACTAACCTTCCATCCATATGTTCTGTCACGATCAAGGCATCTTCCAGATGCAGATTAGCCTCTAAACTACTGTGTTGACTTTCTCCAAGCACTCTAGACACCAAAATAGTCTTGAGGGACCTTCAAAACTTCAGTTGCTTTCAATCTCTCTCTCAACGAGGAAGTCTGCCTAAATATGTTTTCTACAAATATGAGGAGCTCAATTTATAGATCCAACCTTATGAATGGATGATGGAGATATGTGAAGCTAAACTTACAATTTGATCTCAACTGAAGTTTCAGATCCTCTGATATTCAGCCAGGAAGTTAAATGATTCACACCAATCGATTGAAGATGAATATTTCTCTCCACATTGTCATCACCGCCGCCGAACCATGTTTATGGTTTTTGTCTTTAATTGCTGCCATTTAATGTGATCATTGGCCCAGATTTGTTCTCATCATTATCATCATTTGTGAATAAAGCCTCTAATAGGAGCATGTTTCACATTATGGAAAAGAGAAAAATAAGGTCAAAACTTTAATATTATAGTGTATATTAATAAGTTCCTACGCGTCTAACATGGTTGCACATCAACACACACCATGTTAGTTCACTTACTTTAAAAACCAATAAAAGGACGAGACATGCGCGCCATGTATACACGTGTGTGTCATGTGTACAGGTGGTGCAAGGTGTTTGGTGACATGTTAGGCGGCACAGTTATTTTTACCCAATCAACATTTGATAAAATCAATATTTTAAACTTTCAAGTCTGGATCTCTGCATCCAGTTTACTTCAGTAAAATAACTTTTTTTTATTAGACCACATTACCCTTGCAATTAATAACTTAAGAGAGAGATTTTGTTAATCAATAGATGCCATTGTGGCCTCGCTAAATGCGATGCCATAACAGTTTGTTTTTAATGATTGGCTGAAAACCAATCATAAATGAAGTTAAAATATTAGCTGTCCCCATTTGTTTTACTTGATCCCTTGTTGGTTGCTGTTTTATGAGTCCAATGACGACACAGGGCACGACAGAAATCAAAACCCAAAAAATCTCAAAATTTATATAAAATTAAATATCAACAAGAACAATGTAAATAAATATGTATTTTGACTTAGAAAAATTGTATATTTATAAATACACTGTCCAAACATTTAGGGAAAATCATACTGTCACTCAAAAAATTATTTTTGTTTCAAAATATGATGGAATAAAAATCCTTCAAATACTTAAAAATGTAAAAAATTGAAAACACTATTAAAAAATAAATTTAATTATTTTAGGCTTGATAACACGCATATGACAGAATTAGCATGCAAATAGATATGTAAATATCACAATAGTAACTGATTACTGATGTGTGTTATCAATGATCTTGATCATGAATTCTTGGGGTACCCTCTAGCGGACAAGGATGATAACGACCAGTATTATTTCTATCAAAACCTCAAACCCCATCCTTGGTTTGCTAAAGATCTTCATGTGTGTGGGATGATTTCTATCATGACTTACGACTCTATGCTCAGGTGGATACGGATTGTGATGTTCCAAATGACTCCTATAATGACCTTGGGCTCTACGATAAATAGGAGAATTCCTATTGTACCCTCGGACACAATTCTTGACTAGTGAATAATTTCCATGCTCAGGATGATTATTATTAGGATCTTGAATCCAACCATCGAGTGAATATAGTTCACCACGAGCATCACGATTCCTATCACATCATGATGAGACTCTAGCTGGTGGGTATGCTCACTAACTACCTCGATAAAATTGGTTAGATAGTTTTCCATGTAGGTTAGATAGGTACTAATGTCAGAGAAACCATTATGTATAATATCTTACATGCGACCAACATAATCACATGCTGGATAGAGTAGAGGAGGTTGTGGATATTCTATAGGGAGAAAACCTTTGTAGCTATGCACAAATTGATCAGTTACAGGGGCTACGCATTTGCGACAATGCACGACCAGGAATGATGAGATAATGAATGAAGGACACACAATATCTATGATGCCAGGGATGTAGGTAGGCATAAGTAAGGCTTTGATACAATTTAATGCAGGATGACTAGGACATACCTGCAGTGGTTCCTAGAGGCTGCCCAGGGTTGGATAAAACAGACCAGAAATCAACATATCTATTCAAATCTTGAAATTTGGAGGATTGGATGATGGTACTTTCCCTTTCAAACTGTGCAAGGACTTTCTTCCAACTACTGTGTCAAAACAATGCTCCAAATCCAAAATCCCAAATGATCATCTATGAGAAACAGAACCTGCTCCATTAACCTATTCCATAGAGTTTGATCTTGGTGGAAAAATATTCAAGAAACCATTAAAAAAGGTAATGTAATTCACCAACACAGATAATACTCGACATGTGAGGCTAATTTTAAGCGACATGATGAGATTTAGACTTTGTTGATGGTAGGCAGGACTGATGAGGGAAGTGTTTACTAGGCTAGAGGCTGATCCAAAAGATGGGTATTTGAGGAGTCGTGGGGACAAAGGGTAAAGTGACGGGGGATGGTGAACCAAATCAAAATAGCGATGTGGTGACAAGTCATAATGTGGAGGGCTTGGTGCTGAGACAGTAGTACAAATCAATAATATTTATATACCATAGGCATAAAATTATAGGTAAAACTTCATCATCGTGAAATGGAGTTTAATCAATAATATTTGTCAACCTTTACAAATAAATTAATTTAATTAGTTAGTGATGAGCGAGGGTCATCTCTGCAGGGAATGGATACTATGGGTATTAGATTCATCAGCTACCTAATGCTACCTACTAGACCTGATGTTGCATTTGTTCCAAGTGTTATAGGCCTATTTGAGGAAGATTCAGAATAAGAACAATGGAAAGTGGTGTAATCTATCTCTAAATACTTGTGAAGGAATATGTATTTGTTTCTAGTTTATGGAGAAGATGAGGTGAAGTTACATGGTTACTCTATATTAAATTTATTCTGAAATAGATATGATTATAAATCCACATTTTAATTTATGTTCACATTGAACAGAGATGTATTATCTTAATAGAGTTAAAAAAATAGCAGTATTCTAAAGAAAGGAATTTGTAGTCATGCCATAAAAGAACACTTATCTCGTAACATCATGATAGAGTAAATATGGATAAATTGATTTTCCATTGATTTAAAAAATGGCTTGTCTATCCAAGCATTGTTTTCATTATAACTGCTAAACACCTTCCTCTGCCCCATAACTGTCCCACAATGCAACACCCATTCCATTCTCACGAACATCTACCGAAGGTGATGGTAATGAATTAAAGATACCGTTGTAGAGAGCAGTTATTACCTAAAGAGAACCTTACCTCAGCTGGATCTCATTGGTACCACCTACATGGTAGATAGGAGGATGTGTAATTGTTGGAGTTGTCATTTGTGCACCTGTCCAAATATAAGGACGAGTTATCAATTCCTCTACATATTAGGGCCTTACCACTTAGTCCCCCATGCCTGCTCAGGGATTTGATCTATCAGCTCACCTTTGTTTGTGCTGTGTGTTCCCACTAGACTGGACACATGTTAGATCTAGGAAATATGGCTCCAAAAGTGGCTTGGTTTGGCAGCTCAGCTCCTTTCCTAACATTAGCAGATGTACAGGTGGGACCGGTGCATGATGCTCTTTCTTTATATTTAGGGTAATGCCAGGGAATGTGTCGAAGCGCAAAAATAACAACAGCATAAACCCTTTAGTGATCAGCATCACCTCTATGAAATAGTACATTACACCAATGTATAAGAGAACTGAGATGGCTTGGGCGCTGCACATAACAATATAGACTACCTTAGATGGAATTTTTTTATTGTGGATCCAACATTTCTATTAATCTTGTCTGAAATAAACAAAAACTTGTCTCCTACATTTCTTTCTGTCTGAAAATTGTTTCATTCGGTACAGTTGAGGAGAGTCATCGTTTCTAGAAGACTTTCTAATGATCATCCGATCGTTAGGTCAATTTCTAAATAGTTTGAGAGAAGATAGAGAGAGGGAGGAAAGAGAGAGACCAGGAGAAAATAAGGCCTCTATCCATTGGTTGACCTTGAAAATGTTTTTTTCTAGACGAGAATGTTCATGACACTGGCACGAGATGTAAGACATGGGACATCCATGTATTCGTTTGACTTACATGTCATTGAACTATTTTATGTTATCTTCTTGATCCAAAAAAGGAAATTGAAACTAACAGTGATGCAGGATGACTAGGACAGACGCGGATAGGACAGACGCGGATAGGACAGACTAAGGTCAACTAAGTATGGATAGATCAGACCACAAATCAACAATATACCAAATGGTCGAAGATGCAAACCTATTCCACAAGTCCAAAGGGAGTGGAAAAACACATGAGAAAATAGTGGAGGAAATAATGCAGAACACCAAAGAGGGAAGAGTGGACCTTTAGCACCAGCGTAGTGCGATGGGGTGATGTTGGAAATTGTCGAAGTGTTCATACTTGGAGCGGGTGACGTGTGTTTCGACAGGGTGGACACAGATCCAATTGTTGGGTGTGGGCGAGTTGTTGCGTGCGGTGGTTGCGAGGCCGAGCGGCTATGCATGGCCGCTGCATGGGTGGACAGCTGCACGTGGCGACTGTGTGAGCGGATGGTTGCGCACGATAGCTGCATGGGCGGCGGCTGCGAGCGGCGACAGCGTGGGTGGTCATTTGCATGCATTCTTCATCCTAACTAGCCTGAAATTTAGTTCAACACTACCAAAAGCTATTATTTTACATAATAATGAGATCATGCCTTCCACTTTTTCCAATGATAAAAAGTCAAAATTTTCTACTCAATTGAGGTTTCCATCAATGCTCTGACATGTATTTTACCAAGTTACATAGTTTGTGATTTATGTTTAAGAGGATTTCAGGGATATGAATCTAACAATTTCCCTAGTATGTTGACTTTTCAGGTCAAAGGTTGACTTTTGGTGGTCGTAAAAGTATGAAATTTTATGAGGAAGTCAAGACATGAGTCTTGAGGATTGGGACAAAGTTTTATATCAAAAGGATCTATGAATAAAAAGATGCATGCTATTCAATGGAGCTGACTCAACCGATAAGTTTTTTTGTGAAGGAGCTTGAAGAAAACCTTCTAGAAGGTCATTGGAGGTTTTCAGGATGATCAAGACACCTGAGGTGGACTCCCGCTGGCAGTTATTATTTGGAGGAGAGCCCAGGGTTGGGATCCAGTCCAAGATTCATGAGGTGGAACCCATTCATCCATCCATGCTAGCTCAAATCCAAGGCAAGGGATGATTTTTAACCAACTCACCAACTTGTTCTTTCCCCACCAAATTTGACCTGAAGGGAAAGAATCTGATTGGTTGAGGTCTGACCACCTGGATTGAGGCCTCAAGAACTCAACCCTGGACGTTCATACATGATCCAACCACCAAAAATGACTGTAAAAAATACATATAACCCTATAAAAGTGCCCCCCTCACCCTCCTTGAGGGCATCCAAGAATTGAGTATTGTTTTGTTCCACTTTCTCCATGTGTTGAGCTTGTTCCTAGGTCCACCTTCATCTTGAAGGTGCAAGGAGTTTTCTGGGAGTGTTCTGGATCTTGAAGCTAGTTGGTAGGGAGCTGAAGAGATCACCTTGGGCTCCTTGGGTGTGACAAAAAAGGTTCCTATATTCTTCTCATTCTACCTCCTCCTAGTATTTTCCTAAGTTTCTTATTTATCACTTAATAGATAGTCAACATCTTAAGCTTTCCAACGCCTACTCACACGTGTCAAAACAACTTCTGGAACTCCAGATATTTTCGTTTTGGTCTGCTGCACATGAGAGCACCTCCGTCAACGCAACTAGTGGCGGAGCGACGAAGCCCAGCACACAAGTGGGCACTTTTGCCCACACAATCAGTGATGGAGCGCCCGAAGACTGTGCATGCCTCTCTCTCTTCACTCAAATTTTCAGGAAAATCGTTCGATTCAACAACTCTAAACTGGATAGGTGAATTACAATCTTATTAACTTCAGAATTTTTCATTTCTCTCTAGAGAAGATAAAAAATTCTGAAAAAAATGTCAAAAATCATTCTGTGCCTAGACTCTTTGCAAAATTTTTTCCATACCTAGTAAAAATAGTATGCATATTTTTTGTCTAAAAATTAACTCTCTTAACAAATAAAAACCTTATCAAAGAGACTTATAAAATCCTGGAACTTAAACTTCATATTGAAATTCATCCCAATTAGCTACCTAGCTCCCTGTAGGATCGACCCTTACTAATTACCAAGTAAGGTAAAAATTTTGTTGATTAAGTCCATACTGACCTTACAAAAAAACTAGTTAGTGATGTTTTTATCATCAATTTTGAACCCCAAGTTTGGACCAATCAGCGGCTGTGTGAGCAGATGGCTGCGCATGGCGGTCGCATGGGCGGGCGGCTGTGAGGGCGAGCGGTTGCGTGCTGTGGACAATGATGGAGTGCTATGGATGCGCGAGCGGTTGCGGCACATGGATGTTGAGGAAACTTCACAATCAGAACATTGCGTAGGGAGGGCATCCTCCTTTCAGTGGCGGCAATGGCCATAGAAGCAATAGGCGGCAGCGACAGAACAAGGAACTAGGGAAATTTTAGAAGAAAATTTCAAATCTAAAAAATCACCGAATATCCATTACAGCAATGGTCTATTTATAAACCTCGGAGGAAAGAGAAAATTACTAGAGGTTTCAAAGAAATTTAAGAAATCAAATTTAATAGTAAATGAAATTTGGATCCCCCGTACGAGGTTGACAATTCTGATGTGTTGTGACACGAGTCATCTCCTCCTATAGTGGTGGTGTCGCGTCAGATGATGTAGTATCGCCGTGTGCGCCACCAAATACATTTGATCTGATACTCTATGATAAGATAATATAACAAGTCTTCAAATGCTCATCACCTAAGGAAATTATATGATTTTCCTAATTCCCATATTCATGATACACGAAGCCAATAACGCGAAAAAGCAAAAATTGTCCAAAACACTCAAGGTCAGAATTCATAAACTATTTGAAAACAACCAATAAAGTAGTCTGGAAATTTTCATATGATTGATTTTCCCTTAACATGCTTTTTCAAAGTAATTGTCTCGATTTTTTCACGCTTGTCCTTTCAACTCAAAGTTTGAACATTTGGAGTTTGACAATCCTAATCAAGTTCAGAGACCAAAGTATAGTTACACTTTTTGCATATTTTATTACAGAAGCATTTCTGGATGGTTATTAGGATCCATATTAGATCTAGTGAGCGGCCTTAAACAATGACCCGCAGCAGCTGGTTCTTAAACTACGAGAAGACAACTCATCCAAATCCCTGAATTTTACAGCATGGAAAAGCATTTAATTTAGCTACTCTCCATGCTATATTTACCCATCCGGCCTGGTATTTTTGCCATCGGGTATAAATCCAATTAACTATGAACCATATATTTCATATTTTTAGTCAACTCGGTAGTTTTGGGGAGTAGAATAGTTTGGGTAGTCGCGGGAAGTGCCATAGAAAGTCGATAAATAGAAGTTTTATGGTTCATTAATCTTACCTGGACGTTCGTTATAAACTCACCGGGACACCAGAACATGTAAAATAGAACGACCCATCAGTTAAAACATTGGTTCTTTTATTGGATGCTCTACAACTCGAGGGAAACACGTATCATCGCCGAGGATGGGAATGAAAGCCATTATGCTCCCTCTGCGGATGAGAGAAGGTGTGGTGATTTTGTGCACTGGTGGCTATCATGGTGATGAAAGGAAGGAGGACGACGAGGGTCGTTCTCATGGGCGTCAGTTTTCACTATCCGAAACCAAGACCAGGCCTCGGGTTGTCGTCGCAACAACCCCAAGAGAAGCACCCAATGTTAAGAAAGGATAGATGCCAATATGTATTAAAGAAGAGGGAAGTATAGAAGAAGACGAAGGGGCATCTGACGCTCTTCAATCATAAAGCCAATAAGGCTGAAAACCTTAGAGAACGAAAGAGACAGACGAGGGGCTAGGCTTTTGACATTTTGGATTGGGGACCGGTTTGACAAAACCAGACCGGGACTGGACCGAACATCAGGTAAGGTTTAAGTCCATGCCGGACTGGACCCTGTTCCACGCACTACCCATCCCTCTCCCCGTCTCCCTTCCCATCACCCACCCCAAGCGCTCATCGACGCTGCTCCACGAGCACAATGCCTCTGCCACCCCCATGCTCCTCCGCCAGCCCCTGTACCAGACCGGACTGGACCAGGACCGAGCAAGACCGGATCAGAACCAGACCGAACTTCTGGTAAGGTTTAGGTCCATGCCAGAAATCCGACCAAACTTTTTTGATGTAACCTATTTATGATATCAATGCAATGACCCTATTCCTCGACGGGGCTACGTCACCACCATCTCCTCTAACCCCTTCTATGCGATCTTAAGCAATTGCAAAGACTTCCGCTGCAAGGATCAAGGCTGCTCAGTGTTCTGTTCTAAGCACTAAGGCCGACACATGTCAGATTCGAGCAAGAGACATAGCTCGAGATTTGATCGCGTGACACATGCCCATAGATGTCGAGATGCGTCAGATACTCGTTGATATTAAAACTTGTTTATACTTTTTGTCTTATTTAGTGCGGGTAGATCTCCCCCATTCAAGTCCATTGATTGAGAATGACGTAGTGTATATCTGATACTCAGCCATGAATCTTCGTAAAATTTAAAGTTTTAACACCCTAGATGTAATGTGGTGGCAGTGGGAAGAAGAGAGAGAAATAAGTAGATCAAATCAAAACCTAAGCATCGTGCAACTCTGAGGCATGATATTTGACCCTTCCAAGGGCCAATAGAGCTAAAATATTAATGGCTGTTTGGTCCTTATCTCCTTTACCCATTGAATCCATTCAATCTAGAAGAGGAACCACCTATTATTGAACTTCTTTGCACATTTGAGAGTGAGGTTCTGATGATCCATCAAGTGTCGCTTGGTGCCTTGAGAGGGTTGAAATGATAACCAGAGAAGAAACGATTCTTCAATGCATCATAAAATAACCAACGTCCTGGGGGAAAATAAGGATCACTGTTAAGTTATCTTACCTTACATTTATTAGTCTCTATCACATCTTTTAGGTTAGATTTATATTTTGGAAAGATACCATCAAATCTAAGGATGGACGAAATGATATGACAAGATATAATGTTTGGTGGCTGGTTCATCAGCTAACGGAGCAGATTATTTATCTAATAGTTGTCTTCGAGTTCTTCCCCCACCCCCTCCCCTACAAACAACGTTTTCAGACCAAAAAAAAATCTTCATTACTACTATGATCTCAGAACAATTTTCCAAAAAGTCCCAAAATTGTTTCAATATAATTAGAGTTCATCATTTTGAGCTTCACAACCCATACAAAATCGGGGAATACAAATAAACATAAAAGGTTATTGATGTATTATAAAATTAGAGTATTATCATATACAAACCAGCCACCACATTTAGAAAACACCCGGGTGGCTGTCTTGTTGCATTTGCAGAAGGTAGGGGCTTGATGTGGGTGCTTTTATTGGTGGATTCCATGAACAATTGGAGGAAAACTCATTTCAAGGCAGGGGCTCTTCATGGCAATGTCTCTTGCACTGTTTGGAGTAAATCTAAAATGTAAATATCAAAAGAAAAATTCAAATGTTATGCCTGCTCTTCCCCATCCTTTTACGGTTGGATATGATTTTGATGGAAAACACAATATATGTAGCTAGGGATGTTCTTTCTTTATGCGTGCGCAGTTCCGCTTTTGATATATCATAAGAAAGCATCTGTCGGGCATCAAATCTGGGAGTTTTTTTTGTTCAGTAACTAGAAATGGTAGTTCTGTTCATTTGGAGCGAACTTGAGCAAATTGTTCGTTCTGTTCTGATAAGGAATGCTTTACAACATAGAGCATTGAGGTGTTAATGATACTGAAGTCATGGTACAGCAACGACGACCTGAGAGCAGATGAGGAAGAAGACGACGATGAAGAGGACGGACCATTTAACATACGTCTCAATGCACCGACGGGTAAGACTCTGTCCTAGCTCGTTGTCTTGTGTAGAGAGCTCTATTATTTATCTTTGCCTTCGCGAACAAAAACTGTGACCGTGTGATGTCAATTTATTCCTTTTTTTCAACACGCAGATTAGCGCTCCACCACATATACCGCCTACAATGATGGAAGAATCCCGTGGTCTAAATGCAAGATTCATCTGGTTTTTTCCTCTCTCTATCATTCTATGGTTTTATCTTCATATCTGAGTCTCACTTCCTTATATCTCTCAAATTAATTCATTGTCTCTTTTCCTCGCTTTAAACTCTCCACTTTCCTCTCATTCTGTAACTCCGTCTTCAAATCTCTCTTTCTTTACATGTGCAGAATATGAGGGCTCGTCATCGGCCTGAGGGCGCTACTCAGGATTCAACCATCATCGAAAGATATACTCGGGCAGGAGGCGGAAAGCTAGTTCTGCAGCTCAAAATACCCAGCCAGAAATCTGACTGGAATTTTGAAGGTTTGGGTCTGCAGAGGGACTTCAATTTTGAAGACAGTTATTTTCCTTAAAAAATGAGTCGTACTCTTCAAAATAGACATGGTGTACCCCACTTATTTTGAAGACAGTTATTGCTCCTCTCTACTTTTCTCTCATTTCCTAACTTTGTCTCCAGTTTTCTCCATCTTTCTCTCTCCCTAAGTATCTCTTTCTCCCTTTCTATCATTCGCTGAGCTTCTCTTTTTCTATCTCTGATTCTCTCTCTCCTTCTAATTCTTTGATTTTCTCTCTATCTCTTATTCCCCCTTTCTATCTATCAAAATCTCCTTTCTCTGTCTTTAATCCCCCCTTTATCTCCATCTCTCTATCTCCCTATCCCTTTCCCTCCACAATTCACTGTCCCACACTCTCACCATCGCTCTCATTCCCTCTGTCTTCCTCTCCCTTACTCACCCTCAAACTCTCCCTCTCTTCTCTCTTTCACTCCCTCTCCCTCTCCCTTTCCTGACAAAACTAGGAACACTAACATTTGTTTTAAAAAACGGCATCTTGAATTTGTTACCGTATGAGAACTTAACAAAAGTTATATTATTATTGTAGAAATACCAAAATATATTTTTATTGAAACCTAATCGTTCTACCCTCTAACCAAGTCCTAGAAAATATGGAAGTACACCCTGTTTCATGCATGTCATTTTAATGAAATTAATTCTCAAAAATCTATTAAATTAATTAATTCCTTCCCTTTTAGAACAAATGAATTCAGTTAGGTCACCCAATGAAATGAAATGAATTACCAAAATTAATTCAGTACAATCTCCTTCTCTGATTAAATTGCCAAATGAATTCATTAAATCATTCCAAATTTTTTTCTTAAATCTAAGTTACAACAATGGCATAAATGCCATTATCACTAGATTTAATGACTCTTATATTTATACTGAAAATATAACGTCATACTAAATTAGATAATTCGTAGTAAATTATACTTTATGCATAACATTTTTTTGCAATTTATAGCATTTTATGCAATTTCCAAACAATTATGTTCTTTCTATGCGAATTGGTTCGTTTGTTCGAATTTGTTCGTTTGTTTGCATTTGTTTGGTTGTGCGAATTTTGTTCGGTTGTGCGAATTTGTTCGGATGTGCGAATTTTGTTCGGTTGCGCGAATTTTGTTCGTTTGTTCGAATTGTTCGAACATTTGTTCGAATTTTCGCACATAAAAAGAAAAGCACACCGAACACACCCCTGTCCGGTTCATTTGTGCAAATTTTCTGTTCGTTTTAAACGAACAGAACAGAACAACCATGTCTATCAGTAACCTCGATCTCTTTCTCTCTATCATTTTGCAGGTACCCATCATCTCCTATATTTTATTCACTGGTTTCTCATCTCTCATTCTCTATCTCGTTAATCGTTTCTTTTTTCTCTCATTTATCTCGTTTTCATCTCTCCCTCGTCCATATTGTTTGTCATATATCTCTCTCTCTCGGTTCTCGTCTCTCTTTGTTCTCGTTGAACTCTCGACTATAAATCTTATTCATGTTTCTCGTCTATCTCCCTCTGGCGTTTCACATCTCTCTCGCTCTTTTATTTCTATTCTCTCTCTCTCGCTATCGTTGCTCATCTCTCCCTTATCCCCCTAACTTTGTTTGTTGCTGTCGCATTACTTAGATCTCTTGGTTCTCTCTCTCTAAATCCCTCTTTATCTGTGTCTCTTTCTTTTACTCTCTCTCTCTCTCTGCGTAGGTACCTACGTCTCTGTCATGGTCCATGTTGGTATTTCCTTCTGCTTCCGGATATGACTCTTGCGCACACACACTCTCATTACCGCGCTTTCATAGGCTTCGTCAATGTTCTAGATATTTTTTGTCGCGTTGAAACCTCGAGACGCAATTTAAGACGCAGATGACAGTAATAGATAACCCGATTTTAAGTTATGGCTTTTTTTATTCTTTATCAGTTCCAGAAGTTTTAAAGACTTGAACTTTCTTTGACTTCTATGCGGTAGATAACATGGTCAGAAATTAAAGGGCCATGCAAATAAATTAGACGGAAACTAGATCTCTTGGCTATATCAGCGCGAAAACGTGATTTAGACAGGCAGACAGAAGAAGCCTACACCTCGGGGAAGGTGCTGAAGTACAAAAACCTGCGCAAAAAAAAGAGACATGGGAATACTATATTTTAACTAAGTTTACATTGTCCGGGAAAGATTGAAAACGTGGCATATAAGATTCAGGGATGCATAGAAGCCAGAAGAAATGGAGAAAAAATGGCAGATTAATAACGACGGAAAGAACCACAAACAGCAGAGATAGGAAAAGAGAGGAAACCGATGCTGTCGCTTCACTGTAACATTAAGATTCCAAACCTACCAAGAGTAGAAGACTTGCCCTTTCGTTCTTGTTTATGCTCTTTCTGCTAAGCGTGCACTGACTGCACTGAAAAGTCTGAACGGATGCTACATTCGAAACAGGATAAACGACCGGGCTTTGATGCAGATGACACGTGTAGACCTGCATGTTCTCAAGGACATGTGCCACAAACTTCTACGCCTTTAGCAAGGTAAACAAAGAGCGTAAACAACAGATTATATAATATCTCTCATAAGGGGGTATCTCAGGATCGAAGAAGACGGAAATAGAGAAGAAGATAGATGGGCATCTCACTATCCCAGACTCATCGACAGATTAACGATGAAATAGTGAATAGAGAAAGAGAGAGAAGGCGATCAGCGGATGGCAAGGGCAACGGAAGGAGCCGCCAACCTGGGAGACAAAATATGAACAGTAAAGCATTTATAGACGTACTTAAGATTGGAGTAAAACAAATATTCCGTTGCCGGGATTTGAACCCGGGTCGTCTGGGTGAAAGCCAGATATCCTAACCGGACTAGACGACAACGGATAACTGCAAACCAGAAATCTATTACAAAGTAATTGTTTGACATGCGGATTTTCTTACATTTTTTTTTCTCTACAGTGGTGGCTCTGGCCCTCGTAGGGTTTGAGCTCCTATTGCCACAGCTGTAGATATAGGTCTATTGAGAATACGCCTAACAGACCAATGGGTAACGGTGGTTTTGATGGGCGGATTTGCTAGAGTAGGTAATAATGAGATCACCATTCTAGGAAATGATGCAGAGATAAGTACTGATATTGATCCGCAAGAAGCTCAAGAAGCTCTTGAAAAAGCGGAAGAAAATTTGCGTAAAGCAGAAGGTAAAAGACAAGCAATTGAGGCTAATCTAGCTCTAAGACGAGCTAAGACACGAGTAGAGGCTATCAATGTTATTTCCGCTAGTTGATGTTGATGCATCGGAACAATAAAAAGAAGTTCTTTATTAGACAAGACTGTCTATTTTGAGCCCAAAAATGGAAAACAATGAGATTAAGTCTAATCTAAGAAATACAACAAAAGCATCGTAGATGAGACAATTACATGGGGGAAGACGAGGGGTACAAACGAACGAGACGATATGCATAGCGCCACGATAGTGTCGCCTCTCTGCCTCGAAGCCATCGCTCCACGTGCGTGCACCCGCTCTGCTGCTACACATGTGCCCCTGGGACGGGTGTCGTGTCCCCACGGGCGTGGCGATCACACACCACCCCTGCCTTGACGATCACGCATGCCACCAGCACCCGCACTAACACCTTCGCGCGCAACCTGCACGAGGCTGCCGCACGCCTCAAGCTGGGTGCTGTACGTCCAGCACTACCTGTGGGAATGCCACACATCCCCATGCCGCCTCGGCGCTCTCATTGCGCCACTTGCCTTAGTCTCCTAGTGGGATGTCTCCTAACCCCGTGCCCCGCACACGCAATGCGCGGGCTGCCTGCGCGGCAGTTGTGTGGCACCCCGCACAGCTCTACGCGTTGCACCTGTGGCACGCCGCCCGACTTGCACGTCACGCGCCTCTGCGCAGTACTTCCCGCTCACGCGCGGCACTTGGGGCTGGCACGCATGCGCTCAAGCCTGTCTGCCCGTGCGCCCAACACGCACGGATTTCACCTGATCCGTTCTGCCTAAGGCGTGAACAGGCACACCACTGTCTGTAGTGTATCACCACATGCGGGGGAAATGGCCTGAAAGATCAGGTTGGACATCGCTACCCTTAGTGCGTGTAGCACTAAATATGACTCAGTCCTTAAATGTCATAAGTCTCACGCAAACACGCCCTCCCAATAAGCATGCAGGCCTCTGGGCAGGGAATGTCGCCTAGTTAGGGGCCTAACAGGATGACAGAGATAAAGTATAATGTTTTTTTAATATTTTGTAAATTTTATTTGCATGTCTACAAGTAACTTGTAACTATCAAAACTAAATCAGGCGTCGATAGCTCTTAGCAAGGTCGTCTTCATGGGGACTTCTCATTACAGATAGATGTTGTGCTAAAGTCAGGATTAGGATTATATGTTATATCATTTTATCTATAATATGATATTATAGATAAGAAGTGGCATTAGTTTTAAATTAATTTAGGATAAGTGATAAATTAATAATAAAGATACTAATGAAAACTGAGCAGATAGGTAGACATGAGGGGCAAAATAAGTAGAATAATAAAGAAAGATAGAGAGGTAAAAGTAATATTTCTGTATAATAAAATATATTTATAATATTATTATGATCACTTATTTTTAAATAGTCTAGATAGAAAAGACTTAAAATAATGAACAATATTTATCTTATTATAGTGAAGAAATAGATTAATATAGCTACTGGACAAGTTCATTATCGATTTTAATAAAGATATAAAGGTAGTAAGGTTTAGAGAGAAAATCAGAAAGGTGAGTAAATGATATCATTTTTATTTAATTTATCTGTGGATGGAATGTAGGCTAGGTGACCTAGCTATAGTAATTAAAGGAAGAGTTATATTAAAGGACAGGGCTAATATGTTATTTATTTTAGTAAAATATAATAGAAAGGCCATTTAGTAAAGAAAATAAGAATTTGATGGAAACTAAGAAGAGTTTAATTAACTTTGTATATAGACTGATGGAGGTGAAGAAATATTATATAGAAAATATGTGTTTATGATTTAGATAGGTAACAATAAATTTTATTTAATTTTTTTCATTAGGAAAGTTCATTATATGTGTTCATACAAGATGAACAAGACTAGATTACCTAGTATACAAAGATGTATTGACTTTCATACTTCAGAAGTTTTTTTTTTCATAATACAGAAGTTTAAAAAATATCATAGAAAATTATAAAAACTTCTGGTCTTTGGCAAAACCCCGCATAGGCTAATGTATAATACTGAAATTAGAATCTGATTTTGAAGTTACTTTCGACTAGTTTAATAAAATCTAAGATGACTATCTACTAAATCAAGCAAGATCCGAGGTGCCAATCACTCCCTCGTTGTTAAACCTTCCTTGGATGTCCTTGTCCATAGTGGCACAGGTCTCGATCTTCCTAAATGTCATCTAATGGCATCCTGGAGTTCACAAGTTTCTACGAGACTGTTACCACCCTTGGATGCGTGAAGCTGCCTCAAAATGGTACTTTCGCATCTTCTTTCCCTGCGACAAGAGATAATAAAATGAATCCCAGCAAGGGGTTTTAAGGGTCTTGAGAGGCCTCTTTGGACCCTTGATCATGTTAATCGAAGACCCCCCAGTGGCAGGCCTCAACTAGGTGGCTAATGGGGATGACGGCTAGCGGAGAAAGACAGGTTTTTGCCCATCCATCTGAACTCTTTCCTAGAGGGTTAACACATGCCATTAGATCACAATGATAGATCCTTCTTTTATTCCAATGGACCTGTCTCCTTATCAATACTACCCCCTTAGCATATTTATCCTGGTTGGTGTCCCTTCGTCATTCAGATTATGGATGGTCGTGTGATCTGGTCTAATTTTATTGCCCTTGTGCGAATTTTTTAGTTCGCATGCTAGACATAGTTTGATGAGAGGAGCAAATTTGTGCAAAATTTGCATCAAACACCATACAAATTCCCACAGTTGAATGCCCATTAATGTGCTTTTTAAATTTTGTTAAAGTACATATATATAATATGCTGTGAAATTGAAATTATAATACATAAACATATAAATAAAGTAATCATTGTTGATAAATTCATTTCATAATTATGAAATTAATTTCATGACTATTTATTAGTTATTAGTTAATAGTTACATTGTTATTAAAACTTACGGTATTATGTAGAATATTTTAACAACATTAGGTGTTATGTGGGCTCCTTGTATTATAGAAAATATTATGATTTAAAAACAAAATTTATGATTATTGGATTCCACCTCTAAATAGATAATAATTATAATGTTGTTCAAACTTAGGGCACTAGGTTCAATATTTTAAGAACATTAGGTATCATGTGGACTCACAGTATTATAAAAAATATTATGATTCAAAAATTAAATATCTGATTCCACCTATGAGTTGATAATAGGTATACATAATGCAGTGCCAATGTCCCTTAGCCGAAGCACTGCGTCACTCGATATAGACAAACTGAAGTCTTCATATGTGTTGAATCATTCACTGTCATTAGTGTTGGGTTCTAGAAGCCTTGACATGGACGAACAAAACAAAACGATGCGCAGCGGAAGACTTTTGTGAATTGAACGGCATCGTAAAAAACATTAAAATGAAATACCTTTGCACGAATCTGGTTCGTGATTTCTTCAATCCCGAAGCGAGATGAGTCGAGCTGCTCAAGTGTGCAACCTCTACACATATCCACGCGGTCTTCGGCACATCGGATCTCCTCCTTCTCATTGACTAGCCCTGTTCTTTCTCTGTCGGCGTTTATGTCGTCCCGATCACATCATGGATGGAGAGGAGGTGTGGGTAGAGTAGAGAAGAAGGGGAAAGGCCCTTGAACAATTCTGGCCTGGGTGAATTTCGTTCAGGGCCTTCCCCTATTTATACTAAGTGGGTATTTTTCATAAAACCCCTAAAACTTAAGTATATCTTCCAACGTCCAAAAGACCATTTGCGTGTCACCCTCTAGGCCCATGTATCAGTCTAGTTAATGACTCTAGAAGCCCAATAACCTTTATTGGCCTTCCAAATTAATTAACTATATCATCATATAGATTAATTAACGTCGGATCGATTTAACCCAATCGATAGGTCGAGACTCTGCCACGTGAACTGATCGAGCGATGACAACCAAGAGGTGGGCTTGGAAGCAGCCATCCTTTGAAGAAAGCGTAATAGCTCACTGGTCTAGCTCCATGGCACCAAAAATGTATCAGGGCTCAAGTGATTAACCGAAGCGACGAGACCTTGAGCTTTTTCAAGTGTTAGTAGTGGGACGTTCTGTCAATCGCGCCTTTCTCTTTGTATCTTCAAAAAAAAGAGAAAGGCGCGGAAACGGTTCATATATGAGTATGAAGACGAGCATGAAGATGAAGACGAGCGAGCGGGAATGAAAGGATAAACACGAATGATTATAAAATAATAAATAATTAACTAATGCAACTTTTTCTAACTAGCGTTTTTAGTCTAATCAATAGTACTTTACGTATTTTATATTATTTATTTTTTGTTTCTTAGACCCAATTTTATATTTATATTCTATCAAATAAATTCGATCTTAGACCCTAGGGCCCTTATATTCATTCTCTTTTTTCCTATCCTAAACAACTGAAAAGAAGGGGGGGGGGGTGGGGGAAATTACTCACATAGAACTCTTTGTATCTCTTCATTTCTTCTTCCATATCAATAACAATAAATAGAATTTAAAAAGGTTCAACCTGAAATTCCGAAGGCCCGAGAGTGTGAGCGATGAAGGTTCTATAAGAAAAACCTGCTAAAAACCCAAACCTTAGAGTAATCAGCAAAAGCAGGGAATGTTATTATATAACATAACCTGTGTTTCTCTCCCTCTAATTCACCTCCCGGATATGGAGTTAGGTCTTTTTTATTTTATGAGGAATTAAGGAGAATTCTTTTTATCAAATTTCTGGTTCTCGAATTTCCCATTGAATTTGGTGTGAAAGTGGGAAGGAAATGAATTTCGACTAGGGTAAAAGAACTCACCTTTCGCCTTTAATTCAAAACAAAGGAATGTGTATCGATTCACTCATGGAACATGTTCATCATCAGTTACTGTGTATGTATAATCCGTCATCAACTTGATGCTCCTTGGACGACTTAGGGTATGGTCAACTGTCAAACCCTAATCGATAATCTGAGTTAGTACCAATGCATTCGGAAATCATCGGAGAACTCTTCTCTAATATTTCACTGCCTAGGCCAAGGACTTCGTTGCATCATCTTCCTTGAGCTGTCACCTCTTATACCGAGGGTGGACGATCCCATCTTGACAACTCAATCGCCTTAGTGTACTTCTTGATGCACCCGAACTAAGACCGTTTAGAATCCCATGATTAGAGACTCGTTGGCCATAGCCAAAGTACAACCGTCCGTCCACAAGACGTCTTTGGTGTCTCAGGTCTAAGGACCACTTACACAACCGTGACGTGAATCAACCTCATTGACAGTTTGGTATAATACCATCCAGGGATTCGTATGGATCAATTCAGTGAACTCTTTCCATGAAAGAGCATCCACTATCTATCCTTTGTGTCGCCACACTAATGGTAACGGGACCGGCCATACTCATCATATGAGTGAGGCTAGATAGTGATATTCTATCTGGATACTTTGATGTCCTTCTCTCGTATCCTTCAAATAGGAATGTTTAGAACACATGCTTAAAGAAAAATGATCTCCACATTACGATCTCATCATAATTCACAAAGTCCGATCATGTATTCATGGACTTCATTATACGCATCACACGTGCACTATAATGACTATGTTCTATTAATGAACATGGAACGAGATGTGGAATGTGTGATTGGCTTGCCGGCCACATATATTTCCATCAAGTAGCGCCAAGACTATTATTATCATCCAAAATGACCTGCTCTAATGGTGCCTCCATCAGCTTTTTGAACTCAGCCCAGCCTGGAATACAAGGTTGATGATGTGTGCCACACATAATGATGAAGGAAAAATTGCATATTAATTTTTAATGTTGTTGTATTTTTAATTTTCTTAAATCAAATAAATTTCATAAAAGATGTAAACTCGCTCAGAAATATAGTTAGAGCAAGGTCGTCTCTATAGGGAGTGTCCTTTAGAGGTGTATATAAAAACTGAGTTTTAGTTAACAAGAGGAAATAATAATAATAGGTGAACAAGAGTATGTAACAAATGTAGATTAAGAAGTGATGAAGTTAGGCTTAGATATGATAATAACTGATACTAGGTAGTGAAAGAAAATATTAGATGGATGAGAAAACTAGATATGAGGGAGAAAATGTCAGATATTAATTATACTTCTTATAAACATTAAGGCTAATAAGAAACAGGGCATTGAGAGGAGTTAATGGCGTTAGAGTTAAAGATGATACCAGTATAGGTAGTAGAAGAAATGGATACGACTAATAAGATAGTAAGATACTATTGATAGCGAACAAGATAATATTCATTGCAGTAATAGTTAGTTATACCTTAGATAGGAAATAAGTATAATGCAAATAAATATTAGGATTTAATTAGTAGTGAAAAATACTTGCATTCTTAGTAAGATGTGAGGGTTTAATTAATAGAAATACTTATTATAATAAGAGGTAAGAAGAATGATAAAATAGAGAAAATAAGTGTCATAAATTTAGGAGAAACAAGAAATTATATATTGATTAAGATGCAGATTAAGGGGATAGAGAAGTACTTGTATATATGTATATCCCAAGAATTTAATCTTAAGCGAGAGTTTGGTGAGTTTATGATATAACTAATTAGCCTGCTAGATAGGGAGAGAGGTCAAGAGAGAATAAAAATAATGTCTAGTAATGGTAATTAAGGAGTATATATATGATTATAAGGTCACCTATAGTAGTATAAGATGATTTATATAGGTATATTATTTATTATATGGTTAATCTATATTTTCTATCTTTTTATCAGGTAAAATTTGAGAAGAATAAAGGTGATTCTAATGTTTATATATTTTTCTTTTTAGATATACAGACGTTTTTATTTTTTATAAGGTTAAATCATCATAAAAATATGATAAATTGAGGAAAATCCTTTGGTGCAGAGTAGATGTTTGATAAATCCCTCAACGAGGACGCAGAACCCAATCTCGATGAAAATTTAATTAATAACTAGGTTAAATCAAAATTATAAAAACTACTGAAGTTTCTAACAGTTTATCATCCAGATGAAGTGAAAAGATTACCAAGCTTGCCCTGAATTGAAGATCAGGACGTGGGAACATTTATCGCCGCCCCCTAACATCGATGTAAAGTTTCCCCCTTTCTTCTCTCTTATGTTGGGGCAAGTCTTCGTCTTCTCCCCCCCCCCCCTCTGGCGCTGTCCTTAGCTCTAGGAGCAGTTAGAGAGGTGTCACAACCCTCCTCTCGCTTGAAAAGTCTCGAAATGGTCATCCGCCGTCACTATGGATCTCAGTAGATAGATAGTCACATTAGGCCTTCAAAGTCCCCCTTTGAAGGGTCGACAGAGGTTGGCTCAACACCTTAGAGGCTCAGTGATGCCAAACGTCGTCAGGGACGTCGTCCGATTGGCACCGAGTATAATGGCTTGGTACCAAAGATAGATAGTGGTATCGAACATTGACGGTGTCATCCTCCGACAGATAAACCCTAACGGATTGATGTGACTACCATGCAGTGAATGAGTGCCCTACATGGCGTAAGTGCAGGCTCCGATTCAAGGGAGGCGACGAGCTCTGAGCTTGGATGGGGACGTCTACGATCGAAAGGAATCAATTCCATAGGGCTCCCACATAATGGACGGACTCATAGAGGCATTGCAATATCCAATACCACGAACATTAATACTATAAGCCCTCTCAGCATTGTCTGCCGAAACATAGACCCATATTCTATTTCAAGCAGGTTATTAATATCTTGTTTTTCAAAACCAATAATCATTCAAAGTATATCGGCTAATACTACTAAAACAAAAAAGAAATCGATTTAAGGCCCATTAAAACTTCTATTTGGTGAGGATTTACGATAAGATTTAATGAGTATTCTACTTATTCTACTTATCATACTTAGAAATAATTGTACGGCAGTGATATAAAGATAAAAAACAAGAAATAAAGAATAAGAGTGCAACGGCCTGAATACATTGGTCGACTTCTAAAACATTTTTTTTCCAGATGAGAATCTTCATGTGTATGGCACGAAGATGCAATGAATAATCTATCATTTTATCCATTTGATATGCGTATTACTGAACCCTATTAAGTTCCCTGTTTACTCCAATAAAGGAAATTTATGTCAAAATTATTTAAATACTATAATAATCCAACGGCAACATATCTTAATAAAATTTAATATGTTGAACACCAAGGAAAATAGGAAAATGGTTATGAGAATTCCTTATTATCATCTTTAAGAGACGAACTCAATAACCCAAACGTGCCACAATAGTCATCGTTTGGAAAGGGGTATTGTTATGAGAATTTCGAAAATTTTTAAAAGAAAACAAGAAAATAGTCTGGAATCATAACGTACCAAATTTTCCGTTGAGATATGTTACTTTTTGGGGGTAACTCAGTTGCGATTTTCATTCTCGTTATTTACACTTACAGTCTTGAACTTCAGGGCATTAGCAATCTGATTAATGTTCGGAGACCACACTATCATTGGGTTATTGCATCTTTGATAACACGAGTATTTATAATTGGCTAATAAGATTCATCCTACATCAGGTGAGCAGCCTTAAACAATGATCAGCAACAGCCGGTTCTTAAGGTTGAGGCAACTTATGCCAGTCGCTGAATTATAACATAGGCGGTAGGTTGTAATAGGTTTCATGTATGGGAAATCATTTATTTTGGCTACTCTTCATAGTATCTTTTGGCCAGACGGAGCAGGTACTCCTGCTATCCCGTATAAATCCGACTAAATACGAAGCATAGATCTCCTATTTTCAGTCAACCCGGTTGTTTTAATTGCCAAGTAAAATCGTCACCAGAAACCTCGTCAGACGAAGTCAAAAAATAGATGTTTTATGGTTGTTTATTCCGACCAGGACATTCGCCACCAACTCCCGGAAAGACCAGATGATATAAAAGAGAACGAACTATCAGTTCAAACACTTGTTGTTTTATTGGGTGCAGTACATCTGGAGGAAAATACGTGTAGCAATAAGCTCTTATTATTTTGTACTGACATGATTTAGTCCGTATAGAGACTTTTACCAGTCCTTTGGTGGGGGCGGCGGGCTGTGGTGGTGGTTACGCTTCTCGTGATGTGGTGGCGGAGGAGGGAAGCGATGGCCATGATGCGGTGGCAGAAGAGGGAAGAGATGGCCATGGTGCTCGTCATGATGTGGTGGCAGAGGACGGAAGTGATGGCCGTGGAGATCCTCTTCATGCCGTGGCGGAGTATGGAAATGAAACTCATCATGCTCCCTCTGCGGAGGAGAAGAGGTGTGGTGATTTTGCGCACTGACGGCCAACATGGCGCTGAAAGCAAGTAGGACGAAGAGGGTCGTTCCCACAGGAGTCATTTTTAACTAGCCGAACCGTAGAGCCCCGGATGTCCTTGCAAAAATCCCAAGGGAAGCACCCTCTTTTATAGCCGCCGCGAACGCTACCGATCGGGATACTCCCGTCGTTGGGTTTTCTATTCGAAGGAATAGGTGCGTGTCAGATATGTGTTTAATCTTTTGTTTAGTCTCTTGAGTTTCCTTGATGAAAGGAGAAAAAGTCTGGCACATGATCACAATCTTGATCGTTGAAAACCTCCATGTCTCACATGCGGTGGATTGACCTAGTAAGAACAGACACCTGCATCGGAGCCCGGTCGTTTCTCATGTTTCACACGTAGCGTCTTTTCTGACTTTCGAGTGGACGGCGCGTGCTCCGACAGATCCAATTTTGAGCGGAACCAAATGGTAAGCCTTCTTCGCTTGACAGGTTATGAGGTATTCTTTTACAGTGACGACAGCAGCGGTTTCCTCTCTTCCCCTGTCTATCTCAGTTGTTTGTAGTTCTTTCCCGCGTTCTTCTTCGCCCACTTTCTTCCCGTTTATCTTCCTTTTAATCTCTTTTTCAACCCTCGATTTCTTATACCAATTTTAATCTTTCCAGGAGAATATAAACCTAGTTAACATATAGTGTTCCGGAATTTTTAATCTCTCAATCTTCTGTTATTTACTGTTGTCAGTTATTTTGGTCGTCTATGCAACATTTTCAATGTCATTTCATTGTATTTGCATATGCTTTTAATGTCTGCCGATGTTACGCCCTACGAGAAGCTGAAGAATTTCAAAATTTTAAAGCGTCTCGAAACTGACAAAAAATAAAACAAAAGCCATAACCTAAAATCGGATTATCCATTATTCTCATCTTGGTCTTACGCTGCCTTTCCGAGATTTAATGCAAAAAAATGTCAACTCAGATGATAAAAGCATATGAAAGAGCGAGAATGAGGAAGAGACCGCGCGAGAGTCATGCCGATGAAGGAAAATGAAGAGCGACATAGACCAAGATATAGACGTGGATACGGTCACAGAGAGATCGAGAGGAGTAAAGAAAAGGAGACGGATAAAAAGACAGGCGTAAAGAGATTAGGAGGGCAAAAAGGGGATAGATAAGAGAGGAAGAAGAAGAGCAATAGAAAGACAAACAAACAAAATTTAGGGAGAGAAAAGGGGCAAGGTAAGCGCGTACACATCGAAAGATTGATGAATAGAGAAAGACAAACAGACATAAATACGGTAGAGCTACAAACAGAACAATAACATAGATAAAGAAACATAAATTCAAACAAACAATAACATAGATAAAGAAACATAAATACAAACAGACAATAATATACATAAAGAGAGAGAGTGAGAGGGAAAGCATCGGAAGAAGATAGACCAGCTGAGCGAGGACGAGAAACAGGGTGTGAGAGGGGCTTGAGAGAGGCTGAAGGACAAGAGAGAGAGACAAATGAAGAGAATTGGTTTGCTTGAGAGGGATGAGAAAGGTAGAAAGAAATAGAGAGGAAGAGAGGTGAAGGTCTAGAATACTCGTTTCTATTTTCCCTTTAGAACATGAATACATCGGTGATACGTTTTATAGTCGTGTTTGTTCACCAAGCTTAATAAAGACGTTGGAACGACTATATTGACGAGTAATCTTGATCGTCAAGTATTAACCGTGTTGGATGGGATCATGATCGTAAGCTCACTGTTCACGGGCTTAAATGGGATCCAATTTAGATCAACTCTTGTAGAAACCGGATCAATTACGTTGATTGATACTTTCGAAATACGACTTACCCAGATGGGTCTCTTAACACTGGTTGTGGTATTAGAGCCATGCTGGTCATATGATTGGGACGAACTATAAGAATCCTAGTTTTAACGAGGGGCAGAGGGAAAAACATTGACAACCATCTTAGCCTTTACCAGCAACACTAGCACTTACACAACAATTTCTGGCGCGAGGCAAACAGGAAAAAGGCGATGGAGGTAGAGTGAAAGGTTCACGATACCTTGCAATATGAGGGCCTTTGACGCTCAGAGTGCAGGCCAAGTAGAGAGCTGCATTGGTAAGTGCCCATCGGCTGTGGGCCATGCCGCATGTACTTGATAGAGCCTCCTGATGTCTGAACTCATGACACTGTATGCAGCACTTCCTCTGCCACTTTATCATTTGTGGCCACATTTGTTTTGTGGGCACATTCGCATTCGGTGCGCTAGACTAGCATAGACAAAGTTTTATGTGATCCTTCACTAGTGGGGCTTAAATGATCAAGATTGGGTGTGACCCAATCCAAATCATGTGAGACCCACTTGATAGGCCAATCCTTCAAAGCTGCCAAGCCCATCTCAGCTCAGGGTGTGCAGGCCAACGATATTGTGAGTGGGCCCTATGGCCGCAGCATGCAAAATAATCAACTTATTTTGTGCTTGCCAATGTTTGAACGCCAGTCGAACAATGGGAATGCGGTTGGATCTCTGCAAAATGAACTATAGCTGATTTTTTTTTACAAATTTATACGACCTAAGTTGCAAATGAAATATCAGCTAATGGGAGTTATTTAACTGCCCTTATAATTCAAAATAAAACAATGAGTTTCAACTATACACGAAAACAATTTCTCATACATATGTTGATATTTAGGTAATATGAATTCAAATGTTAGAAAATATTAATCAGTACATATAGGTGAATCATCGAATTGAGTAGATCATCCCAATTTATAGGCTTAAACACTGTCTTTCATTTGTGGTGGTGACCAATGTTAATAATGAAAAATAACTGCTGAGTTATATGAGAATGGGCACTGTTTTGCAACCCCCGCAAGAAAGAAAGCTGCTCCGTGTGGTAACTTAATTAGAAAATATGAAGCCCACGAGCCATTTAACAGATTTTTCTAAAATGCTCAATTAATTTGATTTTTGCAATTTAACAAATTTTCAGTTTTAAATATAGTAGACCACGCAGTAATTTTATTTCCATTTCCGTGTAGATGAATTCAATTAACCGACAGTTATCTATTTTATGCATATAACCTACTCTATGATTATATTGTGCATTAAATTCATGCGGACAGTTATTGGCCTAAAGAAAGATAGATTTTTTCCTGCATGCATTAAACACATGGCTACCTACACGTAGTACTTACATGGCTACTTACACGTAGTACTTACATTGGCTACTTACACGTAGTACATACACGTTAGTTGTGGACTAACTTCCGGGTGATTTTCTCTCCCGCCCCACAAACCCTGCCTTCATTCATGCGTTGCAGCCATGCACTCTGCGCCTGCATCATGTAATGGTCGCTAGTGCACCGCGATACATTGACGAGGTTGTGCCATTCCGCGGCGCCAAGACCCCCGCACTGTGACAGCCATTTGAATCTTTCGACGGTAGATCCCCCCCTGAGGCACCAACTCAGTTCTACGAACGCCTTAGCGGTGTGGATGCCACACTTTTGTAAGATCGAACGGGGTTACCACATGCGACCGTGATGGCCCCCTTCGGTTGTTCGACCCTTTCGGTGCCTCTACACTCGGTGTGTAGGGGCACCGAAAGATCGAACGCCATTGTGGCCACTGCCGGTGCTATTGGTTACGTGAAGGGTCTTTGACCGCTCGGACACTAACGATCACTTGTCTGAGCCGCCAAGCCGTATTGCTGACGCGAGAGGTCCGCGCACTTGAACTACTGGTGGATCTTGTGATTACTGCTGTTGCATGCCGCACCCTTGGTCACCCACGGTGTTGTCCCTTGGCACCCCAGCACCGCTTGTCAAGTACAACTCTGGATGCCCTTCGTACCGCAAGTCCGCGTCGCAAACCTGGTCGCAGGTTTCACAGCACCTTGCCAAGTGACTGCTTGACCAAGCCACCAATCTATTGTTCATGCGCCATCGTTGTTCTGTTGATCAGCTGCTACATCCTGCACCAACGCTGCCACTACCGCTGCACGGAGCTGAGTTCGGCACCACGACCACACCTGCATTGATGAACGTCCTTTGTCCACTCCGGCCCTGCCGATCCACTAAATATGGGCGCGCCACTGAGCCACGGCTGCCAACCCGTGTTGCTCGCCTCCACACTTCACTCTTCCTTGCTTACACTCACCGACTATCGGTCCTACGTCGCAACCCGCCACTAGTCCAGCCAAGTCATGCCCATCAACGACACACCTTCGCCGACCTGCCCACACGGCCCCGTGCACTGACAAAGACACGCACGACGAACGCCACAACCGATGAGGTACACTGTTCCCCTTGCTCGTCAATTATACTACGTCTTCAAGTATATCTTTTGACTGCACTCCACCGCGCTCGGGTTAATTAGATGAGAGAACTTATTAAAAAAACTATGATTCGAATGTTTTCCTAGGTACAGGTCAATCCCGTCCGTTACATGCGACCGCCAATGGAAAGAATTATGTTCGACGCCGTTGTCGTCGTCGTCGCTCCTATGAGGGTCAGAAGGTCACCATTACCATCATCGGTCATCTGCCCAGAGCTTGGATATCGGCAAATTCCCACAAGTCAGCCCGTCACGTACATCAACTTAGAATTCAGGTCATCATGTTGTTACATCACCTTAGTGAATTACCCATCAGACGACGCCATCAACGCCGCCTGACATCATGCTTAAAATAGGAAGTAGGCTAACATCAACCTCCGGGGTCCATTGGCTAGGCCTAATACTTGAAGGTCGGGTCTTTCACTTTCGCACTAGCTCCTCGTATTGAACAAGACCAGATGTTTGGTGCGAGATGGTCCCCATCATCCACATGACAGTCCCAAAGTTTCATAAGCTCTTCAAGTATTAGAATCATGAAATCCATATGACTTCTTATATAGTTTTCAAAGTAATTCTCAACATTATTTCTCAATTTTCACACTCACATCCTCTAATATTTCAAAGACTTGTGTAATAGATTTATGATATCCCCAAAAAAGTGTCAATATAATAAAATTGGCTCTAAATCTCCAAATTTAAATTTATCATAAACCTTGTTATAATTGAGTAGATCCTTTCTTAAGTGATCGAACCTTGATAAATCCTTTATATCAACTTTTGTCATTGATCTGGCTACAGTTGGTTGCTTTTTGGAGCTCCAAGATAATAGATTTTTACGAAGAAATAGTAGAAAGGCAAAGATAGATCCTACATCACTATGATTAACGGCCCAATCTGCATAATTAAACGCATTTAAAGATAAATTTGATTTAGAGTAGAAAATCAGACAATGTGGGATGTCGCCTTTTAAATAATGTAATAAATGCTTTAGAGCTCGCCAGTTATCAGCAGATAATTGATGCATCGTTTGTGATGAAGTGATGTATTGAACCGCTCACGAAACTTCTGTTATCAGAATCATCAAATAAATCCAAAAAAGTAGATGATATAGATGACTAGCTCAAGGGACTTGAAGTGGGCAGTGGTTTGTAGTTTTCTAGGTATGCACATTGTAAAAGAGAGAGCATGTATTTGGATTGTGATAAGAGGAATCCTTTTGTATGTTTAATGAGTTCAATTCTGAGAATGAAATATGCTGGTCCAAGACCTTAAAAATTTACTAGTTGTAGATGAATCAAGGAAAGTGATTAGGCTATCATCTACATACATTAGAATGAAGATTGGTGTATTGGAATTAGATGTGTAAAGCAAAGAGGTATTTAAGGCCGTGTTATTAGGAAAGAAGTTATTAGTAATCTATGGTCCTTGTTATACACAGTACATTGACATTTTAAGACGAAAAGTATGACCTGGATGGTGAGGATCTTTAAATCCTGGAGGTTGTTCCATATAGATAGCTTTTGAAAGACCACCATCAAGGAAGCATTGGACACATCGAGCTGCTGTATTTTTCACCTCTCACTGATTACAATTGAAAATAGTAATCTAATAGTTGTATGTTGGATGACTGGCGTGAATGTTTCAAAGTAGTCAAAACCTTCTTGTTGTCTATATCTTTTTGTTACTAGTCTTGATTTGTAGCAATCAATTTCATCCAAAGGTTTGTACTTGAGTCTGTGGACCCATTTGCACACGATGACATGAAAATTGGGATTCTTAGGAACTAAAGACCAGGTATCATTTCTAAGAAGATTGTTAAATTCTGATTCCATTTCTAGCAGCCAGTTTTTGTTCTTGGAGTCCATTCAGAAGGAAGTTGGCTCTAAAGAAGTTGTTGCGCTAATATTGATGCAATAAGGGAGGGGATGTTTAATGATTTCATGTGTAATTCATTTTTGCTTACGAATGCTTGGGAGGGATGATCGTCGATTATAACACCTGTTTGTCTTAATGCAGGTATACATCAGATAATGATTTCACTCTAACTGTAATACATGGTTCAGGTGTTCGGTCTAGAGTGCTAAGGAGATCTACATGAAACTCTAATCTCTTAGTTGATGATGGTGAGGTATGGAATATCTTGCTAACTAAAGATGATGAAGTTTGGGGGGATCTAAACATGTTTTTTTGGAAAAAAAATGAATATTGTGTGGCATTGCTAGGCTGATGTACAGCATAAAAAGGTAATGGTCCATGATAAGTGGTTACATGTGGTATAGTTCCTCTACAAATTTAGGTCTAATTTTGATTTCGTAAATGATAAAAATATATATTAAAAATTAAGAGGATAACAATAAGGTTTATGGTGAGGGAAGATCTCTAAAAATCACAACAATTAGATGGACTAATTTATCCCTATTGGTATTATCCAATAAGGTACTTCCACACCACAAATTGTTGTGTCCTTCAAGGCCAACTATAATCGCAGAGAGCTTCCTACTTGTTTTTTTCCCTTCCTGATATTATTTAATAATCCAGCCCATAAATTCATAAATGGTTAAAAGACTAGACCGTTCTAATAATTTCGGCTGCGTCAGACAGTTGGATCTCAAGATATCGTTGTTTCAATTTTGCGTCATATCACTTATTCGATCTTGGTCACTAAAAGCTAAATAGCAAAAACTGTACTAATCAATTGCAATATCTATTATTACACATATAATGTGGAAAATTGATGTCATAAGTGTATATATAAGGAGATAGTGAGGGTATTTTCTCTAAAAGAGTCCATTGAACTTCTCCATACCTAATAAAAAATTGAACCAAATGAACAGCAAGAGAAAACAGAGAGAGCAGGACAGAGAGAGTAAAAAAGTGAGAGATAGAAAGAAAGAGAGAACAACTAAGAGATATCGAAAGGCATAAATAACAAGAGAGAACACGCCAGAGAGAGAGAGAGAACTAGCAAGAACAAGCAAGGGAGATAGAAAAAGACAGAATGAGAGAGAACACGCCAAGGAGAGATAGAGAGAATAAGAGATAGTTAGAGAAAATGAAAACAAATCTGAAAAATATTTCAGATAATTGAATAAAAATTTTCCCATAGCGGCCAACTGCATGGCGCGAGAGTCTTTGAGATGTGCCCTGCAAATTCCCTTCATGATGAACAATGTGCAGTTAATAAAAAGGGTATCCCTAGCTGCACATACTAGGTTCCTCATAAAAAATAAGATCTGATTGTAAAATGATAAGGCATAGCTGGTATAACAGAATAACTAGCGCACCATAAATTTTATTTTTTTCTTTTGATATCTACTATTTAGGTCCATTGCAGGCAATAACATGGAAAGGGTAAAAATAACCCCTCCCTTGATGTCGTTATCAGTAACTACTTCTGGAATTGGCCTCTAAAATCACCTTCCAGCCTTAGGTTCCCTACCTGTACTCAGCTAGTTTATATTGATAACATTCAAAATTTTAGATTAAAATCATGAATTTCATATGTTTCAATGCATTAAAGCACTATAAATGTGTGTATGAAACCTAAAATGATCTACTTTATTTACTGTGATATTTTTGGAACTCGTATGGAATAGTCCAATATTATATTGGTATTGGAAAATTTTTTGATTCAATATCGTTGGTTTCATAATTTATGTTATTAACTTCAAAGATATATTTGTTGAAATCTATGTCTCCTCCAAGCCAACAACATGTTCCACCTCTCGATGAATATTTCCAGGTATAATATATTCTTTAATTTGCGCATGCGATGCTTATAGTTAGAGTTCATGAATACATGTAATGACCAATTGCATTATGAATATGTTATACTTCTGTGATCATTGTATTCCAAGGATACTTCAGAGGGATGTCAAATATTCAAAAATAAATGACCTGGCCTGTTGAAGTCTCATGGTGGGTGTGACTACTCCTACAGCCATGGGTGTGGAGACAAGACATATAGACGGTGGTCTATAAAAAAACACTCACTAAATTGATCTGCATGAATATCTCAATATTATTATACCAAATGTAAACTATAAGTGGTCCTTATACCTAAGACATTAAAAACAACGTGTGAATGGACTGTTCTACTTTGACTATGACTTATGATTCTTAAACCATAATATTTTTAGATAGCCTATGATGGCGCACACCATCAAGGATCATCGACAACATCGTCTGCACCGCCGGCCGCCGTCATCGAAAGCCGGGTGAAGAGGTGCTCGATTATCCCGTTTTTATTTTCGTCGTTTTCCTAGTAGTGTCTCGTGCTTTCCATATTCATCGTCCTGTTTTTCATCGCACAGCAACGTGTCTCGTGCCCGCATTTTCATCATCATGGGAAGGGGCCTCTAGCTTTTTTCCCTTTCCCTGTGTTATTTCACTTTTCCCCCTTATTTTGTGATGAGGGGGCCCATTATATAAGGGCCCCCTTATGGACCCTTTCATCCTTGTTGACCCACTTAAGGGCCCATCTCCTTCCCCCCTTTATAAGGGAAGAGGGGGACACCCTAAGAGGCAGACCAAGAAGAACAGAAGAAAGGAATTCGTGTCGCATTTTCTGGTTTCCCCCTTCCATAGAGAAGAGATTTCAGAGGGGAAGGGGAGAGGAGCACGATCAAGCTGAACAGGAAGCTGAATTCTCACTCCGGTGAGGTTTTCTACCACCTGTTCAAGGAGACTGTGGGAGAGATCTGGCGCACGGCGGTGTTACTGCTGCAAGAACCCGACCGTTTCAGGCATCGGCGGAGGACTTTGTCGACGGATCTGGGAGCCTTCCCACTTCCCCCATTTGACACTTGTGGAAAATGACGCCATGGTTCGGGGCCCCCGACCGATCAGAACTGCCTCTTTCGACCGAATTTCGCGATGATACACCACCGACTGCTCGCGTTCAGATTGGTAGAGGCTGAATCTGCTTTCCTTCACTTCAGACCAGAGATGGACAACCGAGCAGTCGTTGGAGACTTTTGTCGCGCCTTCGACATCGCAAGAGCTCCCGTCGGCCTACTGATTCAGCCACCCATCAGCGAACCTCCGTCGCGACCGCCCAACCGGTTGAGCGTTAGGCTCCCGAACCGACCGAACTTGCAGTAACAGTCGATCTAATCGACACAGTCAACCAACCCGATCGACCCTGCAACTGATTGACTGCCTCGACCGTCTGGACAACCGAGCTACCGACCGACCAGTCGGATCAATTGATCGATCCCTTCGACCTGGCCGAGCAATCCAACAGACCTGGTCAATCAACCCGACCGACCCGACTAGCCCGATCCAATCAACCGAACAGATTGATACAGTCGACCGAACCGACCGGTCTGACCAATCTGACTGATCAAACAGGACGATCAGGCCGACCATCCTTACCGGTTCGGCTGACTAATCTGACCGACCCCGTGCCAGACAAGACCAAGAATTGGATGGCCGCCCCCGACTCGCCAGACTATTGTCCTTGTGAGTCTTTGTCGATCATCCATCCCACTTCGATAGCGGTGCTGTAGTGGAAAGGAAAAAAGTTCGAAAAAGCTCTCTCTGTTCTTCAAGGTACGCTTACTGATGATATACTTGCTCAATTAGGTAACAAGAGGACTTCAAAAGAGGCGTGGGAAGCTTTGAGGAACATGAACCTTGGAGCTGACCGTGTCAAGAAGGCAAGGATACAATCTCTCAAAAGGGAATTTGAGTTGCTGGTCATGGGTGAAGATGAATCAGTCTCAGAATTTGCTGGAAAGCTCTCCAGTGTGGTGAATCAGATGCGAACCTTGGGAGAGAAGCTTGATGAAGGGGACATCATTGGTAAGCTCTTGCGTGCAACACCAGCTAAGTTTGACTCTATAACCTCTTCTATAGAGGAATTTGGTGATATGGATTCTTTGACCTTTTAAGAAGTTGTTGGGTCATTAAGAATCCATGAAGAGAAGCTACGAGATCGCCAGACAAGAAGAGAAGAACCAGGTTCTTTTGGCACAGGTCCTTGGAAAATCAATGAAAAGGCATAAGCTGAAGCACATCGAAATCGTGGAAGAGGATGAGGCCGTCGAAGAGGATGAGGCCGTGGAAGAGGACGAGGTCGAGGAAGATCTGCAGGAGGTCGTGGAACTGAAGAAGAAGAAAAACCATGAGATAAGTTAAAATTGAAATGCTTTAAGTGTGGGAAGTATGGGCATTTTGCTTTTGAATGCAGATCAGACAAGGAGGAAGAAAGAGCAAATCTGGCTAACAAAGAGGAGAAGAATGAGTCAGCCCTTTTAATGGCGATCAAGGAAGAAGAGGAAGATGTCTTGCTACAAGGCATTGACAAGCATCCTGCCAAAAATGAAATGTGGTATCTAGACACTGGTGCCAGCAGTCATATGACTAGAAGTAAGGAAATATTTCATGACTTAAGTGAATCTGAATCCGGAACAGTGAAGTTTGGTGATGGATCTAGAGTCGAAGTCTAAGGAAAAGGGAGATTCATTCTGCAACGTCAAGATGGAGGAACCAGGACTCTAGGTAATGTTCTTTACATTCCAAAATTGAAATCAAATCTTTTGAGTCTTGGAAGGCTAGATGAGCAGGGTTGCAGAACAGTGATGGAAGTAGGTAGCCTGGTGATCTATGATAGACATGGAAACTTACTGGCTAAACTGAAGAAGTCAAGGGCACATTTGTATCTGCTGAAGCTGAACACATTGAAATGCTTAGCTGCAGTCAACTCTAAATCAACTACTTGGCTATGGCGTGAAAGGTTTGGATATTTAAACTTTCAGTCTTTAAAGTCCTTATCAGATCTATAGTTAGTAGAAGGCATGCCAATATTGTCGTATCGTGATCATCTATGTCGAAGTTGTGTAGCTGGAAACCATATAAGATCTTCATTTTCGGCAGTACTTCAGTTCAAAGCAGCCAGACCATTGGAGTTAATACATGGTGACATGTGTGGACCCATTACTCAATCTACTTGGGGAGGTAACACGTATTTTTTCCTTTTAGTTAATGACTTCTCACGATTGATGTAGGTTTCATTTCTAAAAGAAAAGTCTGATGCCTTTGGTACTTTTAAACAATTCAAGAGCATTGTCGGAACTGAGAAGAATGTAAAGATTTTAAATTTCAGAATCGATAGAGGAGGAGAATTTATATCTGGAGAATTCATGGCCTATTCTGACCAGAATGGTATCAAGGGACAATTGACTGCACCATACTCTCCTCAACAGAATGGTGTAGTAGAGAGAAGAAACAGAAGCATCATGTCAATGGTAAGGTGTATGCTCAAAGGTAAAATGCTTCCACATGAGTTGTGGGGAGAAGCTGTAAACACAGCTGTGTGTCTTTTAAATAGATCACCATCAAAAGCCTTGATGGAGCTACACCATACCATATCTGGACTAGATCAAAGCCTCAGATATGCCACCTACGAGTCTTGGTGAACGACAGAGGAAACTTGAGGATAGAAGTAAACCAATGGTTTTTGTTGGTTAAGAGTTGGGATCAAAAGCATATAGAAGCTATGATCCAGAAGCTGGCAAGATACATATCAGAAGAGATGTTATTTTTGAAGAAGGAAGTTGCTGGGACTAGGAAAGTCTGAGGATGTCGAACAGGAGCGGTAATCCGCTGACTGTAATCTCAATTTCTTTTAACAGTTCTCTTGACGATCGGGTCGAAGAGAACACTCCAACATTGGAGTCTGCTGAAGAACCAGGACATACAGAGATTGAAGCCACACCTGAGAGGTATAGAGACCTTAGACAAGTCTACAGAGATTCAAAAAGAATCGATCTCCCACCTGAGATGTTGCAGCTTCTCTCCACAGAAGAGCCTTTCACATTTCAAGAAGCACAAGAGGAGGAAGTATGGAAAAAGGCAATGGAGGAAGAGATTGAAGCCATTGAGAGAAACCAGACATGGAGTCTGGTGCCTTTGAAAGAAGGTTGTAAACCTATAGATTTGAAGTGGGTCTTCAAGATAAAGAGAAGTCCGTCAGGCGAAATACTTAGGCACAAAGCCATGTTAGTTGCAAAAGGGTATGTTCAACGTCCTGGAATTGATTTTGAAGAAGTATCTGCTCCTGTAGCTAGAATGGATACCATTAGAGTCCTAACAAGTATAGCTGCTCATGGAGGATGGGAGATGCATCATTTGGATGTAAAATCAGCATTTCTGAATGGAGATCTCATGGAGGAAATCTATGTAAAGCAACCAAAAGGTTTTATCTAGAAGGGAAAACAAGATCAAGTTCTGAAATTGAAGAAAGCTTTATATGGACTCAGACAAGCACCATGAGCTTGGTACACAAAGTTAGATAAATTTTTGATTTCAAAAGGTTTTATCAGAAGTATTCAAGAACATGCAGTCTACATGAGATTTTTGGATCTGCAGCTGCTGGTAGGAGTATATGTAGATGACATGTTTGTGATTGGACCAGAACATCATCACATTGATGCTTTCAAGAAGGAGATGAGAGACACTTTTGACATGAGTGATCTTGGATTACTAAGTTCATATCTTGGGATTGAGGTCATCCAAGAGACTGGAAAAATCTGTTTGCACCAAAAAGCATATGCACTGAAGATATTGGAGAGCAACAAAATGCTGGATTGCAATACAGCAGTCACTCCAATTAAGTCCAAATTGAAGTTCAAAAGGGACGAAGGCACACCAGTCAATTCAACTGAGTACAGAAGCATCATAAGAAGCCTCAGGTATCTCACACACACTCGACCTGATCTGACTTATTCTGTGGGTTTTCTGAGCATATACATGGAGTCTCCAAGCTCCAATCACTTAGCAGCAGTCAAGAGGATCCTGAGATATATCAAAGGCACTCGGGACCTTGGACTGTGCTATAAGAAAGGGGAAGGTGAGCTGATGCTAAAGGGTTACAATGACAGTGATCACGTAGGTGACCAAGATGACCGAAAGAGTACTACAGGTATGGTATGCTTTCTTAGTCAAAAAAATTTCAGTTGGGGATCACAGAAGCAGAGAACAGTGGCTCTATCTTCATGTGAAGCAGAGTATATATCTGTCTCTGCAACTTCTTGCCAAGGAATTTGGCTTGCACGACTCATTGGAGAGTAATGTAAAGATAATGGTGGACAACAAGTCAGTGATTGCTCTGAGAAGAAATCCTGTGTTTCATAGTCGTTCAAAACACATAGACACAAAATTTCATTTCATCAGATTTTGTTTAGAAGAAAAACGGGTCGAGTTGGAGCATGTTTCTATAGAGGATCAGCTGGCAGATTTCTTTACCAAGCCTTAGGGAAACCAAAAGTTCTTTGAGCTAAGAACAAGACTGGGAGTTCAGAAAGTAGCTACGCTTCAAGATTACAAGGGAGAATGATGGAACTAATCTAGAAGAAGATTGCTTCAAGACTTCTTTTTTTTTTCACGTTTGTTATTTCTGTTTTTCCCTCTTTCTGAACGGACGGCTCAGATGATCACACGTAGGTGATTCATACTGACCGATGGTTAAGTGGCTTGCTACGGTGGCAGCCACACGAGCTATATAAATCCTGTGTGGACCAAATGATAAATCAAGAACAGAAGTATTCTTTTTTCATTTTCCACTGTGTTGACTTTCTCTTTCTGAGAGAGCGAGAAAGGCTTCTTGCATTCTCTTCTTCGTTCTTTCCATCAATCGTTTAGCTTGTTGCAAATTTGATAGCATAAGTGTTCCTCGATCGCTATAAGGATCCATGTTACATCGGGTGAGCAGCCTTAAAAATTATCACAAACAGGTGGTTCTTAAACTTGGTCAATGCAACTAATGCTAATCCCAATTTTTATACGCGGGCGGTACGCTATGCAAGGTTTCAACATGGGAACTTACTTCGGCTGCTCTTCATAGTACTTTTCAGGCAGGCGGAACAGGTACTCTTGCCATCCAGGATAAACCCGATTAAATAGGAAGCATATATTGCAGGCCCCAGCTATGCGGAGTCAATAAATAGATGTTTTACGGTTGATTCCTATGACCAGGACATTCACGATCAACTCACCGAAAGACCAGATGATATAAAAGAGAACGAACTATCAGTTGAAACATTTGTTGTTTTATTGGGTGCAATACATCTTGAGGAACATACGTGTAGCAATGGCCCTATATTACTTTGTACTGCCACGATCTAGTCCCTATAGAGACTTTTACCAGTCCTCTGGTGGGGGCGGTGGGATGTGGTGGTGGTTACGCTTCTCATGATGTGGTGGCAGATGAGGGAAGCGATGGCCATGATGCTCGTCATGATGCGGTGGCAGAAGAGGGAAGTGATTGCTGTGGTGCTCATCATGATGTGGTGGCAGAGGACGGAAGTGATGGCCGTGGGGATCCTCTTCATGCCATGGCGGAGTATGGGAATGAAACTCATCATGCTCCCTCTGCAGAGGAGAGGAGGTGTGGTAATTTTATGCACTAATGGTCAATATGGCTCTGAAAGCAAGTAGGACGAAGAGGTTCGTTCCCACACGAGTCATTTTTTTCAGTATCCGAAACGTAGAGCCCTGGTTGTCCCCGCCAAAATCCCAAGGGGAGCGCCCTCTTTTATATCCGTCGTGAATGCTTCAGATCGTGGGGTTCTGGGTTCAAAGGAGCAAGTGGCTATCCTTGTTTAATCTCTTTTCTAGTCTCTTGACTATCCTTGCTAAAAGGAGAAAAAGTTTGTGGCCCGTGAGCCCTGTTTGGATCGTTCAAAATCTTCACGTCTCACCTGTCCCGGTTTGACCAAGCTAGAACTAACACCTTCATCAAGACCCAGTCGTTTCTCCTGTTTCTCACTTAGCATCTCTTCTGACTTTCAAATGGAATCAGTACATGCCTAGATTGCGTCAACGGCTCGTGCGATGGGCATCCAATTTTGAAGGAACAAAAGGGTAATTTTTCTCACTTTGCGTGTTTAGACTTGTTCTTTTGTCGTGACAACAGCATCGTTTCTCTCTCTTTTGCTGTCCATCTCTGTTGTTTTTAGTTATTTCCCACTTTCTTATTCTCCCACTTTTCCCCTTTATTTGTGTTTTTTATCCCGCTATGAGCACTGGTTGCTTCTATTACGCCAGGATTTTAATCTTTCACGGATCATGTAAACTTATTAAGAATATATTATTCAGAATTATCTCTCTTCTTTCAGGGGGCTACTGTATTTGAGGACTTTTTCCAAAGGGCAGGCCCTTTATGTTTTCTCGTCGAGTAGCCTTCATGTGTAGTTTCTTTCCATCATATTTGTTACAGACCCCTTTGATCTTTGCCCATGTTACCAACTAGGCTACTACAAACAATTACACCAGAGCTCAAGCTTTTAAATCATCTGGAAAACCATAACGTAAAATCATAATGTCCATTTTGGTCATCTGTGTCTTGAATTGCCTCACCAGGATTAAACACAAAAAAATATGTAATAAATTGAAGCAAAAATGAGAAAGAGCGAGAATGAGTTAGATAGCGCGTGAAAATCTTAGCAATAAAGAGAAAGAGAGAGCAATAGAAACCAAGACAGAGACATAGATACATATGCAGAGAGAACGAGTGAGTTAAAGAGATATTAGAGAGAGAGAGAGAGGGAAGGGAGAAATAAAAAATAGGAAAAGGAGAGAAAAATAAAGATAAATACGCAAAACAGAGGGAGATATGGAACTATGGGAGCGACGAGTCGTGCTGGAGAGAGCGAAGATCAATGAGTAGGGAGAGAAAATGAGATGACAAGACAGATCAATAATGAAAGGCCGAGACCACGAAAAAAGATACGGGGACAGAGCAAGAGATATATATATATATGGCTAGGGAGAGAGAGAGAGAGCAGGAGGAGACGAAACAGAGAAATAAATAGAGGGGGAAGGACCAGAGAGATAGAGAGAGATAAATAGATTATCCCCATCTTAATAGGAATTTCAATCTCATGTATTAAATATAGTAATTGGTTATATCAATAGTTAAACTAATTTCATGAAAAATGATGGGGGACCATCCAGAGGACGCCAGGACGGGATGAATCCAGCCATGTCGGGCTGCTCGCGCCAATGCTCGCCATCCGGGGTTTAAGTACTCTGCGTAAGCATCTTATTTTAGTCTTTTATTTGTTTAATCTTTTGTTATTTTCATTCTTGGATTTTACGGACTGGGCTTGTGTTTGGGCCTCATCCTTGTTATGTTTTCTTATTTGCTTGTAACAGTTAAAGAGAGGCCGAACCATGTCTCACGACAGTTTGTCCTCTCCATGATCTCACTTGGCACCTATCCTCACTATATAAGGGGATAGCATGCCCAAGTGAAAGGTTGAGGCATTTGTTGAAGAAATTTCCAAGTTGTCTCCACCTTATCGTAGATAGGAACTAGAGTGTAGAGAGGAGTGGCTAGCCTCACCCACGTCGAGATCACTCCGTGGTTAGAGCCCGCGCCATCACGTCGAGATCACTCCGTGACGACGTGTCTCAACGTCCCCATTGAGAATACTCCGAGGACTCCTAAAGATTCAAGAATCCGTCATCTCTTGATGCCTGAAGACTCCTTTGTTGAGATTACTCCAAAGGTGGTTGAAGACTCAAGAAGTACCGCCGTCACCTTCCGCCAAGATCCCGCCAGTTGCCAAGAAAAATCCTCCCATGGATCAAGAACTCACCATTCTTTTTGAGGATTCTTGGGTGGCTATCTTCCAAGAAGTCCTTTCTTGGAGGTCGCCCTCGCTCACACCATCGGTTCCGCCGTCGCCCTGCCGCCTCACGCCTGTCCGTCGTCGTGCACCCGTCGCAGCCCCGTGCGGTCGGCCTCCTCCCCGGCACACCTGCTCACAGTCGCACCTGCAGACTCCTCCTCATGCCCTGCCCCGCACACGGTCTCCGCACCAGGCCTCTTCCACCGCGCGCCTGCCCGCCACCGCGCGCGCTGCCTCTCCCCTGCGCACCCTGCCGCGGCCACGCGTGGTTCTCCACTCCACACGCGCGGCCCATCCGTCCGGCGCGCCTGGCTTCTCCATCGCCTGCCCTGCCCTCCTACACGCACGCCCGGCCTCCTCTGTCGTGCGCCAGCCCTTGCCGCGCGCGGCGATCCTCCTCCGCGCGCCCTGTCGCGGCCACGCGCGGGATTCCCCTCCGCACGTGCGGCCTAGCTGTCTGCGCGCTCGGCCTCCTCTGCCGTGCGCCAGTCCTTGCCGCAGGCGCAGGCCTCCCCTCGAGCGCCCTGTCCACTGCACGTTTGTCCAGCCCCTCCGCCGCGCCCAGCCATCGCCTCGTGCGCTGGTCTCCCCTCTGCGCGCCCTGCTCTGCCCCTCGCGGTCCAGCTTGTCGAGTTCATCTTCGTTGCCAGCATCCGGAACACTTACTGCGCCGTGGACTATCATCAATCGGGTACCTATTCGTCTCCCCTCTGTTATTTCCAGCATTATTACTTACTGTAGTGCCGTCATTCCCTATCGCTTCCTCTGTCGGGTTTTCACGATCTTGTCTATAGGTTAGCCACCTTGTTGAGTGATAGGTCTCTCTTGCGGTGAAGGTTAGCCATTGATATAGACGTTGAACACCTTTGGGCCGTCAAACGCCCCTCACTCATAGGCGTCGTAGTTGGTTTTCATTGGGTCATGAGGAGTCTAATCAGATCAATATTTCTACTTAGGGGACGACGTTGATCATCCTCCCTCCTTCGGACTCGTCCTATTTGCTCATTAAAGGGGGTTTCTCAACAAGCATTCATTTCATATTAATTGCGAATTCACTCATCATTGACCTGTGACGTAATACGAGCCATCCGATCCCAGCACGCCCATTGTATTACATCACAAAATGAGTCATAAAGTATCAATGGGCTAATTTGTTTCTTGTATGTTAGCTTTACATTTTTCAGGAAATCAAATAAAAAATGTGGTTTTATGAGCAATAGTGGCAAGTGAGCTGCGAGAGAGCACACATCAACGCTCAAGCCAGCCACAAGCAGAGTAGTGCAAGGGCGATCAAGCCCACTTGCAACTGAGAAGCTGACGTCCAAGCAGCATGACCCACACATAGGCCAACACAAGACCCACACCAGGTCTGTGCACGCACGCAGAAGAGGGATGTAGATTTTTAATGCAAAGGATGCAAGAGAATGGCAATTTATAGCAACATGTATTTCTGATTTTTACAATATGGGATTATCAATATCAATCATTTACAGTTTTGCCCCGGTCTGGGCTGACACCAAAGAAATGGATTGTAACCCATTGGGCCACAATCTTAAGAAATAAAAGAGGAAAATTATGACCAGCCTTTGAGCCAACCCAGCCCAAATCCCATGCCATATTGAGCTTTTTTAAGTAAGCGTACATAATATCAGCAGTCGGATCTTCTTAAACAAGATTGGACGGTGAGATCCACTTTGTATTTATAATTATTTTTTATTTTTTTATTCAGGTTTCTGATTGGCTATAGCCAATGAGGGGGATGGCAGGGCAAAGTGCTGAGAGAATTAGAGCATGAGTTGCTGACTGGGCAGCTGATGAAGCCACTAACATGGTAAGGAAGGGGTACATCCTTAATGAATGGATCCACGACTACGATGTAATTAAATCCGTTGAACCCATTTGAGGGAGATTGGATGGCCGAGGGATAGACTAACCCTTCTCCACCCCAGTCACCATTCTCGTCGGCTGACCAGCGGAGACCGATGACAAGAGGACTGCAGACCAATCCAAAGGCTCCTAGAGAACCTTTGGATCAGGTCTAACCCATTAGTGGGTCAAGAGAACATCTCTTGAACCTTTAAAGGGTGATTTTGAAGGCCCTAAGGTCTATCTTACCATAGGAGAAGGAGAAACAGCAGAACACATTCTGGTGGCAGTGCAAATGAGAGGAGAAGGGTGAAGCTTCTTCAAGAGTCTTAACAGCCTAGGAGGGCTCCAGGGAGAGCAGAGGGGGAATCAGATCTGCATCAGCGTGGGGAAGATGATCAGAGACACAAACTAAGGCCAGTGGGTGGCGATCAACACCCCTACTCCCTCTTGCCAAAACCAAGGCATATTGGCCACAATGGGCCCACATCATCCTCTAAAAAATAAAAGGTGCCATGACCTGTCAGTGCAGATGCTCACCGACCGTTCGATCAATCATGAAGAATGCTATGGCCGGTTGAGACTGCCCATGGAGAGAGAGAAAGGAAAAAGAGAAATGGGCGAGACAAAATACTGCAATGTCCCATGTGTGTGCATACACGTTGATGTGCACGCACACGATATACAGTTTTAACTTGCCATCTGATTAGCTCCAAAAGGGGCAGATCGCACCTCGTATGCTCCCCACATGTCGCATTTTGCACCATGTCCTCGTCCTGACATCATCAAACCGCAAAGCGACATGTACCCTCTTCACTTAAGTGATTTAGTGGACTCAGTCCACCAGATCCAACAGTCATCATCTCTTCGGCAAGATTGGCACTTCTCCTGCTGCCACTTCACTTACAAAAGAGAAGATGTAACATTAACCCCACATGGAAAAACTTGGAGACATATCAACCAATAAAATACTGAAACAATGAACTACTTTGAAATCAATTAAACATATATATTGTGCATGCCTCCACATGCGCCAGCAGGCACATGCATGTGTTCGCATAGGCCCCATCTATGAACCACTCAGGCATACTCAACACCACGTAGGCACTCCGCATGGCAGATCCTGCACCGCATCACTGCACTGTACATGGCGTGCAAATGCCACGTGTGGTTGTGCCTTAGTGGCACCCACATGGGACCTACCATGTAGCACCGAAATGAAATTTCTTCTAACCCAAAAATATTAATACTATTATTAGTAATTGGAGTCAACAAAAGACAAGAAGTGGGCAACTAACCCACCATTTGAATTTTAAAGTTCTATTTTCAAATCAAGTAATCCGTGCCCTGTTAATTCAAGGAATTAAATCCAATGTCTGGGAGAATTAGGGTACTTCTCGTTTAAAATCACATTTAATCCCTTTCTAAAATTAGAGTCAACTAAAGCCAAGAATTGTGTAACTAACCCACGATTTCAATATCAAAGTTGTATAACAAATCAAGTAATCCTTTCCCTGTAGACTCTAGGAATTAAATCCAATGTTTGGGAGAATTAGGGTAATTTTATTTAATACCTTATCCCGTCTCTTTGTACTACATCATGTATTTATGCTGCCAACTTATTGTTTAAGGCCTACTGTATTAGATTTGTTTGATCTGTTTTTGTTCTACAATAGTTTGGGATAGAAAGTTCTAGTTTCATCAATATTCTTGGGGAAAGGCACTACTTGGCTCATGAGGGGATTAAAAATAGGGTTTATGTTATCTTGGTCTGCTTGATTTGGATTCTCTCACCTTTTTCTCTGGGTAAACATTCCAACACAAAAAAACAATGCATGGAAAACAACTCTTGCAGCAAACTTACTGTGTTTTTTGTTCATTACCCATCACTACCCCACTCCCCCCCCCGGGCAACGCCACCACCCATTTTCTTAAAAAAATCCAAAACTTTTAATAGCCTATTAAAATTAAAAATTCTATTTTTTTGTTAAAAATATTTTTGATTCGCTTTCCTTCGTACTGAGTTTAATTTCTAGATTAAAATTCAAAAAATATCAAATAGCCTCAAAAATAATAAAAATATATATATAAACCAAAAATTTACTCACTCATTTCCTGCTTCTTGTGGACTTGACCCTTAATCATCAAGTCCAAAGTTACGGAATTTTTATAAATACTTTTCCATAAACTGAAACCATAAAAATCATTTAATTCAATCAAAATTAGGGTTACTAGAAGAGGAACCCTAAGAAGTATCTCAGTGTGTAAGTTCATGGAAAGCATAATGATGCATTAGGTATATATTTTGGTTGAATAAGTGATTTTATGGTTTTTCTTTGATTACTAGAAGAGGAACTCTAAAAAGTATCTAATTGTGGAAGCTCAAGAAAATCATGATGATGCATTAGGTATATATTATGGTTGAATAAGTGATGTTCTAGTTTTTCTATGATTACTGGAAGAGGAACTCTAAGAAGTATCTCAGTATGGAAGCTCCAGAAAAGCATGGCGATGTATTAGGTATATATTTTGGTTGAATCAGTGAAGTTATGGTTTTTCTATGATTACTAGAGGAGGAACTCTGAGAAGTATCTCAGTATGGAAGCTCCAGAAAAGCATGATACTCCACTAGGTATATATTTTGGTTGAATAAGTGGTTTTATGGTTTCATTAGGTATCTCAGTGTGGAAGCTCAATAAAAGCATGGTGATGAAGTACGTATATATTTGTTAGATACTCGTCATGTAGAGATTGAACATAATGGATATTATGTCCTAAATCTGATATTCATGTCTACAAGGATTTTCAGGTACTAAGTTGGAGAAAGTTGGGAAGCATGAGGGTGGGGTGGAGATTAAAAAATGGTACAAGAGTTTGTCTTATCACATTGACCCTCAAGCTTTCCTTTAAAATTTTCTATATTTTTATTATATTTCTATCATAGTAAATAGCATCATGTATGTTTTTTTATTTGGGTAGGCTCTGATGTTCCTTTTATTTTGGAAGTAAATTTCTTCCTTCAGACCATTTGTTAATGGATAATATATATATAAGTATACTAGGAAAAAAATCACTCACGTTGTATGGATATGCATACTTGGTTGCACTTGATTTTGAATCATAGGTGATTTGTGAACATGTGACTTGTAAACTACTGAAATTTCCATTCTCACGGAGTGCAAAGTTAACTAATGGTATATTGGAGCTAATATATCTCTGATGAATGTGGCCAAATGCATGTCCAAGTACAAGGTGGTTGTTCCTATTTCACTGGCTGAGCTCTAGCGATAGGTCATCAGGCTTAGCCAGCCCAATGTTAATGTAGGCCAAAACTTACAATTCAGGTTTGACGCAACAAGCCTAATGGTATGGTCCGTGTGTTGCTGTGTTAGACCCAATCCACATTTTGGTGGGCCCCACCCACCTACAGTCACAACTAGTGCAGATTAGGTCAAATCTGATCCATGTTAGTTTTTTCACCTAGATGTCCAAGGGAGGTAGGCACCCATGCTACCTGGTGGGTACCATGTAGGCACCCATGGCCACTTGGTAGTGACAATGAGGAACACGAGGCCAAGTGGTAGTGTCGCGAAGGTGCTTGAGGCTGTGTGGCAATGCCACATGATGCCTATGTCTATATGGAAATGACACAACATAACATCCAGAATCGCAACCAACAAGACCTCCAACTATGGGCACATGAACAAACGAAAGATATGTATTAATATAATGATATATAGATACAAATTAAGATTCCAAGTATTTCACATCAACAAAATTTCTATATTTAGGGAATGCATATTAGTGCATATCACAATGGCAGAGAAAAAATATTAACAGTAGCATAAAGGTTACGATATCCTGCACGGACCTTTATTGTTACAGTCATATATTACAAAGTTCTTTAATTTGGGTTGTTCAAGCAAACTCCACGCAACTTAGTTGGGACGAGGCACTAACAACTAATGTATGACACAAGCTGGAGGTAAAGTAATTGTGTAGTCAGGTAGAGAAAACTCTAGGCTGCATGCAAGTATATTATCATCCATTGATGAAGGTACTACCAGACCAAACTCACTATTTGGTGGATCAAACTCCATGAAGTCACGCATCCCATCAGATGGGTGCTCATCAATATAATATGAATATTCAAGCAAACTCCAGGTTTTAAATAGTTGTTGATATTAAAATGCCCACCAGGATATTTTAGAATCTTCCATTTTATGAGCATGAGGTTTGTGTAGAATGATAAAATCCCCTAGATCTCAATGGATTTAATCTCCGTCAAGATGTCCATTGTCTAGTAACTAAATAAATTGCTAAAAATCATTCTCCAAGTGTAGTATGTATGACATGCTCAAAAACTTGGTGATACTCTTTATGCATAAACACTTGGCCTTTGTCAATAAAAATGATGCAAATTTTCGCGTAACATTAGGTGTCGTTGTAGAAATATGAGTAAATAGCCATTAAGTTAAGAGTTTATTTTGTTATGATTTAATATTATGCATCATCAATGATGTATACGTTAGTAAGGTCATATGAAGATATAGAAAATAAGCTTAGGAAATACTATACGGCAGAGTCATCAGATGACTGTAATAGGAGATATATGTACGATATCAAAAGTTCTGTTCAATGCTCACATGGTGGAAGGTTCTTCTAGATATGATGATGTGTTGGAGATTATTGAATGAACTAAGAGGTGGCATCTGATTGGATAATAGTTATCCATTTAAACTAGCATTGGCATAATCATTTAATTCTTTCACAAGTAATATATTTCATCATTAATCTTGACATGATTAAGGTTTTAATATGTGAACTACTCAAGAATTTCTAGGGTGAACTTTTGAAAGGAAAAACCACAAAACCCCATATTTGTAATGACCAACAAAAAGGTCTAACATGTCCTTGAGAAGGACAAGAGAATGACTCATGTTAAGGTAGATCTTAAAGATGTTTAAAAAAAATACTTTCAATATGGTTTGAAAGGTCAATAATACAAGAACTTTAAGTAGAACCTCATTGAGATATCTCTTGCAAGTGGAATCATGGGGATGTTTCATTTTCCAAAAATTTGAGGTAAGTCACAGAAAAAACGCATGAAGTTGATGCTAAGAAATACCGTGAATTTGTGGTGTTCACTATATGAATAATGAAGCATAAGAGTATCTTGAAACATATGATATTTTTCTGAACATATGTTCCTAGCATGATAAATCACATTTTTCTGTTACGAAGAGACTCAGGTATTCCCTAGCTATTGTGAATCATAATTGTTCCATTTTTTATAAATAATGTAACTAATTTGGCATCACTAGTCAAAGGAATATATCAATAAAATGTTTTAAAATTTATATCCAAGTTAAAATTTCTCCAAATAAGATAAATAACTATGTGAAAAAAGTTTTATTTATATGAGCTTGGGAATATTTACAGTCATAAATTAAGATGCATCAGGCGTATAGTTAGTGTGTTTGATTTTGAATCATATGAAACTCACTAGTCATGCCTTATGGGTGAAGTACACATACCTCCAATTTCGAGAATGCAGAACATGCTTGTGACATGATAGTTTGAATATGTGCTGATATATGTGCCTACCTACTTAAAATAGTACTAAATGTTTCATAAAGTTCCCTATGGTCTTAGTCTATATCCTACAATATCAAAAACTATTTTGTATGTGATCATCTTGTCACATTTATCAGTCTAGTTAATGATTTTAAGGGAAAATAAATTTTCATCGTCCAATATTAAAATTGAGTATGGCGACAAGTATTTAATTAATCAAGGATCAATTTAACTTGATCAATTTGTTAAGTTGACTACATGTGGGGTGCCAAACTACTCCTCGTGCTCTAGAAGATACAAAGGAGTATGTCAACTTTCTCATGAAACCGTTACCATCATTGGTTAATGCTAACATATAACACTTCATCCGCTTGACGTTTTCCCAGACAACTTAGGGTTGGTCAACTAGCAAATCCTAGTTGATCATTCCAATTAGTAGAGATGTATTTGACAAATTATCAAAGAACTACTTCCCCAATATTCTGCTGCCTTCATCTTCCTTGAATTTTTATTCTCTCATATTGAGGGTGAATGATCCTATCTTGAGTAAACAATCACCTTTCTGGACTTGTTACATTAAAGCAAAGACTAACTCAAATCTCATGAGTATGAATATGTAAGTCATAGGCAAAATACGGCCACACCTATCCATGAGATGTCTTTGTTGTCTAAGGTTTATGAACCACTTTCACTACCTTGACATGAATCACCGGGTTTTACAGTTAGGTAGATTACTATTTAGGAATATAAAAACATTGAGTGAAGTGTTTCCCTAAAAGAGCACTTACTATCTATTACTAGTGCCTCTATGGTACTAATTGCGGATATGCCATACTCTTTGTATGAATGTGATTATATAGCGTTATTTTATCCATATACTATAATTTCCATCTCAAGTCTCCTTGAAATAAGAGTATTAAGAACACATGGTAAAACAATATTGATCTCCATATTATGATTTCATCATAATTGACTTGGTCATTGCATGTATTAAAAGACTTTATTATAAAAAGCATATGAGATTAATAATTAATCAATGTGAATTCAATTATCGTAAATGATAAATGGATGTTTGATTGAATTTTAGGCCACATACTACCCGCCACCTTCTTCATCAGGTTCCTTGATGTTGAAATATTTGACCTTTTAGTAATGTTAGAGCTGAAGGAACCACCTTAGTAGCTCTATAAAAGGACAAGGGTCCACGATAACTCTGAAAATGTGGTAATTTAATTTAACTAATAGTCTTCATTACCCAGACTTATCCAATGATGCCTGTAAAATTCCCTTTTATCAACTATAATAAGTATCACATGGGAAAATGTTTTTGATACATAGGGAGGAGGACATCCAAATCTGAAATGTGATTTTTTGTGGTAAAATAGAGAAGGGTGTAGAAGGAATTTGAGCAACAATAATAAGTCAATATTAACTTTTGAAACATATAAAAATAAACCTTCTAATATTGTGCATTTCCTCCTTTGATCTTAATGACCTTGTTCTTCAACTGAAGGTGATCAAGAAGATTTTCTACCTATTTTTTACGGTTTTCATATGCATTCTTGGAAACACTATGATGTTCTCACTAAACCACTCCTACTATAGCATGTACATTTTGCGCATTGTTGGCATTTTGGCAGCAGATAAAGAGGAAATCGATAAAGTAAGTATGAAGTCATGATTAAATACAGGATCTGCAAAGAAATTTGATCTCCCAATGTTTTTGTATCCACACATTCCAACCAATGATAGGATGAGTCCTGAAGTAGTTTTTCATATGATTGTCACCCCTAATTTAAGATAATTATATCATCCACTACCTTTAATGGGTCATCGAACAGTCATTTTCTCGTATAATGTTGATTTATTTACCTGAAGCTCCTTATCTCTAGTGTTTGTAAATCAATGAGTTCTAAAGGTTTGAAAATATATCAAACCTTTTTTTTGTCCGATAGTGGCACTACACCTTTACTGGTTGACTTTCTATTCTATGCACATGCGTACAATGATTAAATTGTTACATCCACAGAGTTGTTAAACAATGATCTGTGTTCAATGATTGTTAAATATTGAAAAAATGCTTTGAATTTTAAGAAATTCATATCAATATTAGTTCACAACAGGAATCATGTGACAACATTAACTCCAATTATGCCAATCATAAATTTAAATCGTTGGTTGGTCGACATTCGACAAATCACAACGACATGTGGCACGACTGAAATAAAAGGTTTAAAAATATTTTCAAAATCCATATTAAATTAGAAATAATCCTAAAAATACAAATAAAAATGTATTTCAACATAGAAAAATCATATATTTAGGAATATAATGCCCAAAAGTTTTAGGAAAATTATATTACAGCTCAAAAGATTATGTTCTATCAGAATTTAATGTCAGAAAAATCATTAAATCGTAAATTCAAAATATCCCCTAAAAATAAATTTAATCATTTTAAGCTTGCTAACACACATATATAATTAATTTAATGCAAATAAACATGTAAATATGGTCAGATTGTCCTACTAAAAGTATGTGTTATCAGACATAAGTACCTAACATGATGTACTGTGATAATCTCTGTACGAAGCTAGTAATGCTCAACAAGCTTGAGCGTGATCGCGAACATGCTTAACATGGCTTATGGGTTATCTGGACTGGGGGCCAGTGATTATATCTCTCTCTTGTATTGTTCACGCTTTATATTGGTTACAGACCCTTTCATCGATGTTCAACTCCCATTGTGTGCGTGAAAGACAAAAACCTGAGGTGATGGCCAAACTTATCTTTGACTGCCGACCAACCGAAACCAAATCAAGTTTCCTAACCTAACAAAAATTGGGTAGTAGAACACAAGTACGAGAAATATCCAGAGCTAATTTTTTTACAGTGGGACATTGCCCGCAGGGGAATGACCCAAAAGGGTAGATCTTGGTCAACCCCACCGGCCATGCAGCCGCAGCCATTTAATGATTTCAAGTCGGCGGGTATCAAGCGAGGGAGGAGCAGGCTCTTCGGACGTGGCCGAGGGGTCCGGTTAGAGCGCGGACTCTGCCGAGCTTGACAATGGCGACGGCGAAGTCCTGGGCAAAGCTGGAAGGAGAATCAGCGTAGAAATCGACGAAGGGACGAGTGGCGGGGTGAGAGTATAGAGCGGCGTCGGACTGAAGAACGGCCAAGCCGGAGCGGATGTTGGAGAAGAAGTGGGTGTCGAAGAAATGCCCGCTGCCGTTGTCTATGGCGAGGCGGACGTTGCCGTTGCCTCCTGGCGGGCAAATTCCTTGAAGAGCGGCTAAGAATGGGGGGCTGATCGACGGGTCCGGCCGCCTCGTTCCCCGGAAATTGTACAGTCGCCCCGTCATGAAGAAGCACGCCGTCGTGCCTATCGTGTGCGCCGCTGCGAGAATGAACCCGGGTCTTCAGTAAATTTCAACGGTAGAGCGCGTAAATGATATTAATAACCGACGGGGATGAAAACTCTAGACCAGTGGATTAGTCGCGGTAGGTAGATAGCCAGGGAGACAGATGGTACGAACGAATGGGTAAAAGATTTATATGTCTGTGAAGAGAGAGGGAGGAGGAGATATAAAGACGGGAGAGATAGAGATAGAGATAGAGGGAGGAGAGACAGAAAGAGAGAAAGATGGAACGAAGAAGAGAGAGAGAGGCAGAAAGAGAGACGGACAGAGGTCGAGATAGAGATATAGATATAGATAGACAAAGAAGAGACACAGATAGATGTAGGGAGAAGGAGGGACACATGGAGATATAGAGAGGAGAGAGATAGAGAGAGGGAGAAGGAGAGACAGATAGAGAGAGATAGAGAGGAGAGAAATAGATATAGAGACAGAGATAGAGAAGAGAGAGATGGAGAGAGATAGAGAGAGGACCGAGAGATGGGGAGAGGAGAGAGAGATGGCGCAGGAGAGAGATAGAGAGAATGAGCGAGAAAGAGAATGGGACCGGTAAGGACGACGAGATCCTGCGCGGAGAGGCCATTCTGAGCGAACTTGATGAGGAGGACTTCAATGGGATCGGAGACCTCAGGCACAGCAAGAGCGTCCACCACGGAAGAGATGAACCCATCTCTGCGACCGGTTTCCACCATGTAAGACGGCCCGTTCGTCTGAAAACAAATAGAAAACGACTGAGAAAAAGAGAGACCGATACCCACCTAGACTCTACACCGCTAGAAAGAGAAAGAGAGAGAGATAGTAGTACGAGAGCGACGGAGTCTCTGGCAGCGAGAGCGACGATATCGGCGCAAGAGACGACGCCGGGGCACTCGAACTCGAGCTGGGCCTTGGCGGCGTCGATAATATTATGTCCGCGGAGGCCCTGGTGTCCAAAGGCGCGGTTTTCTTGCTGCCCGTCAGGCGTCCTAACGAGGATAGAGCCGTCGCAGCCCTGGCAGTCACGTCGAGACGAAGATAAGACGAAAATGGGGAGAAAAGAGAGGACGAGAGAGATGAAGGGGATGACGAACATCGACGATACAGTCGTGGAAGTGAAGGCGTAGCAGAGCCGGGGCGACGGACGGGTCGCTGAGGAACGCGCCGGTGACGACGGACCGGACGACGTCCTCCGCGCGGGGGCACGAACCGCGGTAGAAACCGACCTGGAGCTGTCCCCCGCCGTAGCGCAGCGAACTTAGCAAGAGAACGGTAGAAAGAATGGCGAGTGAAGGCATATCAACCCCCCCAGCGAAGTAGAGACAGAGGGAGAAAGATAGCCCGGAGTTGCTGAACTTGAAGCTGCTGATATCTGAGGAAGTAATTCTTCAGCAAGGCTTACCAGTTTAGAACCGATGCAATAAATAGGAACATCGGTCTTTGAACATGTCCCTTTATCGCTGTTTTTCTTAAAACATGGGAGGAATTCTTAGATCACGTCCCATAAAAAGAACTCGTATCATTATTCTCTTTAGTGAGCTGTGTTTGTGCCCCACCCCAGCGGTGCCCACCACAGAAAAACGTCACACAGGAAAAGGCATTTCTTCATCGTCCCCAGCAACTCCTATTCTGGGGGACCAGGATTGAGCGATGGATGACTTAATGGCTTCGCCACGTCTCATATCAAGTGCATTGTCTTCTTAAATGCCGCTTGCACATCGGTTTGAACCATTCAAAACGAACTAGGCCGCCAGGCCATTGCTTAAAACTTTGGTAAAAACAGGTGCCTGGTAAATTTCTGGATAGCTTTCTAGCTAAATCAATAGATATATCTCTGTGTACGTACATTTATAGATTGGTCAACATATTAATTGACAGATTAGATAGACGGAGACACGATACATGGTCGCCTGGGTGAATTGATAGGAGAGAGATAGGTCAACATGTTCATATTTTATTATTAGTGTTGGGAGTACATGCAGAAGATAATGAGGAATTAGGAACGAACCTATTTTCTAGGGTCTCCAACTCAATGTTACATGTGCCAAGTTAAGCCCCACAATTCAGTAACATAAAGCTGGGGGTTTTGGCAGTTTCAACAGTTAGGCCCACTTCCTGATTTTGGATAACAATGACTATGTATAAATAAATAAAGACAGAAGTGGGGTTAAAAGTAGATGATTTTAATTGCTTCATAGAGGTTGCCCTGATTTGAGATCTAATCACTAATTTTGACCAATTAGGTCTCCATATCAAACAAACTACAGCGCCATACGCCATCTACAACATGTTTGAACCCTCTGCAGTGGCAAACAAGCGATGTGTTTGGATTCCAAGGAGCCACCTGGTGTGTATTACTGAGGGAACCAAGTAGATGTTTTGTTTATTTTTTCAATCTGTCTTCTTTTTTATTTTACATTTCAAATGTTGTTTTCTGTTCTCTCTTCATTTTTCACATTATTTAATGGTGGTCTTGCTATATTCGCCTCAGACTACTTATCCATCATGTATTGGTACTTCAATGTATAAATTTATGCCTTGATATATTATTGTTTTATATACGTATATAATTACATATATATCTAACTTACTAGTTTAAGCGCCTAAGGAATAACATAAGAGGGGTGAATTAGATTCTGTAGGTATAATATATTTTTCTTTGTTAAGTAACCTAACAAGGAAACAAGGTAGATGAAATGGGAGACACAATTTGTTTTTAGACAACTTAGGCTAATCCTTAAATGTAGTTTGGGGGTATATGTCCCAATGTGATAATGTGCCCTAACCATGTTTTTAAATCACTAGGAAATAAGGCTGAACGAAGATACCGAAAACAAGAAAAAATTCAGTGAAGCTCTATCATCCTCGATCCTCAAAGAATTCTATGGAGCGACGATGCATAACCTAGTTCAAATTGGCCCCAAAAGCCTTCTCTACTTTAGCCCTTAAATCCTTCTTATGGCCCCCAAAGCCTTAACCTAAGTGACCATAAAGATCAAACAAGAACAATATATCTCTGAACAGAATCATTAAGTACTATTCAAGGCAAGGCATAATTTCATGTATTTCAACAAGAATATTGACGAAGGGCTTCATCTAAAATTTTTTTCAGATCAGAAATTTGTTAACTAAGAGATAAAAATTAGTTAATGTAATTATGACTTCCCTCCAGTAATACCTCACTGTTTTTGGTTGTTGCTTCCTCTAGTCCTCTTCTCCTCCTTGTTTTTCTTTGTATGAAACTTGTTAGCTTGTGTTGGAACTATGGTGGTTAAAACTAAACTGTATTCTTCATTCCTACAAAAAATGGTATGATTCCAAGTCTTACGGATTTATGACACAATTAGCAACAACTTTGATCTCAGACAAAATATTAAAAGCAAATTGGATAGACCTCTAAAGGTCAATCTTTCCGCATTCTTAGTCAAGCGCCCAATTGAGTTAACTCAGGCCAATTGAATCTACTAAGAGCTAACAAGGTCAACTTGGCCCTACTGAGTCAACAAAGCCCTATAGAGTCAACTTGGCACAACTAAGTAAACTTAGCCCCATTGAGTCAACTTGGCTTCATCGAGTTAAATCAGCCATGCCGGCATCCTTAGCATTCTAACACCTCACATGCACTATAAAAGTACTCCAGCTATTCTCCACTACCAATAATTGTTCCCAAATCAAGAGTGAATGTTATTTTAATTACTAATAAATTCCAAAATTTTGATAAATAATTATAAAATAGAATAAATATCTAATGATTTTTTAAATAAATTAAAATTACTTTTAATTGAAATTAATTCCTAGATAATCATAAAATTCCAAATATATCGAAGCAGTTCAAAACATCAGAAATATTTTTTTCACTGAAATTATTTTTTTCAATATATTGTCTTTGAGGATCTGACCCTTACTATGTGCCTAGAAAGAATTTTTTTATAAAATTTCCTCCATAAATTAGAACATTCTATGGCTTATCGAAACTCACTTTCTGGTTTATCAAATTCTATGCCTTACTCAATGAATTCATAGATAAAGAAATGTACATATCTATATACTTATTTCGTCCCTTCATTGGAACTTATTTGCCTATTTATATCCAGATGTATGGATACAATACCATTATATTAGTTAAATAGTTTTTGAGTGATAAATATGCATAGTTTCCACTATTATAAATTTATTTTTATTTTACCTTCTTATCTCTATTAATGTTTTAAATTTTATTTAAGTTTTTGTACGTATTAAATCTATTAAATTCTTTTAATATTATTCTATAATTGAAATATTTTTATTTTTTATTTTAATATTATATTTCTTGACCTTATGTGGCTATTTATGTATCAAGAATCTACTTAAGTATTTGATTATTAATTTAAAAATTTTATAATAAAATAGGTTTTAATTTTCTATTTATAAGTATTAATATATCATTATAAATTTTGTTTTCAAATTTATCTTATTTTAAGATATTATTTTAAATTAAGATTCTCAATACTTATAAATGTTAAATTAATTTAACTATCACTAAAATTATTGATTTAATCATTCTTCAAGTAAAATCATTAAATTTTATCATAAATTATTTCTAAATATCATATTTTACTACTTTAATTTGTATTTAATAAATTTTATAATTTATAATCAATTTAATGATTTATTCTTTTGACATCTCAATAATTAGTAAATAATTATTTTTCAATTAATGTATCATAATTAATAAATAAAATATGTTGAAAATTTAAAACTATAATGTTATAATATAACTTACTTGTATGCTATGTTTTTTCATAAATTGGTTGTTTTGATTTGCATATATCAATAATTTAATCAACTTTTCCATTAAAAAGTAAAGATATTTTTAATGGAATATTTTTAAATAAATGTTTTTATTTATATTATTTTTTCTTATAATTCTGATTTTTATCATATTATAATTTTATGTTTACTTTTATACATCAATATACTTTTCACTTATAAATATTTCTGTTTTCACATATCTTTACTTATATTTTACATCTATTATTTACTTATATTATCCTATCTTTATTTATATTTCAGATTTTCTTTGACTTTTAACTACTTCATTTATTCGTTTTGATGTTCTATTTTTCTTTTTAATAATTTCACTCATTCTTTCATTTTATTTTTTATTGGTTGATGAATGAATATAAACTTCTTAAGGGTAAAGATTGTAGACTTGAAAATTTGATGTCATATAGGGATGACTATATTTATGTATGTTTGTGGGCTGAAAATATGAGTATAGCTTCATCTATCTCTTATATGCATCTATAAGGTTGGGTCTATAAATAGGACCCTTGATTCATGTAAAAATCATCTTATAATTTATTTTTCTTTAGTAGGTTGAGTGAAATAAGTGCTTCTGATATCCACCAAGTTTTCTTAGTGCCCACCATTTTTGAAGTTAAAAGACAGAGGATAAGTGGGGGGGCCTCTCACTGACACAGATTGCCTTCATCCTAGTGGAAAGTAATGGGCAAAAAATAGTCTCCTAGCACTTACATCACTGTCATCTTCTAAACATCCATCCATCAATCCATTCATATTCATCAATCCACTTCTATGCCTCTACATGCATGGACCCATCTTTATCTATCCATCAACATCGTCCATGTATCCCCTTCTTCCATTCATTATTATATTCCCTTACGTATAACAGTAGTTATCTCATCATTCTTAATTTATGCATACCTCTCATCCTCCAAACACCATATAAAGGATACAAAAGATGTCTTGTAGATGGACAGTTAGACTTTGACTATCACCTACGAGTTCCTAATCATGGAAATCCAAGTAATCTAAGCTTGGGTGCGGCAAGAAGTTTAAAAAGATGATTGAGTAGTGAAAATGGGATCACCCCTTTAATATAAGCAGCAATAGTTCAAGGAAGATGATGTAATGAAGTCCTTATACAAGGCAATGGAATATCATAGAAGAGTTCTATGATGACTTTTACATGCATCAATACTAACTCGGATGACTGATAAGAGTTTGATAGTTGACCATGTTGGGTTCTATAGGCCTTGACATGGATGAACAAAACAAAATGATTCGCAATGGAAGACTTGAACGAATCGAATGGCAGCAAGAAAATCATTGCAATGATGTACCTTTTCACAGATCAAATCCGTGATTTCTTGGATGTGCACCCTCTAGACGTATCCACGCAGTCCTCGGCAAGTCAGATCTCCTCCTTCTCGTTGATGAGCCTCGTTCTTTATCCGTCGGCGTCGTTACATCATCCCTATCACATCAGGGATGGAGAGGGGGTGTGGGGAGAGTGGAGAAGAAGGGGAAAGGCCCTGAACAATTCTGGCTTGGGTGAATTTTGTTCAGGGCCTTCCCCTATTTATACTAAGTGGGTATTTTTCATAAAAAACCCCCAAAACTTAAGTATATATTTTGACGTCCAAAAGACCATTTGCATGTGACCCTCTAGGCCCATGTATCAGTCTAGTTAACAACTCCAGCGGCCCAATAACCTGTATTGGCCTTCCATATTAATTAACTATATCATCATATAGATTAATTAATGTCAGATCGATTTAACCCAATCGATAGGTCGCGTCTCCGACACGTGGGGTGCCAAGCTACACCTCGTGTCCTAGAAGATACAAAGGAGTGTGTATCGACTCACTCATGGAACCTGTTCGTCATCAGTTATCGTGCATGTATAATCCCTCATCCACTTGACGCTCCTTGGGTGACTTAGGGTATGGTCAACTGTTAAACCCTAATCAATCATCCGAGTTAGTACTGATGCATTCAAAAATCATTGGAGAACTCTTCTCTGATATTTCACTACCTTGGCCAAGGACTTCATCGCATCATCTTCCTTAAGCTGTCACCTTTTATACCGAGGGTGGATGATCCCATCTTGACCACTCAATCGTCTTTGTGAACTTCTTGATGTACCCGAACTAAGACCGTTTAGAATCCCATGATTAGAGACTCGTTGGCCATAGCCAAAGTATAACCGTCCGTCCACAAGACGTCTTTGGTGTCTCAGGTCTAAGGACCACTTACACAACCGTGACGTGAATCAACCTGATTGACAGTTTGGTATAATACCATTCAGGGATTCGTACGGATCAATTCAGTGAACTCTTTCCGCTAAAGAGCACCCACTATATATCCTTAGTGTCACCACACTAGTGGCTACGAGACCGGCCATACTTATCATATGAGTGAGGCTAGATAGTGTTATTCTATCAGGAAACTTTGATGTCCATCTCGCATATCCTCCGAATAGGAAGGTTTAGAACTTCATTATAAAGACTAGTGATCTCCGTATTACGATCTCATCATAATTCACAAAGTCCGATCATGTATTCTTGGACTTCATTATACGCATCACACGTGCACTATAATGAATATGTTCTATTAATGAACATGGAACGAGATGTGGAATGTGTGATTGGCTTGCCGGCCACATATATTTCCATCAGACCCTACCCTAAGTCATCCTAGGAGCATTAAGCAGCTGACGAACTATATGTACATGGTAATTAATGGCGTAAAGATTCCATGAGCCGGTCAATACAGTCCTTTGTATCTTCTAGAGAACGAGGTATAACTTGGCACCCCAAAGGCTAGAAACTCAATCAATTAATTAGGTCAAATCAATATATCATTAATTAATTTGTATGATGATATAGTTAATTCATTTAAGAGACTAATAAAGGTGAATAGGCCATTAGAATCATTAAATAGACTACTACATGTGCCTAGATTCACATGTAATAGTCTTTTAGACATTATAGGACATATGTAAAGTTTAGGGGCTTTATGAGAAACTTCTTCTTCATACAAATAGGAGAATGCTCTGAACACAATTCACCCATCCCAAAAGTTTTCAAGGCCTTGCTCATCTTATCCCTTCTCTCCTTGTTCCCATCCATTCACATTTGGTGGGGGTGGTGCTTATGATAATGGTAGAGTGATAACGGGGCTCATCAAGATGGAGGAGAAGAAATCTAGTATCCCGTTATTGTGTGCATACATCTAGAGGTTGGACACATTATCAACTCAACCTGTCTTACTTAAAGAATCAAGAAATCTAGTATCATGTATGTGCACATGTGATTTGATTGTTATCTCATAAGTGTTGTTACGATTCCATTCATAGTCTTACGTTGTGTGAATCGATTTAGTTCCATCTCAGTCAAGGTCATAGAACCCAACATGATATATGGATTAACTCGATATGATTTTAGCTGTTGATATCAGATATCAGATAGATATTAAATATCCGCATGATATTGATATCAAGATGGATATTGTATGGGCAAGGATAGTGGCTGATAATAGTACCAAATTTCAAAAGCTGATATCTAGATATTGGATTATGATATCCAAATATTGGTTTATTCAGTTAAGGAGGCATTGTCCAATGCGGAAGAAAATGAAAATACAATTTGTTAGTGATTCTTTGTTTTGAATATTGTGTATAGAAATGTCTACACATTAACTGTAATAATGAAATGACTACACATTAATAGTGTTCTCTTTCAACCATTCACTCCTTGCTTCTCTCTCTCGATATTTATCCCAACTATTCCAGCATTTCAACTTTTATGGACATCTATTAAATAACTTAAAAAGATAAATGTCAAAAATCTTAATTACATATTTCTATGTTTCATATACTTCAACTTATATGTCATTTATCAAAAAAAAGATATAATTTTATTTTATACATAATGATCCAAAATGTTTTTGTTTATTTTTCTTGATTTTTGTATAGTTTCTAATGACATTTAGTATTAGAATAATGTGCCATTGATGATTAGGCATGGAATAGCAATAATCGCATGCACAGATTTGTGCCCAATTGACTCTTAGATTGAAGAATCCTGAACTGAACCAAATTTGATTAAGTCTGGAGGTGGCCCTTTGAACGGAATCGGATGCAACAAGAATAGAAAATTTTGGAAAGACAAAAATAGATGTGATTCTTATAAGCTTTTAAGAAAAAGGATGCAATTTTTATAAACATTCAAGGAGAGAGAGTAGAGATAGAGAATTGAAAATTTAACAATAAACTTGAACACCCTATTAATCTCACGGACTTGTCATATGCACTAAAACCATTTGGAATATTGTGATCAGTGATTCATTAGACATAGTTAAAACCATATATCCTAAGATCTCATTGGTCTCTAAAGCCAAAGGATCACTTACATAATGATAACAAAATGTAGATAGGGATAATTTTGTTTAGTCACTCCTTATTTCATTGTTTTTATTATATTTTATAGATTATTTAGGATCAAAAATGATATATATGTATTGTACTTTATTCATTAAATTTATTGGCTTTTGAGAGTAAACCCACTTAATTCTCTTTAATCTAGTACATTTTTCTTAATAATTTATTGGATTTTATGGAAATTTATTATTAAGTATAACCCTAATACATCATTGGGATAAGAATAAGGAGCCAAATTTTTAAGGGGGAGAAAAGGCCCAACTTAACCCTTTTTAAATACCATGTCAAAAGGAGGCATAATTTGTGAAACTAACTAAATAAATTTGAATTCGGAACCTGATTTCCTATTGGAGGATAAAATAAAACATTTATGAAAGCTGGATTTGAAGATATAACAGCCTCGTAGTTAACTGGAATCAGAAGCAAGGACCAAGAAAATTAGGGCTCTTCTATTTAAACATCTATTCCCCCTATCAGTATCTCATCTTTGATTTTTTCCCCAAAACATTATTGACAGCCTTACTGCATCAATTTTCTTAGTTCCAATCTTTCTTAAGGATCACATATTGAGAGAGCAGCGATCCACACCAATTGATCTTGGACCCTAACTAATATGATTCAAAGTTTTGTATATTTCTTTAAATTCTACACATATTTCACTTGTATTTGTTGCCTAGAAGAAAAAGATTCTCCCAACCATTATGTTAGTTTAATTTGCCAAGGAATAACCTATGGGGGTTGGGGGGTGGGGGGTAGGGGTGGTGAATTAGATAATATGTGTGTGTGTGTGTGTTAATTAACCTAGGATTTTTCTACCTAAGAAATGAGGTAGAGGAAATGGGAGACACAATTTACTTAATGCTGTTCGGGGGTATCCGTCGAGGTGATGATGTACCCTAATCGTATTTGTGTGAATTCCCCCCGAAAAAATCACTTGGAAATAGGGCTAAACAAGGATACCAAGAGAAAGAAAAAGTCGATGAAGCTTTGTCATCCTCAACCCCAAAAGGCTTCCACGTAACGACGTCACTTGATCTACTTCAACTCGGTCCCTGAAGCCTTCTTCTTATGACTCCCGACACCTTAACTGACTAACCACAAAGATCTATCAAGAACAATAAATTTATGAACAATATCTTCTCCTCAACAACACTTAGTATGAAAACTCAAATAGAATTCAAGACAAGGACCAATTTCATGTATTTGAACAAGAATATTTTAGATCAAAAAATTATTAATTCAAAGATAAAAATTCATAAATGTAACTATGACTTCTTGTCACACGGTCAAATCCCAAGCTAGGTCTCTAGCTCGAATCTGGCGTGTGCCGGCCTCAGTGCTTGGAGCAAAACACTGAGCAGTCTTGATCTCTTGCAGCGGAAGTCTTTGCAAATGTTTAAGATCGCATAAAAGGGGATAGAGGAGATGGTGGGGACACAGCCCCATCAGGGAATAGGGTCCTTGCATTAATATTGTAAAAGAGTGCATCATCATTGGGACCATTACATGGGGGAAGACGAGGGGTGATACAATGAACGAGACGAGGCACCTTGCGTCAGTGTAGTGTCGCCACACCGCCTCGAGGCCGTCGCTGTGCGCGCGTGCGCCCGCTTTGTCGCTACACAAGTGCCCGGGCCGAACGTCGTGCATGCATGGCGATCACACACGCCCCCCCTTCCTTGACGATCACACGCGCCACTAGCACCCGTGTCAACACCAGCAATCTGCGCGGCGTCGCCGCATTCGACGCCCAAGCTAGGTGCTGCGCGTCCAGCACTACCCGCGGGAGTGCTTCACGCCCTTTATGACGCCTTGGTGCTCTCATCGTGTCACATGCCTTAGTCTCCTCGCGGGATGTCTCCTGGCCCCGCGCCCCGCACTTGCAATGCGCGCACTGCCCGCGCGGCCGTTGTGCGGCACCTCGCACAACTCCGCGCACTGCACTCGCGACACGCCGCCTGGCTTGCGCGTCCCACACCCATGTGCAGCACTTCCTGCTCCCGCACGGTGCTTGGCGCTTGGCACTTGCATATAGCGTTGGCGCCCGTGCGTGGCACTTAGCGTTGGCGCGCGGCGCTTGGTGCATGCGCGCTCACGCCTATCGACCCACGCGCCCAGCACGCGCGGACTTCACCCGATCTTTCCCCCCTTGGGCGTGGACGTGCACATGCACCGTCTGTAGTGTATCACCATATACAAGAGCGATGGCCTGAAAGATCAGGTTTGGGCATCGCTACCCATAATGACTCAGTCCTTTAATGTCGTGAGCCTAAAACGCGAACACTCCCTCCCAATAAGCACACAGGCCTCTGGGCACGGAATGCCGACTAGTTAGGGGCCTAACACAACCCTCCTGCCTAAAATTGTCGACGCCCTCGTCGACGCCTACTGCTCCGCTTCATATGCTTGCAGTAGGTCCTCGAACTGCCATAAGTCTGAGTCGCGCTCCAAGGTGACTGATTCCGCTAGTCTGTTCTTCCACTTGATTACGTACTCAATCTTGTGATAGCAACCACGACGTCCTCCCCGGTCAATTTCTCTCTTCGCCAGGACTACTTCTACTTCCTGATTGAAATGCGCATGCACATTTGGCGGCGCATGCTGGGGCTGGTTCCTCGCCGCATCTTTAGAATCTAGTATATATTTCTTCAGAACTGACAAATGGAAGATCGGATGGATAGTCAGCCGACGGGGAATGTAGAGCCAGTAGGCAACCTGTTCGATCTTCGCTACCACCTCGAAAAGTCCATCATAGCGGGGTACCAGACCCTTGTGACGTTGCTTTGCTTGTTTTGTCTTTAACATCTGCGTGTTGGTCTTCAATAAAACCATGTCGCTGACTTGGAACTCTACGTCTCGTCTATGTTGATCGGCATACTTCTTCATTCTCTGAGCAGCACCTTCTAGTGCCTCGTGGCTTCCTTAATGCGAGCATGATAGTCGCGCGCAAAGCAGAAGGCTGCGGGGAAATGTTCGTTCCCCTTTCTCTTCACCACTTCCGGAGGAGTTACTGGCTGTCTTCCCATTGCAATCTCAAATGGCGAGTGACTTGTAGCCGATCTCTAGTTGATGTTGTGTGCAAATTGCGTTGCATCCAGCTCCACCCAATTCTCCTGATTGACCAAAACGTAATGTCGTAGGTATTCTTCGAGGATGGAGTTAACACGTTCCATCTGATCATCTATCCGAGGGTGGAAGCTCGTGGAAAATTTGATCTTGGAGCCCATGTACTTGAATAGTGACTCCCAGAAATGATCTGTGAATCTTGTATTTCGGTCGCTAATGATGTCCAGTGGAAGACCCCAGTACTTCGCCACATGGGACATAAACAGACAAGCCACACCATCTGCGTGCACCTCCGACTTGGTGGGAATGAATGTCGCATATTTGGAGAAACAATCCACGACAACCAAAATGGCATCGTCCTTAGGAGAGGTTCCAGCATTCCAAGTGCCTTTGCCTTCTTCATCTTGTCTTGTTTACACAGTAGGCATGAACGAACATAAGCCTCCACATCTCGTTCCATTACTAGCCAGTAATAGCTGCTGGACAGGAGTGCAAGTGTTTGTGCCTGCCCTGGGTGTTCAACGTGGGGTGCGTCGTGTGCTTCGTAAAAGAGCTTCCGGCGCAGCCACCCACACGCGGCACATACGGCATGTTCCCGTTTGTATAGATAATGCCATCTTCCGTCCATAATCTCATTGTCTCACCCGCAGCAATGCGCTTCATCAGGCTAACAGCTTCTAGATCATCTTTCAACGCCAACTTGATTTCATCAAGAATGCTTCCTTGGACTGCAGAAAGTGCGGCCACAAACACTTTTGATTCTTTGCAGCTTAAGGCGTTGGCCACTTGATTGGCGCGCCCTGGCTTGTACTTCAAGACGAAGTCAAACTGCGCCAACAAAGTCCTGCCATCTTGCTTGCTTCGGGGTCAATTTCTTCTGAGACTAAAGCAACTAGTGGCCACATTATCGGTGTAGACCACGAATTTCCCTCCGAGTAGATAGTGACACCAGACTCTCAGGCAATGTACCACCGATGCCATCTACTTCTCGTGTATTGAATATCATTTTTCCACGTCGTTCAGCTAGCAGTTCTCGTAAGCCACGGGGTATCCGTCCTACATCAAGACACCTCCAAGTGCGACATCAGAAGCTATAGTATGTACCTCATATGGTTTGTTGAACTTGGGCAATCAGAGCACCGGTTCGCTGGAGACTGCACTCTTCAACTTGCCAAATGCTCTTTGACACCAGTCTGTCCACTGCCACTTCACATCTTTCTTCAGCAAATTCTTAAGAGGGGCGGCTAGTTGGGAGAAGCCTTTGATAAACTTCCGGTAGTAGTTAGCCAACCCAAGGAAAGATCTCAATTGTGGCACTCCCTTCGGCTCTGTCTAATTCCTTATGGCCTTCACCTTCGAGGGATCCATGCGCACACTTCCCTTCCCGACCAGGTGCCCAATGAACTCAATCTCCTACAAGGCAAACTCCACTTTTTCGGGTTGAGGTAGAGCTCATGCTCCTTCAGCTTGGCCATCACCTTCCTCAAGTGCCTCAGATGATCATCCAAGCTCTGGCTGTATACGAGAATGTCATCCAAGTACACAACAACAAAATCATTGATATAGTCTTGAAAAATACTGTTCATGAGGCAACAAAAAGAAGCAGGAACATAGCGTGTCACGCACGCCGTCTTCGGTTCATCCCCCTCCTTGATCCGCACTTGGTGGTACCCGCTCTTCAAGTCCATTCGTGAGAAGTAGCGAGCCTCGCCGAGCCTGTTAAACAACTCTTTAGAGTTGGGTACAGGATATTTATTTTTCACTATTACCTTGTTCAATGCTCGGTAGTCCACACGAAGTCGGAGCGACCCGTCCTTCTTATGGAAGAGAACTGGGGCGCCGAAGGGAGCCTTGGATGGCCAGATGAGCTTGCTCTCCAGCAATTCTTGAAGTTGTTTCCTCAGCTCCTCCATGTAAGCGGGGGCCATTTTGTAGCGCCCACGCAGGGGGACGTGTACCGGGGAGTAATTTGATCTCGTGGTCCACATCCCGCCTTGGCGACAACTTCATGGGGAGTTGCACGGGCATCATCCTGACAAACTCCCGTAGTACATCCGCAATTGGCTCCGGTAGTCCACCCGTGGTAGCACCCGGGTTGTTGTCATCTTCATAACCCCAACTAAGTGCAGCCAAAGGGGCTGGTGCGCACCCCTGCTTTTCACCCTTTTTTGGGGGTGCCGGCCCTCATATGGTGACAAGGAAGGTCTCTTCCCCCTTCCTCAATCCGTTCTTGACTTGCATGGCGGCCAGGAGAGCAGTGTTTCGCGGCTTCTAGGCCCCTTGGTCCCTCACAAAACATGGGTGAGATCCCTTCGAGAACAGCACGCCGCGGTATTGGGAAAACACAACTGCGTGTGATCCCATTAGGAGGTCGAGACCTAGGATGACCGTGAAGTCATCCATGGGGGACACCATGAAGTTGGTCCGGCCCTCCCACATTCCCACTTGCAGCAACACCCCCTTGGCCACGCCAACAATGTCTCGAAGATCTTCATGTAATTAATTTCATTAAATCATTAATAAATTCAGCCTTAAATACTCAGAGATAGTAATTAGGAATTTGCATAAGTTATTAAACAAATCAAATGGAGTCAAATTTTGAAAAATATTTGAACATTATAAGAAAATACGTTTATATTCATGTTAGAGAAAATACAAGTCCTAAATACATGATTTGACTTGTTCGCCATATTGTCAAAGTAAGTAGTGTTTTATACAACTTAGGCTGCTAATTTATCTTCACTTACAATTAGCCAACTAGTTGACTCTGATTTGATCACAACCCTTATTGAGGCATGCATTGCTCTGAACATTCATCAAAACACACATTAAAATATTGTACTAAAATTCCCTTAAACTTTAATCTTCACTTTACAATGCCACCAACCACACCTTTAAATTTATCATGTAGCAAAAGTTACGGTCCTTTTTGTACAACCCTTACCATAGCCCAAATCCCCAACTCACCGTGCAATGTTGCTCCCAACTTACGTAGACGCCTACAATATGCGAGTGAAGGTCAACTATTAATTCAAATTAATTCATCCAAAAAATTCTCAGCAAAAATAAAAAATCTAATAAATACAATAAAATTTAATCAGATAAAATAAACCATTTATATATTTATTTTATTAAATTAGTCAAGTAGTTTGATTTTATTTTTATTCAAATTAATTCATATAAAATTATAAAAATAAAAAAGTATTTAAAACTCTAGAAAATATAATAACCTTTTTTCAACTCATAATTCACTTTTAAAATATCTACTCTCTATGGATTCAATCCCTAATGCGTGCTTAGTGAGAAAATTATTATATTTTTTGTTGAATACAATCAGAACCTTAAAATGAAATTCGAGCCCAATTCATTTTTCTCATCATAGATATATGTTAAAGGGTCATTACGATTCTTTTTTTTGTTTTTTGTTTCACATAATATTAAAGGATCATGTCAATCATGGCCTTTGAAAGTAACAGTAATGTTCTAGGTTCCTATGATACCTACTAAAATGATGAAGATAAAAATAAGGGCAACATGGTTAGGAGTAATGGTGGGAAGGATTAGGACAGATAAACCTTTTGATTAACCATAAATGAAGGTTTATTACACCATTTAAGGCTTTTGATTTATACATCTACATGTATAATGTTCCTTAATAGCATATATCAAGTGAGAGTTGAGTCCACAGGGAGATAGAATTCAAAAATGATTTTTTACTTTCATTTTTTATTTTATAATTATTTAGTAAGTAAACCTAATTTAATTAGAATATAGGTAAAACTGATTCAAAATAATTATATTATGTATGATAAATATATTCCTAATTAATCTATTTGATCCAAATTTTATAGAATAATCTTGAGAATTGTTTATAAATTTATAATAGAAAATAGTAATTAATTATTATTAAATACCGTAGCCACTGCTTCAGTAGCGCCACTGATAGAGGTGACGTGAATTCAGTGAGAGGATGAGTTTTACCCTCGAAGATTGTGTTGTAGATGGTTGCAGCTAGGCGTTGGGGAATGGCAGAATGGGTATAGTGCTGCAATTTTTAAATTATTATCAGTAAATATATGTTTTCACCGTCATGATGGATACATATACATGCCAACAAGCAAATGTATTGGTGGTGGACTTCATGATGGTGAAACCAAAGGTTATCGATGGTGAGGAGTTTGAAAAAAAGATAAAGATCACACTACCTTGACACCGCGTGCCCAATGGGCTGAGTGGTACTTTTTATTCACAAGTCTTTATTGAACATCACCCCTTCAATCCTTCACTCTTGGAAAGCATGAATGTACCCTTTTTTTTTTTTGAATGAACAAGCCCCTAAGCTAATCGTAACTAAGAACAATATCCAAGGTTCCCTTCTTTACAAAGATGCGGGGTATTACTTAAAGATAAATGACATGGATGGATAGAGGAGAAAATATGGAACTACCCACAAATGTATAAGCTGAAATTCCTTCAAGATTAATAGATATTGCGATTTACAGTTGAATTATTATCAGTCATTTGAATTTCTCTCTCCTCGTTGATCCATGTTGTAGATTTTGGGAAATCTGTAAATGGTTAGAAAAACTCCATAAATTTTTTAATAGCTTCAGTACAGAAAATTATTTTTTATCAATTTTATAACGAAAAAATCCATTAAAATGTCAGAAAATCAGGAAAAAATAAAAATATCCTATAAACATATAATAAACCCCTAAAAAATATCTATATACGTCCTAAAAATATTTTTGACTTGAAAGATTATTTTATTCATAAAATTAATGTTATAAAGTCCTTTGAAAATACCATAAAATTAACAAAAAAAATCATAATTTCATTCTAAAATGTAAAGTAAATATTTTAAGCTTTGATAACATGCATTAGTGATCATTTCAAGTAAAATAAGCAGATTAAATACATGAAATTACTATTAAAGTGTACTTTTATTTGTGACCGTCACCTTTTTACTCATTCAATTGTTAGTAAATGAAGCAGATCTTGGACAGGTCAAAATTCTAATTGATATCGCTAGGAAATTATCCTTCCTAAGGTTAGAAGAAGACCACGAGTTTTTTATTAAAAAGCAATTGACTCATAAAGTGTTTATCAACTCTGAAGTTAATGTTTTTGTTCTACTAGCATATTGACCTTTGTCGCTGATGTCTAGCCCATGGGTGCGGAATGAACCGTCTTTTTACTGCCTATGCGGTTCTAGTTTTGCGCCATAGGTAATTGCTCTAACTTAACTTCCTCCCAATGTGGAGAAGATGAGAAAAGTAGAAAAGAAGTAGACTCTTCACGTAAAGGGGTATTGTCCTTATCTATCAATATATATATGGGAGGAATAGAGGAAGAGACAGAATATGTTATGCCTCCAGGTCAGCTAGTGGAAGTTTCCATAACATCTGAATATTAATGTATGACCCAAAATCTCTAAATCAGGTTTTCTAATCCAACCCCTTATAGTCAATAGGGTCAGTTTTGTCATTTTGCATACATTGTATATTCATGATAAGCTTACAAACCCCAGCCAACATTATGCACTTCGTGCCTCAATTCCGATAAATATAAAATGTATGATACATTTATGTACTTCTATGAAAAGTTCTATAATACCTTTAATTCTGGTAGAGATTTTCAGCATGTAATGTGTACCAAATCCTTACTAAGAAGTAGGTTTCAAAAGGGACTAAACTATAGGATAAGATTCTGATGCCGGACGTCGTCGGGGACGTCGTTTGGATGAGTATCGAGATGATGCTCTGATACCAAGATGATGTATGACGTTGACAAATGGTGTCGTCCGACTGGTAATTATATATGTGATGACTTAGGAGATGTAACTATGTGATGACGTGAATCCTATATGGTTGTATGTGCAGGCCCCGACTTGTGGGGAGTTCGTCAAGCTCCAAGATCCAGGTGGACGATCGATGATGGTGATGGTGACCTTCTGACCCTCATCGGAGCAACGCCAGCGACTATGGCGTTGAATCGAATTAATGCTGTTGACACTCAAACGTAATGGACGCGCTCGACCCGTACCAAAGAATTCACTCAATTTGTAATTTTCTCGAAAGATTCTCTCACCTAGACTAACCCGAGCACGGTGGAATGCACCCAAAAAATATACTAGAAGACGTAATGTAACTAATGAACAAGGGACGGTGTACCTCGTCGATGGCAACGTTCGTCGTCGGCATCTTCGTCTAGCACGCGTGCGGGCAGGTAGATGAGAATGTGATGTCTGCAGCTTGACGGTGCAGGGCGGCGCACATGGCGGGGCAGGTACACACACCCAGCACAGCATGTTGCACATTCGGTGCAGTAAAACAGCAACTCGAGGCGGTCATTTAGGTACTGTGAACTGCTGATGGGTCGATCGGCAGCTTGAGAGTTACCGTAGATAGCAAAGTGGAAGCACATCTAGGAGACATGTAATGGGTACTGGCTGAGACCACGCAAGGGAGATGGAGGGACGATGTAGTCTTTGGTCGTTGAAGGATGGCTGACATAGCGAGTCCGCTAGAGTTTACGGCGACCGGAGTGACGCTTGTTCGGCCTCGTAGCACCAGAGAGAGACTATCTCCCATCGTGCAGCACTCACACGCCGGAGCAGTCAAACTTGCGGTTGCATTGACTCGTAATTACGTGTGCAGCGCACCAATCTTTGTGTGTTCTGTGTACTCGTTTGCACAACACAATCCGTTGATGGTGATGCGGGTGCAACCGGACGCTGTGGGTCAAGAGGTGCAAGTTGGTACCCAAGTGCGATGCAAGAACAAGGTCAATGCCTTACGTTCGAAGAGCAGTGTCAACATGCTTCAATGGGGTCGGATCCAAGAGTCCGCGAGGGTGGAATGGAGCGTTGAAGGCATGGACATGAACGGGCCTCTATGGGCGATCGTCTAGGAGTCACGATGCGTACCAGGCAGTCAAAGCTTCCGCACAACCACAGGTTGTCTGAGCATTTTCCGTGTGACCCGATCTCAAAGGTTGCCGAGTCCCAAACGAAAAGAGGCACCAACTTTCGTTCGAAGCTGTCGGGGAAGCAGTCGTACGACTGAATACTCGACACTGGCTGGACGCGCACATGAGGTTGTGCCGACGGGTGAGACTCCGTCAGGGTGGGTGACCTAAGTGATGCCTTGCCTCCCTTGTTCGCATGTCTCTTCTCTCCCTTCTTCTTCTTCTTCTCCTTCTTTCTCCCTTCTCTTCCTCTTCCCCTCCTTCTCCTTCTTGGAGTTGAGACCTGGACGAGAATAACTGCAACAAACAAATTCCAGATCTGACGACATTTGGTGCCCATCATGGCCTTATATAGGGTTACGATGGGCCCCTACAAAGAGTCCAAATAAGGGGTTCAATAAGGGGAACCCTTTTACAACAAAATAAACTTTGGAAATTAGACGATGCGACGATATGGATGAATATGAACTCGACGATACGAATGAACACGATGTGACAAATACATAGACTCGACGTAGACGAAAACACGAACATGATAAAACAACGAATAGGATGATCACGAGCTGTGGGAAATTCAAAAATGTGATGGTGCGATCGTGCTTATCACTCAGGGTGTTAAACTCGAATGACTTCACCGTAGCCTTGGCGTGCCGATCATGTGATGGGCAAACCGGCAGTGGTCAACGGTGACGATGAATGGCGGCTTCAAAGACGTGGCGACGATATTGGGCAGGCACTCTCCATCATAGTCTCTCTGACCTAGTAACTAGTATCGCCTCCCCAGCCAACATTATTCACATGGTGCTTCTTTCATAAAATATTATTTTTAATGGCTGATTGATCTACCATTTATACTGATACCTTTTAATACCATAGATGTAGTCACCATTCCTATATTCTCTCTTGTGAATATTTGTTTATTTTATTTTTGGAATTGGGAAATAAATTGTTTTTGTCCTTTTATAGTTGGATAAATGTTTATTTCTTCAGAAAAATAGAATGGTGCATATTATTTTGGATTTTAGCTATATAAATATATTGATAGCCTATAATAAACATAAGATAAATGATAAATTTGTTAAGTTAAAAAATACTTAAAATCCACCATCCCAATAGTATATTTAAGATGCTCACTCAAATGTTCAAAAGTATAATGATTTGCATGAATATAACAAGCAAAATTTTGAAAACTAGCAGATATGAATTTTAATTCATTGTGATTTTATTCTTATAACATGAATACTATTTTGATTTAATTTGATCTTTTGTAGACTCAGTAGGACAAAAGATACATGGTCTTTTGCAGCTCAAATTTCTACGCCTAACATGGCAGGTGACATATCCAAATTCAGGCATGAGTTTTATTGTTTTTAAATGTAATGTCATGCCTAAAAGAGTTAAATTATGATCTATATGTATTTATATTTGATTAGTAATCATATTTCATGCATTAAATCACATGGTATATAAAGTATCATATTTCACGAGTTCACAGATACCACCCACTATCTCTATCTCTTCCTCTTCCTATTCCTCTCAGTCTAGATTGGAAAATGGGACTATTTTATTCCTTTGACCTCAATATTTGTTACCTCTAGTTTATAACTACAGGCATATTAACCATATAAATATATCTGAAAGGAGTAAGAGACAGTTATGTCCACCTTCTCATTAGCAATTAGGGAACAGTACGTCCATGACATGATGCCCCGAACGTAACGGGACAGATGAAGATCCCTGACGGATGGTGACGTAACGAAAGTTTTGTCATGTCACCATCTCGTCACACGTCCAAAGATTTCAAAAAAGTCCTTCATGTTCGCGTCACCGTTATGGTTTGCAGCGTCCCCGTCACATATCTCCAATTATCTTTGGACGACAACCTTTTGCGCGCACGAATTAATGCAGCCACACCACATGCCAAAATCTTGGCCGTCGAAAAGCTTAAATCTAACATTCTTTAAGCTTTTTTGGTCATTTTTAAAAATCTGTCACGGCAATCATCCGTGATGGCCATCCCATCACGTCACTTGTCTGAGGTCCCCCGTCACCATCACGCCTAGTTCGTCATCCATCACTGTCACCGTCACGGGCCCCTAGTTTCATCACGGTCACTGTCACGTTGCCGTCACCGTGATGTGTGACGTGACGGATGACGGCTGCCGTTCCCTGCAGAGGCATGTTCGAAAATTTTTATGGCATTAAAATAATACCAGAATTCCAAAATGGAAAGTATGTTTCCCGGCTGGCCCATTTCCACGAATGGGCCAACGAAACTTAGGGCTCCGGAGAGAGCTATGTATATATAGCAGTGTAGGTCAGTTTGTCGAGATTTCAAGCGGCGTCTGCCTGCGAGCGAATTTCCTGAAGAGCTGCCGAACACAATGGTATTTCGTTCGTGTGTTTTTGGAATTTTCGTTCTATACGCTTTAGGCATTCAATTTCAGATGATGAATTACGTTCAGATGATGCGAGTATCGGGGTTCGTTATTATCGCGATTTTGGCCTTTGCTAGTGCGATTTCGAAGCTTTTATTTAGATCTTCGCGTTGTTTTTACACGTAACAACGTAAAAAACAACTTTTAGATTCGTCAACAGCAGAACATGCGTGTTTCTTGCCTAAGAAGCATTTTACTATGCTAATTGAAAGACGGCTTGGTGATGCATTTTCATGCAATCTTTGGTTGAACTAGTATTTTACAGTTAAGCGATATATTTCTCGATTCTTTTGGTGATGATTGCTGCAACGGCTGAAAATTCATGAAAGCACAAAATTGAGTTATTATTTCGATCTACCGTTTTTTTCTACATGTCAGAAGGTTATAACTTTTGATTTGGGTCAACAGCGGAACATACTTGTATCTTGCTAATATACATCTTACTATCCTAATTATAAGTTGGTTAGTGATGCGTCTTACAAGCTATCTTTCGTAATGCGGCCTACAATTTAATGATGGTTAGTGATGCGTTTGACAGTTTAGTTTGATATACGTTTCAACTAGTATTTTGAAGCATAGTGATATATTTTTTCTATCTTCTGGTGATGATATGTGCAGCAGAAGCAAATTGACGAAATCACGAAATTGAGTTACGCCGTACTGGTGTGACCGTTGTGATTTGTTGTGATCCCGGATTTTTGCCACTGCTAGCACGATTTCGTAGGTTTTATTCTCGTCTGTGATTTTTCGAAAAAGTCGTTTACATGTTACAAGGATTCCATTTATAATTTCGGTCAAAAGCATCACATGCTTGTTTCTTGCCTAAACACATCCAATTACGCTAATTTGAAGAAAGCTCAGTGATACGTTTTCATGGAATCTTCTTTCAACTAGTATTTTACAGATTAGTGTTACATTTCTTCATTCTTATGGTGATGAATGATGCAGCCGAAGCAAATTCACGAGATCAAGGATTTTCTTCTCACCGCGAGAAGAAAAGATGCGCGAACTGTGAAGATTAAGAGGAGCAAGAACGTTGTTAAATTCAAGGTTCGCTGTTCAAGGTATCTATACACGCTCTGCGTTTTCGACTCCGAGAAAGCTGACAAATTGAAGCAGTCTCTCCCTCCAGGTCCTTTCTCACATTTTACCTCACTCTTTTTATGTTGTTCGTTTAATGTTTCCAAATCTTAGTGGCTGAGTTCGCAATTTTTAGATTGATTGTAATCAATCTTAACTTATTCCTGTGAATATGATTCACAAGATCTTAACTCCATTCAAACAAGTTTTTGTCGTGCCAGACGGGTAAATTATTTTAATAACTCAATCTTATCTTACTAATTTTCTAATTCTTGGCTCGTTCTAACTAATCTATTTTGAATTAAATAATGAAAGAATTTAGCATAAGTTCCATTATTTTCGTTTGACTTACATGATTGAATTATTCGAACCAGTCTTTTTTACACAGGGCAAGTCAAAGAATATAAAAGAATTCAATCTTAACCTTGTGTTTTCGGATGACTCATCTTATCGCAACTTATTTTATTGCGAAACCTATCCAGTCTTTGTTGCGCCAGACGAGTCAGACAAGAGAAATAGTTGATCAGACTAATCTTTACTCTTTCATTTTCAGATGAGACCATAAATCTTGACCCATTCTGCCCCTTTTTTGATGTGCCCAGTTCAATAATTCAAGGAACTAAAGTCATAATTCAACATTAATTCCATAATATTGGTTTGATTCGCAAGATCTTGACCCATTCAAAGTAGCCTTTGTTGCGCAAGGTCATTCGAAGAATATAAAATCATTCGATCTTAACTCTTTCTTGAATGTCTCGCACCATCTTAACTCATTCAAACTAGTCTTAAATGCGAAATCGAGTATAAAAACGAAAGAGTTCAGTCTTGACTCATTCATTTTTTTCAAAAAAAAAATTCTTATGATTCAAAAATATTATTTGCCTCCAAGGGCAAGAATCGTCGTAGCTGCGCAGTGAAGTGCAAACTTTCATATTTTTGACGCTGTATTCATCAATTTTGGCTTAAATAATGACAGTTAAAGCATCTCAACTACGAACGGGGTTGAAAATCTTTTAGCGAATAATATTTTTGCCGCGTTCGATTTGGTGCATATTCCCTAATTTGTAGCGATTATCTCCCTTAGCCAAAATCAGTATTAATATTTATTGTAGTGTTTGGCGCCTAGTTTCATAACATGCTGCACCTTTTCTACCATTCCATGCATATTATATTTTAAAACGAAATTTTTTCTTTATATTTCAGGTCTGAGCGTGCAAGAAATTTGAGAGCGTGCGAGAACTTTCGCCCCGTTGGGATTTATTTCCATTTATGAGAGGGGTGCTAAGAAATACGAGGCATGTTTTCTTCTTTGTTCTGATTCTTTGGTAATTCCAGAAATTATAGTTCACTGGTTTTAACCAGATTCTGTCTAAATTCTGATTATTAAATGGCGAGTTGTCAAGGCCTTCTTTTTTTAAAATTCATCATTTCCCCATCATTGACTTTTAGGGACAATTGATCCTGTCATTGCCCTCGAACTTTTGACAAAATCATATTTACTATTTTTCCGGACATAATTTCTTGCTCGTCATGGACGTCGGTAGATGATATTTTTGGTGTTATAAATGCGATTATTTTGTTACACACCCCCACTGGAATCGAATTTTAAATGTTTGATTCCCGTGAAGTTGACTACTGACATTACGTTTCTGCAGACGTGGCAAAAACGTAATATCTTCCTGATTTCAGGGTTTATTTGGAAGTACTCAGTTTTCTGATTATGTTTTACTAGGCTTGTTGGACCTATTACAGACCGTCATCCGTTCCGTTCGAGTTTATCATCTATTATCATCTGGATGACTGAATGGATGACGGATGACGCTAGGGACATCAAATAAAAATATTAAGTTGGAATTAAAATATAATCAATTATATTGAAATATTAGTAGATGTACTCCACGGTTACATATGCGACTTCTAAGAAATATTGTTGACAGAGGATGTGGATCATAGCAAGAGTTACTGATGTGAGTGATTATGGTACGGGACGGGGACAATGACCATGAGGACTATACTAATCGGGGACTACAATGTAATGAATGGGTACGATGACCTCAACAGTCATTCCCATGGATGATGATGACCATGTCAACTGGGATGACGATTGTCATTGACGACGTTATTGCCCGTTGTTGATGGGAATGGAGATCACCGGGATCACAATGGATACTGATGGGGATAATGAACACGTCCACGGGGATGATGACTGCAAGAACTGTTGTAGACATGGATGCCGATCACGTACACGGGGAAGTCTGGTGATGAGGATGGGGATGAAGTTCTCTGGTTGTCTCTCTCTCTCTTGATCATTCTCTGGTTTTCTCCCCCTCTTGATCATTCTTTTGTCCTATCCCTTTCTCTCAATTTCTCTGGTTTTCACCCTCTCTTGATCATTCTCTGGTTCCCTCTGTATATCTCTCTTTCTCTCTGTTTTTTCCATTCTGTCATCCGTATTCCATTATCCGTTCAGTTTTCTGCCACGGACAAATGATGAAGACGAAGAAAATGATGATTTTGGACCGATGAGGATGGGGATGAAGTAAAACGCCATGGATGGATGACTGAATGGACAGCCATTTTTATCCAGCCATTCAATCCCTTCGTGTACGTCTGAAAGCATTATATGCCATTATACGCCATTCGTAGAGACAATTTCTTTCATGTGACATTGAACTTGTGACAGTGAATTGGAGAATAGGATGTTCTGCCAGTGAAGTTGAGGCTGGATGGCAGGCTGAGTGCAGTTCTTGAAAAATTGAATTAACTTGTCTCAAAAGAGCTATATTAAAGCATATAGCAATTTGTTTTTTAATTTGTTATGCCACAAAGATTTTTCTGAAAACAAAGGAAGCATGATGAGATGGGAGACAACTAACTACCCATCGCACTCCGTGCCCATCACCTCTTGTCTCTGTCCCATCATATCCCATCCAACATGTCTAAACCTAATTCCAGCGCCATCCACATCTATCTCTAGCATGATCTCTCGTTTCACATCTCTCTCTCCTTTCTTTTTCTTCATTTCGGAGTCTTTCTCTAACTATGTAGTTGTTTGTCCCTTTGGGACCAATGAAACTGCAAACTCTGTGACGGACTACATGCTGAAACACCATGGATGTGGTGGTGCAGCTATCAGAAGATCAACATTAGAATGTCTTAACTGATCAAAGATTGAATCTTGTGGCCCTGCAGAATCTTTGACTGAATCCTCATCATTGAATCTCCGTCGTTGACTCAGTCAGGAAAAATCAACAGCTTCCCATCTCCACCATTCAATTCTGGGTATGGGTGGGTCGGGCTGACAGGTTGGGTGTTACAAAAAAAAAAAATACACGAAAACTTTGATGTATACTTCAGCCCATTCCTAAAATTTCATGCGTATTTATCAACCAAAAATTGCTTCTCAAATTCAGTTCACTATTTTATAAATTGATTTCACATTTTTTAATTAAAAAATTAAAGGGAAAAGCCGTGGGCGTATTGTGCGGTCTGGGTTTTATACAGAAGAACTATACTACTTTTTTTCATATAAAAAAATCTTCAAAAGATAGATATTTTAATTTTTTATAGAATATTTCTATCGTGGACCTCGTGCCAGAGACATTACAATATAGTTATTTATGATTCATCGGCATTCAATACAATACTTTTTAAAGTACCAAATTCGGATGGTCTTCTCTCTCTCTCTCCCTGACGTCATACATGACGTAAGCTAATATCCACGTGTCCAACGGAGATTAGAAGTAAGCCGACGTGGCAGGAAATGTGGTATAAAACGTAATTTCTTTAAGATTCAAGGGTTAATATGCAACCGCACGATTCTCTGACAGTTATATGATGTCCACAGTTTTCCAAAATCGGAGTTTCGAGTTTTACGGAGTTGTGTACGACCTCTTACAGTTGAAGATAAGCTGTTCTACCGATGAACTGGCCGAAGGGGAAGTCGAAGATTGATTCATGATCTTGTTTAAGATTGCTAGATGGCGCTAAGTTTTGATTTCTCTGTTAGTAAAACGCGGTGGATTCAAGCGAGTCGCGGAGTTCAGAGGCGGTAATCGTGGTGTTCTTGCAAATCAGGCCTCTTTGGGGTGCGGGAAGGTGATTCAATTTCTCTACTCGTGATCCTGATGCGGATTTCGCCGGGATTTCTGTTCGGAATTTGATGTTTTTTGGTATGTTCGATCGGGGATCTTGAACTATTAGCTAGGGTTCGAGGAATTGGGGATTATAAGGATTGTGATGGATAATATCGCCGGGAGCCCCCTCGGCGAGGATCCGTTCGGATTCACGGATCTCTTGAACTTCGACGATTACGCAGAATTATGCAGCTCCACCAATCAGGATCAAGCTTTCCCCTCTCCCGGATCTTCGGCAGCTCAAGCGAACCCGCCTTACGCTTCCTCTTCTTTCAGGGAGAAATCGGCCACCGGGAGAAGCGACTTGCGGTTTGGTTTCTCCTCCAATTCCGTCGATCTGGATAGCTGCGGCACGAGCAGTAGCTCAGGAAATTCATCGGAATTGAGGATGAGCTTAGTTCCGAGATACTTGGGCAGCCCTTTGACACTTGCTGATAGGATGCTCAGAGCTTTGTCTCTGTTCAAAGAATCTTCTTCGGGGAAGATTCTGGCTCAAGTGTGGATGCCGGTTCAACAGAGCGATGGATTCGTGTTGAGCACGTCAGATCAACCCTATCTTCTTGATCAGATTCTTTCTGGGTACCGAGAAATTTCAAGGGCGTTTACGTTTTCCGCAAAAGAAGGCCCGGATTCATTTCCTGGGCTTCCTGGTCGGGTTTTTCTCTCTAGAAATCCGGAATGGACGCCCAATGTAAGTTACTACAGCAAGAACGAGTACTTGCGGGTGAACTTTGCGCTTGCTCATGAAGTTCGCGGGTCTCTCGCTCTGCCGGTTTTTGATTCGACTGCTGACGGATCCTGCTGTGCAGTTCTTGAACTGGTCACTACGAAGGAGAAAGCAAACTTTGATCACGAGAGGGAAATCATCTGCAGTGCTCTTCAGGTTGGTAAAATCTCTGATTTGTCGGCATGATTTTGTCTAATTTTCTTGCCCTTTCCAACATCTCAGGCTGTGAATTTGAAGACGGTCAGAAGACGAGAACATAAACAGGTTTGTCATTCTCTTCCTCTAGAACCCAAGTGTTTGCAGACGATGGATTTACTCCGTTTTCCGTCATCCATCTTGATCTCAGGACGGAAAACGGATTTAAACCCTTTCTGGCTTCTTTTACTTACCGTCCAATCCCCACCCGTCCCGTTCAGTCATCGGTTTTAGCGATTTTATAACAGTCCACTGTCCGTTGACGTATGAACCTTCAACATCACCCACCCGTAGCTTTTTAATTTTTTCCATCAACGTCAACGAGGTCGATGACGTTGACGTCGACCATGCTTTTTAACTAAAATTGAACGAAAATGACGGGCTGCCTGACTAAGCGAACCCACGACGTTGATGGACGGTGGACAAGCAATAGAAATAAACAGCAAGCCCTTTAATTAATGTTGGTGGACGGTTTTTGTCTTGTCCATATGTCCCAATTTTTTTGGATCATCCAACGCCCTTCCGTCCTGGGGCTGTCTCGTCTTGAAACCATTCCAGAAACCGTCCCACCGGGAAACTGGCCCGTCCCCGGCATCCAGACACCATCCGAAAACAATAGAATTTCTGATCATAGTTCTAAAACTCGAGAAAAAAATCACAAAAGGGAATTTTCGTACATTCTGACTTGTCCGCCCCTGCGCACAAGACGTAGAAGCCATCCCATCCTTTTGAGGCCCTGGATGAGTAGGTTAGGATGGGTCCTAACTGCGTGCTGGCTGGGCTTAGAGAGCGTGAAACTCATCCATACCTCGTAACGGCGCGTGACGGATGACTCATCAGTAGACATGGTTATTCTGTTCTGTTTGTTTTAAGCGAACAAAAAAGACACACAAAAGAGCCGCACAGGGCCTTCTTCTTTGTTCTGTTCTTTTTTTTGTGTAAAAATTAGAACAACTTTTCGCACAATTAGAACAATTCGGACAAAATTCGCACATTCGAACAAAATTCGCACAAAGCGAACAATAGAACCGCACACAGCGAATTTGTTATTGTTCTGTTCAGAAAACCGAACAGAACGAACAATTCGCACAAAATCAACCGAACAACCATGTCTACTCATCAGTGCACCTTACCTGTGACGGATGACTGCATGAAATGGTACTCGTCATCCTTTCACAAACCGTAGTCACACCCACTAATTACGCCCACTAACGGGTCGCGGAAATTACACTTAGAAATCTAGCAAGGGAACCTACTAATTCTCTATAATTCTGACTCATTTACTCATTTTGCACTCTCTCCATCCAGAACATTTCAAGAATCCAACGATCGGTCTTCGCAGAGATTGTGGACGTTCTAAGAACCGTTTGCCACGCGCACGCACTACCCATGGCGCTGACATGGACACCGTGCTCTTACGTAGACACCGACACGTGGCGCGGAGATCCCCGACTAAGCGAACCCACGACGCTACGCGTGCAAGAGTCAGCCTGCTACGTCAACGACATGAGAATGGTTGACTTCATCCACGCCTGCTCCGAGGGCTATCTGAGGAGAGGCCAAGGCGTGGCGGGAAGGGCGTTCGAGTCAAACTTCCCCTTCTTCTCATCAGATATCAAGGAATACAACATGCAGGAGTACCCCTTTGTTCATCACGCCCGAAGGTTTGGGTTGACCGCCGCCGTGGCCATCAGGCTGAGGAGTACTCACAGCGGGAACGACGACTACGTGCTGGAATTCCTTCTCCCGGTCAATTGCAAGGACAGCGTTGACCAGCAGCTTCTCTTGGACAGTCTTTCTGCCACGATGCAGAGAGTGTGCAGGAGCTTGAGGACGGTCTCTAATGCTGAGGTCATGGTGGGTGGGTCCGCTTGCGTTGACTTTCGTGGGGGATGGACTGATGAAAAGGACAAGGACTCGCGTCTTGACCAGGTAATAAGGAATTGTATTGGTTTGATTTTGGTAGATTTTGTAGAGATATTTGGTTTTTTTTTTTTTTTGGGGGGGGGGGGGGGGGGGGAAGTAAGCAAAGTCTGCGTTCGATTATTGGGTGGCAGATGATTGGGAGTCAACTGGCGTTTCCTTTTGAGAGGAAGCGAAGCACGGCTGAGAAGAACATCAGCTTGAGCACCCTCCAGCAGTACTTCTCTGGGAGCCTCAAGGACGCCGCCAAGAACATCGGTGGTAAGTTCTTCTTTCTATCTTCTACTTTCTTCTTTGATCTCTTTGGTCGTTTTCTACTTCTCTTCTTTCCATCTTCTTCTTCTTGGCTCTACTCTCCTATTTTTGTCTTTTACTTCTTCTCTCCTCTTTGTTCCATCTTATTCTTTCCTCTCTCTTCCATCTTCTTCGCCCTACTCTCCCCTGTATTTTTCTTCTTCTCTTCTCTCTCTTCCGTCGTCTTCTTTCCTCTCTCAGTATTTTTTTTCTCCTCTCTTAGTATTCTTCTTATTCTATCTCCGCTCTCTTCTCTCTTCCCTCTCCTCCTCGTCTCGCTCTTCTCTCTCCTAACCCTTCTATCCATTTCTTATTATTCTTTCCTCTTCTGTGCTCTCTTAGTATTCTTCTTATTCTCTCTCCGTCCTCTTCCATCTTTTCCTTCTCTCTTCTCTCTCCGCCTCGTCTCTCTCTTCTCTCTCCTCTCTCTTCTATCCATTTCTTATTATTCTTCGCTCTTCTTTGCTCTCTTAATATTCTTCTTATTCTCTCTCCGCTCTCTTCCATCTTTTTCTTCTCTCTTCTCTCTCCTCCTCGTCTCTCTCTTCTCTCTCCTCTCTCTTCCATCCATTTCTTATTCTTCCTCGCTCTGTACTCTCTTAGAAGTTAGAATCCACTCGTGTTCTCTCTCCGCTCTCTTCCAACTTCTTTTTCTTCGATCTTCTCCTCTCTCTTCTACATTTCTCATTCTTCTTCGCTCTCCTCTCCTCTCTCATCTATCTTCTATCCTCTACACTTTTCCATGATCAAGCGAGCTCACTCCCCGATTGGAAACGATGATTGCAGTCTGCCCGACGACGTTAAAGAGGATCTGCCGGCAGCACGGGATCTCGCGATGGCCGTCCCGCAAGATCAACAAAGTAAACCGGTCCCTGAAGAAGATCCAGACCGTCATCGACTCTGTCCAAGGCGTTGACGGCTCGCTCAAGTACGACCCTCGGACGGGCTCCTTCGTGGCGGCCCTGCACGATCCCCCGGAGGCGGCCGACGTGGCCTCCGATCCGACCGCCCATCACAGCTCCTCGGCCATGACGGACTCATCCAACGGCAGCCAGTCGAGCTCGCAGACGGCGAAGAGAAGCCCGGACGGAGCCGTAACGGTGAAGGCGACGTACAGAGAGGACACCGTTCGGTTCAAGTTCGCGGCGTCGGGGGGGCAGGGGAGGCTGATGGAGGAGGTGGGGAGGCGGTTTCAGCTGTCGCAGGGGGGGTTTCAGCTAAAGTACTTGGACGATGAGGACGAGTGGGTGCTTCTTTCGACGGAGGAGGACCTGCGGGAGGCTGTGGAAATTATGGAGTTGGCGGGGGGGAGTAGCTTGAAGCTTCTCGTCCGAGACGCCCCTTTCTCTGTTGGCAGCTCCGGCGCCAGCAACTTCCTTTCCTAAGGCTTTTGGCAGACAACACACAAGGCTGATGTGGGTCTCTCTCTCTCTCTCTCTCTCTCTCTCTCTCTCTCTCTCTCTCTCTCTCTCTCTCGCTCTCTCTCTCTCTCTCTCTCTCCCCCTCTCTCTCTCTCTCTCTCCCCCTCTCCCCCTCTCTCTGGTTCCATCTAAGTGGATGCAGGTGGGAGAAGAGGGGAGTGTGGGAGGATGAGAGGAGATTCCTCTCTCTCTCTCTCTCTCTCTGGATCCATCTAAGTGGATGCAGGTGGGAGAAGAGGTGGATGTGGGAGGATGGAAGGAGATTCTTCAATCTCTCTCTCTCTTTATCTCCATTGTGAAGTGATGCCTCTCTATGTATATGTTTATACATTTGGGTCTTTAGAGCCAGTGTTGGGAGGCATCCTTGTAAGAGAATAGATGCTCTGTAAATCTTTGGGTGCAGTAGACGGTTTCTCTCATTGGGGAGCTTTTTTTATCCCTCTGTCTGTTCTGTCTCTCTCTCTCTCTCTCTCTCTCTCTCTCTCTCTCTCTCTCTCTCTCTCTCTCTCTCTCTCTCTCTCTCTCTCTCTCTCTCTCTCTCTCTCTCTCTCTCTCTCTCTCTCTCTCTCTCTCTCTCTCTCTCTCCCTCTCCCTCCCTCTCTCCCCCCCTCTCCCCCCCTCTCTCTCTCTCTCTCTCTCTCTCTCTCTCCCTCTCTCTCTCTCTCTCTCTCTCTCTCTCTCTCTCTCTCTCTCTCTCCCCCTCTCCCCCTCTCTCTCTCTCTCTCTCTCTCCCCCCCCTCTCTCTCTCTCTCTCTCTCTCTCTCTCTCTCTCTCTCTCTCTCTCTCTCTCTCTCTCTCTCTCTCTCTCTCCCCCTCCCTCCCTCTCTCTCTCCCTCCCTCTATCTCTCTCTCTCTCTCCCTCCCTCTATCTCTCTCTCTCTCTATCCCTCTCTCTCTCTCCCTCTCTCAGAGATTTCCCACATAAGTATAAGAGATTATTTCATTATACATCTCATGTTTAACTCATTTGAGAGGTTTATATTTACTTTGTAGGTATGTACTAAGTCTTCATACAGAAAAAAAGTTTGGTACCTCATTCACCTGCTCTTGCATGTTCCCAAATTATCACAAGACAACATATAGAATGGAAAAGGATAAGGTTAAAAAGTTTGAAAAATGAATCTGATTGTATTACAGAAAAGAAAAAAATTGTTAATTTGATATCAAACAAGATAGAGGATTGAATGATAAGGTTGATTGATGTACATGAGTAGGGTGCATCAAAAGGCTACATGGACATTGGAATATAGCTGTGAGGGAGAGCTTCGCTTCCCAAGTTCAACATGTTCACGGTGATGATTAAAATTTCCTAGCGAGACAATGATCATCCACTCATTATTCAATAACATGTGCTCTTCAATAAGGTGTACTAAAAATAACAAATAGGTTAACATTCCAAATTCGTTGAAAGACAATAATCCCCTCATTAACATACCATAATATTTTGGGGCTTAAAATTTTGGGTTAAAATTTTGAGTAGAGCTTCATTTTTCCCATCTCTTTCTATCCATACATTTGGATCTATACATAGAACCTTGAAATTTTTTAAAAACTATCTTAAAGATCACCTCCTCCTAGAGAGGCAGATTGAAAGGTAGTAAAATTTTAGAAGGGACATCAAGAGTGTTATTGGTATATTGAACGCTTGGGAAATATCAAAAGAGAAGTGAAGATGCTGCGGAGCATCAGGAAAATGTCTTGATCCCAAAGAAACTTAGGAATGTAAGGGTATTCTCTTGCCTTACATTGGTTTCTCTGCTTCACATCCCTTTAGCTATATCTATATCCTCATTTTTTGTCATCTCCTTCTCGCCACCATCTTCCATCATCTGACCCTACCCAAACCATCTCTGAATATCGATCTTGATCTTGTCACCTTATCCTTATATTAAAACCCCAAATTATCTAGTCCATCATCATCTTATCCATCTCACAACCACCTATTTATTCTTCCATCACATCCATCAGTTAGATAATTGTCATTTCTTCTTCCACGATTCAATTTCACAATCATCCATCCGCATCCACTCACATCCATTCACCCATTTCATCATTCTATCTTCTTTTTCATCTTATCTTCCTATCATCACTTCATGTCTTCATCTATCTCACTATGTCCTTTCCATTCGATCTATCCATGTTCTCCTACATATTCCGCATATTATTAATCCTATCATCCTTATTAAATAATTATCACCCTCTCACCTACCTCCTACTTATCACATCACAATGTCCTACTTTATATGCATTTCACACCCCTTGTGAATCATCATTTAAAGAGTATTTTAAAACCCAATATTTTTCACTGTGGAGATAACCCTTGCTCATCATTGAGTAGTCGACTTATTTTATGAGTTATTGTTGATTAATTCAAACATCAACGATGCATAATACCCTAAGTTTTAGTTCATCACTAATCAAATGTTCAGTTTAGCCCAATCGATAGGTTTACTTTTCAGTCCATAGGTTACCAAGCTACACCTTGTATGCAAGAAGATACAAAGTAGTGTATGAAGGATACTATGTGTCCATCAAGCCAATCACACTTCCATGCCATGTTAAATTTCATGACAATAAATATTTTTTCATTAATATTCTCATCATATGTTTATAATAAAGTCTATGAATTCATGCAATGACTAAGTAAATTATGACAATAATTTAAAAAAGAGATCACTGGTCTTCAACCATGTATTCTAAATATTCATATTTGAAGGATACTCAAGATGGACCTACAACTATTTATGAAGAATAAAAATATATGATCCTACTTATATGATGAATATGGCTGATTCTGCAGATATTAGTGTGGTCAAAAAGTTCACAGAATTGATCTATATGAATTCACAAATGTTACAACATCTGAACGTAAATATTTTTTATTTATATGGTGGTCTTATAAGTGGTCCATTGATTTGAGATACCACTGACATCTTGTGCATGGATGGTTATGTTTTGACTGATGCATACTAATGGTTTATAGAGGCCTTGATATGGATGAATAAATCAAAATATTCAGCTGCGGAAGACTTGAACGTAATCGAACTACATCATTAAAACCATGAAAATGAAGTACCTTTGTATGGATCACATCCGTGATTTCTTGGATCCTGGAGTGAGACGAGTCAAGCGGCTCAAGTGTGCAGCCTCTAGACCTATTCACACGATCTTCGGCCCATTGAATCTCGTCCTTGTTGACGATCCCCATTCTACCTCCATCGTCGTCATTGCGTCATCCTAATTTAGTGTACATTAAAACACAAAAACCTCAACAATTGCTCTGATACCAATTGTTGAGGTTTTTGTGTTTTAATGTACACTAAATTACATTAACATCATGAATTTATAATTAAGAAACTAATTTATAATTAGAGCTTAAAATATTTTAAGATTATGTTTTTTAAATGTGTTAAAACTATAAAATAAACTAGAATAATCATAAAGTACTTGGGAGAATGAAAAATGTTTTTTAAAGTTTCTGAAAATAGTTTTAAAGTATTAAAATGTTATTTTAATACTTTAAAATATTTTAAAAGGTCATTTCATATTTAACGTATGTTGAAATTATTTTCAGAAGCCTTAGAAATATTTTTAAATACTTTAAAAATGTTATAAACATTTTTCTGAATTTTTTAAACAATTAAAAGTATTTAAAATAGTGCAAAATTGACTCCTAAATAAATTTCTGGCATTTTAGTTCATTTAAGAAGGGCCCAATAAGGCCTAAATGGGCGGAGCCCATTAGCCTTAGTGGCAGACCCGACGGGCGGATTTAACTAGTTAAATCCGAGGTCGGGTCCGCTACTAAAGTTTGAATTAAAAATATATATTTATATATGGGGAGAACGAGATTTGAACCCAAGACCTCCGCCTCAGTAATGTAGCGATTTGCCACTGCGCCAGAAGTCATCTCTTAGTGTGTAGAAGTAAATTATTTATATATAATGTACTTTGGACCCGAAAAATCGAATTAGGAAATTCGATTTATTCCAATGGTCGGGTCCGACGGTTGACTTTCCAAAATCATTTCTTATTTCTAAAAATCGTATTTTTTCCGACTTTTGAAATTCCTATATTAAACCTAACTACTTTAATTAGCATTAATTACTATAATTAATTTTTTAATTAAGGAAACTTTCTATAAAACTTTGAAAAAATCATAAAATTTTAATTACAGCTCCTTTTATGTTCGAATTTTTTTTGAAATTCTCAGAAAATTACAATCTACCCCTCTACCCCTATAAATACCCCTTCAGAGCAAGGGTTGATGTATCCTCTTTGAAAACCATCTCTCTTGAGCTCTTTGTGTGTGAAGAAAGTGCTCCTCTTTGTGAAGTTCTTACCCTGCAATTGGTGTGGCTGCGCTTCTCTACTCATAAGGGAAGTTTTTCATTTTGATCATTCACTCATTTAGTGAAAAGGTAGATAGATTCCTTCACAATCATAGTCTTAGTGGTGATTTTTCATATAGTATTGTGAAGGATAGTGGAATTTTGATCTTGATCTTTTGAAAGAAATATTTGAAGTTGATTTCTGTGATCTGAGAGAGATTTTTGATAGTAATTTGATCTGAGATTGAAAGAAGATTTGATGCTTGTGCTTGTGATATTATCATATACTCATCCATCATTGAGTGCGGTGATTGACTGTTGAATCAATCACGGGGAGTGGCATTGTTTTCCTTTTTACTAATCTGAGCAGGTGAAGAAGATTCAGAAGGCGGGGAGGTGACGTGGGTGGCATCAAGGACGTGACGGTGACGAGAGAAGTAGGCGTACGAGGAAGTGCTCGTGACGGTCTACCCGAAGGCGTTCGGGGTTGAAGCTCGTGCACCAAGGAACGAGAAGTGCCACCGGAAGACTCCTCAGCAACTCTGTAAGTTGGGTGAGGGTACCTTACAAGGGAGGATCCTTGATAAGGATATCCTGAGTCCTAGTGATGGCGCGTCACCACCGGATGTCATCGAGCCAGCACCAGAGGAGCAGCAGGACTTCCCCGACCCAACACCCGAGGAGCCGGCACTACCCAGCTCGCCACCGAGACGAGTCCAGCCACCACGGCGAGCCGCCGCAGCAACACGGGATTCCGCATTCCGTTACTCGGCATGACGCGGACGCCGACCACCGGAGCACACCGACACCTTCGGTTAATTTATCTTATAGTTTTCCCTTTATTCGTATTGTCGTGTAGCGGGAAGGCCCATGAACCCTTTTCCCCTTTTTCTTATGTTGGGCCTGACACGCCCGTTTCCTATTTTCTTGCTTATTTTCTCTCCCTTTTATTTTGTGTTATTGGACTTAAGGAAGGGCCATCTTCACCCATATATAAGGGGAAAAGGTGGGCTCTTCCCTTACCTTTGACCTAAATTTTGAAGATTGGTATTTTGAGAAGAAGGTCAGGTCGTGGAGAAGAATAGAAGAAAGAAGAAGAAGAGGAAGAGGAAGAAGAAGAGGGAGGAAGAGGAGAAGGGGAGAGGAAGGAGGAAGGGCAGCCGCCACGCCGCCACCGCACCGCCGCCGCACGCCCGCGCCGCGCCGCCGCCGCCATGCTCGCCAAGCCGCCCGCGCGCCGCGCCGCCGCCAGCTGCCGCCTGCCGCTGGGCCCGCGCAAGGCCGCCAGCAGCCCTGCGCGCGCGCACCGCCGCCGCCGCTGCCGCCCCGCCGCCGCGCTGGCGCCAAGGCCATGCCGCGCGCCCGCTGCCGCCGCGCCGCGCCGCTTCGCCTCGTCGCGCCTGCAAGGCTGCGCGCCACCGCGCCGCCGCCGCACCGACGCGCGCCCGTCGCGTGCCGCTCGTGCCGCGCGCCGCCGCGCGCTTCGCGCTGTCGCCACCAGCGCCGCGCGCCGGCCACGCCACTGCGCCATGCGCCGCGCCATGCCGCGCCATCGCCGCTGCGCCCGCCGCTGCGCCGCGCCGCCAGCGCCACCGCCAGCGCGCCACGCTGCGCCGTCGCCGCGCCGCCTGCGCCGCCCAGCCGCCTGCGCGCGCCCGCCGCCGCCGCCTGTTCGCGCCGCGCTGACCACGCGCCGCCGCGCGCCGACGCGCCCACCACCGTCGACCACATCTCCCGCGCCATCGCGCTGACTGCGCACGACCGCCCTCCGCACCGTCAACCTCGGCGCACCCGACAACTCCCTCCTCCGGAACCAGTTGGTGCGAAAATCCGCCGCCAGCGCGACGAAGGTACTCTGCTTTCCCTAGCCGCTTTACGTCATTTATTTCCGTTAGTATTCTTTCGTATTGCCTCCACCGCGCTCGGGTTAGATAGGTGAGTGGGACAGATTGAGAGAACGACGAAACAAAGACGAGCGTCTTACCTGTCCGGTACGAGTCGGGACGCCCCGACGCGTGTGAGCATTCCAGTGGGAGTTGCCCCATTCGACGGCGTGCGCGCCCTCGACCCACCTCGGACGACTTGGAGGGCTGGACCGACCCAGCTTGGCGACCCCGTCCCCGCTCCGGGTTGGCTCTCGTAGCTTGTCGGCGCATTGCACGTACCGTTGTAGAATCATCGTCCTCGTCATCGTCATACATATATTTCTGTTCTCCGCATATCCATCGGTTGACGTCGTGGACGTAATCCGATCAGTTAGCGATACGACACCGAGTTCCTTCCTTCGGTGACGGTCGGACGCCGTTGAGACGACGTCCGGCATCAAATTGGTATCAGAGCCAGGCTGTGGTCGCCCACAGCACGTCTCCGACGTCGCATCGCATCGCATCGCATCGCATCGCATCGCATCTAGTGCATCGCATCCATCGATTTTACGTGCATCCATATCGGTACCCAGGGAATGGCCGTAGAGACGCGATCCGCGCGGATGGCGCAGCGCGGAGGTTCTACCTCCCGCGACGAGTCGAACGTCGCGCGAGGCGAGAGGCAACGAGATTGACCTCTCGGGACCTCAACCGGCCTCACCGGTTGCGGAACCTACCTTACCCCATATCGAGGACACGCCGGTCCCACCCGACGTCACGGGTGCTCCAGGCACATCGAAATCACCGGCATCGCCCGGTGGTTCACGCCGATCCCAGCACTCCCCACGCGGCACACCGCGCGTCCTCGACGACTCCCGGTCGAGTGACTACGAAGACCGGGATACTACGAGGCGACGACCACGCGGGAAGTCTCCCGTCGTCGAGTACTCCCCTAGAGCGACCCCTGCACGGGGTAGAGGACGAGGACGACGAAGCGCCACTCGCCAGTACCCGCCAAGAGAAGAACCTCCGGAAGACCAAGGAGCTCAACGTCGCGCATCGGCAGCCAGGACGGAGCGCTTGGAGCGGATGCTCACCGACACCCGAGTGTCCGAGCACGGAGTTGAGGCGGGACCGGTTGCACGAGGCCCCCCTCGCCCCCCTTACGGGGCTGGTAGACCCGAATACCGTGGTCACCCCGACCCGGACCTTGCTGATGATTACGAGGCCCCTGATCGCCCGTTTTACGGCGTACCACCACCGGTACGCCTAGCCAGGGAGCCCATACGCGACCCACAGGATGTCCGCGCTTGGGACATGCATCGCCCGCGGGATGACTACACCCGTGGCCACGACGGGGTCCCTTATGCTCGACCTGATCTCCCTATACGTCAGTACGAGCGCGACCCGAGCCGTGACTATCCGGCCCGTCGGTTCGACCCCGTTCCTCCCCGTGGTCCGCGGTTCGACGAGCCACCGGCACGACGCGAGGACTACCCACGGCCGCCACCCCCGCCATATTACGGGGTTGACGGTGCATGCCCACCACCACATCACCCGGTGCCTTGGGACCGAGCACCGCGGGATGGTCGTCTCTACCACGGGGACGACCGCGGACACGATCCATTCCCGCCCCGTCGCCCCATGGACCCGCGACGAGGAAACTACCCCGTGCCCGAGCGGCACTATGATGACGACGAGCGTCGGCGTGAGGAGCATCGTGCACGCATCCAGAGGAGCGTGCGCGCCGACGTACCCGTCTACGAGGGCTCGAGGAAGCCCAAGGAGTTCATTGACTGGGAATCAAAAATGAACTCGTATTTCAGGTGGTACAGGATGGATGACGACCTTTGCGTCGAGTACGCAGAGACACGGCTTGACGGACAAGCCAAGATCTTCTGGGAGAATGAGCAATTCTCGGCCGAACGAAGAGGACAGCCCATTATGTCATGGGCAGAAATGGCGCGGAAGCTAAGGAACAAGTACGTTCCTCGTCAGTACCAGATGACACTCTTCCTCTCGTGGCTCGACCTTAAGCAAGGTCGACTCCCGGTGTCGGAGTACATCGAGGCTTTCGAGGAATGCCGGATGCGTTGCCGTTTCGTGGAGGACCCCCGCGTCATCATCGGCCTCTTTGCCCACGGCCTTCGGCCCGCCTTGCGCAGCAAGGTCCTTGACTGCCAACCGGCAGAGGTCGATGAGGCATACCACCTAGTGGAGCACATGGATCCACCTGTCGAAGACACCCCGGCGCCCAACGCGCACACCACGCCGCGAGTTCCTACGGTTCGGCTTGCGCCCGCCGTTCCACCCTACCGCGACCACTCGGGTCGCACCGTCACCGGGGCCAAGGCGACCCCAACCACCTCGGTGGGGTCTACCCGCAAGCCCGGGTCTCGACCGCGATGCCCGCCCGTAGCGCTGCACCAAGTCAAGCACACATCACGTGCTACAAATGCCAGGGCGAGGCACCGGGCGCGCAATGCCCATCTACACTTTTGATTGATGTCGGGAAACCGAACAGGATTATTGCGATGGAGCCGACGTACTTGGAGGACCACTATCACGGAACGAGGAATGCGCCCTTGAGTACGAGGAGCCCGATGGACAGATAGGGTTCATCCAGATCATCGAGGCGCGAGGAGCCCCACCCGTGACAGGCCGTGCGTCCGTCCGGCCGTTAGCCAACATCGCTGTCGACACCCCCGGCAGCAGTAGAGATAGGATATCACCGCGGGTTGACAACTCCGCTAGACTGCCACGGGCGCTCAACAGCCGACACCGTTCGATGATGCGGCCATCCGTACGTCGATCTTCTACACGTACATCAAGATCAACGGCAAGGCATGTAAGGTGATCGTGGATAGCGGTAGTTGCATCAACGCGATCTCAGATACTATGGTCAGCGGCTTAGGGTTGACTTCGATAGAGCACCCCACGCCGTACGACGTTTCATGGATCGCCGCTTCATCACTATCTGTGAAGCGTCGGTGCGCGTTCCCGAAGGTGAACACATACGCCGAGGCGTGCTCTGTGATGTACTACCCATGAAGGTGGGTAGCATCATCCTCGATCGGCCGTGGTTATATGATCACGACGTCACCTTAGCAGGCGCGTGAACACCTGCTCCTTTACGCACCAGGGGCGACGAGTTACGTGGCACCCGTACACCACGAAGCCGGCCAGCAAGCCGGCCGCGACCCGACCCGTAGGGTTAGTGATAGTCCGAGGACCCTTATTCACTCGCGACCTTGGCCGCGAGAGTGACGATACACCTATGTGTCTGGCGTCACCCCTTGACGTCCTGCTGACAGCAGTGACCCCTCGCACCCAGAGGTTGAGGCTCTCATATCGAGTTCGGAGATATCTTCCGGAAGAGCTACCTGCCGGATTACCCCGATGAGGAACATACAGCATGCCATCGACTTGGTGCCTGGCGTCGCTTCCGAACCTACCGCATTACCGCATGGAGCCGCCGGCACGAGGAGTTGCTACGGCAAGTGAGGGAGCTTTTGGGGAAGGGCCTCATCCAGAGAGCATGAGCCCTGCGCGTGCACTCCGCTCTCCTAGCGCCGAAGAAGGATGGCACGTGGCGCATGTGTTGCGATAGCGTGCCATCAACAAGATAACGGTCAAGTACCGTTTTCCCATTCCGCGTGTGCAGGATCTATTCGACATGATGGCGGGATCCACTATCTTCTCCAAGATAGACTTGAGGAGTGGGTACCATCAAATACGGATCCGTCCGGCGACGACGAATGGAAGACCGCCTTTAAGATAAAGGACGGTTTATATGAGTGGAGGGTTATGCCTTCGGCCTCTCCAATGCGCCCAGTACCTTCCAACGTCTCATGAACGAGGTACGCGCGCCTTCATAGGGAAGTTCGTGGTCGTCTACTTGCCGACATCCTCGTCTATAGCAGATCCAGAGGCGAGCATGCAGACCACCTTCGCAGGTCTGCACCATCCTACGGCAGGAGCAACTCGCCCACCCCAAGAAGTGTAGCTTCCTAGCGTCGAGGTTGCCTTCTTAGGGTTCATCGTGTCCGCCCAGGCGTAGCCGCCACCCGAGAAGGTCCGGGCCATCACGCCGTGGCCGACCCGGCAAACATGCACGACGTTAGGAGTTTCATAGGACTGGCGACTTTCTATAGATCGATTCATACGGAACTTCAGTTCCGTTCGCCCCATCACCGACTGCCTCAAGGAGGAGTCGTTCGCCTGGACACCGGCAGCAGAGAGAGCTTTCCAGCAGATAAAGCTCATGATGACACAGGCGCCGGTACTACGGCTTCCCGACTTTGGGAAAGTGTTCGAGGTTACATGCGATGCCTCAGGTATCGGCATCGGGCGTCCTCGGCCGGAGGGCCACCCCGTGGAGTTCTTCAGCGAGAAGCTGAACGATGCCAGGCTTCGATACTCCACGTACGACAAGGAGTTCTACGCGGTCATCCAAGCCTTACGGCATTGGAGACACTACCTCCTATCATCGGAGTTCGTGCTCTTCTCGGATCACGAGGCGCTCAAGTACCTGCACTCGCAGCAGAAACTGAGCGATCGGCACGCCAGGTGGGTCGGTACCTACGGACTACACCTTCGTCATCAAGCACAAGAAGGGCAAGGACAACGTCGTGGCCGACGCCTCACCGGAGAACTCACGTGCTCAACGTCATGAAGGTGACAGTTTTGGGGTTCGAGACCATCCGAGATGGGTACGATAACTGCCCTGATTTCGGCCCCATCAACGCGGAAGTCCGACGAGGACCATCCCACGATTACAAGGACTATGTCTCATCGACGGATACCTGTTCTTTAAGAACAGATTGTGCGTACCTCGCGCATCACTACGTGACTTCCTCACTTGGGAATGTCACGCGAGGCCTTAGCGGTCATTTTGGCGCGACAAGACGATCGCCGCCATGGAAAGCCAATTCTACTGGCCTTCCTAAAGCGCGATGTTGGCAACATAGTTGCCCGGTGCCGTATGTGCCTTGGCCAAGCAGGTCAAGAAGAGCGCCGGACTTTATACCCCATTGCCGACGCCGAGGCGTCCACGGGACGACGTGAGCATGGACTTCGTCTTGGGACTGCCCGCATCGAGGCACTCACGACTCCGTCATGGTAGTCGTGGATAGGTTTTCGAAGATGGCCCACTGCGTGCCTGCGCGAAGACGTCGACGCCGTGAAGGTCGCCCAGATCTTCTTCCGAGATCGTGCGCCTCCATGGCCTGCCATCCTCGATCGTGTCCGATCGTGACGCGGCGCTTCACGAGTTACTTCGAGGACCCTGTGGAGCCTCTTGGGCACGGCTCAAGTTCTCGACGCCTACCATCCGCAGACCGACGGTCGACGGAGGTGGTCAATCGTAGCTTGGGCAACCTACTACGTTCCTCGTAGGTGAACACCTCGCGTCTTGGGATCTTGTCATACCACGCGCTGAGTTCGCATACAACTCCTCGGTGAACAGAACCACCGGGTTGAGCCCTTTGAGATCGCCTACGGCCAGGCACCCGTCGACCCCTAGACCTAGCTCCCATAGATCCTCATGTTAGGGTTTCCGAGGACGCACTTGCATTTGCCCAGCATGTCTCTCTGCATTACATCATCGCATTCATGATAGGATCACGCAGCAAAATGCATTGTACAAACAAGCCGCCGACTTGCATCGACCCAGCATTTGACGTGGGAGACCTAGTGATGGTCAGACTCGGCCGAGAGATACTCTCCGGGGCAACGGCTGCATGCTCGCAGCGCCGCCCGTTCGGATCCTCCGTGAGTGGGCGACAACGCGTCGTCGTCGAAATTCCTCCTACGTGGGGAATAGGCTCTACATTCAATGTGGCGGACCTAGCTCAGTATCGGGCCCTTCTTCCTCCCCACCCCCAACCTTTCTAGACCCCTTCAACATGAGTGAGTTTGCCGACACCACTCCCCAATTGTTTCACCCGATAGGCACGAGGCAATCGATTGTGTACTGCAGAGGTAATTGACCATGCAGGTGGGGAAGCATCGAGAGATTCCTAGTATGCGTTGGGCGGGCCACACCTGCGGGACGACACGTGGGTTACAGAACAGGAGCTCCGGACGCCTCGTCCGACCTCCTTCCACCGTCGCCGATCCTCCACCTGACTCGCCGGGTCGAGTCCTTCCCACCGGGAGGGTTGATGGCGCGTCACCACCGGACGTCATCGAGCCAGCAGCAGAGGAGCAGCAGGACTTCCCGACCCAACACCCGAGGAGCCGGCACTACCCAGCTCGCCACCGAGACGAGTCCAGCCACCACGGCGAGCCGCCGCAGCAACACGGGATTCCGCATTCCGTTACTCGGCATGACGCGGACGCCGACCACCGGAGCACACCGACACCTTCGGTTAATTTATCTTATAGTTTTCCCTTTATTCGTATTGTCGTGTAGCGGGGGAAGGGCCCATGAACCCTTTCCCCCCTTTTTCTTATGTTGGGCCTGACAAGCCCGTTTCCTATTTTCTTGCTTATTTTCTCTCCCTTTTATTTTGTGTTATTGGACTTAAGGAAGGGCCATCTTCACCCATATATAAGGGGAAAAGGTGGGCTCTTCCCTTACCTTTGACCTAAATTTTGAAGATTGGTATTTTGAGAAGAAGGTCAGGTCGTGGAGAAGAATAGAAGAAAGAAGAAGAAGAGGAAGAGGAAGAAGAAGAGGGGAGGAAGAGGAGAAGGGGGAGAAGAAGGAGGGAGGGCAGCCGCCACCGCCGCCGCCGCCTCTGCCGCCACGCCGCCCGCCGCCGCCGCATGCCCTGCCGCCAGCCGCACTCGCCGCCAAGACGCCGCCGCCGCGCCGCCGCCGATCATGCCGCTGCCGCGCGCTGACGCGCCCGTCGCCGCGCCACGCACCGCGCGCTGCGCTGCTCACCGCGCCACGCCGCACCGGTCGCGCCGCGCGCCGGCCGTCGCTCGCGCCACGCCGCGCCGCCGCCACCGCCAGCGCTTGTCGCCGCCGCTGCGCCAAGGCGCGCGCCGCCGCTACGCCGCGCCGCTGCGCGCCGCGCCAGCCCGCGCCAGCGCCGCCGCGCGCTGCCGCCACGCGCGCCAGCCGCTGGCCGCCGCCACCGCCACGCTGCCGCCGCTGCCCTGCCTCGCGCCGCCGCTGCGCGCTGTCGCCGCGCGCCGCCGCGCTTGCTCGCGCGCTGACCACGCCGCCGCCGCCCACCGCGCGCCACCACCGTCGACCACATCTCCCGCACGCTCCGCGCTGACTGCGCGGCACCGCCCCTCCGCACCAGTCAACCTCGGTGCACCCGACAACTCCCTCCTCGGAACCAGTTGGTGCGAAAATCCGTCGCCAGCGGCGAAGGTACTCTGCTTTCCCGAGCCGCTTTACGTCATTTATTTCCGTCAGTATTCTTTCGTATTGCCTCCACCGCGCTCGGGTTAGATAGGTGAGTGGGACAGATTGAGAGAACGACGAAACAAAGACGAGCGTCTTACCTGTCCGGTAGGAGTCGGGACGCCCCGACGCGTGTGAGCATTCCAGGGGGAGTTGCCCCATTCGGACGGCGTGCGCCTCGACCCACCTCGGGCGACTTGGAGGGCTGGACCGACCCAGCTTGGCGACCCGTCCCGCTCGGGTTGGCTCGTAGCTTGTCGGCGCATTGCACGTACCGTTGTAGAATCATCGTCCTCGTCATCGTCATACATATATTTCTGTTCTCCGCATATCCATCGGTTGACGTCGTGGACGTAATCCGATCAGTTAGCGATACGACACCGAGTTCCTTCCTTCGGTGACGGTCGGACGCCGTTGAGACGACGTCACCTAGTTTGGACTCAAAGGGGGACCTTGGATTGGCTCGATCACTTAGCGGATCGAGGAACCAAGTAAACTTGGTGTCTTAGAGAAAGGAGGTGAGAGTTAAAACAAGGAATCATTAAAAGGTATTTAGATAATATAAAATCAGAAAAGCTAATTCACCCCCCTCCAAGCTAAATCATTGAATATTGCACTCTGAGTAAAGGAATCATCGGAAGATGACGAAAGTGATGAAGACGATGAAATCGTACTATTATCAAAGAAAATAGCTAGGATGATTAGGGCTTAAGGAAAATTTTCAAAAACCACTAAGAAATGCTTTGAGTGTGGTAGACCAGGTCACTTCAGGGACGAATGCCCAAAGAAGAAGAAGAACAAGGACGAAGAAGACGAACCAAACCGGAGAAGATCAACAAAGTTCAAAGGCAAGAAGAAGAAGGCGCTGAGAAGGAATTAAGAAGGAATTTTGATTTGGTTTGGTTTGAATATTGAAAAAATTCCACAAAATTCATGAAAATTAACAGAAATTAGGAAAAAATCAAAAATCACTTGGAAACCTTAATTACATATAAATATATGATAACCACCCCATTTTAAACTCTTTAAATGCATAAAATTGTGATAATTTCCTGAAATAAAGACCGAATTTAGGGTGTCATCATATATCTTCCAACGTCCAAAAGATAATTTGCGTGTGACCCTATAGACCCATGTATAAGTCTAGTTAATGACTCGAGCGGCCTGATAATCTTTATTGACCTTTCAAATTAATTAACTATATCATCAGATAGAATAATTAAAGTTGGATCGATTTAACCCAATCGATATGTTGTGTCTCCAACGTGTGGGGTGCCAAGTTACACCTCGTGCTCTAGAAGATACAAAGGAGTGTTTACCGACTCACTCATGTAACATGTTCATCATTGGCTACCGTGTACGTATAATCCCTCATCCACTTGATGCTCCTTAGACGACTCAGGGTTTGGTCAACTGTCAAACCCTAATCGGTCATCCGAGTTAGTATTCATGCATTTGAAAATCATCGGAAAACTCTTCTCCGATATTTCACTGCCTTCACTAAGGACTTCATTGCATCATCTTCTTTGAGCTATCACCTCTTATACCGAGGGTGGACGATCCCACCTTGACCACTCAATCATCTTTGTGAACTTCTTGATGTATCCAAACTAAGACCGTTTAGAATCCCATGATTAGAGACTCGTTGGCCATAGTCAAAGTACAACCGTTCGTCCATTAGACGTCTTTGGTGTCGCACGTATAAGGACCACTTACACAGCAGTGACATGAATCAACCTAATAGAGAGTTTGGTATAATACAATTCAGGGATTCGTACAGACCAATTTCGTGAACTCTTTCCACTAAAGAGCACCCACTATCTATCCTTAGTGTCTCCACACTAATGACTCCGGGACTGGCCATACTCATCATATGAGTAAGGCTAGATAGTTCTATTCTATCTGGATACTTTGATGTTCGTCTCGCGTATCCTTCGAATAGGAATGTTTAGAACACATGCTTAAAGACTAGTGATCTCCGTATTAGGATCTCATCATAATTCATTAAGTCTGACCGTGTATTCATGGACTTCATTATAAGCATCACATGTGCACTATAATGAATATAATGTATTAATCAACATGGAATGAGATATGGAATGTGTGATTAGCTTGCCGACCACATATATTTCCATCAATATAATGGGCCCCCATTACAAAATAAAAGGGGAAAATTAAAACATAAAATGAAAAGGCGAAAGAGACAAGGGAGGGGAGTCCAAATGACTAAGGACCATTTCCCCATGACGATGGAAGCACGACGTGCAGATAGAATGACCGACCCGTTGCGATGCAATGTAGGTGACTCAACGAATGCTAAAAACATGAAATACAACCATGAAGGTGAGGGAAATCTAAATGTTAAAAAGAAACGAGCATGCTTCACCCCCGTTGTCGATGACGGCGTCAGTGGCTTGGATGACTTCTTCAACGAGTCACGATGGTGTGCGCCATCAACCTGATTAACAATTCGGTATAATACCAATTAGGAATTCATACAGATCAATTTAGTGAACTCTTTCCACTAAAGAGCGCCCACTATCTATCATTATAGTGTCTCCACACTAATGGCTACGGGACCGGCCATACTCATCATATGAGTGCGGCTAGATAGTGTTATTATATTCGGATACTTCGATGTCCTTCTCATTTATCCTTCAAATATGAATGTTTATAACACATGCTTAAAGATTAGTGATCTCCGTATTACGATCACATCATAATTCACCAAGTCCGATCATGTATTTATGAACTTCATTATGAGCACTATAATGAATATGTTACACCAATTAACATTGAACGAGATGTAGAATGTGTGATTGGCTTGTCAGCAACATATATTTCTGTCACATGCAAGTTCTATTCACGGGATTCAAAAATGTCTTAGTTAAGCATGTAACAAGAAATTCTTGACAGTGATTTAGTGCTAAAGATGAAGTTGTCCACCCTCTATGTGGAATGAGATTTAATCTAGTAGTAAGATGCATTGTATCCCTGGCCAAGGTAATGGAGAAATTGATTGAAACATTCCCTGATGATCTGTATTATGCATTATTTAAAAGTGAATAATGGATTAGAGTTTGATAATAATCATACCCCAACTCATTGGGGAGTCTCAAGCAGACTGTTTATACATATACGTAATCACTAGCAGAAAATGTTCCATGAGATATTTCAACATATCGGTCGGGATGTCGGTCCTGACACATCTTGTCCTGCCACCTGCCGTCAGGGTACTTTTCATCTTCAATGGGCATCTATGGTCGTTCTAGGGGATGCACGACCCTCGGTGGGTCGCAGACTCGTTTCGACACCACAGGCTCGGGCGCGATGATGGGTACTAGAGGCATCATGGGTCGTGCTAGTAGTTTCTCCACACGATTGGCGACGGTAGTCAGGGTGTAGAGGTACTCTCTGTGCTCCTCGTTTGAATCCTCCCAGGGTTGATACTACTGCTGAACTCTCCCTCATCCATGTCCTACTCCTCGGCCACGTGCAGAGGGAGCTTGGGGTGTAGGCTCATCCACGGGATCTTTCCCATGTGGACGACAACTCGTCGTCGTGTTATGCTTGACGTCACTAGGGTAGGTAGCGTCTAGTGACCGTGAGGCGCTGTGGTGGGATTGAGCTCATCCACACCGGACACGGACGTGTCCACGTGGATTGAGGGATTCGTCAGCATCCCTATCGACGAGTGCAGTTTGTCCGGGCTCCAAAGGAGGTGGTGATGCGCCACCTACAGGCATGATGGGACGAGGCTCTAAGAGTCTTATAGGGCTGACTCTTTTGAGCTGCAACGATTCATCACGCCGCAATGAAGGCAAACCTTCATTATGTATCCTTCTACTTAATTGCATCTCGAAGACCATGGCCAATTCCTCAATGGGACACCCAGATGACTTTTTTTTCGAAAACGGATGTATGCAGATGTTATGATGCAAGAGTACGGAAACATGCTGTGGGCATCCACAACCTGGCTCTAATACCAAAATGATGTCAGACGTTGGCAAAGGTGTCGTTCGACGAGTAATCACTTAGTGAATGTAACTACATGATGTGAATGTCCTAGTTGAAATGTACATGCAGGGCTGACGAGTGGGGATTCGGCGGGCTCTAAGCTCTGGAGCGGGCGACTGATGATGATCACGATGACCTTCTGACCCTCAGGGAAGCGACGACGGTGACTACGCCGCCAAGCGGAATAATTCCATAGGACCTCACATGTAACGGGTGGCCTCGATCAATATATAGGGAGATGCTCAAATTGTATCTTTCTTGATAATTTCTCTCACCTAATCTAACCCGGCACAGTGGAGTGCGGTCAAAAAGTATACAGGAAGACTTAATTAAACTGATGAGCAAGGGGAATGCCGTACCACGTCGGTGGCGGCGTTTGTCGTTGAGGTCTTCGTTGGGCATGAGCCGATGCGGGTTGGATGGTGGAGAAGTGCCAAAGACAGGCATGGAATAGCTCGACTTGCAACGGTCACGGCGTAGGAGCGTTTGGGGAATTCTGGAGATGAGGGATCGAGGGAGAAGCGATGGGGAGAGAGAGTTGGCAACGGCGCGTCGCTCTGCGGCGTGGTGATCGACGGCTGACAATGACCCAACTGGCGGCGACTTGAGAGGAAACGAATGTCCGCAAGACAAGAGTCTTCACCTGTGTTTACAGACTATCCAGACAAGTGGCCGCTTCGGCTAAGAATTCATCGGCGACCACTGGCAAAGGGGACATTAGTCATGTCCTGACCCAAGTCAAAATTCTCATTGTATGAGGGGATGGGGTATCCCCCTTCGTGTGCGCAGGTCAACCTGCCGCTGGTGTGGGTTAGCGACCCACACGAAGCGTACCGTTGCATCAGTGCAGAAACCCAACAATCAGTTTCACTTGTTCAAGAGAGCAGGTCAACCGGCCGCAGGCGTGGGTCAGTGTTCCGCTAGGAGAGACCCGTCCGCAACAGTGCAGATGCCAAAAAATTGAGTGCACCTGTTCGAGGGCATGGGTCATTCTGTCACCTGTGTGGATCAGTGTCCGAGGAGAGAAGTTTGTCTATGAAGTTGTTGGGGGCCACGGCGGGATTTGCACCACCCGAGAGCACCGATCAGTCTGTCGTCGGCTTGGGAGGGGTCAACGATCATGGCCGACCCACATGAAGGTGAGTGTGGGCCGCAACTGGACCCAATGGTGCGGGCTCGATTGATCGTCAAAGAGATGGAAATTCTCAAGCGTCGGTGGCGACTTGCCAATCCCAAGGGGAAGGAAGAAATACAGATCAGACTACGATTTCCCTTGTTCATACACTGCCCTCTCTTCTCCCTTCTCCTCTCCTCCTCTTCTTCTTCTTCTTCCTCCTCCCTTCTTCTTGTAACTACCAAAATGCAAAATCCAGATCTAAACATGAACGTGGTCCATCATGGCCTTATATAGGGCCATGATGGACCCATTATAGACTACACATATGGGCCCAATGAGGAACCCCTTTTACAACACTGAAAATAAAAAAAATTGGAGAAATATTAAAATGACTCGAAATAAAATGACAGGTGAAATGGGATGATACAGACACGTCATGATGAGAACGGTGAACTCGTCATGACGAACACGATCATAAAATCAGACGAACAAAACAGGTAATTAAACTGCAAACGTGTGCACGATCATGCTCTAGCTGGGATATTTAAACCTGGGCATCTTCATGGTTGCTTTGGCATGCCGGTCAGGCTGGACAGGGACCGGCGATGATGCTGATGACGGTAAAGATGGCTCCGTTGACAATTCGTCGATGTCATTTGGGCGCGCTCCATCACATTTTTGTGAATATGTCATCCAAACCAATGCGGTTACGGGGCTATGGTGTGGATCTTGAAAACACTTTTCAGTCAGCGAAATGTGAAGATCAGGTCTCAATTTATCTATCACAAATTAAACTTAAATTAAATAGAGGAACTTTTTTCAACCTTGGCTTGTTCCCCGGGTGAGTGTCTTGAAGTTATTCATGTGCATGGCCTCTAGAACTGTTGGATCTCCTCTTCGTCTTTCCAACTATTATTCAATACCTAGTTTCTCCTCAACATCAAGATGTCATTGTGGAATTAGTACAGAATCAAAGAAAGAAAAAAAGGGGATGCCAAAATGAAGCAGACATCACCACCTAAAATCAGTGCCTCTCTTATTTATACTCGTTTAGAACGTTTTCATAAAAGTCCTTATTTGTAAAATATATCTCCCAATGTCCTTAAATTTTATGCTTCTGACCCTCTAGGCCCATATATTAATCTAGTTAATAATTTTAAAGGCCCAAAAATATTTATTGACTAACCTTATTAATTAACAATATCAAGATATATACTACTTAATCCAAGATCCATTTAACCTAATGAATAGTATTGGTTGCTAAGTTATTCCTTTTGTCCAGCAGATACATATGAGTGATAAAATCTTTCATGGAACCTTTACCATCAGAAGTTATCAATTATGTATAATCCCTCATTCGCATGAAAATCTTGGATGACTTAGAATATGGTTAGTCATCAAAACCTAATATCACATTGAGTTAGTTATGGTGCATAACATGGATCATTGGATAATACTTTCTTCAGTATCCCTACTACCTTATCTAGCGATTTGATGCACTTGATAAATTCAAAATTGGGCGTGAAATTTTGTAGTTGAGAATTTCAGTTTAATCTATAAAATTTATAAACCTATACTCGTAAATAATCTAATTAGCGAGTGACGAGTTAGGATTGTCTCCACAGGGAACATATGTAAGGGAAAGAAACATCTCAATTGAGTGAAATCACAGAGATCAGAAGAGTTATATAGTACACGATAGTAAATGGGTGATGATAGTGATTATGATGGTGATAGTAATGATGTGAGTATCGCGGTAGAACTAGTATTGAAATATAAAGTAAGACGAGAGGATGGAGGTAGACATGAGTGATTGGTGGCGACGACGTCAACGCATCATCTTCGGACGCGCCGCCACTATCATCCAAGACGCCCCGCATCCTGCCTCGTCACCAACATCAACTGAAGAACCGCCTTGATAACGACCAAGTCAACGCACCAGCATCAGACGCATCTCCACTTACACACGACACGTCCGGCATCATGACACATCGTTAATTCCAGATCTAGAACTGCCCTTTGATGTGACACGATATCAAGTCGTCTACTTTATTTTATTTATCGTATTTTCTCTTTCCTACAAGGCGTATATATAGGCCAATGTTGCAAGAAACATTTGATGAATCATTTTTCAAGAATTGAAGTTTTCTTTCTTCTTGGAGGATTTGCCCTAACTCTCTTCTCCTTCCATCTTTTTCTACTACCACCACTTGCCGATGCCGCCACTTGTCGTTGCTGCCGCCCTCGATCGGTCGTGTCATCAATCGCCGCGCCCGCGATCTCAGCACCTGCGCCATCCGCACCCGCTCCCTTGGCCGCCCGCGTCAGTACCCGCACCTTTTGCCGCTTGCGCCTTCAAATGTCTCGCGTCAACACTACCCCTACAACCAATATCCGGGGCTTCAGATCCTTCATTCTGCAAGCGCACGCCTCGTTTACCATTAAGGTTTTGGGGCGCTGCCCCGAACCCCGCAAGGGAGCGACTCCCCCCTTGACCCCCTGCCAATTGACCACGCAGTTGGATCCGAGACACCCTGTCGAAGCGCACATCAATCGTCCCGTAACGACGCGTCGAGAATTTCCCGCAGCCTCTTCACACACTATCTAGTGCCGAGGTACTTCTACACTCTTCGGTGTCCTTGTTCTTCTTCCAGGGTTCTTCGAGTGTTCATCCACTGCCGTCGGATTTAATTGCATTTTGAATCTCAAGCGACTTGTTGAATAGGTCTTTGAATCTTCTAGCGATCGCCATTCAGATTTATTGAACGTGTTGTTTTGTTTTCACTGCGGTGGTTGTAAGACAGTACTCCCGCCCTCGAGGAGGAAAGGGGCTGCACCATCATTATTTTCACCAGATTTAAATCTTCGAATTTGATCATGTGATTTGTGGTCTGTTTTATCCCATCCCTCCCCTAGTCATCCTAGTATCCGGTTCCCATTGTCGCCATGTCCCCGTCTCCTCTAGCCACCCTGCATCACCCCATCATCCCCTAGTCATCCTGCATTAGTGATAGCATGAAATGAGGTTGTAAGACGAGATGGGAGCGAAAGATAAGATGAGAGATGGTAAAGGTCTTGATGCATTCACTACCTCGTCAATACATAATCACTATCATTATGTTGACCCATTCACTACCTTGTACGCTGTATGTAGTCTTTCTCAACTTCTTGAATCCACCTGATCAAGAGTGTTCATTCCCTAATATCCATTTCTTGTAGATACTACCTTTACTCATCACCAATTAATCAAATTACTTTATGAGTAAAGGTTATAAATATTATTGGTTATACTCGATTTCACGACAATGTAATTTTTACCCTAATTTTGAGTTTATCATTGAGCCAAAATTATAAGGGAAGCCTTTCCCTCATCCCTTCTTTTTATTCATACCCTCCAATCTATACATAAAAGGGCAGATCCCTGTCAAACACATGCTGTCCAAAATTGCTTCCTGTTAATGTGGGTTAATTGAAAGATATTCAGTTTCTGAGATCCATCTAGCACGTTCTTCGTGTCTTGGGTGTGTGTGAAGAGATAACATAGGAAAGGGGAGCTTAATTGAACTATCAAATATGTGTAATCATGGTGGAACATACAGATCTATGGTAAATTATCTTCGTCTTATGTTGTTCTTTCTCGACATCCTCACTATCGCATCTCACTATTACATCGCCTCCATACACTCACCAATCATGTCTTGTCGACTTCATGTGACAGTCTTATCGTTAACTTACTCATCACTTATATGACTCATTCTTTACCTAACTCTCGTCAATCTTCGCGTCATTGTCACTTCATCCTTGCACTCGTTCGATCTTCTACAAAACTTAATTGTTATTAACTACTATGATAATCTTAATTATAGTAATAAATACCACTATCTTGCCTCACATTTTCTCATCACTCGACTTCATACTTTATGCATAACTCAGCTCATACATCAATCCCTATTTTAAGAACATGATCTGTACTCGACAGTCATCACTAGCTAAAATTACTAAGTCAGTACATATTTATATTTAATTTAATAATCTAAAAAATACTAACGACAAATAAAAACCCCAATTTTTGAGTATATCAATCCTATCTTGATCACTCAATCATCTTTTTGAACTTCTTGATGCACCCACACTAAGAAAATTTAGAATGACATGATAAATCTTATGCCACAATCAAAGTCCAGCATCCATCTACAATACATCTTTGGTGCATTAGGTCCAAGGACCACATACATTACAAGGTGGTTGACCATTTTGTGTAATTTCATTTAAGAATTCATATGATCAGCCCATCATCTATCCTTTGTGTCTACACACTAATGGCTAGGGGAACCATTCCCATCATATGAGTGAGACTATTCAGTAATATTCAGATTTTTGGATGTCCTTCTCTTGTATCATTCGAATAGTAATATATTTAGAACAAATATTTAAAAAAATTTATCTAGTATCCATCTTACTATCCTTCTTTAACATAATACCAAAGATCACCTTTATTATATCATTTCCTTACTATCTCAAATACCTCTAAAAAATATTTTTCCTAAAAATAATATAATGAATAGCTTATTTTATAAAGAGCTTACTCTTCACTATCTTCTCCTTATTACTTTATCCCTTCTCCTATTAAACCATAAAACTAGTTTCTTTTATTATCCTTAAATTGCTCTTATTTTCCATAATCCTAACTCAATTATTAGATATATCTCTAAAGGCCAGTCCCTATGGATACGACCTCCCTCCCTGTATACACGTTTGCGTCAGTTTTCTATAATTAAAATGTATTTGATTTATGAAAATTAATTTCCAATGACACTGAAATTATCGCCACAATTTGCCTCCAACGATTAGCAAGGGTTCGATCCACATGGACGGCCACTAGGTATAAATACCATTTTACATGGTAATTAGTGGGCAACTAGAGATATTTATAATAAATGAAATGAGAAAGGTGATAATTTTGATATAGATAAATAAACGTATGTGGTATAATTAGTCTATATACATGGATTTAATCATTTTAAACTTGATAACACACATATATGTTATAATTAGCACAGATAAACATGTAAAATTCATGACATTAATCTAACACTTCTCATTTTTCTGTCGCCGTTTGGTCAAGATCGATCAAGATCATGATCATGATTGCTGTGCCGTCTCGTTCCGTCCGTCCTATTTCGTCATCTGTCCCTGAACCTTAAAATTGTAATATTGTAAAGCAGATAAAGTAAATTGAGTTGCATTTGGGTATATTTTTTTAAATGCTAGTGGGTTTTTAGCCTTTTCTCTCCCTTTTGCAATGAGGCGATGTAGACCGTTGGATCAATGAGCCTCTCCGATCAGACAATCTTGTCCGTTCATAAATTCCATTTAAGTTGTTGGATTTGCCCCCAACGCAAAACAAAGTAAATAAAAGCAAAGCAAAGCGAAGCATTCGAGTCGATCGACAGCCGCCTTCCATCTCCGGCAAAGCAAAGCGCACGACTGATCCGCCATGGTTAGATCCACTCAATTCTGTTTTTTTTCCCCTTTTTTTCCATGATTTATAAGTTGTAAATGAGTTTGAACGGAATTGAATGGATCTTTCTAGACACATTTCTTCAAGATTGATGTATGCCCACCTGAGTTTTCATGTAATTATTATTGGGTTTGCTGGGAATATGGGGAGTTCAACACCTCTTTTTGTTTGCCCATCGAATTTTATTGATGCGTATGTATTTCTTTGATGAATCATGAAATGAATTATAAATTGAACATTGTGCATGTGAGTTCAACGCTAGGACTTCGCTGCAATGAAATTACCGCGGGAGTTTGGTATCTCGTTCCGACCTTCTATGTTTAATTCAAGTTATTAAAAATGAATTAAGATGTTGACGCTCCTTTTGCGGAAAGTGTAAGAGTTTTTACCCTATTATGTCCTCTTGATTTGTTGCACCTTTTTGAATGGATCCGCTGAATTTTAATTCAACGATGTTTTGACGTAATCTTTCTTAAATTCTACTTCTACATAGTTTCTTCCCAGTTTTTAGCTTAGATTGTTGTGGCACTTCATATCCTTTGCGCATTTTTAAGTGCTTTAATGTCTTATGCAACCCATTATTGCGAACAATGGTGTACTCACTTACACCTGACTTTGATATCACTCTCGAGTAAGAATTTTTTTTTGCAACATTCACTTTGAGTGAAGATCCTTGTGTTATGTTAGATGTTTAATGATAAGCCTGATAAAATGTTGTTTGGCTTGACTACTTATCATATCATAATGTTTCATGGTTCATTGAAGCATAGTAAAGTCGATAATATAGACCCAAATAATTAATAAATGACTGCGTAATGTTTGATCATTTTTTAGGGCTAAGAACTGGCCTCAGTGTGGTCGACATCGTTTAGGAAGTTGGTCGCAACATTGAGAATAAAGTTATTTCAGTGCGGAGGTGTTTTCCATATTGTATTTGTTTTAGTACCAACGCGTCCATTCATCAGGCTGCTTCCTTATGTCCCCTATGAAATGATAGTCTTACTTTCTCAAATTTATTTTCATTTTTTGGAAGATCTCTCATTGATGTCCCTCTTTTGTGTTATTCAATCGTTCAATTTTATTTTAACATGTTTAGTTTTTGCTTAGTTTTGCTGTTTAGTTTTTTAAACAATATTGTGTTCTGGGTGAATTTTCAGGATTTAACTTTAACTTTTTGAACATCGTGTTAGCTTTTAAGTTAGGATTGATATTATTTCTCTTTGTTTGTGCATGTAAAAGGTACTTCTCCAAGCAGATCCATTCCTTAACGAGCTCACAAGCATGTTTGAGCGCAACAAGGAGAAAGGGTCTGTTTGGGTCACACTCAAGCGCTGTAATCATCCTTTTCTAGTCATTCCATGGGATTTTCCTTGATTGGAAAGAACAAAAAAAATAAAAAGAAATGCATTCATTCAGCAGAAACGTTAACATCAATTGGTGATTTACATCTCAGCGCCCTTAGCCTCGAAGGCTACGTTGAACAAAATGAAAACTGCGGGAGAAGCAATTGAGCACAGATGTCTTGTTCGTGCCACTGATGGCAAAAGGACCATCTCTACCTCGGTAAGCTTTTAATTTTCTGCTCATATTTTAAGTTTTATCGGAAAGAAAGTACACCATATTCGGTTTTTCCCATTCCCTATTCAATTGAACAGCTCGTGATTGTCAAGATTACTTTCACGAGTATCTGCCATACCTTGGTTTTCTTATAATCTACACTCCAAGCGGGGTTCTGCATCATCCTTGTTATCATCATCATTTGATTGATGAGTTGTCATTGCTATCGTCATTTGTCTTAGCCATAATATGGATGATAATGATGATGATGAGTTTTCTGAATGAATGATGATGATGAGTTTAAGGGATGACAAAATCATCATCGTTCATTTACCTTTGTTTGGCCTCGACGATGAAGATGATCACTACATGCTGATTTGTCATCATTGTCTGGTTTCCTTGATCATCTTTCTCATCATATTTGGTCAGTTATGATTTTGTCATGCATTGGCTGATGACAAATCGTCATTAGTCTAAGCCCAAACATGAATGTGAATGATAATGGTGAGTTTTGATGATGATGAAAAATTAGTCATGACGCGTCTACCCCAGTTTGTATCTCGAGTTGAAAACGTTGTTTTGTCATTGTCATTGCCGTCCGGTTCCCAAGGCTGTGATAATGGCCGAAACATTGGTCTCTGTCAGAGAGGGAAAACGATAGAGTTGGAAGAAGAGAGAGAGCAAAAACAGTTATTGCGGGTAATATTTGGGGGCAAAATCTTTGGAACCCGAATCATTATTAGTTTAATTGATATTCCCAAAGAGACAGCTAATTTCTTTGGATTGGACTGCTTGATTGTGTAATAACATTCTCCCAAGAGTCATTGTATTTCTAATTTGAGGAATCTTTCAAGTATAAATTTTCTTCTGTTTCTACTATAAAAAACTGATTATAAACTATTTTTTCCCTCTCATTTATAATACCCAGCTATCTGCGAGGGATCATCTCCGGTTCCAGGCCTCATATGCTACGCTGCTAAAAGCCCACATGGATGCTCTGAAGAAGAGGGAGAGGAAGGACAAGAAAAGAACCGTGGATGGTGAGAAGAAAATTGCAGATTCTAAGAAGCCTAACATCGTGAAACCATGATTTATGTTGTTGAATATTGAGAATTATCCATTTGATTTCCGAGAGACTTCCAATTTTGTAGTCACTCTACTTAGCAGAAATATATTGGTGATGGGCGTATAAAGAACCTAACGAATTTCCGGTTAGTTCTTTATTGGTGCTGCCAAGCTGCAGACTGTTTAGATTTTAATTACATGCTTTTAGAATGAAGAGCTGTCTTATTCTTAGCATCAGACTAAGATCATGTTATGTGGAAAAGTTTTTTTTCCCTGTTACCTCTTTCTTGAAGAAACATCTCTTTGTTAAACTTAGAATAGCCATTTTTTAGATCCAATGTAAAAATGTTTCCATGACCGTGCAGATGCTAAAGTTCAAAACCATCTTCCACTACCTTATTTGTTCTTTCTGTGGACCATAATAGGTATAAAACTGGCTTAACGCATAATTAACCAAAGTTAACCTACTTTTATTACATCTTTTCCCTCTCGAATACATGACACCCAAACAGAAACCCTTAAAATCATATTATGGACATGACCTTTTGAAGTCCCCGTATTTTGGTATAATGATATTTTTAAAATATTTGTCTTGCATCAAAATATCCTCTGATCCAAAAGTGGGTTCTTCTACTTGTACTTATTTCTTTACTTTTTATAATTTTCTACTTAATTATTACTTATTGATTTTTGGTCCTTCCTTATTTAGGTCATGCATTTAATCTTCAAATAATAAATGAAACAAAAATGAACCTCCGTTTACTAGTTTACAATTTATAATTAAAAATAAAGCAAAATGAAGTAGAGATTTATATTTATGGTTCTTCAATGAAGTAGAAGCTTAGTTTAGATTTCATTAGTTTTACTGTAAAATTATATGCGAGTTATAGACATAGATGCTGCTTTTTCCAAAGCAAAATTGAATTTTTAGTTCCATTCTATAGATACCCTACTTTAGGGTATTTTTCATCAGTTTTTTCTTTAGAAAAACCTCGCATGTAAAACATTCCTTATTATCTCCACCATTCCTTACGAACATTGGAGTAGATGAAGTTAAAGAACAAAATAGTTTACATTACTCTGCTTTATGAATGCAATGCCACGAGGGTGAGGGGCTGTACTCTCACTAGTTCACATCTGGGTATGGAGTTATTTTCTTGAATTTATTTTTCAAATAATTGTCGAAAATACCTTGCATGTGGGACTACTGCCTGCTGCCTTCCCCCCATCCATTAAGTTATTATGCACTCACCTGGGAGAGAAAACCAGTGTTTTGATGGCATTCTGTCAATGAATGAGTGTAATCCAACCATTGGCAAAATTAAATTAAACTGAGGTGCGACTTTACAAGCGGGTTTGACAGTACCACTTTTGGAGCTGTATATCTCTATAACATTTCTGCTTGAAAAAGATCACGAGTTAACTCTTTCTCGCAATAGATAGACACAGTTCTTGAAAATCTTTCAGACAAAAAAGGCATGTTCCTCGATAAGTATAGGCAGCTAAGTTAATCTGTAAATATCTTCAAAATCTTGATATCAGTGGGTTTTACATTTTTTTGTAATCAAGGCTATCATAGGATGGAATAAGGGCCACATTCATTTGCTATCTTTCATCTCACATCTATTTGCCACATGAATTTTTTTTTATTCAGATGAATTTTCTCCTTTAAATAGCTTTGAGATATATTTATAGACGTTCATATTTCATATAAAAGCAAATAAAAATTTAATCAGGGGAAACTATAACCACAGATATCAAAATATTTCTACCAGAATCTTGAAATCCGTGAACATAATTAATTAAGAGTTGATTATTTCTCCAAACTTTAGAAAATAGAATCACTCATGTAATCACCAGTATGTAAGAGCTCAACATTGTAGAAAAAAGAGCTTATTGGGGATAAGAGACTTCAACCATGTATGTTTCATTTGAATATGGATATCAAGATTAAAATCAGTCTTTGAAGATGAGGTCCAACTTCTAAACAAGAAATAAAAAATTGATGCATTTTTATTGAACATAAGTAGCCTACATTGATTGTGAGTGAACTGAAGTCAATATGTTTAGTACTATTCCTCTGACACATTTCATCTGATAGTTACATGGTAATCCTTGAAAATTTCCACCATATCAATGCAAATTAAATCAATAAATCCTACGGATTTTCATAAATACAATTATAATTAACTATAGGCATATTATACCATTTTATGTTTGCGAAGATTACTAAAATTGTATTTTTAAATAGTAATGAATAATGCTAACTTGTCGCATGTGGAAATAAACTGCAAACAACACCACATAGAGAGGGATACCAAGAAAAATATATTCAATGAATATTATTTGACTCTAAAATTGATATCATATCATGATAATAATGTAAATATTTTGATTTCGTATCGTTTGATTGAAGATCTGAAGGTAATATTGGGACAATCTTTCTCATAAATCATTACATCTTTATTAATACAATTATTATTAACTATAGACATATTATGCCATTTTATGTTTGTGAATATAAGTAAAATTGTATTTTTAAAGAGTAAGGAATAATGGTAACTTGTCGTATGTGGAAATACATTACAAGCAACACCTCATAAAGAGGGATACCGAGAAAAAATATGCAATGAATATTATTTGACTCTAAAATTAATATTTTTTTTTTGAATAATGACTCTAAAATTAATATTATATCATGATAATAATGTAAACATTTTGATTTCATAACGTTTGATTGAAGATCTTAAAAGTTATATTGGGAGAATATTTGTTATAAATCATAACACTTTAATGGAATGCTTTGGACTCTTATCCAGACCTTGTTTTTTTATAAATTTTGAGTCACTAATTGATATCCAATGCTTAAACTAGGTTTTTCATCACAGGTGGGTTTTACTGGTACCTCAAATGGGATTTGTGGGACCTCCACAATACCATATTAATAATTATCTAAAGGTGAGGCCAAGTCCCATTACCCCTATCATTTAATTCAGAACTTATGACCAACATAAAAAAGAACTCTGGATAAACTGGTCTACGAGGGAAAATGAGTATAAAACATCAGGATGTGTATGTGACAAATGAACAAGTTTAGTTCATTTTTGTAACATATATATTCTACATCGGATTTATGGTTAACCTCTCTGGTTGCAACAAGAGGTCTTGTTTCATCAAAATAGTCAAACTTTAAACTTCTTGTTTTCTAATTCAATCCATTAAGCTTCTAATTTAAATTCAATTATCACCAGATGACGCTCAAATGTCAATGGTTCATCTAACTGTGTTCACCGAGGTACGTTAATGATTAAGTCAGTAACGCCAAATTTTAAACACTAATCAAAATCATTAAGCTAAGTATTCTTAAACTAATACCCTGGCATAATTCATCAACCTTCAGCTAAGAAGACGTAGACAAATCTAACCCAACATATCACTATAATCACAATTATAACCATCTCACCAGTATCAGCACACTAGTATAATGGATCCCATTAGAACTCCGAAGTTAAGTGTGCTTGGGCGATAGCAGTACCACGACGGGTGACCACCTGGGAAGTCCTCATTGGTGACCACAGCATGGGCATGTGATCACAGTTCAAAATTTCAAAAAATATATATATATATTTTCAGAGTAGTAAAAAGAGAGCCAATCAGTTAAATAGTTACCTTAAATAAGGCATCCAAGCAGGGGCCAATGTACACACTCTCCTCTGGCTTCACCAGGACTGCTCCCCTGGCCAACCGAAACGCCTCCATCGCAAGCGCCGTCACCTTGGGGCAGCCCTGTATATAAAGCACCTCCAACCGTCGGCACCCGCCCTGCAGCGCCGCGAGCCCATCGTCGCAGAGGTTCCTGCACCGATTGACGTGGAGCACCTTCAGGCTCAGGCAGCGAGCCGCCATTGCCGACCACCCCCCCAGCCTGATCTCATGGCACAACCCGAGATTCCACTCCTCCAGCCGTGGGCACCCCTCGGCTATGGCCGCCGCCGCGTCATCCCCCATGAACCTGCACAGCCTCAGGTTAAGCACCCGAAGTCCGGCAGCCATCCCACCGCCGATTACCGCCAAGCTGCCACTGCCGCCAGCCCAATTCCTCAGCCCGGCAATGCTCAAGTACCGGAGCCCGCCGCCGCTGACTGCAGCACGGAGCCCGTCCACAGTTAGCGGGCAGGACTCTGCCTCCACAGACTCCAGCGTGGACGAGCAGTCGGCGAGGCCGTGACCGGAGATGCCACTGCAAGATGTGATCACCAGGACCCGCAGCTGCCGGCAATTCTGGCAGAGGGCGGCGACGCCGGCGTCGGAGACGGCGGCGCAGTGGGAGAGGTTCAGGTTGAGCAGACCGGGGCAGCTACTGGCAAGAACCTCCAGCCCCCTGTCGGAGATGCTGCTCCGATAGAGCACTACGGAGACCAAGCGAGAACACCCTGCAAAGAGGAAGCAGAGAGCCTTGTCTGAAACATCGGTGCAGTAGTGGAAGGCAAGCGAGCGGAGGTGCTGGCTCGACTCTTTAAGCATTCTAAGAGCTGTCGCTGGCAACTTTGGGCAGCCGGAGAATGATATGGAGTGTAACTGCGGAAACCGTGCCAGAAGCCTGGGGAGGTAACTAGAGTAGATGGAGCTGGAGTGATGGTTGTAGCACGGCTTGAGAGTTAGGGATGTGCGTGCAGCGTTCTGGATAGCAAGCCAGCGGCGGCAGGTGAGGCCGAAGGCGTTGTGATCAGAGGTCTCCAGCTTCGCAAAGATGGCAAGGAGGCAATCGTCTGCCAGGTCTGCTGCCATGACCGATTTTATGGAATTTCAAAATCTAAGCCTGGAGAGCAATCATTTGGTCGTTAGAGGATGTCAATTCTAAAGGGTACCCGAAAAGAGAACAATAACCCAAGAAGTTCCATGAAGCAAATACAAAGCAGAAAAAAGTAAAAATCAGAATTCATCCCTTCCAAAGATGTTGTGGGTATCATGAAATTATGTCGAAAGATGCCTGTTTACCTGTAAGTATTGGGACATAAGTGATCATCCCCTTAAGAGATCCGATTTTATCGAATCCATCGTATAGCGTCCTCGAGACCAATCACATTGTAACCCAATACAAATATTGGGACTCTCAGCGGCGAAATGAGTTGTTCTTTAGGACTATCCCTCTGGCAGCTACGGTTTAGACAGGTGGACCAAGGGGCGTCTGCAGAAGGACAAACTATGCAATAAAACAATTTTCTGGACGACATGAATGTGGTTCCAATTCAGCACAATGAAAGCCCACCACAGATGATCATGATGATCTTCTTCATATTTTATGTATAAGATGTGATTAAAAAGGACAAATTGCATCATGTGGGGTCATAATAACATGTTGATTTAATAATTAAAATGTGGCGGCGCATTTGAAGCCCCAGGAAGCATACAACAAATTGGAACTGCCAAACCCCCTTTTTGCTGCTTCTTCTCCACTATAACACCTACCCCCAAATTATTCCAAAGAAAAAGATTGTGTAATAAGTACGGACGATCATGTTTCTCTCCTTCATCCTCTGCTTCTTTATATTTTAACCAAACCCTTATGAAAATCCATTGTGCCATGGAATCCGCATATTAGGTATTGATATGATGAGGAAAAGGATATATCAGTGGAAGGCCAAGAATATAAGAGCTATACAATTCTTCCATGTTTCTAATTTTCCGGACTTTTCTTCATTCATGCGTTTATATGCAATCTTGCGAGTAAACAGCATCAGCGCGAGATTTGAATAAGATCAAATTCCACAAACGGTGAGGTTCTAAGCCGACGGCAAATTCTAGGGCCAAAGACTGGACAAGTAGGCAATCCAGACCCTGGTTTTAAGGAAAATATCGAGGAAACTGAAACGCTGTCCTCCGAATTTAAATTTCCAAAATTCACAAACTCGTACAAAAGAATCAAGATTTCGTGACCGGACTAACTACAAATTGACGAAACCAGGCGATCAGAAGTTGAACTTAAATCTAAATGCAGCAGCATCCGAAAGAAGTCGCGGTTAATTGAACGCGGACTGGCGACAAGACGACGGTAGTTCATCTCATGACGCGATCCGCAGTACAGAAACCGCGACAACCGAAAAACCGCACAATCTTCTCCACTTTCAGAAGATAAAAAATGCAGAAACAAGGGGGAAAAGCAAAGAATCTATCCAGAAAATCACCTCTATTCAACAATTCTCCACCTGACGCGCTCTTCCATCATCCAGAGAGAAAACCCCCTCCTTCCCAAAATCGACGTACTTAGAACAAGTGAACATAATATAAATAATATATATACTGAAGAGAAACCAACAACCCACAATCTCGGCCCACACCGTAACAAACTAGCAAATTTAAAAATTAAAAAAAAAATCCAACGACCCGTCATCCGTCCCGTCCCAATGCTACTTCTCCGTCCCATCCAACGACCAGCCTCGGTCTGATCAGATTGAATTGTCATTGTCAAAGTCAAAGTGGAAAATTTATGTTCCTAGTAATGTTAAATATACTCTACATCAAGTGGGTACCCTCAGATGGTCAAAAACATGTTCCTAGTAATGTTAAACCTCTCCATCGAGAGGCATTTGATATTTTTAGAATTTTATAGAAAATATTAAAATAATATTAAACAATAGACTTTCGGTCCGGTTTGACCCTTGCACCTAAACCTGTTGGACAAACCTATCCAACCTCAAATGGACCGGTCCTCGGTCCTAAACACGACGATGGGACGGATTTGTAGTTCTGGCGCAGCGATTTCCCGCCAAAAAAACGACCAGTTGCAGACAAACGAGGAAAGAGATCGTGGGGGGAGGACGAACACTCTTAGATCTCGCCGAGGTAGATGTTCTTGTCGCTGCCGCAGGAGCCGATGACGGGCTCGGCCGGGTGGAAGGCGGTCTCGTTGACGGAGCCGGTGTGGCCGGGGAGCTTGTACAAGATCCGGCGCGACGTCGTGTCCCACACGTACACCATCCGGTCCGCGCTACCCGCCGTCACCTTGCTCCCATCCGGCGACCACCCACACCGCAGCAGGTTCTTCTCGAAGTTGTGCTGGTGGCCGGAGAAGATCTTCACGCAGCGGTTCTCCGGCGCGTACGGCCGCATGTCCCAGATACGCAGTGTGCAGTCCATGGCGTTGGTCAGAAGGTACGAGCCGTCGGCGCTGAGCTGCATCCCCGTGATCATGTCGCTGTGGCCGTGGAGCCGGTCCACGACCTCCACGCGCCGGAGGTCCCAGACCTTGACCACGTCGTCCACGCCGCCAGTGTAGACCTTGTCGGAGGCATCGGAGAAGCTAACCGCGGCGATCTGGTGCTCCGTGCCGAGGTTCTGGACTGCGCCCCGCTGGCGCAGGTCCCAGACCTTGGAGGTGCCGTCGTCGGAGCCGCTGGCCACCAGCGGCGGCCCGCGGCGGGCGGCGGAGCAGGCGTTGACGACGAAGGCGTGCTCCGTCATCTTCTTTATCTGCTTTCCCGTCTCTGCGTCCCAGGCGCGGAGGGTCTTGTCGGCGCTGGCAGAGACAAGCTGGCCGCCGTCAGCTGTCCACTGCACCTCCAAAACCGCATTCTTGTGGCCTCTCAGCACCAGGAAGTTGTTGCAGTCTCCCTGGGTTCTCCAGAGGAAGATCTCCTTATCGTGGGACCCCGAGGCGATGGCCGAGCCGGAGGGATTGAACTTCAGTGTGCAGATGGCGCTCTGGTGGCCGGTTAGCAGCATGATCGGAGACTCCAAGCTTGAATTCCGCTTCGGTTTAACGGCGTCGTGGGCGGGCCGCTCCGCTGCGGGCCTTGGAGCCGAGAGTGCCCACGAGTTCGCCCCATCTCCGGGCGCCGCCAACATCATTTCCCACGCTGCATGTTAAACACATGAAATTTAATATGAAGGCTGGTTTTGTTCTCAATTTAGAGAGAAGATTAAATGCCTGCCCGTCTGACAAGCATTTGGCTTTGGCGATGAACATGAAAAGGTAAAAGTAAATGACCAACTTTTAGAAAAAGAGTGACTTCACAATCAAACCCAACTGGCAAGTTAGTTTCTTTTTCCCTTTCTTAAATGCCTGAGAAAGATGAAATCAGCTAGTATCCACGTTCCAATGGCCGGTTCTTGGGGTGTGAGCAAAGCGAGAAAGATAAGAAAATTGCGCCGAGGATAACAATTAATAGACACGTTCAAGGCAACATGATGGTCTTCACAGTTGGATAAATATTCACGTCCTGCATAAACTTGAATGCCAAGTTCGGTTGCTTGATTGACTGACTACATTAAAAAATAAAGTCTCACCCTTGCTATCAGCTATGGCTTCTACTATCATCTACAGCAATATTCTCATCATACTGGGTTCAGATTAATGATCCACAGAAAAACTTTGAATCAAGATTCTTTATTAAAAAATCACATATTTCCCTATGCTGCTGCAAGCCAGATCAATTGTTTAATTCCAGTTATGCAAAAAATACAGTGATTAAGAAAAACAGTATCCTCTGGTCTCCTCATTAACACTAGCTGAGAAGTAAAAAGATAAATAGACTTCAGGTAACTATTAAAGTAGTACGCAAGCCTAATTCTTAATCCAATTTTCATAAAATCCAATTTTTTGGCAATATTCTCGGCATAGACCTACTTCTCGGGTTCAATATTTGCATAAAAAGATTAAACAAACACCACGATCTAGCTCTCGCGACAGCCAGTTTCAGCAGAAAACCCAAGCTTAAACCCTAGCTATAAAATTACTCGAAGAAGACAACGAAAGAGAGATACGAAAGATCAAATAAAAGACGTAATTTTCACGCCAACCCAAGACAGAAAACATCATAAAATAGTAGAAAAAGGAAGCATACCAACGAAATTCTCTACTTGGCACCGAGCGTGACGAGAAAATCAGACACGAAAGTTTAGCATAGCAAAGAGGAATATATAAGAACGAATACTTCGGATCCTCTTAACCGGTAAATTAAAACCCGATATCTCGGTCGCATATCGGATCCTCTCTCTTAACTGGCCCGGCTATGAGGAGACTAATTAATGGACGGTTCGGATTGGAGATGGGGACATTTCGACCGTCCGATCGGTAGAGCTTAATCTGAGCCGCTGGTGGGGCTCGATGAATCTGAGCCGTCCACATCGTTGTTTTATGGCTAGGGTTTGCGGAAGTCTTAAAGAGAAGGGCGCCTCCGCCACAAAACCCTCTCATCACTCGACCTGCCGGCGCTGGTGCGAGGAGGCGACGCAGCAGCTGATCTACGATGGTTAGATTCCTTAGTTTTGATCTGTTTCACGGGTTAATCTCTTTGTTATGTGGTTAATCTATAGAAGATTGAACGATTGGTTCTGTTCTGGCTGTAGAAATCAGGTTGTTGCCTTGCTTTTCAGGTTCCTTTTTTGTGTAGTACAGGGAAGGCAGTTTGGTTACCTTTTTTTCATTTCGCCGTTTTCTTCGTTTTGATTAGATTTCTAACTTCTTTCTATCTCGTATTTCATCAATGTTGTTTTGCATTCAACCACTCTACACACCTGAGTTTGGCCTTTGGGATTAAACGTCGTTATTTTGCTTTTGATTAATCCGGGATCCGAAAATGAAATGCATGATTCTTATAAGATTTCGTTATGTAATCATACACTGCTTGAAAGTGTCTATACAAGTAGTCGTATTTGCTATTCCGTTATATCTTCGCTAGGGTGCCCGTCTTCAGTTCTTAATGCTGTTTCTCACGCGAGAACAGAAAACATCTTAATGTGAAACCTTTTTTTTTATTTAATGCGAAGCTCCAAGATTATTCAGTAAGTCAGGTATGTTCATGTTAACCTCTTGATTTGTTGAAGTTACCAAATTTTAGATCCAACGATTACAAAATTAAAACTTCACTTACAATATTGAAACTCTCTCCTGGTAACGTCATGTTCCTTTTTCCATCCCTTTGCCTAGCCGTATTTCTAGACACTATGAATTTTATTAGTCTAATAGAGATATCCGTGTGCATCATGTTTTCAGGCCTTTGTAAAGGCGCAGAAGACTAGGGCATACTTCAAGCGTTTCCAAGTAAAATTCAAGAGAAGAAGACGTAAATCTTTGGAAACCCTTAATTAATATTCGATTCTTTTGCTTGCCCAAGTGTATATTTATATTTGGATTGGTTCTTTTCAGAGGGTAAGACCGATTATCGCGCCAGAATCCGGTTGATCAACCAGGACAAGAACAAGTATAACACACCCAAGTATCGCTTCGTCGTCCGATTTGTATCCCAAAAACGTGTTTAGGAGGAAGTTTTCATTTAGTTTAATTTTATCTCTCATCTATACCAAAGTTTTCCATGGTTAACACTATAAAAACAGACCAACAAGGATATCGTTGCCCAGATTGTCTCTGCCAGCATTGCTGGTGATTTGATCCTTGCCTCCGCCTACTCGCACGAGCTCCCAAAGTATGGGCTCACTGTTGGTCTAACCAACTATGCCGCTGGTAAGTTTTCAAAACCCTTCTTTTGAATTAAATTTATTCTTTATATTAAAACAACAAATACATTATTGCAGCTTACTGCACTGGGCTTCTCCTCGCCCGCCGAGTCCTGAAGACCCTCAACTTGGACGGTGAATACGAAGGGAATGTCGAGGTATATAAGTCACAATTATGATTAATTACCAATCATTAATTAGTTCTTTGTATCATTTAACAACATTTCTGTAATTCAGGCCACCGGAGAGGACTTCTCCGTTGAGCCAAATGAGAGCAGGAGGCCTTTCCGCGCCTTCCTCGACGTCGGTCTCGTCAAGACGACAACCGGGAACCGAGTTTTCGGTGCTCTGAAGGTTAATTTCTTCGCAATTGATATGGAGAAATACCCACTAAATGCGAGTCTTAATTAATTTTTGTGGGTTTTTTCAGGGAGCTCTGGATGGCGGTCTAGACATTCCTCACGGTGAGAAGAGGTTCGCCGGCTTCAACAAAGAAGACAAGCAGCTCGACGCAGAAGTCCACAGGAAGTACATCTACGGTGGCCACGTTGCATCCTACATGAAGGTCAAAACTTACTCTTTCTCTCTCCGGATTTCTCTCTTTCTCTCTCTAGAATTTTCACATTAAATAGTACTTTTCAGACTTTGATGGAAGACGAGCCTGAGAAGTACAGTACCCACTTCAGCAAATTCATCAGCAAAGGAATCGAAGCAGATGAAATGGAAGAGCTGTACAAGAAGGTTCACGCTGCCATCCGCGCTGACCCATCTCCTACAAAGTCAACCAAGCCCGCCCCCAAGGAACACAAGAGGTCAACGCTCCGAGCCCCGTTGACTCGAAATTTTCACAAAACGTTCAAGTTTTTAACATGGTGGGTTGTCTCCAGGTTCAATTTGAAGAAGCTGACTTACGAGGAGAGGAAGGCGAAGCTGATCGAGCGGCTCAACGCCCTCAACGCTGCCGACGATGGCGAGGGCGATGACGACGACGAAGACGAGGAGTGAACTGGATCTGCTTCCTAGTTTTGTACTAAATTTTACTTCTCGCGAGTGGACTCCGAAATCATGTTCCCCGGATTTAGAGTTTTCTCCTTTTGCTGTCAAAGTTAGGATCTGGATATTACCGCTTTCAAGAAATTAAATTTATGATTTTTGTTCTGCTCTTTCTCTGAGGTCACAAATTAGTGGTCGATTTTGTTGAAGGGTCGTGTCATTTCAGGAGAACAACCTCATTTTGCAATCTTTTGTGCAGCTTCTTTTTCTCTCTGGGTTTTCTTGTGGTGCGTCTCTTTTGTGGGTTACACCTAGACATGGTTGTTCTGTCCGTTTAAAACAAATAAATAATTCGCACAAAAGAACCGCACTGGGCCTTATTCTTTGTTCTGTTCATTTTCTTCAAAAACTAACAAAATTCGTACATTCATGCAAAACTAGAACAAAATTCGCACATGTCTAACTTACACCATCTTCTCATCCTGATCTGATCTCACCCGGCCTCACTTTTTCTTTTTTCCTTCTACTCAATGTTAAAAGAGCGTATAATACATCAAGTGAGTCAATCATATTGATTTGAATTGCATTTTGATTGACCTACTTGCCAGACTGAAATTTGGTAGATTCTGTTATCAGTATAGCATTCTGTGGGCCAAAGGCCTTGTAAAGTGTAATAGACTAATCCTAGGGAAGGAATAAAATACACCACTAACCGAACCATCTCACTACAGGCCCATTAAGGGCCCATTAGTGCAGGCCCGGTAGGGCCCATATATTAGGCCCATTAGGGCCTAATATATTCTGGGCCTGACTTTAGTCAGGCCCAGTTTTTCTCCAACGACTGGAAATCCAGTCCTTGGACAGTCCAGCTGCTGACTGCAGCTGGACTGGACTCCAACGGTCATATTTTTAAATATGACCCTTGGAAGGAATATTCCCCTCAGGGAATATCCCTCTTGACTTTTCTTCCTCTTGTGAATTATTAAGTTGTATAAAAGGGGCCAGGGTGAAGTAAAGAGATGATCCTTTTGATTGTGCCCTAAAATCTGTTTCACTCTCTCTCCCTGGCTCACTCTCTCTCTCTCCTCAGTTTCTTACAGATTCGTTTCCTGATCTCTACTCAATGACGTATAGGACCTCCAGTCGGCAGGGGAGAGAGGGTGAGGCAGAGAGAAAGAGAGAGAGGGGAGACAGAAAAGAGGTCAAAAGAGGGTAATGAAGTCCGAGAGATGAAGTTTGTGTGCGAGAGGGAGAGAGAGAGAGAGAGAGAGAGAGAGAGAGAGGGAGTCTCTCTCTCTCTCTCTCGGTGTCTCTCTATCACCATCTCTCTCTATCTCTCTTGGTGTCTCTCTATCACCATCTTTGTCTCTCTTTCACTCGCTCGGTCTCCCTCTCTTTCTCTCTTTCTGTCTATCTCTCATTATCTCTCGGTTATCTTTTTCTGTCTCTCACTCTTTTCTCTCTTATACTCTCTTTCTCTCTCTTGGTGTCTCTCTCTCTTCTCTCTCTCGGTCTCTCTTCCTCTCAGCCAGTCTTCCTCTCTCAGAGTGTCTCTTTCTCCCTCTTCCCTCTTTCTTATAACTTAAAAATCCGTCATTTCGCAACAGCAGTCCCATCACCCATCCAAGAACTTCCACACTAACTTCTAAAAACATCATCCGTCACTGTCACACTGCTAGTGTTTACCCGTCCTGATACCAACATCAGATTACGGTATTGGTTGCTGCAGTACCGATATCCGATATTGTTATCCGTCTCAATGTTATTATCCGCCTCCATCTCTCGAGAAGGATGACGATATCAGATATCAGAGTTGGATATCGGATTTCGATATCCAACATAGAAACGTTGTAGCTGTGGATGCACAATGGTTTGGAGAGGAAATCTGTCATCCAGCAGGTAAGCAGGGATACTGACAATCATATATATAGTTATTAAATATAAATTAAATATATTATTTAACTCATTTAATATATACCCCTCAAATTTTTTGTTTTCTTCCATATGGACTTTGTTAACATAAATCATCTGAAATCTTGATTAACATTGATTTTTTCTCTTGATACCGGATATCAATGTCAGGATATCGGTTCTGATATCCAGATATCGGATTTCACGCCTTGTCCTTTACGGTTCGATATCCATCCCGATAGACGCTCTACAGATGAATGTCGGTATCCATTCAATATCCGGTATCAGAAGCCGTCACGATTTTTTACGGATATCAAATATTGGTTGTCAGATACCGGATATGGGACAGACATTCACAACACACCGCCATCACCACGACAGATGAAGTTTGAGATTCCCAAAGCTCAAACCTAACGACGGAACGGACGACGGAATCGTATCATCCGTCATCCGTCCACAAACCTTACCTTCCAGGGCCAACGAGTGGCTGACTGGCTGGTTGCTTCCACGAGATAATCTATAAAACAGAAAGAATAAAAAAAAGAAGAAAATTTGGGTGAAGAAGAGGAAATCGAAGAAGGTCCGATCATGGCGACGAGCGCGGCGTTCGGCACACGCGCGGCGGCGAGGAATGCTTCAATGTTACCGGCGGGAAGCTCCGGCGAGCGTCGGCGAAGGTGAGTTCTTCGAGAGATTACAATGATTTGAGATTTGAGATTAGGGATTAGAGATGGAGATTGAAGAGTAGAGGATGGGCGGAGCAGGGAGTTTCTTTCAATGGTGGTCGGAGTTGGGATGAGCGCCGGCGCGCGCGGCGGGGGAGAGGCGGAGGCCGCCGGGAGGAGGCCGCCGCCGCCGCCACCCAAGGAGAAGAAGGACCCCAGCTTGAGCCCGCTGCAGGCTAAGGTTCTCGCCAGCATCAAGAGGAAAGAGGCCATGAAAGAGGCCGTCGCCCAGCTCAGACAGCAAGGCAAGCCCGTCGATGGAAGCAATTAGCAGATGAACCATCTCTCTCTCCTCCTCCTCCATCTCTCTCTCTCTCTCTCTAATTCTATCGATATATCTTTCTTTGTGCCTGTTTCTATCCGTGAATTCATGTTTTGTTGTTGTTGGGAATGCCCTGTTTGTGTTGCGCAATGATCATTCAAAGTGGGATTGGATCTCTGAAGTGGAAAAGTCATGTGTAGAGAGAGGAGAGGACTTCTGCTGATCCTCATCTCTCTCTCTAGTTCTATCTCAATCTCTATCTCTATCTCTTTCTCTACCTCTATGTCTATCTCTCTCTTTCTCTATCTCTAATCTGTAATCTATAATCTCTAATCTCTAATCTCTATCTCTATCTCTATCTCTATCTCTATCTCTATCTCTATCTCCATCTCCATCTCCATCTCCATCTCCATCTCCATCTCTTATCTCTATCTCTATCTCTTCTCCATCTCTAATCACTAATCTCTAATATATATCTCTAATCTCTAATCTCTAATCTCTATCTCTAGCTCTATCTCCATCTCCATCTCCATCTCCATCTCCATCCCCATCTCTTATCTCTATCTCTATCTCTACTCCATCTCTAATCTCTAATCTCTAATATCTATCTCTAATCTCTATCTCCATCTCTAATCTCTAATCTCTAATCTCTATCTCTATCTCCATCTCCATCTCCATCTCTAATCTCTAATCTCTAATCTCCATCTCCATCTCCATCTCTAATCTCTAATCTCTAATCTCTAATCTCTAATCTCTAATCTCTAATCTCTAATCTCTATCTCTATCTCTATCTCTATCTCTATCTCTATCTCCATCTCCATCTCCATCTCCATCTCCATCTCCATCTCCATCTCTAATCTCTATCTCTATCTCTGTTGCTTCTCCATCTCTAATCTCTAATCTCTAATATCTATCTCTAATCTCTATCTCCATCTCTAATCTCTAATCTCTAATATCTATCTCTAATATCTATCTCTAATCTCTATCTCCATCTCTAATCTCTAATCTCTAATCTCTATCTCTATCTCCATCTCTAATCTCTAATCTCTAATCTCTAATCTCTAATCTCTAATCTCTATCTCTATCTCCATCTCTAATCTCTAATCTCTATCTCTATCTCCATCTCCATCTCCATCTCCATCTCCATCTCTAATCTCTATCTCTATCTCTGTTGCTTCTCCATCTCTAATCTCTAATCTCTAATATCTATCTCTAATCTCTATCTCTATCTCTATCTCCATCTCTAATCTCTAATCTCTAATATCTATCTCTAATCTCTATCTCCATCTCTAATCTCTAATCTCTAATCTCTAATCTCTAATCTCTAATCTCTAATCTCTATCTCTATCTCCATCTCTAATCTCTAATCTCTATCTCCATCTCTAATCTCTAATCTCTAATCTCTATCTCTATCTCCATCTCTAATCTCTAATCTCCATCTCCATCTCCATCTCCATCTCCATCTCCATCTCTAATCTCTAATCTCTAATCTCTATCTCTATCTCTATCTCTATCTCTATCTCCATCTCCATCTCCATCTCCATCTCCATCTCTAATCTCTATCTCTATCTCTGTTGCTTCTCCATCTCTAATCTCTAATCTCTAATATCTATCTCTAATCTCTATCTCTATCTCTATCTCTATCTCCATCTCTAATCTCTAATCTCTAATATCTATCTCTAATATCTATCTCTAATCTCTAATCTCTAATCTCTAATCTCTATCTCTATCTCCATCTCTAATCTCTAATCTCTATCTCCATCTCTAATCTCTAATCTCTAATCTCTAATCTCTATCTCTATCTCCATCTCTAATCTCTAATCTCCATCTCCATCTCTAATCTCTAATCTCTAATCTCTAATCTATCTCCATCTCCATCTCTAATCTCCATCTCCATCTCTAATATCTAATCTCTCTCTATCTCTATCTCTATTTCTATCCACGAATTCATGTTTTCTCCAGTTGGGAATGCCATGTTTGTTTTGCAAAATGAACGATGAAAGTGGGATAAGATCTTTGAAATGGAAAAGTCATGTGTAGAGAGAGGAGAGGACTTCTGTTGATCCCCATCTCTCTCTCTCTAGTTGTTTCTACATCTCTACGAATCTATGCATCCCATTATAAATTCAACGAAAAAGTTGTATAACACATTAGACAATTGTATGATACAGATCTCTGAAAAAGAATGGCAAGCAAGATTATGGCATTGTCGTATATGCATAATAAGATAGAGAAAGGGATTATTCTTGCTGATGGTGGCGTTGCCCATCTCTCTCTCTACTTGTATCTCTATCCATCATCATTAAGGTTACTGATATATACCCCACTTCAAATCAAACAATGGTATGATTCCAAGTCCTAAAAAGAATGGCAAGCAAAATGATGGCATTGCCTCCAATGAAGAATAAGATAGAGAAGGGAAGGGCTCTTGCTGATCCCCATCTCTCCATTTGTATCTCTCTCTCTTCGAATCGATCCAATGATGGGCATCATCAGTAAGGCTCCAATTGATAGACATTCAACTTCAAATCAACCGACAGAGCAATAACATATCACACTTCTTAAAAAAAACATATCACACATATGATACAGATCACCCAAAAAGAATGGCAAACAGAAGGATGGTATTGATGATTCCTATCTAGACATGGTTGTTCTGTTATGTTCGTTTTAAAAGAACAAAAAATTCGCACAAAAGAACAGCACAGGGCCATGTTCTTTGTTCTGTTCTTTTTTTTTCAAAAACCAACAAAATTCACACATTCACACAAAAATAGAACAAAATTTGCACAAAGCGAACAAAAGATCTTGCGATGTTCTGTTCGAATTTGTTTTGTTCTGTTCGGAAAACCAAACAGAACGATTAATTCGCACAAAAAGAACAGAACGACCATGTTTATTCCTATCTCTCTCTGTACTTGTGCTGCTATCTCATTAAGACTATATTTTTTTGAAAGATCATCTCATTGAGACTACTGGTAGAGATTCCATGACAAAAAAAATCAAAAGAAAGAAGAAAGCATAGAAATTATATTACATTTATCTATGAAAAGAATGACAAGCAGAATGATGGAATCGCCATCAATAAATAATAAGATATCACAAAATTACACACGATGAGAGGAGAACAGGAGACCTGACTATGGCTAGAGATAGAGAGAGGCGGCGAAGACGATGTCTCTCTTGATTTTGACCACGGCATCCTCGAGCTTGGCCTCGAGCTCGGTTTCTCCGATCGACTTTGCGGCGGCGATGAGCTGCTGGAGCACCTCTTCTAGCCGTCTGATGGCTCTGATTAGACTTCCCTCGAACACCTCTGTCATCTCCATGATCTCGTAGAACTTTGATCCACGTGCCCACATATACACTGCCTCCATGATATCAGGCCTGAATGATTTTACAAATCCTTCGACGTCCATCTGAATCTGCAAAAATCATAGGAGAATAATTCAAAACTTTGAAGATGAAATTAACAAGTGATTTCCAGAGCAAAGTTTTCGGCATTGATCTCACTAATCACTCAAGAAACAACCATATTCTAGGAATAAATAAAATTATCCTGCATATTAGCATTTCTTGTCCCGTAACGAAGTCATCATTGTCATCATCACAAGCTTGAGTGAAGATGACAACGAAGATTAAGTTATCGTCGTCGTCTTCTGGACTGATTCAAGGATGGGTATTTTCTTCTATTATTTGGAAAAAAATGTGGAAAAGATGAAAATTACCTTGCATTCAAGTTGGACTTTTGCAATCTTCCGGGCTGTCTCTTGAAGCTGAGAGAAGAGAAGGTCTAGCTCTTCTCTGGGCTTCTGAGAGTTGTTCAGCTTCTCTTGCCAAACAAAACACGATAAGACTGCAGCGATTTCCTCTGCTGTAATATCCTTGAAGACACCGCCAAACATAAGCTCAGTCAACGTTAGTTCATCTGCGCTGCTGATTTCACAGGCCACCTTCCCCTTCAACTCCACAACATCCTCCGCAGTGATATACCTGAAATTAGCCAACCACACTTAATCGAAACCTGAGTGTCCTATTGTTGAAAAAAATATATGCAAGGTTCTCTTTTTGTTCAAGAAGACAAATATCTGAATTTCTCTGTAGCTCCTTGTAAAACAATCAAGGATTTAGGGTTTATATTTAGCAATGTGTGGTTTACAGTTTAGGGTCTTGGTTTATCAATCCATGGCCAACAGCTTAGCATTTAGGTACACGATTTAAGGTTTAGAGATTTGGTTTAGGGTATAAGATCTATGGATAAGATTTAGAGTTTAGGGTTCAAAGTTAGAATTTGGAGTCTAGGTTTTATGATTTGGAGTTCGGGGTTTAGGGTTTATGATTTGTGATTAATGATTTAGGATGAATAGTTAAGGTTTTAAATCTTGGGCCTTAGGATTTAAGGTTTGCGGTCTAGGGCTTAGGGTTTGAGGGTTGAAATTTTAGAGTTCAGGGTTTAGGGCATTGCCGCTAAGGTAATCATGGGATGTTTTGGTAAAATAAAGACAATAATGACATTCACTTACCCCAACCGACGAAGAACTCGCTTCCGTGCCTTAAGGTCATCTTTGAAGGCTAACGCAGTTGACGTTTTCATCGACTTCTTGATTAATTTGATCCTCTCACTCAATTCCTTTTTGGTGTGCAAGAGCTTGAGCTTCTCCCGAATTAGGGAAGATTTTCGAAGCTCATGCCTCTCAAACAAGCTTTCAAGGGCTTCTATCCGTCTCACAAACTTCTTGTATGATTTTGATTGGACCTGGGCAATAAAAAATAAGAAAATAAATTATGATTAAAAAAGAAAATGAAAGTTTGCAAAGAAATAATCTGATCACCCCCATGTCATCTTCAGGGTCAAGTAGATGCATTCCATCTTTTTGGAATCTTAGACATGCTTCGGAAACCTTCTTCAGAGTGTTTTCCCTAGCCTCTAGAGGTATAAGATCCTTCGGCATGTGCAGACAAATACTGCTCAGGCTATTTATCTACAGAAAATCTTACAAATGTCAGCGGCTTCAAGTAAAAAGTCCATAATTAGTCAGAATTATAACAGATAAACACCTGGGATAATGGTAAAGAAATGACAACGGGTTCTCCATTTTCGCTCAAAGGGACAACTTGCGTTGACTTCTTTTCTCCTGAATCTTTTTTTACCGTACACCTCGCAAGAACATGTACTACATAGTCGGCATCCTCTGCTTTTCTCCCTGATTGAATGTAAAAAATAAATGACGGACCATAAAAATAAAGAAAAAAAATTAGATCTACCTTCAGAAATTGTACTCTTGACCCTTTCAAAATTAACAATTACGCCCCAGGATAACTGCTCTTCAAAGGATAGCGTGGGGGCAGCATCGTCATTTTCACAAAGAATAGTGATCAGCCTGCCTGGCTGTAAGAATCGCAAACAGTGCTTGGGGGTTATTACAATACTTCTAACATCCTCCTTCAAGCTTTTGTAATTTTTTAGGGCATCATAATAGTCGTTCAGTTTATCCTCTTCCTCAAAGACAATTGAATCTCGCTCTTCTCTCAGCAGTCTCACTTGCTTCTGCAAAAGAAATTCTCGAATAAAATTGAGGAAAAAATTATACGGCACTTATTTATCAAAAATAAGAAAGTTGAAGACCTCCAGATCAGGAAGCGCCCGATCAGCCTGGAATTGGAAAAAAGAATGCCTTAAGAGATTCTCCGGGTCTCCCTCTTCGCATCGCATTTGATTCAAAAGCATGTTGTAACTCAGATGGAAGGCACTACATAAGCATGAGAGAAGTAAATGTTAGTGAGATAGTCAGCCTTATGGGCTAATGGGCCCTATTCTATAAGCCCATTAGCCCTCTTATCATTCTCTCTCTCCTAGGGTATATGTATACCCAGCCATGTACTCTATTGAGTTATGTCATTATCTTCTTCCTTCCTCTCTTGACAGTAAATATTCAATAATAGAAGTATTTAGTTTTTTGTGAAGAAAAAAAGAAGTATTTGAAAAACAAGATATGCAAACCTGTTTAGAGGGTCAGAGCTTCCCTTCACCATCATTTTTGCGGTAGATGGCTCCATTTTCTCATCAATCATGAGAATACAAATCCCACGGTCATCAATGCCTCGACGGCCAGCACGGCCACTCATTTGAATGTATTCACCGCTTGAAATCCATCTGAATTTGTCCCCATCGAATTTTCGGACATTTGTAAACACCACTGTCTTTGCTGGCATGTTGAGCCCAATGCTGAACGTTTCTGTGGCAAATAGACACTGCAATAGAGTTTTCATTGAGTTTTGTCTCACCGCAGAAGAGATACCCAAACAACCAAATAAGCAATATATTCATAATTTGGAACTGAAAATCAAGCCCATTTTTTAAGAAAATTATACCCACGTTCCACTTAGGATTCACTGTCACTGCGGACGAAGATGAGAAGATGATGACAATAATGTGTTCATCATCATCACTATCTTTCTCTATTTTCGCCCTTTCAGATGCTGAGGATGATGATTAAGAGGATGAATCGTCATCCTCCTCTTTATCAGCATATGGCTAAGATGATGATAACGGTGACCCTTTTTTGTCCTCTCATTCTGACCGTGGATGAGGACATCTTGTCATTGTCCCCAGAAGATGATGAGCTTGTCATCGTAAGTGAACCATAGTTCTAGCCTAGACTGACCTTTATTAACCCTTCCTGAAACAGTATTTCGATCACTTCCTTTAAAATTGGAAGCAGGCCAGAGTGGTGCACACCAATCCCACGTTTTAAGAGAGGTAACATATTAGCGACCTGCGCATTAAAGAATAATCAAAGAGATATTTCAATCAATTGTTACACTTATTTCCCACTATATTTAAAAAGTGCCCAAAACAAAAACATACGAGGAAAATGTTCGCAGAATGAAACATCGCTTAAAATTTAAAATGTATTGCATATCTACAAAACTAGGAAAGTAACGATCAGTAACAAAATCATCTAAGAAAACTTTGCCGAAAGAAAGAAATAATGTGATAAACTACGATAAATTATCATATGTTCCTTCATGTTTATCCTTCATTGGTTTAACTCTTAAGCGCATTACTTGCTTTTGTCTTTGATCTTATATTATTTGGCCTACTTGTCGGGTGTAATGATTGCGGGTTCAACAACTCTTATCGAAGAATTATCTTGCTGTTCACTCTGCGATAGTCAATACACGAATAACGACATTAAACTTTGACCTCGGAATATGGACTTATTTTTATTGATTTTCTCAGGAAAATTAACAAAAATATACCTGGGGAAGCTTCTTGTCATCGTCAGAAAGAATATCCATGGCACTCCAGAAGATAGTTTCAGTATTCAATTTTTCATCCTCCTCGTTTAGGTCCATTTTGGCCATCTAGAAGATGGTCAAGAAAAGAAAGTGGGTTAGCGATTCCTTTCAAAACGAAAGAAAAAACCAAGAGAGATTTGCGATGAAGACCGCTCTGAAGTGACGAAATAATAGCCAAATCCAGGGCAGTTATGTTGGGACATTCATCTTCGAATAATCAACAACATAACACATCACGAATAATTAATTAAATCACCTGCATTGCAAGGAATTCACATTCCCTTTTGCTAAAGCTGAAGAGTATCACAGGGTCATATTGTCTTTGAATTATCATTTTCACTATCTTGAAGATATCACTTTGCTCGCTAGGCTTCCCAGCCACCAAGCCTTTCTGCCATTTTTCGGTTTCTTTTCTCTTATTCCCGTCGCTTGCCGGTACAAGTGCGTTCAAAGATTTCTGAAAACTCTCCTCCCTGAAGTTTCCCTTCTCATCCACCACCATGTACAGGCCATCACCTCCAGATGGAAAAATATAATGTTGAAGTGGGGTGGGCCGATAGTCAGTGTAGACAATGTGGCAAGGCTGCTGGTGAACCTGTACAAGTACAAATGGTTTAGGGTTTAAGGTTTAGGAAATGCTTTGAAGACAATGACAAGTTCATCATCTGCAAGGGATGATGACGAGACGTCCTTGTCATTATTCTTAACCGTGAATCGATGAGAAAACAATGACTAGTCGTCATCATCTCTCAACAATTCTCACAAGGATAATGACAAAAAAAAATTTCATTGTCTTGGTCATAAACAGGTGATCCGGACAGTGACAATTTGTTATCTCTTTCTCATCTGAAAGAGTAACAATAGGGAAAGTGATGAGAGGGCAATGACCAGCCTTCATCCTCATCCTACATCATTTCACAGATGAAAGATGATGAAGAACTTGTCACTATCTAATTAAGGATTTAGGGTTCAAGGTTCAGGGTTTTGTGATCATTAAGACATGGATTGCGCAAATTTCATACCTTTGCGACCCAGTCGGCAAATTCCTTTGCATTTGGCACAGTTGCTGAGAGGAAGACGAAGCGTGAATTCTTAGGAGCCATTACAATACTCTCCTCCCATACAACGCCCCTTTCCCTGTCCCGCATGTAGTGCACCTCATCAAAGATAATCCAAGCAACTTCCCTCATAATCTCCGAACCCTTGTACTGCATACTTCTCAAGATCTCTGTCGTCATAACCTTAAAAATGCATAAACAAGAACGTCAAATGAATTTCTGGATTTGTCAACGATCAGCCACCAAAATAACCAAATCATTCATCTTTCTAAATTGTTACCAAGCAAGAAGCACTGGGCTCAATGGTAACATCTCCAGTCATAAGACCAACATCTGAAAACTCCTCCTTAAATTCTCTATATTTCTGATTACTTAGAGCTTTAATTGGGGAAGTATAGATGACCCTCTGATTATCCCTAAGAGACATGGCAATCGCATACAACGCAACCACGGTCTTCCCCGCCGATGTATGCGCGGAAACCTGAGAATTCAAACATTCAACAACCAAAACACAAACTAAATCGCGTGTAACGCTGTTTCAACATTACCATGACTGATTCGCCATTGTTGAGGCACTTAATTGACTCGGTTTGAAACGAGTCGAGCTCAAAAGCGAATTCCTTTGCCGGCTTCGACTTCAACCCATCATCAAGGTTAGATGGACGGGAAGAATGAACGAATCCTTCTGGATAGGAGACGTCGTGGAGGCAAGTCACAGGGCCGTCAACCACGATCTTCTCTTCAATTCTGGTCGATTTCTTCGCCTGGACGCCGTCCGGAGACGGGCTACCTTGAGACTTTCTCTTCAGAGACTCCATTGATGGCCAACGTAAACCTTGCTAGGGTTTAAGCAATAAAGCCTTGTTGGATTCTTATTGGGCCTCTCCAATTTTAACGGGAAGTAATTAATGGCCCCTTTCTTCCTAGCTTTGTGTCCATTCGATTCCACTAGTAGGGAACGGGAGCCGTTATCTGTCATGTCACACGTCACGGTGATGGAAACGTGATGGATGACGTGACGGTGATTGTGACGAAATTAGGGGCCCGTGACAGTGACGAATGACGAACTGGGCGTGATGGTGACGCGGCGGTGGCGGATCTCCTCAAACGTGTGACGTGACGGGACGGCCGTCACAGATGACAGCCATGACGGATTTTTTTAAAATGACCAAATAAACTTAAAAATATTTAGATTTAAGGTTTTTGTGGCCAAGAATTTGCCACGTGGTGGCGCTAACTCGATATTTTGCAGAAAAGTCCCTGCATTATTTCATGCGCACAAAAAGGATGTCGTCCAACAATAATTGGAGATATGCCCCTCTAATTCTCTTTCATTTGCATTGTTGTTTTTCTCATCACATGTGAACGTGACGTCGTTCAGTGACAGGGACATGACGGGGACTCTGCAAATCCTGATTGTGACATGAACGTGACAGATTTTTCCAAAATCCTCGAACGTGTGGCGGGACGATGACATGATGAAACGTTCATCACGTCTCCATCCGTCACGAATTGTCAGCTGTCCCATCACGTCCCGGACGTGCCGCTCCCTAGAGGCCAGTCCAAAAACACTTGTGGGGAGAAAGTCTAATGAACAACAAAGTATGTCTGATTATAATGGGATGTTGTTGTCAAAGAAGTTTCCTTCATGTTAGGACTTTTAGTCTGGTCTAACCGATTTTTACGTCTAGAGAAACCTGTCAAGAATGGCGGGCAGGGAGGATTTAGGGATTACTAGCCCTCTTTGTCACTTACCAATGTGTATTTGTAACCATCTCTACCATAATCCACAGTGACCTAATTCATCCAATCACTCATTTCGTACCACCACCATCAATTATTACTAGCAAGCACCCGCTAAGGTACCTATTATAAAATTCCATGAAAATTATCAAGGAAATTTTATTTTATAAATTTGGATAAATTAGTTTCACAAGAAAAATTATTGTATCATCATTTTATAATTATTTAAGTAAGTTTATTAAATTAATTATAGTTCTTTAAAATATTTAAAAAATCATAAAATATAAATTAAAATTACAATTTTACATATTCAATGATGGAAATATATGTGGCTGACAAGCCAAACACAATCCATATCTCATTCCATGTTCATTAATATAATGTATTCATTATAGTGCATGTGTGATGCTCGTAGTGAAGTTCATGAATACATGATTGGACTCAATGAATTAGGATGAGATTATAATGCAAAGATCAATAGTCTTTAAGAATATTTTTTTAATTATTATATTCGAAGGATACTCAAGAAGTACATCAAAGTATCCATGTATAATAACACTGTCTAGTCTCACTCATATAATGAGTATGGCCAATCACATAGATAATGGTGCTCTTTAATGGAAAGAGTTTATTGAATTGATACGTATGAATCTGTGAATGGTATCATACCAAACTATTATTCAGGTTGATTCACGTCACGATTATGTAAGTGGTCTTTACACTTAAGACACCAAAGACATCTTGCGGTCGGATAATTGTACTTTGATTATGATATACGAGTTTCTAACCATGAGATTCTAGATAGCCTAAGTCCGGTTGCATCAAGAAGTTCACGAAGATGATTGAGTGGTCAAGATGGGATCTTCTAACCTTAGAATAAGAGGATACAACTCAAGGAAGGCAATGAGATGAAGTCCTTGGCCAAAGCACTGAAATATCATAAAAGAGTTCTCCGATGATTTCCTAACGCATTAGTACCAACTCAGATGACCAATTAGGGCTTGATAGTTGATCATATCATAAGTCATTCTAGTAGTATCAAATGGATGAGGGACTATATGTATACGATAACCAATGATATACAAGTTACATGAGTGAGTCCATACACACTCCTTTGCATCTTCTAGAACATGAGTTGTAGCTTTCAATCCCACCATATTTAGACTCGACCTATCAATTCAATTAAATTAATATGACATTAACTAATCAATTTGATGATATAGTTAATTAATTTGGAAGATTGATAAAGGTTTTTAGCCAAATGTAGTTGTTAACAAGATTGATACATAGGCCTAGAGGGTCATACACAAATGGTATTCTGGACGTCATAATTCATACTTGGAGTTTGAAGGTTTTTATGAAAGAATATTCACTTAGTATAAATTAGGGAGGCCCCTGAATGAAATATACCCAGTCATGAATTGTTTAGGGGCATTCCCTCTCTTTTCTCTTCTCCCCATAGCTTCTCTTGATGTGATTGGGACGACATAATGAGGTGATAGAGCATGAATAGAGCTCATCAAGGTGGAGGAGGAAATTTGTTGAATCGAAGAATACTTGGATACGCAAAGAGGCTACATACATAAGCAGCTTGAGATGACTCAATCAAGAATCGAAGAAAAGATAGATACAATCCCTAGCCAGGTGATTCATTTCAAGGTTTTAATGATGATGTTACAATTCCATTTGCAGTTGTTTTTTTGAAAATTCTTCTATGTTTTCATTTAGATCGAGGAACTATAACCCAACATTCAAGAGAGAGAGGAGAAAGAGTACATGAGAAGAGAGAGAGTGTATGTGCAGCCCATCAGATTAGCTGCATGATGGCTATCTAATGGGCGCGGCAAATCACATGAACAGTCATGATGATACACGGCAGGAGATAGATTAAATGGTAAGAAAACAACAGCATATTTTCCCCTTGAGTGTGTGTGCGCATCGCAGTGCTTGTATGTCATTTGCAGCTCCTCTTCGATATTCTCAATTTTAGGGTTTTAATTTATTGTCTGTAATTAAGATTATTCAATGAAAAATATATTTAACCGTACTTACTTATGAATATTTAGTTTGTGATGAGTACAGATTGTCTCCAGAGGGAGTGATGATTAAGAATTTAATTTTTTCACTATGTTGATTTACTATACGAGAAAAGATAAAGACGAGAATTAATAAGCGAGATAGTGAAATTGGATAATAGATTGTAATAGTCATAATTCAAACTTAAAATTAGCAAATAAAAGAGGAAGTAAAAGTAGAATTATGAGCTGTGTTACGAGAATAAGGTAGAGGAAGAGACGAATACAATATTAGATCGAGTGTATGAACAATGTGATGGTAGAGCGAGAGACGAGATATGAGGGTAAAAGGATTGTTAAAAGATAATTATAAACCCTAATTAAGATAATGACGATGTCGAAAAAAGAGAAACGTAAGGCGAAGACACTTACCTTAGATCCTAATGTTCCGCCATGATCACGACAATTTACGAGTGGGTAGTAAGCTCCCATGACACCAAGAGCACACTTGATGGATCTCAAAACTCATTATATTTCAATCAGCCTACACAGTAGAAGGAACCAAGTTCAAGATGAATTTCATAGGGATCATAGGCTATAGATGCAAAGACGAGGGGGAGACGAACCAGTGCTGAAAGTTTCAGCTCAATTGGAGCTGTAAATTGTCAAATATCGTCGTTTGAAGTAGGAGCAATCCTGGCCCTAAATTTATCTCTCTCTCCTTGTCAACGTCGCTGATGATTCCTCTTTTTCTGTTTCCGTTAAACTGTCACGTTGTTAGGAGTGTTCGCCGCATCGTCTTCCATGCTCATGCTTTTCGTAGGTGCCACGTGTACTTATAGGGGGAAAAGACAAAAGAGAATCCTAGTATATTTATATTTAAATGTTTTTACTTCTCATTCTCATAGATGATGTGGCAGCGTGTCAGCGCACGCCACATCGGCTCTTTTCATTTTTTTATACAATCAGCGGCTGTCACATGAGAGCCAAGTGTACATGCATGGGCCACGTGTACATGTCGTGTCGTGTCGTGCGGCCACGTTGCCCACTGTTATTTCAAAGAAAAAGGAAAAGTTAGATTTTGTCATTTTCTGCCTCGGCCAAGGCATGCATTTATTGCAAAAAAGGTCTTCTTTTTTTATTGGTCCACGTCGCCCTTCGCCTGAAAAATTAAAAAATTGATACATTAATCATAAATGCAATCATGGATTCCCTAATCGCGATGACGTGACTGCTCGGCTAAATGATTGGTTGACGCTAATCATTAACTGAGTTAATGAGTGGATGTTGCCCATCATCGCCACTAGATGTGATTTGTCGTCATTCGACGATTGGAAAAATCATATTTATTAAAATAAAATACTGGTTAAAATAAAAGTCCAAAAAACATATAATTATACATTTTGACTTAGAAAAATTATACCTTTCCAAATTGATTGTCAAAATATTCCATAAATATGTTTATCACTCTTCACCATCCAACAAACTTATAGAAGCTCCTATCATGCCATGTACACTCCTCACACATCGCGCACTACACTACAGAATTGTTTTCATGTCATCCACTCACGAAGTGCCACACACCTCTTTCACTTAAGAAATCAGGTGGATCGGTCCACCTGATCCAACGGTCGTCATTTTGCTGTCGCAATCAATGTACATCGTGTGGCCACACCACCTACAAAAGAGAAGAAGGGATATTAGTCCCACATCGAAAAAAAAAGAGAGAATATCATGTATAAAAGGATGAACCATTACAGCTATGCAAAATTTATTAAATCCTCTTGTGTATGCCACATGGGCACCATGCACGCCAACATGGGCGTGCATGGCACCCACGTGGGTGCCATGTATGCCCTCGTGGGCGCCACCAATGCACCACCTAGATGCCCTTAGCAACACACAAGCATCCCACATGGTAGAGCACATGGTAGACCTTGCACGGCACGTGAATGCCATGTTTATGGTCCTGCCTACGTGGCACTCATGTGTTGCATGTCATCTGGAACCAAAATAATTTTGTTTTGTTTCTATTTTTGCAAAATCATCCAAAAATATCAACAAAATCATAACAAAAATACCTGAAAACAGAAAAATAAATAAAATAAAGAGAGAAAATCCTTTAAAAATTAGAACTAAAGCTGAATTTTTATCTGACTTCAAGTGGGCATATCTCCTTTTTGGGATTCTCCTAATTGAGTGAAATTTTCACTCAATTCTTCTATCTTCATAGGGCTTTAAATTCATTCATCCTGCATTTCAAATCAGAGTCATTCAGGCATTCAAAATTGTTGCCAAAGTAGGTACTCTGGTCCTGAAATGCTGCACACACTTGACGTGCAAAGATCATTTAGTCGTGGATTCTCTTAACCTGGCTCCTGGACATCATAAAACTCAATAAATGACTAATTCATCAAGGTTTGACCTTGCGGAAGGTCAAACCTGCAAATTACATCATACTAATGATAATTTCACTAAAATGAGAAAACATGGGAGACATGCAATGAATGTTGAAGTGATCAAAATACATGATAACATGTATCTAATATGTTTGAGTTAGGAGTTAAAATTGGTTATAAATGTCAAAAATACATTCTGTGATAGCATGCTATCACATATTTTCCAAATGTGATGATGTAGTGAGTCTTGATGATACTGATTAAAATGAATGGTAGTAGTAGCTTTTATATTAAAAAAATAAAAAACATTTAATATCTAAAACTTCAGAAATATCAAATGATTAAATTCAGAACAAGCACACAAACAACATGAACTTTAGGGCACAATATTTTTCTCCCTGAAACTTCTTAAATCTGCACCCAAAAAAACTGATTTCAAATCCTTTGGATCTAGGATGATGTTAAAAACACAGAGTTGAAATATTTTCAAAAACATTTAAGTTAATGTAGGTGGCCATATCTTGTGCATGTTCTTTGTTGTGTGATTTTTTGCAAAGAGCGGGAGATAGGCGTTTTCAAATATTAGGGCTTGATCTGCTACATGGATTTCGAAATTGAAAGGGGCAAGTCTATAATTTTAGAAATGTAACATTATAACATATTTCACATGAGAGAGAAAAATTCGACATAATAATTACTTCAATTAGTAAATTGGTAAAATTAAAAGTTTTCCATTCACTTCATAAACCATAAAAGGTAAGTCCAATAATTGCATTTCCTCCATAAATTTAACATAAAAACTCCTATAAAACTATAATAGATATCTGAAATCATCTTCTTCATAATAGTATAAATATTTAATTTTATTCATCCATATCTTAGCTAGGATTTATTCATCTATATTATTGCGATTGGTCAGCTGGTTGAAGGGTCTATCCCATCACTATGGTTCTCTAAAATATATCAGGTGAAATATAGCAATATATTCTTCCATTTTGGACATCATTTTGGTTCTCAATATAGTTTGTGGTTTGTACCAAAACTAGTACCCAATTTTTGGTACACTCATAAATCATAAACCAATGGTATCAGTTCTGACCAGTTTTACCTAAGTTTGGTGTAAATGATGAACCCTACCTATGGAGAAGTTTTTTTGGGTAATGGGAAGTTTGGATTTGTGTCCCACAACTGCTCACTATAACACCAAGGGCTTGGGGTGTCAAAAAAATTTCCCACATTGGTGAATTTCTGCACCACACTGCACCACCATCTCTTGAGGGATGTACTTTGGGTCAATTTTAAAGGTCATCCCTACTTGCTATCATGATCACGACAAGACTCTTGCCAATATGATTGCTCAAATCATGCTAAATTTTTTGTGAAAAATGTTACACCATAAAAAATATTTATTCCTCACATTCACTCCAAAAAATACATAATTTCTATGATTTTGGTTATGCACTTAAACACTGAGAGATTGATGACAGAAGACTTGAGAAGGGAAGTTAAACTCACAAATCAAACAAACTGTGAGGACTAGTGGTATTTTAATCATCACTCAGGCATAAAATTTGAGTGATGAATATTTTTAATTTTTAAATATGATGAAATAACAGGCTGCCTATCCAAATTATATCTCAAGGGATTTAACAATAACCTGGTTCCCATGTAATGTTAGTGATGTAATATATTCATTTATTGGACGTGATTCTTATTGCAACGTTGGTGGCATGGACGCCAATGCATCGACACTGGACGCGCTGCCACCATCAACCGAAGTCAACATCTCCGCCATGGGCACACCGCCACAGTCAACTGACGTCAACGCCTCTGCCACGGACACGCCGCAACTGTCTCCATGCATGTCTCCACGCACGCACGCTCCTTCACGCATCATGACACGTCGTCAACGGCAGATCAACAACTGCCCCTTGGCGTGACACGAAGCACGTCTCACGTCTTTAATTTCTCGTCTTTAAGTTGTATTTTCTCTTTCCTCCAAGGCCTATATGTATAGGTCATTGTTTCAAGAAATAGTTAGGCAGTCATTATTCAAGAATTGAGTTTGTTTAACTCTTCTTGGAGGACTGCTCTGCCTCCCCTATCTCATCTCTGATCCGACCACCGCCGCCGCCACCGCCGCCATTGTCGCCGTCGCCGGCCACCCTCCCGTTCGTCTCTCCCCTCCCTTCATTCTCTCCCTCTCTCTCTCACTCTCTTTCTCTCTCTCGCCCTCCTTGGGTTACCCTAGGGCAACCCAAGGCCGCCGCCCCAGGCCGCCCCATGCTTCTGCCCAAGGCCGCCCCAGGCCGCCCAAGGCCACCCCAGGCCGCTCCATGCTTCTGCCCAAGGCAGCCCAAGGCAGCCGCCCAAGGCTGCCCAAGGCCGGCGCCCCAGGCTGCCGCCCAAGGCAGCCCAAGGCCGCCACCCCAGGCTGCCAAAGGCTACCGCCCAAGTCAGCCCAAGGCCGCCGCCCCAGGCCTCCCCAGGCTGCCGCCCAAGGCAGCCCAAGACCGCCGCCCCAGGCCGCCCCAGGCTGCCGCCCAAGGCAGCCGCCCCAGGCCGCCGCCCCAGGCCGCCGCCCCATGCCGCCCCAGGCTGTCGCCCAAGGCAGCCCCAGGCCACCCCAGGCTTTCCGCGCGCTCCGCGCACCCTACGCGCGCTTCGCGGGCGCGGGTATTCGCCTACGCTTGACTCTGCGACAACGACATCAACTCACTGCCAGGGCCGTTCAATGCCTGGAATGCCCAGACTCTTCCTCGTCCAGTGGGCCACTCAACGCCTGGATTCGCCTAGTTTTGCCACGCTCATAAATCCCAGCAACCTCTTCACGCACTACGGTGCCGAGGTACGCCTAAACTCTTTGGTGTCGAAGTGTTCTCCGTCCAGTATTCCACGAGAAGTCTCCACCGTCATCAGATTTGTTTTGATTTGGATTTTCCTACCATTCTCTTCGAGAGTTTCTATCAAGACGTGAATTCGGGTATTGATTTTGGTGCTTCGGCATCGTCGCGGTGGGTGAAGATAATACTCCCGCCCTCGATGAGGATCGGAGCTGCACCACTAGTATTTCATCGGCTTTAAACTCTGAATTCAACCATGTGGATTTCTATGGTCTGTTTTATCCCTCCGTTACCCAATCCATCCATTACCTTCCACCCGTCCTTATCATTTCTCCGCCCCTCCAGCCGTCCATTTCCTAGTCGTCCTACATCAAACGTACATTAATACTTTTTTTTACTCAGTGAATTATGATAATATTGTATTATGGATATTCCTATTCAAAGGATACTCGAGAAGGACATAAAAATATCAAGATAGAATTGCCCTATCTTGTCCCACTCATATGCTGGACATCAAATATATGAGAACCATTAGTGTGGAGACACAAAGGACATATAGCCGGTTCTCTTTAGGGAAAGAGTTCACTGAATGGATCCATATGAATCTATGAATGGTAATATACCTGACTGTCAATTAGGTTGATTGATGTCACAATTGTGTAAATGGTTATGAGACTAAAGACATTGAAGATGTGTTGTGCATGGAAAATTCTAAGACAATTATAAACATCCTTGAGTTGATCTCCTCTTATACCCATGGCAGATAAACCCATCTTGACTACTCGGTCACCTTTTTGCGCTTCTTGCTATAAATGAGCTAAGAATACTTTTAATAATGTAATTAGGGACTTAGAATTTATAGTAAAACATAGTTTTCCATGCAAAATGTCTTCTAACATCCCAGATATTAGGATCATTTACATAGTTGTGATATGAATGAAACCAGTTAACATTTAGATATAATTCCATTCAAGGATTCATACATATCGATTTACTGAAATCAGTCCCTAAAGAGCACCCACAAAATATCTTTAATGTCTACACTAATTATTATGTTGTCAGCCATCCTTATCATATACACATGATTAAATAGTGTTATTTTATCAAAATATTTGATGTCCATCTTAAATATCCTTCAAATTAGAAAATGTAGAAGAAAACCTTAAAGACCAGCGATCATTATATTGAAATCTCATCATACTTAATATAATCTTTACATGAATTAAATGACTTCATTATAAACATCACATGACACATAGAAGTGTGATACTCAGTCATTGCATAAAGATTACTCCAAATAAGTCCTTATAAGATTAACCTTTAAACAAAAAATAATAATTTGAAACAATTTTTTAAGTGATTATTCTAGAAAATAGTGATGGGATTACAAAAGGTCTACAAGGCAATCACACAGTCCACATCCCTTTCAATATTTCCTAAGTCAACTATGTTAATTACTATGCACATTCAATGCTTATAATAATGTTCAAGAATGTATGAAATAATTAGTTAATTATGGTGAGAAAAAATGGTGATTACTTATATTTACACATATCCAAGAAAGCCATCAAAGTATCCAGATCGAAAAACAATATCTTTGATAGTATGATTTATTATATAACCATAAGTGTAGAGACACTAAGAAAAGGGAGTGTCTTATAACCATGGGTGCTCATTAGAGAAAAAATTCATTGAATTGAATAAAAAATGTTTTAGATAAAATGATAAGCTCATTTTCATTCTGAAATAGTATTTATTTTAACAAGACAAACAACAGAGTTTATAATTCACCCTAAGCACCTGATATAGAGTATCGTGATGAGTAAAGGGTCAATCCCCAGAGAAAAAAGGTTTAATTGAGCTGACTTTTAAGTTCAGTACAAGATCAAAAAAAATTTAGATATAAGAGATATAGATGCCATGAATGGATGGAATGTCAAAATTATAAAAATGTACCAATCTTTTTTGGATAATCAATACAATCAAAATCGAGCTTTCAATAAAATAATGGGATGATGAATGAGTAAGAAAACAAAGACAGATACTCTAATAATCACTCAAATAAAATCATGAAAAGATGAAATTATTTAATGGTTTTACTGTGATCCAATCTAACCTATAGCTGCTCACGTTTAAATGAGTTGATATGGCTTTTACATTACTCCCAAGCCAGGCATTTCAAACAGGAACGTGAGAACAGAAATAAACAACAGATCTTACTATATCCAGAGTATATATATAATAACAAGGTAATTATTATATTGAAATGATGAGTTTATATGTTTATTTTCATTAAAATGATAATATATATGTGTTATCAAGCTTAACATGAACAAATCATATAAATATATTTTATTTTTGTGGATTTGGTATTTTTATAGGATATAATGACATCATATGTCTGAATAAATGATATTTTTAAGCCAAAAAAGTATTTGATGGAATGCAAATTTTAATTTATGTATGTATCAACTTTTGCGGTTAGAATTACTTTTCTAAAAAATCATGTTATTGCACCGTTTTAATAGATTTTTCCGTTATCGATAGTACTCTGCCACATGTTACTTATTTGGATGGAAATCAAGCATTGATTTTGGCAATGCTTAGCTGCACTAATCGTTACAAAGGATGCCATTATGAAGTTATAAAGTTGTGATGCCATAATTGACCAATCATGAGGCACTATCTTATTTTTCATAACACTTGAGGCAAGTGTAATAGAAAAATGACATTTTTATTTACAATGGAGGTGTTAAAGTAGAAATTAAATTTCCAGAAATGTGACAAAAAATCAGGACACATGTCAGCAGAATATAATTTGATGGTTAAACATCCCATAAATGTTAAGCAATACCCAAAAATTCACAAACATGAGGTCTGGTATCATTGGAGAGTAGAGAAAGATGTCTTGACATGGTCACACAGCCTCATTGATTATCACAAATAGCATACTAATTTATGTATTTTATGTGCTTATTTCATTGAAATTATGATAGATTGATGTTATCATTCCTACATTGTTTTATCGTTTTTGGAATGAATTTCAATTTTTTTGTTGATTTTATATTACTAAAAAAATTATTGTCATTTAATTTCATAAATAAAAAATTATAAGTCAAGTTATATATATATATAGATTAATTTAAATATTTCTATATGGATATTACATTTTTATAATGAAATTTGGATTCTTCCGCATTTCCTAATATTTTTATGGAATTTTCCGACATTAAATTTGTAGCAAAAAGATCATAAAAAACATGAAATATAATGTTTAATTTCATATCGTATTTTAAAGATCTTTTTGAAATTTTTTCAGGTTTTCTTAAAATTTTATGTCATGTTGGTAAGCCACCATATAAATTAAGAAGAAGAGAAAATTGGAGGAGAGAAAATTAAACACATGTGATCGCTCCAACTTCAAGTGAAGATATCTAATGATCCGGAAAAGGTTTTGAGCTAAAATTTTCTAGCAGTTCATTCTTTCTCTCCTCTATCGATCTGCCATCTTGTATATAGAAATATATCCTGATAACGATTTTGCATTCCAAGAGCAAAGACTGACAGGATGAAATATATCCAAGAGATATTATGAAAGAAACCACTTGGCCTATCAGATAGGTGAACAAGGTTGGTGTGATCTTTGTCTTTTTTGGACTTACATCTTCATACATACATGTACACACATTCAAGTTTCAGTCGATATTTTTCAGAGTTGATCACCCCTCTTAAAAATAAAGATTTGAAGTGGTTCATAATTTACAGAGTAAGGATTCTAAGTGCGTAGAAACTAAGGACATAAAAGTTTCTTTAAATGGTTGATGATCTCCTTGTAGATCATGTAGTCCAGTTTGGCATCGTACCTGTTGGTGGCCCATCATATCTATTGGGTTGAATAAAAATTTCATTAATAAATCTTTATGCATTTATATTTAATTAATTCTCATTAGTTATAAAATGAAGGGAACACTAGATAAAATAAGCCTATGTCAGTCATTCTCCAATCTTGTTGCCCTCCTCTCTCGCTCACTAGGCACCCTCCTTTCTATCTGTGACCAAAATGATTGGAAGATCATCCTGGTTACTATGATGTCATTTTCAAATAAAAGATGTAGAAAATAAACCTACCGAGGACCACATGGATACATCTGGAGGCCATATAATAGTTTATGATGACTCATTCGATGAGCCAAAATAATAGAAGATTGGATTTTTTGCTGGTTGATTCAATCATTGGCAATGCTCATTTCAGTTTTTAAGGCTTTTCACTATTTGTTCTTATTTTTTCTACTCGAATCGTCTTCAGATCATCCATCGTGGCCATGAAATCTTAAAGTACCTTCTAGAGCACGTGTTGTAGCTTGCACCTCATGTGCTGGCAAAAGCCTGCTGATTGGGTTATATATAAGTGGGAGTGTAGAAGGAGATGAATTTTTAGTATTGGTTGGTGGTGTTGGACAAGCTCCAGGGGAATAGTATGTTTCTTAACAGAACCTACAGGGGGAGTAGCTAGGAACACAAACAAAGAGAATGCAAGAAAATGCATGACTTAAGGAACAATGGAGATGAAAAGGTTATTGCACAATGTAACATAGGAATAAATGAACTAACTTGAGTTGGTTTATTTCTATGCATGCCCAAGGCTTCAACCTAGGCCTCCAACCAAATTTTTTCACTATTAATTAATATATATTTAATATAGTGAATTAATTATTCTATAAAATAAAGAGCGGTTGGGATTATCGAGTAAATAACTCTATGAATATAAGCCTAAAGGGTCACACTCATAAGGTTAGTTCAACATCAAAGGATATAATTAAAGTACACAATTTTCTAATGAAAAGTTCCTTTTCAGCATAGAGGAAGGCAGCCCCAAAAAAATATGCCCATGCCAGTCTTTCTCAGATCATGACAAACTCCTCTTATCCACTCTCTCCTTGAGTGCAACCCTTCCCAATTCAACCAGAATAATGATAAGATCGTTCCAAAGCGATCGTTCCAAACCAGAATAATGAAAGACGAGGAGATTTGATGTGCCGAGGACTGCACAAATAAATCTAGAGGTCGAACACTTGTCCAACCCATGATGGCTCATTCAAAATACCAAAATGATAGTATTTCAATTTTGTGAAACGCGGTTCCATCATTCATGGTTTAGATTTCAGTTTTAAATTTTGTAACCATTTTTTAATTTTGATGGAGAAGTCATCTTTGGAAAATTGATAATGGCCATGAAACCCATCACATAGGTTTCCATCTAAGAAAATTATTATTATTTTTTATAAGTATTAAGAACCAAATGTAATATCCTTCTATAAACTAACATTTTTCAATGATGAAATGTGCATGTACCTTTAAGATGTACAATTTCCCATTCCTCATTTGATGAACAAGGCTTGAGAAGTCATGCTAAAGTCACCTGATACATAGGTCTTTGGACATAGGTGAATGTCCTTAAAGTCAAGAACATAGGTATTTGGACTTGATGCCCTTTTGCTAATAAAAGATACTTTGTGTGATGCTGATTTAAGAGCTCCGAGATGACTTCTCTCTAGTACAATTTTCAGCTATAAGGCAATGATATCATGACAAGAATATAGTACAATTTGCAAGGACTTGACTTTTTCAGAATATCAATTCTCATTTGATTTAATCACTTTAAGCTTGATAATATGCATATAATATCAAATGCAGATAAATTTATATTCATAATATTATTGTAATGATTTGTCTGTTATTAGTCTTATTCCTCATTTTACACATTTTTTAAATTTTAATGAGATGAGTGTATCTGTGCTTTGGCAAGAGGGTCTTAGTAAACGTGGAGTACCCAACTCAGGTAAGTATTTTTCCTAGATTAGTTTCAGGTTTTATCCTGTATTTTTCCAATCAAATTATAATAATATCCTTGCAGTTTCTGTTTGAAAGCTCCCATCACAATTGCAGTTTGATTACCCACATTCTACCAGACAACTACATAACACACTATTCACAGTTGTATAACTTTATTACATCAATGCTATCAAACAAGCTAATCTCTCTGCATATGTTATTACTGATCTCCGTTGCTCTGAAAGGGATTCACGCAATTAATCCCTTCCCTCAGTGGGAAGACTGACTGAAAGTTTACATTTACAAGCAAGGTGAAAAGTTACCATGGAATGTATATACTCTTAAGCAAAGGTTTTTCTCCCCTAAAGAGCATGCAATACATTATGCAGTCTCCCTTCAGACGATTTAGAGGCATATAATTCATGTATTGTATTGTCCAAACGATTAATTAAGATAAACTGTCATGTATTACTGTAAAAGATGGCCTGATGACACCACAAGCTTCATTAAGTTGCAACAGTAGTCTAGATGAAGAAAAATCATAAATACAGATGTCAGCAATTTTATCTGACAGAAACTCCATCATCTGAAACCCATTAAATCAAAATCAGAGTAGAAGGTTTTTATCCTGCTGCAGTCTATTTAACGCATGAATTGGCTAAGAAAATAGTATTAATTTAATGGGAGCCGTTAGGCGCATACTACACTGAAAACAAGAAGAGAGAGATATTAATAGGTATAGAGAGAGAGAACTAGAGAGAGATAAATAGCTATAGAGAGATATATAGATTAAATAGAATAGCAATAGAGTGAGAGAGATAAGAGTGATAGAGAGATACCTGAAGAGAGAGAAATGTCAGCTCTTTAAGCTACCAAAAAATTTTGAGAGGGGGACTGGGCCAGAGGTCTGGGCATCTTCGCCACCACTGCCAGAGTTCTTGACCCGGTTCTTCCTCTTCTTCTCTTTGCGCCTGCTTTTGGAATGAGATTTGGATCTCCTTGACCCTCTCTCATCGCTTTCACTGCTTGAACTTTCAGATGACGAACTCGACGAACTTGATGGTGACGACGATGACGACTTCCTTGACCGCTAAAAGGCCAAGTTCAAAAGCGGTATCAGAGAATGGTCAACGCACACTAATTCGACTCATTAGATCATCCACAGATCAGCAGACCTTTCTTTTCTTGCTGTCCCTCTTCTTGTGATCTCTCTCCTTTCTATCTGCTACAAGATGATCGACCAACATCGACGAGAAAAGTGTTACTTAGTTGCAATAACAAGTAAAGGGGCATTCAAGGAAGCTCAGAAATGTAATTTTTTTCCACCTTTTGATCGATGAGACTTGCTACTCGAATGATTCCTTCCATGGGCAAGCTTCTCAGCTCTTTCAGCATCCAGCTGGGCTCTGTACTCCCTCATCATCTTATCCTTGTCGGCCTCTAGTTCATCTTTCTTTGCTTCATCCTCCTGGAGACATAGCAAACATAATACCAATTTTATTCGATAACATTCCAGGTCGGTAAGATGTCAAAATCATTATGTAAACATTCAAGAAGGGTATGACCAAGATACCCCTAGTCTCCGCCCTCCTGATGGTGATGAGAAAAGGATGATGATGAGTTGTCATCCTCCCTGTCATTTGTCCTTGTCAGGATGCTGATGAAGTACCCTCCATCATCATCATCATTGCTCGTCCGTGATACAATGAAGATGATGATTTTGTCTTCTTAGTACCTTGCGTCTCTCCCTCTGTCAATCTCACTCAGATGATGAGGGACAATGACGAAATCATCATCTCATCATCATTTGTCTGCCACAAGTATGATGATGGCAACAATAAAATAATGAAGACGGCAGATTTTAGATGGCGATGACAATTGTTGGCATCATTTGCAAACGCTATATACTCCTACCAGGTAAAATGACGGACATATCCTCACAGAGGTTGGGGGTCCTTTCAGTATCCATGCTCTTCCAAAATTTTATCTAGTTATGCTGCCGAGCTGCAAGTGTTAATTGGCCGGATCATTCATCCAAGAAATAAAATTGATGCAATTGCGTTGCATTCTAGTCGCCATAAAGACAGAAGGTTGTACTGATGGTTCTAAATTGATCTGATCTAAAAGCTTCCCAAAGCCCACAAATATTTGAAAGAAAACTTGATGAAAATACCTTCTTAAAATTTCGGTTGAATATTTCAATGGGATTTTTATAAATTTTCAAGGCTTAAAAAAGGAATTACGATTAAACGAAGGTTTTGCGAGAGATCAGAAGTTACCCTCTGTTTCCGTTTATACTCTTCCCATGTTATGGTGTGAGAAGTTCTCAGGCTGGCCAGACGTGCAGCATGCCACTCTGGTGAATGAAAAGAACCATCCGTCTGCGACTGCCCTCATTAGTAAAAATCCCACACAGGACTATGTTGCAATATAATTGAGACTCAACGGATCAAATCAAGATTTATACATATGTAATGTGACCTAAAGATAACGACGATCTCAATTCTACATTCTTCAATATAAGAGTTATAGAGTAGGTATCCCTACTTTATTATTCCAGATCTATAACTCTTTCCCCAGTTTGCCACATATGGCCAAAAAAATTGAAACGATTTCATCAAAATAGAATGAAAGCAGAATAGACAACTTGACTTTACAAGAGAACTTAAATAGCTGCTCTAGTACAAAAAAACTTGCCGGTGAATCTCCAAATTATCCGATGGCAATAAGAAGACAACAAAGAGAAGTGAAAATTGTTCAACATATTTCAACATATGATCTGATGAGTATTTCATAAAGAAAAAATCACATAACAGGGTTATCTTTAGTAATTACAAAAATTATTCTACCAGGATTTGTCAACGGCTGAGGCTGAATGATAGGCAATAAGGATTATCGGCATGCTAACTACTTTGTGAAAAACCTTGCGTCGGCAGGAGTTAGAAAATCATAACAAACGCCATCATAAAACACAATTTTGGTGAGGTTCCTAACACTTATCTCAGCCACCAAAGAGCTATCCATAAAGATCATCCCATGTGACATTTCAGCGGTAAAATCAAACCGCATGAGATCCATGGCTGAATTAAAATAGCCACAGGGGAGCGAGAAACACTGCCAGACTGAGGCAAATAGCAAGTATTCTGAAGAAAAAGGTTTAATTCTAGAAGTTGATTATCCCCCGACCCTTAGCTGTGAATGATATAAATAGAGAAATTAAAATATCATATAATACTCTTTCAAGAATCGATATGTAACAATCAGTTCCAAATAGAAGTTGAAAAATCGGTACTTAATATTTCAGGAGAAGATATCCCAGAAATCGACAGACAGTATACAAAAAACTGAAATCCAACACTGAAACCCCGACCCAAGAAGCAATGGGACTGGGGTCAGCTCTCCCATGAATTGCATCAACTTCCAAAGCTTCCAATGCGATTCAGCACAGCTCAGAAGATATTTAGGAGTTATATTGCCTAAAATTGAAGCGTAAAGCAACATCGGCCAGAGTCCAGATGACAAAAAGAGCAAAGTAATTACAACTTTTTTAAGGTCCTTGGAGAGCAAAGCAGACAACTTCTCGAGTTAGAGAAAAGTAAAGTCGAGAAATTGAGCTCAAAAACCAAAACGAGGCGGAAGAATTGACCCCATAAACTCCCGCCAAACCCAGAGAAAAAAACTAAAATTAATCGGTTGAAAGAAGCAGGTTACACTACATGAATCGAAAAAAAAACCCTTTTGCCTGAACATCAAATAAAACCAACGGAGCAAGCAATAATCAACACGTTTCACAGGGTGGAAGGGTACAAACCATTCCTTCATCACCATCCTCGGGGCCTCCGGTGCTCGATCCCACGCGCGCCCTCTGCATAGCTTTGTATGCTTGGTTCTTCCCCATTGCGAAATCGCCCAAGTCGACGAACTCTTCGCCAGAACGAACAAGAGTGGAGAATTGAAGACCGCGGGGGTTTGCTCAGCAGGTTGAAGGGGAAGATTGAAGAAGGTCAGGTCAATTTTAAAGGATTTCTTGAAAATATAAACCTGATTTTACACGTCGGATTCTCTCACTAGAAACTATTTTCACACTATTTCTTTCTAATATTGTTTTCATGTCTACCATCACCCGTCATCTGCTATTAATTTGAGATTTTGATGATTAGTGTTGTTTATGTATAGTTTCGAATTCAGTGCAGGGACAAAGGACGGGACGAATTTTCTTCTGATGGTTAGAAAGCCATCCCGTCCAGTTCTCCCGGGACGAATTTTCGTCCAGTCCAGTCCACCTGGGACGAATTTTTGTCCCGTCGCTCGTCCCAGACGAAAAAACTCAATTTATATTTTTAATAATATTAATACAGATTTTTAATAATATTAATTATGGAGGAGAGAGAATGCAAAAGGCCATATGCACAATTATTTCAGAGCGTCGTCCGTTTGCACACGCGTAAAAAAAACAGGGACTTTGATGCAAATTGTCATTGCGAGGCCACGTGGCTACGTCTCAACCATCAGATGTGAATTCGGCGATTTTCCGTCCAGATTCGACTGTCCAACATCCGTGACCTCTGGACGGACGGTTTTTTCGTCCCATGGGACGAAAACCATCCCGTCTGGTGGTCCCCTGGATGAATTTTTGTCCCAAAATTCGTCTGAATCTTTGGACGGGACAATTTTTTCGTCCCAGGACGAAAAAATCTTCCCGTCCGCGTCCCTGCACTGTATATGTATGACATGCATGGATGACGTGGACGGCTTTGTTGACGACGATTGTAGTGCACGATCATCTGGGACAGAGATGCCGGACCACTCAGGGCGGCTTTCGTCATGTCCCAAATACCTTTTTTTTGGTTGTCCAAAACCGTTCCATCCAGAACCGTCCTATCTGGGAACTGTCCTGTTGGGAAATGGGTCCACTCCTGGCTATGGTGCACAGACACAGACGGGATGGTAATTTCGTTCGTGGAAGAAAAAATCGTCTCATTCGGATGTTAGGAGGAATGACAGGACGAAGAGACCTCTGCCAGTCTCCGAACGGGATGAATTTTTTGTCCATGGACGAAATTGCCGTCCTGTCTAGGGCCGTGAACGGCAAACGGGACGGTTTCTGCATCATCGCGTCCTTTGTCAGACCACTCAGGGCAGCTTTTGTCATGTCCCGAGTCCTTTTTTTCGGGTTGTCCAAAACAGCCCCGTCCAGAACCGTCCTATCTGGGAACTGTCCTGTTGGGAAATGGGTCCACTCCTGGCTATGGTGCACAGACGTAGACAGGATGGTAATTTTGTCAGTGGACAGAAAAATTGTCCCGTCCAAATGTCCGGAGGAATGGCAGGATGAAGACTGTCTGCCAGTCTCCGAACGGGATGATTTTTTTGTCCATCGATGAAATAACCGTCCTGTCCAGGGCCTTGGACGCAGACGGGACGGTGTCTCCAGGTGGAATTCGACATGTCCCGTGCCATGTGTCAGATTCAGAGTGCCCTGATGCTGATGCATGGTTTGCGTACGCCCTGCTTCGTCCCAGACGTGGGACGAGACGGGACATGGACGAAAATATTTGGGACAGGACAAACTCTGGACGTGACAATTCCACGATCTTCGTCCTGGCCCGTCCTTTGTACCCGTCTCGTACGATCAAGAACTATACTCCTGGCATTGATGACTGTCGTCGACATGAATGACCACAAAGTTTAAGGACTCGGCAGATAGATGATGTTGGTGTTTATGTTGATTCCTGTTGAGGAAGACACAGTCATAGTGATTTCGTCATCCATACGTCAATGTCTTCGTCACATCTCATCGTCATCGGGACGTAAGTAAGATCCATAGTGGTGGTTCCGGATCGTTGGGGAGGTGGACGATGGACAGGAGGGGACGAAGATTGTCCCATCCGACGTCTGGAATCAAAGCAGGGACGCGAAAAGGACAGTTTTTTCGTCCGAGATCTCCAGAGGGGACGATTCTTTCATCCGAGTGGACGAAAACCGTCCCATCCGTTCGTCACGGGACGAATTTCCGTCCCGGTTTCGTCCAACCTCGCGGACGGGACGGTTTTTTCTTACTGGGATGAAAAAACCGTCCCGTCCGTGTCCCTGCACTATTCCCTACACTGCAAATTTTACTCAGTTTCTTTTCTTCTCCTATAAATACGGTTGGGTTCTCTCCTGTTGTATGATCTGACAATGAAGGATCTGGTAGAAGGCGACGGCAGTGGCGGTGTGGAGGTCTCTCGGAGCGACTTCCCCGAGGATTTCCTCTTCGGAGTCGCTACATCTGCTTACCAGGTGACGATCGATTGGGCTGTGAGGTTACTTTCTCCAAATTTTCCCCTCCACATCCTGTTGAAAACTTTGAAGGATTGCATTTGATGTCGATTTGCATGATCGGTCTCCGTACCCTCGCGCTCCACGTCGAGGTGGCAGATTTTGGTGATTTATTTGTATTTCGAGAATCAATTGGAGTGAATTGAGGTCGCATTGCTCGCATTGTTCTTAACGGTCTCTTTTTTTTTGAAGAATTTGTTCTAAGCGATCATTTTCAGGGATCTGCGTAGTGCATGGTTATTTTTAAACACCAATTTTTTGGTGATTCAGTTTGGATATAATTTTTGTCGTGGGAGACTTTCAGAACATCCTACGATTTTTTTCCTCTTCAATGTGGAATGATTTTCTGAAATTCTTGAAGACAATTTTTACCATCAATTTAGGGTAGATATTGAAAAAAAAACTCAATAAAGTAGTGGGACGTCTTCTCCTTGTCTTCATTCAGTCCTTTCTGGATGTGTTTTTGTCTTTCCATTCGTAAGGAATTGGATGTATTGGTTTCTTATCCAGTGCGCTTTAAACGGGCAATTTTTCTAAGAACTCTGTTCAGTATACATGGGAAAAACATCTCAAAACAAGATCCTCTGGATGTTTTCTTTTCCACTTGACTGACATCTTATCGAGCGTGAGCATCTTTCGATCTCCTTTTAGTGGAGCATATGTTTATCCCTTGGGTTTGGTCTTCTTTATAAACTTTCTCTTATTATTCAGAGTTCTTTGGTAAGTAAAAATATTCGTATTCAGGTCGAAGGAGGAAGGAGAGAAGGCGGGAGAGGGGATAATATATGGGATATTTTTGCAGAAAAACAAGGCACTGTGATCTAAACGTTCTAATATTTTTGAGAAGCTTTCTACAGAACATTTCCGCAGTTTCATTTAATTGTGCTGTTTCTACAGGTAACGTCCACAGTGGAAGCAATGCAGACGTAGCAGTTGATCAATATCATCGTTATAAGGTTTTCGCCTAATATTTCTTAGTATTTTACGGCTGCACGTTACGATATTTAATGTATTCATGGAGCCTATTGGTTCATGACCCATTTTATGGTTTGCATCTAATGTATCCAGCACACAAACCTAGAACTTAATTAGACTAAAGAACGTACTTGTATCCCTCGGTGGAAAACTTCATACATCAGTGATCCTCTTGATGAGGGGAAGTGTATAGAAAGGGAAATGGCAAAAAAAAGGCTAGATGATCATTTTGAACCAAAATGCTCCATGATTACTTTCAATATTGCATCATGAGAAATAGCCCCCGCATGCACCATTATAGTGGAAAATACCAGGACTCTAGGTTTGTTGAAGAATGTTATCTTCATCCAGAGATGGAAAAAGTTTCAGGATCCTCACTGTTCTTATATCTGCCCTTATATATTTTTTTCTCCTATTCGATTCGTGCCTGAATTTCCTCCGGATATTGTTATACTTATGTTATCTATGATAATTATTGTTTTATATTTTTTGTCGTGTAATCTTCTCCTCTCCTATGTCGCCAGCCTCTCTCATTTTTTATGACGGTTTACAAAAGCAAACCTACCATTAGATGTAGGGGGAATGACTGGTTTAAGTGCTCTTCCCTATGTGGGAATAAGCAACTTAAGAACATAATGTGGGTCTTTAATAACATGCGGCCCACTTATGATTTGAGCTTGTGACCCCTTGGGCCCACTTAGGACATTCTAAGCCTTTCCTTTGAGAAGAACAGTGAAGCTTTGTTCCCTATCAGTACTGCAGCCAGATAGAGAGGCTAGAGTTTCAGAAAGACAAAAGGAATGGAATCCTTTAATTCCTATGCCCAATCAGACTGTTTTTGACGCAGCCTTAGTACACGAATGGTGTAAGAACATGACTTGAATCCACAAGCCTTGCTCTACTTGAAGGAGCCAAGTCCTGAATCGACAGAACTAGCTTCTCCAATCCTTGAGTCCACAAGAGGCTGTGCCTGAATCCACAAACACTAAAACACACTCTCTATCAAAGAGAACACTCAGAAGGGAGAAACAACAGTTTCAACAAAACAATAGACTTCAATAATAATCATTCAAGGGTACATGGAGGCCTTATATATGCCACAAGAAGTGCAGGGTCGTCCATAATGACTGTACCCATGAAATCACAAGTCAAAACATTGAGAAAAACAATTATGACAAGCTAAAACAGAGGATAAGCAGCCTGACATGCCTGAGTAGAGATATCCTGCAGATTCTGGGGCTTGTAGAAGCTGTCAGGAGATATTTGTGCGGCTCAAGAAGATCCTGATGGGACAAACCAGAAGATATGCAGCTTTGACAAGTTAGAGCAGAGATTCTGGCAGAGGAAGAATCTATTAGAGGATTCGTCAGAAGATCCTGTCAGAGAAAATCATGTCAGAGAAAATCCTGTCAGAGGATCCTGTTAGAGAATCATGTCAGAGGATTTTGAGAGGCTCTAAGTAATTTTCTGCAGATCCTGTCAGTTCTAGAAGAATCTCCTTCTTGGGCCACAAGTTGCTAATGGGCCTCAGAGAATGGGCTTCTGAGCCACATCAGTTTTAAATACCAGTGAAAAATCAAAGTGGGCTAGGACCCCACTTTACTTGCCTCACTTATTCCCAGATAGGAATAAGTGACTCAAAAAAGACACAGAATGTAAGCCACTTATATTATTTGGCCAACTACATCTTTTAAAGAAGTAAAAGACCAAACACAGTGAGCCACTTATGACATGGCCCGCTGACATTACTTAAAATAAAATAAAGGACACATGTGGGCCACTTATGTCTGGTGGCCCACTAACATAGTTAGGAAATTGATGCACTATGACTAAGAGGAACATGGGATGGGACAACAAAAGGTAATTCTGGGGTTGGACAAAAGGTTATTGCCTTTAAAGGTAACTCAAACTTTGATACGAACCTTGTGTTAGGTTCGGATCAGAAGGGGAAGAGGACGAGGCGAGGCAGGAGATTCGCAGGGTAGAGAGGTGAAACGGGAAGGGTAGAAGAGGAGGCCGAGCAGGGGAGGTAGGGATCGGCCGGGGACGAGCCGCCTGAAGACGCGGTGATGCAGAGACGATCGCGAGGACGGGGATCGTGGAGGGAGACGGAGCGTGGATATAGAAGAGACGAGAGGGAAAGGAAACCAACTATTACTTAAACTCAAACATTCAGTCTGCCCTCCTCAAAGTAGGGTGTGCTATTTAAAGGCAACACAGAGAGAAAGGAAGCATAGCAGCATGACGATAATGCCCCCGACGCATCCGGGGAAACCTATCAAACTTTTAGATATGGATAAATAATGATGGTAAAGCCCCTTTCCTCAGTCAAGGTCGGGAGTAGTGTCTTACAAACGCTGCAACAGAACAAAGCTCCAAATTCAACATCATTGACAATCATGAATATATTCCACTAACCTATTCACATAAATCCAACGTTGGTAGAAAAGCAGGGGAAAACACTAGAAGAAGTAATGCAAGTCACTAAAGAGTGTACAATGGACCTTTGACCCAAGCAAAGTGTGGTAGGGTGATGCGGAGAGACAGAGTTGCAAGAGATGGAGGCTGGAAGACAGTGTTCTTTTGCGGGCTAGATGCGTGGCGACGTGTTAAGACATATGCAAGCGGGAAGGACTGACCGCAAACATGGAGATTCTGGACAATGTCGTGATTGGTGCCGGTTGCACGCGGGCTGCGTGAGAGACAATGGCAGAAAGTGACCGCTCGTGATTAGCGACTGGGCAAGCAGGACACAAGAGTGTGACATGTTGGGCACGAGCTGTGCTGCACGATTGCTGGTGCACAAGTAGTGGCAGATGGCCTGATGGCCGACATGAGGGGGACGGCCCGGAACAACGAGAGATAGAGAGAGGATGAGAAGGCTTCTGTGTGAGAATGGAAGTGAGATGGGAGGGTGATACAAGTAGAAGTATCAATGTTCGAAATTCATTATTTCTTCCCTAATGTCTTCCGAATTCGAAATTACAACTTCTAGATCTCTTCCGATCAGATCTTCGCGGATCGGGATACTCTCACCCCGAGGCTGCTTCTCCGCGATCGGCCAAGATCTTGACGATGCCTCTCGAATCTTCCGACTTCTAGTGACTCCTAGTTCTTGGGCGGCCCGACGAGTCGTGCTCCTCCCTCCGATCAGCTGTCGAACTCTCTCCAGCTGCTTCGGCCTCCCGACGTAACTGCCGAGTTACTTTCAAGAAAAATCCCTGCTTCATACCTGGACCTCCGTCTTATTTATAGGGAAATACCCTCGGGACTTTATTTAGTAACTTCTTGGTCAACGGCGTTAGTCAACAGGGCACCGATCTGCTCTGTGTTTGTGTTTCCTCTTGTATTTCATTGCATAGAACTTATCAATACCTTCCCCTTGTAGATCCAGCTTGTCCTCAAGCTGGAATTCTGGAAATGATTTGCGAAACCGATGTAACAACTCCCACGTGGCTTCGTTGATGGGGAGTTTGGTCCACTTGACTAAGACCTCTGTTCCGTAGGGAGTTTGCCGAACCTTAAGTATTTTCTCTGGATATACCTGCCATTCATATTCATCAGTCAGATAAGGGGGTAAATGTTGAGCATACTGGTGGGGAGACCCTAGTGCTCGTTTTAATAAAGATGCATGAAAGACAGGATGCAGTGAGGAAGTAAGGGGCAGATCTAATTTGTAGGCGACTGATCCTATCTTTTTAGTAATTTGGTAAGGCCCAAAAAACCTTGGACTCAACTTCTCGCACACCCTTTTTGCTAGTGATTTCATTCTGTATGGTCGTATCTTTAAGTAGACCCAATCGCCTTCCACAAATTCCTCATCTCGTCTATGTTTATCAGCTTGAATTTTCATTCTTGATTGCGCCTTTGATAAGTGCAGTTTCAAGGTTGTGAGCATAATATCCCTTTCTACCAGCAGCTGGTCAATAGAATCGAAAGGGGAGGAAGTTGACCCATAGCGAACCAGTGAAGGTGGGTCACGCCCATATACTGCCTTGAAGGGAGTAGTCTTGATCGACGTGTGATAGGAAGTATTATAGTTATATTCAGCCCAGTGTAGCCAATTCTTCCAATTCTTAGGTTTCTCTGAAGTGAAGCATCTTAAATAACATTCTAACCCTCGGTTGGTGACTTCAGACTGACCGTCTGTCTCTGGGTGGTATGATGAGCTGAATTTGAGTTGGGTGCCTTGCAGTCGATGTAATTCCTTCCAGAAGTGACTGGTAAACAGGCTGCCTCTATCTGATACGATGGAGTTTGGTATCCCGTGCAGTCTGACAATCTCCTTAGCGAATATTTCAGCAATAGTGGAAGTCGAGTATGGGTGCTTGACTGCGATGTAATGACTGTATTTACTTAAGCGGTCAACCACCACCAAAATGGAGTCAAACCCTTCCGATTTGGGTAAACCCTCAATGAAATCCATGGTGATATCCTCCCAGATTTGGTTGGGGATTGGTAGAGGTTGTAACAGTCCTGCTGGTGATAATGTGGAGGATTTTTGCTGTTGACATGTTGGGCATTGATTCACATATGTCTTGATAGTCCTTCTCATACCGGGCCAGGAGACTTGTTGAGTTATTCTTTTGAGGGTCCTATGAAAACCCCCATGTCCTCCCACCTTCGAATCATGGAATTCCTTTAGGATCGCAGCAATTAAAGAAGAGTTGGTCGGTAAGATGATTCTTCCCTTGTAAAGTAGTAACCCCTGGTAAATAGTGTAATTGGAATTTTGTTCGCTGCCACTTTCAATTCTTTTATAAATTTCTCCCAGCTTCGGATCATCTTTGACTTCTTGCATGAGTTTTATCTTGTCCAGCCAATGTGTCATCGAAAGTGAGAGGCACTCTCCTGAGATCTCTAGTTGAGAGCGAGACAATGCATCAGCTACCACATTATTCTTCCCTGCCTTGTAATGAATATCGAAGTTGTATCCCAATAATTTTGACACCCATCGGTGGTATTGAGTAGGCACTTCTTTTTGCTCTGTTAAGTAGCGTAGGCTAAACTGATCTGTGTGTATAATGAATTTGTTGAACATAAGATAGTGCTTCCATTTGTTGACGGCCCAAACTACTGCCATGAGCTCTCTCTCGTATGCGGATTTATACCGTGTGGGGTTGGGAAAGGCCTTGCTGAAATAGGCTATTGGGTGGCCTTCTTGCAATAAAACAGCTCCCACGGCTATATCTGAGGCGTCTGTCTCAATGATAAAAGGCAATGAGAAATTTGGTAACCTCAATACCGGAGTCCTGGACAGGGCTAGTTTCAGACTTTCAAAGGAAGCATCAGCTTTTTCTGTCCAATGGAAGGAATTCTTTTTCAGAAGGGTGGTCAGAGGTTGGGCGATGGCCCCATAATTTGACACAAATCTTCGATAGTAACCAGTCAGTCCAAGAAATCCCCTCAATTCCTTGATAGTGATAGGTGTCTTCCATTGTGTTATTGCCTCTATTTTTGAGGGATCGGTGGACACTCCTTCAGCTGATATAATATGACCCAGGAAATCGATGAATTTACACCCAAACTTGCACTTCTTCAGGTTGATATGAAGCTTATTATTCATCAGTAAGTCAAATACAACCTTAAGGTGTTGCTCATGTTGTTGGAAATCCTTGCTGTATATTAGGATATCATCAAAGAACACCAATACAAACTTCCTAAGATGTCGGTAGAAAATAGAATTCATAAGTGCTTGAAATGTTGCCGGAGCATTGGACAATCCGAATGGCATAACTTGGAACTCGAAGTGGCCATGATGCGTTTTAAATGCCGTCTTGTGAATATCACTAGGATGCATTCTCACTTGATAATATCCGAATTTTAGATCGATTTTTGAAAAGACCGTCATCCCCTGCAACTCTTCCAGCAGTTCATCTACCATGGGGATTGGAAATCTGTTGGGTACTGTTAACTGGTTTAAAGCTCTGTAATCAATACATAATCTAAAGCCGCCATCCTTTTTCTTGACTAATAATGCTGGGCTTGCAAAGCAGCTATTGGAGTGTTGAATAATTTTTGATGCCAGAAGTTCTTGTACCAACTCTTCCAATACATTTTTGTGGGTGTGTGAGTATCTATAAGGTTTTTTATTAACTGGACTAGCCCCGGGAACCAGATGTATTCGATGATCACAATCACGGAATGGGGGTAATTCAGTCGGTTGCTCAAAAACATATGGGTAACATTCTCTTAACCAAGGCAGACCATGATCTAGCGCGAGAGCAAGTACCTCATAAGTTGAGTATGCAGGCTGATCTTTGGCGTCGTTAATGTAGGTCATTGACTCTTCCCACTCTTGATGAGCTTGATCAATGGCAAACTTTGTAAATCTCAACGCATTCAGCTCTGGGTCGGAAATAATAGTATGGACCTGCCCATCCAGATAAAATTTGATCATAAGATGGTGATAGTTACAGTGAAACCACCCCAGAGTTTTCAACCAGGTACGCCAAGAATAATATCACAACTCCCAAGGGAAATGGAATGAAGTTTTGAGTGAATGTCAGCCCTTGCATTTCTATTGGGAGATTCAAACATACTCCTCCGTTTGTCGACGAAATCCGTCACCCAAGGTAATGCTAAATTTATGATATGGTGTAACCTGTATCTTCAACTGTTGGATCACTTTTGGTTTAATGAAGTTGAAAGTGGCCCCACCATCAATAAGAATAGTCACTCGTTGGTTGTAGAGTCGGCCCCAGAGTCTGAAAGGAGCGGGTCTGGGCCCGTGACCACCTTTGACCCTTGAATTGACATAAATTCTCCTCTTATCAGAGGTGCTTCATCCAGCTGCATGAGGTCTTCCTCCGTTATCGGTTGCTCTTCTTCTTCAACATCTTCTTGAAGCATATATATACTCAATTTCTTTTGACATCTATGACCTGGAGTGTACCTCTCATTGCAATTGTAGCATAGACCCTTTTCTCGCCTTTGTAAAAATTCCTCAGGGGAGAGTCGAGTAAGTCTCTTTCTGTTTTCCTTCAGAGGTATTTCTTGTCTGATTGGGTTTGGTGCCTCTCTTGGGGGGTGTCTTTGAGCTGGACCTTCCCCTCTTCCTGCCACCACCGATCTCTGATAGTTATTGAGAGCTGGTCTTGAAGCAGGTTGAACAACTGGCGCCGATTGCTCTTGTCCATCTAAAATGGCCAAGTTACTCTCTGCCTCAAGCGAGTAGTCCATAATGTCCTGTATGCCATAGGGACGATATTTGTTTAGCTCTACGCGTACTTCAGGTTTCAACCCTTTGAGATACGCCGATTCTTGGACGTCTGCTGGTATATGTGATAAGAAAGCCACCAAGTCTTCAAACTCTGACCGATACTCTGATACGGTGCCTGTCTGTTTGAGATTCATAAGCTGAATGCAGAGAGTCCTTACTGAGAAATTGTATCTTTTTTCAAAGAAATGTCGGAATACCAGCCAGTTATCGAATCCAAAATTCTTCTCGGTGTATATAAACCACCCCTGTGCAGGTCCTTCCATATGCAGTGAGACTAACTGCAGCTTCTCGTCGTCGGTGAGTCTGTTGACTGAAAAGAATCTTTCAACACAGTTCAACCACATCTGTGCATTGGCGCCATTGAAATAAGGCAAGTCTCCCTTGCGGTATACATTCTTTTGGTCAGAAGGATTGTCTTGAAGTGTCTGGACTCGATTGTACCTTGGTTCTCCCTCTGGGACTGGTTTAGGCGCCGAAGCTGGAATCGTTTCCAGTTTCGAATTCATAAGTTGGAGCTGTTGCATTATGCCGACCAGGATCTCCGCTGGTACAGGTACTTCGTCGCACATCGCCTTCCCTTTTTCCTTGCTGTCTTCCATAATGATCTTGGATAGCTTGCCCAAGCCCAAATAAATCTTGACCAATCACTGTTCCGCTATCGTTGAGTGCTTTCGTCGAATTCCTTGCCGATCTCGATATTTGGTACGGTTGATGCCGCGGATCGTTTGCTCTGATACCAGATTGATACAAGTAGAAGTATCAATGTTCGAAATTCATTATTTCTTCCCTAATGTCTTCCGAATTCGAAATTACAACTTCTAGATCTCTTCCGATCAGATCTTCGCGGATCGGGATACTCTCACCCCGAGGCTGCTTCTCCGCGATCGGCCAAGATCTTGATGATGCCTCTCGAATCTTCCGACTTCTAGTGACTCCTAGTTCTTGGGCGGCCCGACGAGTCGTGCTCCTCCCTCCGATCAGCTGTCGAACTCTCTCCAGCTGCTTCGGCCTCCCGACGTAACTGCCGAGTTACTTTCAAGAAAAATCCCTGCTTCATACCTGGACCTCCGTCTTATTTATAGGGAAATACCCTCGGGACTTTATTTAGTAACTTCTTGGTCAACGGCGTTAGTCAACAGGGCACCGATTTGCTCTGTGTTTGTGTTTCCTCTTGTATTTCATTGCATAGAACTTATCAGAGGGCTTTGCTGCAGTGCCAACAACTTGCAGTGCCAATGGGGAGGGTCAAAACGAGAGTGACAAGAGGAGTAAGGGGAGGATACCGATGATGTCTGATACCAAATTGTCACGATCCCTCTGGCAATCATATTAATACTTAGGATCGTCCCAAAAACTTTCCTGGTTTTTGTACCTCAAAATAGTCTAATATTTGTCCTGATACAACAGAGGAACCAGAGTCGTGAGAAAAAAGGGCACGACAGAGAGAGGAGAGGGATAGAGGATGGATGAGTCACCATTGGGGGAGAGTGTCTCCGTGCACCAGTTGCACCTTCTCACAAATACATGGCGATGCATACTTATCAATTTTCTGCTTCTTTCTGCGAAAGGGTGTTACATGGTTGGGTAATATCAATCCTGTGCCAGTTGGGCCCATTGGGCCTTCTTGAGTTGACACCTTTCATTGCCATCTTCAACCATTAAGACATCATTTAACACACAAAAGTGATCAGATCTAGTTGTAGTTGTCGCCACTGAAAATCATTAGGGTAGAAGCTAAATATTACACCTATGTGGTACTAACAAGAAGGTAATCTAGAAACTGAAGTGCAGAAAATTTATGATGAAATATGGACAATTCTGTGTTGCTATTTTCATCTTTATTTTCCATGTCTCGATAATCATGTCGAACAAATGATTTGTGTTTCTTAATCTTGTTAATTATCCGTTTTATATTTTTATCATAATAGTTTTTTATATTTTCTTTAATTCACCAACGGCTTCTTTGATGCAGGAAGATGTTGAGCTGATCTCAAAACTAGGGTTCAAGGCATATCGATTTTCCTTATCTTGGTCTCGTATTTTCCCTGGTAGTATACCTTTGCCTTGAAATGGTAGCATTCTTAAAATGTTTTATTATATATACACTTATTCCCCCTTTTTTAATTGGGTGAAGCATTAATCTCTCACTTCTGTCCTGGAAATAAAATATTTTTTGGATCCTGTCTAGTTGTCCTTGCAACTTGTACGTATGACTTCATTTCATATTTAAGACAATTGAACATGGTAGCCCAATGGTTTCTATTTTGCTGCATTCACCTCATTTGTATGGTCATTGGGATGAAGTGCCATTTCTGCTGTTGTGGCATTTGGCTTATTTGAAATTTTAAAATATTATTCAGCCTATTGGGTCCAATGAATTTCATCATATGTGAAAGTGCCTGAGAGCTGTTGAGTTTTTACTCCTACATGCAAGATATGTGAGCTGTGTATTTCTCTATCTTGTCATTTGTCAGGACCCCAGTTGTGGGTGCCTTCATCTGCCATCTAGTTGGTGGGCACTAAGGGAGACTAGAGTGGTTGAAGGGAGCAAGTGAGAGGTAGGTAGTGAGATAGACGGATGAAGAAAGAGATGCAGGGAGAGAGATGAACAAGAGCACGGTCATTCTGCATGGTATTCATCTTTTCTGCAGCGCAATGGGCTGATGTATTTACAAAAGGACTTGACTCTGCAGTGAATAGGTGTGCAGAGAGTTGGACTTGGACGACATACACTCTCCAACTTGAGGGGGAGTGTTGAAGCAGCTCTTTTCTAACCTAGGTTATCAGGACTGCCCAGTAACCCTTTTCCTCTTACTCATCTCTATAACCAAGTGGAGAAATGAGAAACTAGGGTCTCAAGTGGGGAAGGCGCACATAATTCATATTCATGGTTTAATTAATGGGCTGTGCCCATGAACACAGAATGATAAATTAAATCTAACTAATACTTGGCAGTGTTGGAGATGTATCCCATAAGCCTAATCACCCACTTTTAATAGTCTGCATGGACCTGTAGCTGTTAGAACTTTAAATTATTTTGGTTGGTGGAGATTGTGTGATGTGAAATTACATTCCATTTCTGTTCTAGCACTATGACCGTGTGCTCCCTCTCATAGGAGGCGGGTAAGACTGATCTGGCTGGCAGGACAGAGCTGAAAGTGCCATGTGGTGATGCATTGTTTCCTCTGGGCACACACGTGTATCAAGAGTGCAGCCTCACCAAGCTGAGATTCTCTCACCCAGAAAGTGCCACGTGGCTTGAAGGGGAAGACTCCAACAACAATGCACTGATGGAAGATGGTGAAACAGCTTGGGGACAAGCTGGCTCTATTGTGGGAAATTGATAATATCTTAGTCTCCTCCAGGGCGATTTACATTCAGCTTGTGGTAGTTTGGTATTTTCCTTTGAATTTTTCCCTTTAAATATTTTTTCTTGAAAAATTTCCCATTAAATAATAGTTTCCCTCTTTTTAGGAAGGATGCCTAGAATATTGAATTGAGGTTGAAGCCCTATGGGGTTTAACTAGTCCTCGTTTTTGTCATCCCCTCAACTCCTGAGGATCCCCAGCCCCTTGTGATAGTCTCAGTATCACTGGATCTTCGGCTGACTCCCCTGTAGATTACCTCTCTTTCAGAGGCAAGGGAGACCATGGAAGGATCTCTATTGATACCTAAGTCTCCTTCTCTTCCAACCATCTAAAACCCCCTTTCATCTAGGTAGGAAGACCAAGTTCTCATTAGAAAACAATGCGATGAGATTGAATTTCAAAATCTTGTGACAAACCCATATAGTCTAATAATGGTGGTCAGATCTGTTCCTAGCTTAGAAGCTGATGTCATGGGAGATTCTCTTTAGTTAGTCTTTTATTGTGAATAAAGCTACCTCTGTGTTCTAAAAAAATCAGTTATATGCCTTCCATTACCTTAATTTTATCCTTCTATTTTCTGCAGATGGATTCGGGACTAAGGTTAATGATGATGGGATTGGTTACTATAACAACCTAATTAATGCATTATTGGATAAAGGTATCTATATCAGTTGATTTTCTTTCTAAATTTTCATGCAGCAGGCCCTTATTGAATTGCATCTTTGTGTTTTAGGTATTCAGCCTTCGGTGACACTGTACCATTGGGACCTTCCTTACAGCCTTGATATTTCGTTTGGAGGATGGCTGAATTCAAAGATAGTGTATGTGCAAAGTAAAATTATTCTTACAGTGAAAATTTTCTCTTTTTTTTCAGTTCCACAGTATAAATATTCTGACTGTCACACGTAGGCTTGTTAGATCACATTTTATCTGAATTCCCACTAAAATATGAGTGGACATGGATGGACCACTCAGATGGCTATGTATTACAAGAATCTCTACCTGAATCTAATACTTTGGGAGAATGATTAATCCTCCAAAAATATTCGGATGTCAAAACAACTTCAAGAATCTTAATGATTCAAATTGAGTTCACCGTGATCTCATGTTTGAGAAAAGATCAAAAAAGGGAAATGAGAATTGGTGAGAAGATATGGAGATGGAGCAATGTCATTCCCCTCTCCTCTGGTGGCGGTGCACTCCCATGTCCAGCCAGCCGAGCATGGCTCTCCCTTCCGATTGGGAAATAATAAAGAGATTTAAAACTTATCCATTGAACTCCCACCCTCTTCATTATTTATAATCCCCTTGGCACGTGCCGGCTTCCGCGCGCGTGCTTTTTGGTGTCAAAGTTGTGCTTCCTTCCTTCTACGGTTAGTTCTATTAAAGAACTTATCAACATCTCACTTGATTCAGATGTAGACTTGTTATAAGTGATACTGAGATGTTATGTATATATACAAGAAGATGGATACAGATATGATGGATACCATCTCAGTGAGTAAATATCTGGTAGGCCATTGAGTCAGAGACAGATAGGGAGGGAGAGAGAGAAAGAGTGTAGAATGTAAAACAAAATGGATAGTCTGGCGGAGCTGCCGCCCAGAGAGACTAAGCATTTTTTGACTGAAGGTCTTAGTTGAAGTAGAAGATAACAGCGATATTCATAGCTCCTGAACATGTTGGACACATCTGGTGATTGCTGGAGGTGGGCTCCAAGACAACTGTCGTCCTGAGATAACGTTCAGAGTGGTTCCCAGATGGCCGGCTTCAGTCTGCACAAGGTAGATGGCCTCCTTCTTTGGGGATTAGGACTGCCTTTGTCCTGGTGCTGGGCCACGTCGCTGGCAATGAGGGTTTGTGGCATCTGGGCGATGGCAAAGTTTCTGCGGGCACAATTGGTGGCAGCAGAGTGTTGTTCTGAAATAAGGGAGCTGGCAATAGGGAAAGGAATGGGTGGGGAAGTCAGAGGGTGGTGGCACGTTGGTGGCCTCCTGTAAGGTTTGATGTTTGAGCAGCTGCTCGATCGGTGTGGTGAGGGCATCCAGTAGCACATTGAGGGTTGCATGGGACGCCTTGATGTCAGAGGCATCCTGGAGCAGTTGCTCCATCTCCAACTGTGTTTCTATTATGAGAGTCGTCTACAACCTGGCGTTTATTGTCCTTGGAGTTGACATCTTCGGCGTGGTGGCAGTGGTGGTGATGTCTGCAGCAGATCTGTGTGGTGCATGCGGTGATGGTCACATAGGTTCTCTGATACCAATTGATTATATCTATTTTCCTTTTTTTTTCTTCAACCATCTGTAAATGGGTTACATACTACAAGTGTCCCATGAGTGCTCTCATAACTTTTCTACCCGTGTAAAAGTGGGCCACTTTCTAGAAGTGATCCACAACTCTTCTATTTTTTTGTTCTTACTAAAGGAGGCTTACGTGGCTTATTCCCACGTGGTGAATAAATTATGTAAGTAGGTGTCCACATCACCCAAATGCTGTATGTCTTTTTCCCATTGTGGGAAATAACTTTGCTGCAGTATTTAAACTGGTCAGAACTTATTGTTAGAATGCCATTTTCCCTCTCAAACCCTAGCTGATACAAGGCAGAGGATGCTGCAAGCGCCCTTGGAGATTTTAGGAGAGGAAGACTGACCAAATCTTCTATTTTTCTTAGACAGTGACCTAGGGTCTGTGTGAAGTTATATGGATCAATCAAATGCTGAACAAAGTTCGTCTCTTCTTTGGTCATCCAGTTCATTTGTTTTATGACAAGAAATCAGCTATCAGTCTTGCTCACAATCCAGTTCAGTATGACCATATGAAGCATGTAGAAGTGGATCTCCGCCTCATCAAGAAGAAGCTCCACATGCAGGATCAGTACATTCTTCCTCTTAACAATAAGCGAGCATCTTCGTAAAGGGTCGCTCATCAATTTTTCTTGTTCTGTAACAAGCTGTGCATGGAAAAATTCCATTAACCAGCTCAAGGGGGCATGTTGTTAGACTTTTTTCCTTTGTATTTTTCTTGTTTCCATGTCCTCCTATTTTACCCTGGTGTTGTTGTACAAACATCAGGGCTTTCCAGCCCCAGGGGAAGATGATTATTCCCTCTTTCCTTCCTCCTTTCTCTGGTGGCATCTCCTGCACATTATATTGCCTTCCGCCATCAACTCCACCTTTCAAGCTAATATGGTTTTTTTTTCAAACTAATACGTTGTCTATCAAATGACAACGTATTAGTTTGAAGCTGTAACACGTTATCACCTGCGAGCAGGAAAAGGGGTTGCATTGTCATTCAGGACCTTATACAGTTGTAACGTGGCTTAGAGCGACATGTTAGTGTGTTCTCAATAGGAATTAAAGTGGATAAAATAAACTAAATTTAATGAAAAATTCCTGCCTTGGAATAATGCACTGTCTTCGCTAGTGAAAAATCACCCGTCAGGTCTCTCATTGTCATCCTAGAAGGTCGAAAATTAATGGAAGTTTCTGATTTGCATTTCCAAAAGATATCTGAATTGGATCCTTTCCAGAGAAATCACATGTGATAACTCGGACGGCAGAACATAAGAAGATGAGTATAGTACCTCTGCATATGATGGACATTAATATGATGAGTACCTTGACTTAAGTAAAACCACCGGAATCGATCGTATGATGGATTTTTTTTTGAAAAAAAAGAAAACAAAAGATGATGAGTACTTTGACATAGCCGAAGACTTCTCCCTGGCCCTTGCCGGATGCAGTCCTTGCCCTTGAAGAATGCCTAAATACCTTTTCAGAAAAACTGTAACCCCTTCCACTGCTTCTGTCTCATGTATTATAGACTTTTCGTCTTCCTCGCATCACTGCAATTAGAAACAATTATGAGTCTGGGTACGTGGTGGGGCCTGCACGTGCCCCTCCTGTTTCTTCATTGGTCTGCTCCTGTGATAAGCATCTCCTTAGAACTTAGCAGACGAAGAAGAGACCGGTTTCTAAGCCCACACGTGCGGACTAATTCACAAGTGAGAGAGTTTGAATAAGGGCGGGAAATGAGCAGGTGGAGAAGGGCTATAAATAAAGAGCGGTAGTACTTCTGCGGGAGATCATCCTCGCAGGAGCTGACGACGTCTGATCCGGCCTCCAGTCTTCGCCATCCATCAACAGGAGAGCACAGTCTACTTACTTCTCCCCTGTTGTTCTTCGTTAACATCCCTATCTCCAGACATTACGATCCTGTATTGTTTGTTCTCTCTGGGAATACCAATTCGTACCACATACATTTGAATCTTGTGCGAGATTTGCTTCGATACATTGTTAGATCGACCTAGTGTCCTAACATCCTGACTCTCCCAATAGTGTCTCTTTCTCCAGGCGTATATTGCTAATCAAACCAGGTTCTCATCAGTCTTGTATGCCATGTTCTAGCATATTGTGTTGCATGTTAAGGCAGTGATCCTGATATGATACCGGGCCGCATTTACGAGCGGCGGAGGCCCAAGAAGCATCAGCAGCCCACAAGCCCAACAGCAACCCTAACTTAAGGGTTGTGGAGAAAGAAGAGAGACACAGCTTGAATCACCGTGAGTCTCTCCCTCTCTCTCATTTCCCTAGCGAACCCTGTCGCTGGCCCCTTGCTCACCTTCCGCTCCTACTGCCCTACAGATGTTCTTACCTGCACCAGAGGACGCTACTCTCACCCGGAAGCGACGTTCTTTCCGCTTCCCTTGAAGTTCCCCTGTCCCCTTCCCTTTCTATCTCCCAGATACATTGTTCCACTTTGAACCGGGGATTGGTACCTCGTTTCCAGGCATCAACTAAGCCTGTGAGAGGAGCAATACTTTCCTATCGCTGAAATAGAGTAACTGTTTTGAGGTTTCTTATCAGATCCTTTTTGAAGAAAAGTGAGGGCAGAATTTCGAAAACTAAACAGTAATTATTATCAGTGAGTTCTTCAAAAAAAAAATATTATCAGTGAGTTTACTTAAGTCATTCTCATCACGGCGTGAAAGGTTTTCTATAAAATGTTTACATAATAAAGATTTTATCCTTCATGAGACAATGGCAACTATTTTGCAAATGAAACAAATATTTACTACTCTGCTTTAATTTCAGGTACTATTTTTCTGCATATGCAGAGACTTGTTTTGAGTGCTTTGGGGATAGAGTGAAACACTGGGTAACAATTAATGAACCACTTCAAACAGCCGTTAACGGCTACCAAACTGGCACATTTGCTCCCGGAAGGAAAGATAACCCATTAACAGAGCCTTACCTGGCTGCCCACTACCAGCTTTTAGCCCATGCGTCAGCCGTTGACATCTATAGGAAGAAATATAAGGTTTACTGCTATTTTTCAATAGTTAACAAGTTATTGACTCTTGTTATGTGCCATATGTCAAGAATTCTTACTGCTTCCAGGCCAAGCAAGGGGGTGAGATCGGAATTGTAGTTGACTGTGAATGGGCTGAACCATTTTCAAGTGCAATCCATGATAAAACTGCTGCGCAGAGGCGCCTTGATTTTCATCTTGGCTGGTACAGTTTATAACCTTTCATTTCAAATGAGGATAAGATTTCAAAAAAAAATCTTCAAAATAGTCTATTTCTTTCTGTTTTAATAAATTGCAGCTTTTATTGATTCTAGCGGCCTGGTATGTTATACATATCTTGTGAAATTGAGGATATGCTGATTTTAATGTTATCGGTAAATTCTTGTATTGAATGAGTTTTTGTTGTATATCAGGCAGTCACTGAACTGGAAATAGCCTTTCATTTCAAATGAGGATACAATTTCAAAAAACAGTTGTTAAAAAAACAATTTCCAAAAAAAATCATGAAAATATACAATTTCTTTCTGTTGTCTAAAATTGCAGCTCTTGTGGATTCCTGCTGCCTGGGATAGTATAATTATCTTGTGAAATAGAGGATTTGGTGATTTTAATTTTATCGGTAAATTCTTGCAGTGAATGAATTATTGTTAAATATCTGGCAGTCAGTGTATTGGAAATAGCAGCTAATCCTTAGGATAATAGTTTACTCATTTAAAACTCCTTTTTACTAGTTTGATAATTTTCCTCATGAAGGTTTTTGGATCCAATATTCTTTGGTGATTATCCCAAGACGATGCGTGAGAAACTAGGAAATAATCTTCCAGAATTCTCGGACAAGGAGAAGGAATTACTGCACCGTTCTCTTGATTTTGTGGGCATAAATCATTACACAACAAGACTTATCGCCCACGTTCCAAGTCCTTGTGACCAAGTTTATCAATCTCAAGAGCTTGAAAGAATTGGTATCTTCCTCCAAACTTTCATTTGTATTTTTCTTTCTTTCTTTCTTTCTTCAATTTTTATAATAATCAAATATTTAAGGTGAACTATATCGATTCATAAAAGAAAAACAGATACTCGGCCTCCACATCAAACACAAAAACTAGATTAAGTCAATTTTTATTTTTGTATTATAATTGGTATACTAAGTCAATTTTAATCTCTTTCGTCCTTTTTTAGTCAGCTGGCCGGGGGGAGAGATAATTGGCCCACGGGTGAGCTCCTACTATGACCCTATTCCTCCAATTAAAACCCTAACCCTAAGCGTTCTTGCACAGGCAGCCTCTGAATGGCTATATGTCGTTCCCTGGGGTTTGAGGAAAGTCCTCAACTATGTTGCCCAAAAATACAGCAACCCAACGATATACGTCACCGAAAATGGTAAGTTCTCAAATTTCCAATCATCTGGGAATTATACATAGCCGAATCCAGTATAAAAAGTTTACATCCGCCACAGGCATGGATGATGAAGACTCGGAAATCACATCCCTGGAGCAAGCTGTGGATGACAAGTTGAGGGTTGACTATTTCAAGGGATACATAGCCTCAGTGGCCCAAGCTATCAGGTACATTTCTCTGCCCATACGGGTCCAACAGCTTATTGGGCCTGTGAACCTCAGTTTGCCACGTGTGGGCATCTTATTTGTTCAGGGATGGTGTTGACATCCGTGGGTACTTTGTCTGGTCCCTGCTGGACAACTTCGAATGGGCTCAGGGCTACTCCAAGCGTTTCGGAATCATTTTCGTGGACTATAAGAACGGTCTCACCAGGTACCCAAAATCTTCTGCTCTCTGGTTTTTAAAGTTTCTGAGAGGGAGCTCCAAGGTTACTATATAAAATGATAAACCTCCATTAGTTATCAGTATTCCCTACTGAAACTAGGATGGGTCACTGTCCTTATTATCTTGTCCTGAAATATTTTAGTGCTGAAGAGAAAAACCTCATTGTTCTTCGGTAGGCATTTCTATTTTGTATCTTAGGTTGTATCTGTCTGATATATTATAGCAGACAAGCCATATCCGATGACCAGATGAAATTCAGACGATTTCAGATACCGAATATCAGATCAGACACATATCAAATATCTGCTTGTTATTGGTTGTGGGGATAGGTATTGTAATGGTCAGGATCCGATATCTGGATATCAGATATAAAACCATACCAAAAAATTGGCATCATGATATCAGGATATTTTTTAAAACTAATGACCCATTGTTCCATATGGAAAAATAAAAGAAGAAAACAATATAAGTTATTTCAAGCTAAAGCACACTGTAAAAAAATGTGCTCTAGGGTTCACATGTTACATAGAGTTGACCTAGTCTAACTTTATTTGGGTTTCACAAAACATTATGCATCTTGGGTCGGGCGTGGAGAATAGAAATGGGGTTCAAATTTTGGTTTCAACATGTTTGACTTAATAATTTAAAATATATTTCAATCTATATGTTGAAAACCCAATATTCAACACCAATGTCAGACATCGGGATGGATGCTGACATCGGGATAGGTAATTATCCAATTTCCTCATCTGATATCTGGGTATTAGTAAATACAGAGAGCAGATTTCCCATTTCCAATATTGCTACATCATCAATCGAAATGTAGTCATCCGATCTCTGGCCTGGGACAGGCGATTTATTATTGTCTACGTCCATATGAAGACTAATATTCTCTGAAAGAATAATCCTGGATTATAAAAATACCTTATGAATACATAAATTTTTGGGAATTTTGCTGGTTATATTGCTGAATTTTATTGTTTCATTCGGTATTATTATGTTTTCTAGGGTTTTAGATCATGGTAAAAATCAGCTCTTTGAACAAATGTCTCAGTTGGTGGCTCTACTCGACTTAGCCTCAGGCCAAACGGTCTACTATGAATCTCTATGTAATGGGCTAATGTTCTTGCCCGAAAATGGAAAAAAAAGTAGAAAAACATTTTCAGGTGGGGCCCACCTCTCTAACGTCAACATCAAACATGCTCTGCATTTTTTTTATACGCGCATTCCCAGACTGCTCTTTCTTAAAAAAGAGTCGCCTTTTTGTCATTTCGCCTTGTCCCCTCTGTCGAGATTCCTTTTATAAATACAGAAGCTTCCTTTTTTAAACACTGTAGATCAGTCACTTGACCAATCTAAGCAGACTAGCAGATTACACTAGCTACAGCCAGTGTAAAGAGCAAAGACCTCCACACTCTCTCTCTCTCTCTTCTCCGACCCATTAAGACCTTGAGAGAGAAACCATTCCTCAGCAAGTCACAACATTACACCAGCTAGAGCCAGTGTCCTCCAACCCCTTAAGATCCAGAGGGAAATCATAACCCACTCTCAGCAAGTAGCAACATTACACTAGTTACAGCCAGTGTAAACACTAAACAGTAAACCCCCTCTCTTTCTCTCTCCTGGGACCCATTAAGATCCGGAGAGAGAAACCATTACCCACCATGTCGCCCGTGCTAGCCACGGCTTAGAGAGAGAAACCATCACCCACTTGACCACTCTCATCAAGTAACAGCACTATACTAGCTACACCCACTTGACCACCCCCCCATTCCCTCTCCTCCGACCCATTCAGACCCAGAGAGAGAGAAACATTACCCAACATCTAGAGTAAACCTACTCTTTCTCTCTCATCCGACACATTCACACCCAGAGAGAGAAACCATTACCCACCATGCTCCCCTTGCTCGCCACACCCCAGAGAAAGAAGCCATTACCCACCATCTATAGTAAAACCCTTACTCTTTCTCTCTCCTCCGACCCATCCGCACCAGAGAGAGAAGCCATTACCACCATCTAGAGTAAAACCTTACTCTTTCTCTCCCCTCCGACCCATTAACACCCAGAGAGAGAAACCATAACCCACCATCTAGAGTAAAACCCTACTCTTTCTCTCTCCTCCGACCCATTAACACCCAGAGAGAGAAACCATAACCCACCATCTAGAGTAAAATCCTACTCCTTCTCTCTCCTCCGACCCATTAACACCCAGAGAGAGAAGTCATTACCCACCAGTAAAGTCCTACTCTTTCTCTCTCCTCCGACCTATTACACCCAGACACAAACCGTAACCCACCATCTAGAGTAAAACTTTATCTCTCCTCCGACTCATAAACACCCAGAGAGAGAAACCATCATCCACCATCTAGAGTAAAGCCCTACTCTTTCTCTCTTTTCCGACCCATTCACACCCAGAGAGAGAGAGAGAGAGAGAGAGAGAGAGAGAGAGAGAGAGAGAGAGACAGACAGACAGAGAGAGAGAGAGAGAGAGAGAGAAGCCATCAGCCACCATGCTGCCCTTGCTCGCCATGGCCGGAGTCCTGGGCTTTCTCTCTCCTCCAAGCTCGTCTCTTTCCAGCGCTCCTCCCCCAACCGACCCACTTCCCTTCTTCCCTCTTTTCCCATCTCCCCCGCCGCCGCCGCCGCCGCCCGCCGCGGCGCCGCCGCCGGCGTCGATCCCCGTTCTGCCGGCGGCGGAGGCGCCCCCCGCCGCCGCCCACGCCGAGAAGCTCGCGCTGGCCGTCGGCGTTCCTCTCGTCGCCCTCTCTCTCTTGACAGCGTTGTGGGCTGTGCTTGGGCTTATCTTGCACCGCCACCGGCCTAAGCCGAGTCCGGCGGCGGGTCTGGCGGCGCCGCCGCCGATATCGCCTGAGCTCAGGCCGCTGCCGCCCCTCCGTGGGGGGGTCGTGGCCGGCGGAGCCGCGCCCACGTCCCCCCGTCGCTTCTCCTGGTGCTCTCTCTCCTCTCCGTCTTCCCCCCCTGGCCACTCGGCCGTCTTTTCCTCTTCCCGGCTCTGCGACAAGGTCTAGGCTTGGCTTGCGATTTTTTCGTTGGCTTTTCTTCTTCGTTTTCGCCTCGTTTCCTGCTAAAGTTTTGATATAGATTGATAGATGGGTGGATGGATAGCTTGATAGATAGATAGATTGGTAGGTAGATTGATAGACATAGATAAAAGGATGGATATGTTGCTTGATAGATGGATGGTTGGTTAGGTAGATAGATAGATGGATGGAAGAATGGTTAGGTAGATTGATAGATAGATATAAAGATAACTGGATGGATACGTTAATAGATAGATAGATATAAAGATAAATGGATGGATACGGTGATAGATAGATAGATGTTTAGATAGATAGATGGATGGATGGATACGCAGATACATATAGATAAATTGGACTGGTTGATTGATAGATAGATGGATAGATGGATATATATATATAGATAGATAGATAGATGGATGGATAGGTAGATATATAGATAAATGGATGGATATGTTGATAGATAGATAGATCGATAGGTAGATTGATAGATAGGTTAATGGATGGATAGGTTGATTGATAGATCGATGGGTAGATTTATAGATAAATGGATGAATAATTTGATAGATACATAGATAGATGGATGGATAGTAGACGTATAGATAAATGGATGGATAGGTTGACAGATAGATAGATGGATAGGTAGATTGATGGATCGATAGATGGATAGGTAGATTGTTGTATAGATAAATGAATGGATAGGCAGATAGAGGGATAGATAGAGGGAGGGAGGGAAAGTGGGGGAGAGATAGAAAAATGAATAGATCGAGAAGGAGATAGGGAGAAACTCGTTTAAAGAAATATTTTTAAAAATTAAGAACTGTATTAAGAAAACACACAAGACGCTGCCCTGCATTCTCTCTTCTTAATGTGGCTAAGTGATCGTGATGATGATCGTGTTCTAAATAAATAGTATTGAAAAAGGAACCTGGTACATCGCTTATATTTCATGTTTAAATTTGTAGTTCAAGGCTGGTACGAAATCTGACAACTTTTTTTCTCAGAGGTCATGGAATTTTATTATTAAATGTTTTTTTTGTCGTTCTCAGTTTGACGTGTGCATGCTGCTTTTTTATGGCACATGAGTGAGCGCGTAACTTGCTAAGATAAACTCAACATTAAAAATGCAATCAAGAGAGATCTGGTGCAGCGTAATTATTATAATTTCTTGTGCGCAGCTTGGCGTGCACCAAAATTCTTTACCATTCCTCAGGTGTATCTCAGTGAAACTTTGGTCGACCACGGAATATTTAGTAAAATATCAATGAGTTGCTTGGGAATAGTTGTTTGGTTGACACAGAGTAAAAGTTAGGAGCCACTAACTTCAAAGTAAAAGTTAACACTTGGTTGTAGTAGCCTGAAGAACACAAGTGTGATAGAAAATGTTGCTTCAAGAGACTCAAACGTTTGACGCACACATAAATATTGGTTCTACCGTATAGGTAAGAAGGGGATTATTTTTGTTAAAGAATGCATGTAGAAGTAAACCAACATCTCACGGCCTACTGATAGACTGGCTTATAAATAGAATTAAATTCAACGCCTAGTTCCTGAACCTTATCCCAATAGAAAATGTAGAAAGTTGGTGTCACTCACTGTCCCCAGCAAAGTCAAAATCTGAGAAATCCCAAGTCTGCAGATAGATAGTTCAGGGAAAATAAGCCAATACTGACGGATCAAGGATTGCAAGTTTGATGTTAGGATGTGAAAAGGTCAGGTTGTCGCCCAATGAGTTTTCTATAATGGTATGAATAAATTGAACTGGGCCTTTGGCTCCCTGAGGGTGTGCCATGGATTGAATTCATGAAAACCAATATCTCTAAAAAAAACTATCAAACACATTTTGCTGAGGTATCATAATCACATCACTAAAATCTCAATCCCGCAAGATCCTTTGAGTCATATGTATTTTTTTTATTTTGAACTATGTGCCAAAATTTATTGTCTGAATTCATATATATTTGGTGTAGTCTTGACCATTTCATCAAAATAAAAATAAGTGTATCAAATGTCTGAATTCAATAGAGTCATCATGTTTTGTATACAATAATATTATGGTTTTTAAGTAATTATTATTTTATTAACTGTAAAAAGCAAAGTTTAACCATCCCTTCTGTTGAGGGAGACTCTTCTCTCTAGTGTAATGTAGCTGTGACCCATACACTGCAGAATTTTCAATCATCTTGGTGTATCTTGGAATGCTATGCTATATAGCTACACGAATCATTTTAATTACATGCAGTAGGTTTTGCTCTGAAGATAAGAACCCAACTTTTTCTTTTAATTCACGGACAGATTTATGAAGTTTGAAATTAAGATAGTCCTTCCCATTTATGGGAATGTCTTGGTGGGTATGCCATTCAAGGTCTCATCGGTAACATCCAATTTGATTGTGGTTCAGTCTTTTGAGTGTTAATATGGCTTTTTGGTGTTCAATAATTGCAACGTGCAAAAAAATCAAAGAAATTTGGTCCTTCCTTTTGAGTGTATATCTTGGATGATGATATGGTCTTTTGGTGTTCAAAAAGTACACCGGTTAGGGTTTGACAGTCCAAGTATGGTCCCAGATTTTAGCAAAAACTTGGACTAATCTTGTCTGGTCCGTTCTATTTGGGTTGACTAATCAATGTCAAACTCAAGCTACAAAAGTCAAAATTCACATAAAGTTGGCATGAACTTGATGTACAAAGAATTATCAATCACGAGATACTTTATGAAGTCCATTTCTTGAAACAAAAAGTTGTCATCATAAAGGGTTCCATTTTAGGTTACTTGTGTTAGATGCCGTTTCCCCTGCCTAGGCTCCATTCAATTGTCACATTGCATCCATCAGGGCATCATTCAGGGTTTAGGATTGCCTCACTGCTATGAACGAAAAGTAGGGTAGGATCCAACTCTCTCATCCTTATCTTCTCTATCCTAGATAAGGATGAGAGAGTTAATGGAAATAGTATATCATAATTTAAAATTTAGGTATTTAAATATTGACTGTATACCCTACCAGTTTGAGGGATTGAATATAGATCTACCTCTCTAATTTTTAAGGGATTTTTGTGCACTCTTAGAAGACTATGATGATCTTGCTTACTAACCCATCCCAGAGCATGTATATTTGGTCCATGGTTGATGTTTAAAAAATAAGGGGGATATCAAGAAGGAGAAGAAACTCACAGATTTAATTTAAGAACTCCCTTAAATGTCAACTTATGAAGCTTGATGTGTCCATCCAGGCTAACTAATATCAAGAACATTTACCCATTCTAGTTCTACCCAAATATATTGTTTACAAGATCAAGAGATGGCTAAAAGATGAAGTTTACCCTTATAGTTTACGTTAAATCTATATGTCGGATCTTGAAATGTCATGACTTGAAGTTCAACAAATCATGGTTCTTGGATCCTTCGTCTCTCTCATCCATGCGTCCACCAACAGTTTAGGGTTTATCTATTTTTCATTCACCCAAAAAGATGTGCCTAGACTGGCATGAAAATTCCCATTTTTCTTTGGTCCAGTCAGAGTGAATCCATTAGATGTTAGATTTCAGAAAAGATACATTTTTTCTCCACCCACTGAGCAATATGTGTTCAAGGGAGTGTATTATATGGTATCTCATTAAATGTGACATAAATCTTCCATTTCCTGATTGGCCCACATCATCGCCAGTCAGCATGCATTTATTGCAAAAAAATACACCATTTTTTCTCACTGGACAAAGTCGTCAACACTGTGTGCATTTATTACACAAAATACACATATTTTCCATTAGGACATGTCTCCCGATGAGTAATTACATTGAGTGTGGTTTAAACAACGTAATTTTTCCAGTTCACATGCGTCCCCATCTGCTTAAAACGTTACAATTAACCCCTACTTGGTTTTCTGGACTTATCAAACTGTGAGGTCAAATGATATGTCTTCCAATTATGTTTAAAACCTATCGCTGGCTAGAATATCCCAATATTAACTGGAACATTGGATGGAGCAAGATCTAATAAATAGAAACCTAATAAAAATTATAGAGTATCTAGAATCATTAAATAAAAATTATCTTTGACTTAGAAAAATCATTTCAACATTAAGTAGATGCCAAAAGAATTAAGAAAATTCACATAATCATCATCATGGTCATAAATTTGATAAATGTTTCTCATGAAAACACACTAATACAATCCTTCAACTGCAGACATTCATGCTAAATGCATGCTTAAATTAAGATTATTGTGGTATTCAAGGCCATGCATGGATAGAGAAGATAAATATGGAGATAACCTAAAAAAATGAGCCTGAAACTCATTATGGATAATCAGATATCATGATTTGAAGTTACTAAATTTATATTCCCCATAAATTGGCATAAAATATTCATTTAAAATTAAATCAATGTGTTTCTGACACAAATCCTTAAATTTTTCCTAGAAGTGCATTTTATCAGTTCCTGACACATGACATTAAGACTAAAAAATCCAACCATTAGTCCTCAAATTGATGTTTAAAATTTCCTTCAAATAACATTCCACCATATGGACCTTAAAAATAAATAAAGTTAAGGTATTTTGGCTCATCTAATGTGTCATTTCCCATCAGTCAAATCACTTTGTTTCTAATATCCATGTTCAATAAAGGAGTTAGATGCACTTATTACAAATTAAAATGGCAGTTATCATCATTGGCCACATGTCATATGCATCGTATCACATTTTGGTGGCACACATGACCACGCACCATCACCGGACGTTACACCACTACCGCAGGAGATGTCCCTTGTCATGACACGTCGACAACACCAACCTTGGACCCGGGATCCTTGCGTCATTTAAAATTAGATTTGAATTTCACAGTTATTTCAAGTTTTTCTTCCCTCCAAGGCCTATAAATATGCCAATGCTGTACTGAACTTGGTGATTTTTCTTTGGAATTGAACTTTTTCTTCTAAAAGAAAGTGCCCTAGTCTCATCTCTGCCATTGCGACCGCTGCTTGCCACCGCTACCACCATTGACAGGAGACTTCCCTATCATCTGCCGTTGTCAACGCGACCGCTGCCCGTAGCCGCCGCCCTCGCGACTGGCGTACATAGCAGTCATCCTCGTCTACTATTAAGGTTTCAGGGCGCTGTCCCGAACCCCGCTAGGGGGTGACTCCCCCTTGACCCCATGCTAATTGACCACGCAGTTGGCTCCGCATATGGCTTGTTAAAGTGCACGTCATCTGCTCTCGCCACCAAACACCTCCACAACTCCCTGCATCGCCCTATTGCGCTCTACCAACGCAAAAGGTCCACCCTTCCCTCTTTAGTGATCCACATTATTTCATCCAGTATTTTCTCGCTTGTTTTTCCACCCCCGTCAGACTTAGTAGAATAGGTTAGTTGAATAGGTTTGAATCTTCTCCGACCACTCAGGATATTAGATTTGGAGCTTTGTTTTCACCATGGTGGTTGTAAGACAGTCGTCCCACCCTCGACCGAGGAGAGGGGCTGCACCATCAACATTTTCTCTGACTTTAAATGTTTGAAATTGATCGTATTGATTTGTGGTCTGTTTTATCCATCCTTAGTTGAGTTAGCCTATCCTATCTGCGTCAGTCCTAGTCATCCTCCATCACATTTATTGTGCTTTAAGTTAGTTGAGTTATCAATCAATGTATAAATGTTTTCAAGTTAAAATGGTAGTTATCAATCAATTGTGTTAATTCTCTCAACTAATCATTGGTCGCAACCAATTATTTGCTATAGTCGGATAAATCAGAATGCGACAAATGGTGGTGCAAATTGAATCGTAATAAATTTCACTAAAAATCATAAAATATCAATAATGAATTTTTTATGTTCTGACTCATAAAAATATTTTAAACTAAAATAGCATGCTAACTATTTCACATAAATTTTAAAATTAGCATGTCATTTGTGATCATCATGGGGAGTGTGAGAATGAGGGGGTCACATAGAGGGAGGAGCATGGAAGGGGGGCAGAGGGAGGGAGGATGAAGGGGGGTACAAATAGGGGTCTGTAGGGAGGGAAGTATATGGGTGGGGGGAGGGGAGCAGGGCAAAGGAGAGCAGGGATTGATGAAATGGATAGGGTGCTCCTAGGAGGGAGCAACCGGATTGGGAAGTTCTGATATTCAACTTAATTTAATTAAATCATGATTGGGAAGTGCTTTAAATTTTGAAGAAAAAAATCAATTTTCTATGTTACGATGGTATAATTGGTTAAATTCACCTCAAGCACAATTATCATTGGTTAAGTTTTTCTGGATTTTTGGTATTTTAACATATTTTATTCAGTTGGATCTTTATTTTTTTGGTACCATCAAATTAAATATAATTTAACATGTTACTCTTTCATTTTTACCACATTATTTGTTCAACTGAAGTAGATAAGCATGATTAAAAATCATGAAGATGTTTGTTTCTTTTATCTAACATTAGAGATAATTCTATGCATGTCATCTAATTTTACAATACATGTAATTATGTATCTATGTTTTATGACTTTACATTCAGTAAGAGATCAAATTTAAAAGTAAGCAAATACTTTTTTGAATTTCTTAAATAATTAAATAATTTTATGAACATTTCATATTATGTTGAATTGTTATTCAAATTCATTGAGAAATTAATTCACGAAGTCGACAAACACTTTTCTAGATCTTATGAACAGGAGTTGTCACGATAGAAAAGAGAAATGACTATAAGGAACCAACGATTCTCTCTTCTTAAACAACCTATATCCTCCACACTTAACCAGCATTTGATAGATTATCCAACCCCGAGCAATCTTAGTTATTGGTGGGGGTTGTCACAATCAAATTCACAATTTTTTTGCCGATGATGGGTTTTATCAATCACGAACATACACATTATTTTGACATTGTAATTTACTAAGCCATAATGATTGGTTTTGAGGACTAATCACCACTTTATAACCATGCATGGACACGTGTTAAGGGGAAAAATCACAAATTTAACTCGCATGCAACACAATTGCTGCTCTAAGAATGTGACCCCAAAGAAAAAATGAAATGCATTTTGATGGCCAGGACGCCAACACTTCGCTGTTGAACGCGTCACCATGATCAACCGGAGTCAACACGCCTGCTATGGACCCGACGACGAAGTCAACCAAAGTCAACCCGCCACGGTCAACCAGAGTCAACACGAAAGTCAACACGCCGCAACCGTCGACTAGCACGTCTCCACCCGCGCACGTCCCTACGCGCGTCAGGACACGACGCCAAAGGTAAATCCACAACTGCCCTTTGGCGTGACACGGTGCACATCTTTACTTTCTCGTCAATTTCTCTTTCCTCCAAGACCTATATATTGGCCATTGTTTTCAAGAAACAATAGGCAGTCATAATTTCAAGAATTGAGTTTTGTTTAACTCTTCTTGGAGGACTGCCCAGCCTCCCCTATCCCTCTTAACCCTAGCCGTTGCCGCCGCCTCGCGACGTCGGCCTTCCATTCTCTCTCCTTCCTCTCTCGCCATTCTCTCTCTCTCTTACTCTCTCTCTTTCTCTCTCTCCCTCTCACCCTCTCTCTCGCCCTAGGCCGCCCAGGCAGCCCTGCTAGGGCCGCCCAGGCCACCCCAGCCAAGGTCGCCCTAGGCTGCCTAGGCAGGCCCGCCAGGGCCGCCCAGGCCGCCCCAGCCAAGGCCGCCCAGGCAGCCCCACCAGGGCCGCCCAGGCCACCCCAGCCAAGGCCGCCCAAGGCCGCCCAGGCAGGCCCGCTAAGGCCGCCCAGGCCACCCCAGCCAAGGCCGCCCAGGCAGCCTGCCAGGGCTGCCCAGGCCGCCCCAGCTAAGGCCGCCCAGGCAGCCCCTCCAGGGCCGCCCAAGCCGCCCCAGCCAAGACCGCCCAAGGCTGCCCAGGCAGGCCCGCCAGGTCGCCCAGGCCGCCCCAGCCAAGGCCACCCAAGGCTGCTAGGGCCGCCCATCCAAGGCCGCCCAAGGCCGCCCCTGGCCGCCCGCCCCGGACGCTGCGTGCCTGTCATCCACTCTTCGGACGCCCTCGAAGCTTCATACAGTGGGGCATACCGTTTAGTTTTCGGGGCACTGCCCCGAACCCCGTAAGGGGGAGACTCCCCCCTTGACCCCCCGGCAGCTGACCGCGCAGTTGGATTCACGACACCCTGTCGTAGCGCACGTCAGTCGTCCCGCCAACGACGCCCATGCCCAAACACTCCGGCCTTTGAGCAACCAGGCCGAGTCTCAACAAGGGCCATTCAACACCCGGGACATCCAGATCCCATCGTCCAGTGGGCCTCACAACGCCCGCATTCATCCAGCCACGTCACGATCAGAATTTCCCGCATCCTCTTCACGCACTACGGTGTAGAGGTACGCCTGAACCCTCTGGTGTCGAAGTGTTCTCCGTTCAGTATTTTCTCGAGAAGTTTCCACTGCCGTCAGACTTAGATTTGGTTTGAATTTTCTACCTCTTCTCTCTTCTTCTCGAGTGTTTCTTCGTGACGCGAATTCGTCATATTGATTTCTGTGCTTGGCATCGTCGCGGTGGGGGAAGACAGTACTCCCGCCCTCGATAAGGGTCGGAACTGCACCACCATATTTTCGTCGGTTTTAAAGTCCGAATCCGACCGTGTGATTTCTGTGGCTGTTTTATCCCTCAAATATCCGCTCCATCCTTAGCCGTCCACCTTCTCATAGTCAGCCCATCTATCCCGTCGTCCCATCCTTCGTCATCTATCCCATAGTCGTACACCCCGTAGTCGTCCTACGTCACATTTTTTTATAATCAATGCATGTAGGGTGTTAACGATGTGCTAATGATGTGGAGTACTACATGCTAATGAAAGACATTTCTTCTCATGTAATCCACTTGTAGAATGCTACATGAAAAGTGCTATCATGTGATGTGATTAGGAGATCCACTTCCTATCAGAATTAGAAAGACAATGTAAAAAAAATATTGAATGGAAAAAGGTTGGCAATTGAAACTCCCCATTGAGATGTGTACATACCTCATTCTTCAGTCCCTCTTTAATCATTCTCCCATTCCATTTCATATCAGACTACCAGAGCTACTCAATGTGCTTACCACCGCTTAGGGAAACCTTTAGAAAGAGAAGCCCCAAGTGATAATCACTAGTAGGACTAACAAAAATAGAAAGGCCATGTCGGCTTCAAAAAGAGAAAAAGGGAAGAAGCAAGTGAAAGCTTATAGACATATGTGTGGTCGGAAAAACAATCATAGATTCCATCTCTTCTTACATGTTCATAGATATATATGGATGTAACCACAATTAACATCACTACGGTCGGGCTATCGAACACGGGGTCAGAAGTGAATTACGAGTCAGACCAATCTGCGAATCGAGCGAGCTCCCCTTGCGTGGTTAACCTCTCATTCGTCTTCAGTGCTCTTTGAACCGTGCGGGAAGGTTTCCCATCACACGCCTCACCAACTTGATCTTCCGCGGAAACCGTATGTCCAGAAAAATAGGTTCCGAAGGTTCTGCAAGAATCTCACTCAAGTGTACGGCAGATGCCATGCTTAGGCCCCTTCTTCCCTTCCTTAAAAAAAGAGTCCACCATCATAGACGGTGGAATCTTTGTATCTTATAATCAAACTTAATAAATTATGATGAGATCGTAATACATAGATCGCTAGTCTTTAAGTGTGTGTTCTAAATATTCCTATTCCAAAGATACTCGAGAAGGATTATCCAGCCGGTCGCGTAGTAATTAGTGTGGAAACATTGAGGATAGAATGTTGGTGACCTGTAGTGGAAAGAGTTCACTAAATTATACTCGTAGATAAAAATTTATTCACTGATTATGTCCTACGAGTTGCGAATCACAGAATTCTAAATAGTATAAGTTCAAGTGCATCAAGAAGTCCATGAGGATGATTGAGTGGTCAAGATGGATCGTTCACACTCGGTATTAAAGGACATAACTCAAGGAAAATGATGGTGTAAAGTCCTTGGCCAAGTCCATCAGTGCTCACTCTGATGATTAATTAGGGTATGACAATTGACTATAACCTAAATCATCCTGGGAGTATGAAGTGGATGAGGGACTGTACATATAGGGTAACCAATGATAGATAAGTTCCATGAGTGAGTTGATACAAACTCCTTTGTATCTTATAAAGCACGAGGTATAGCTTAGCATCCCACATGCTAGAGACTCGACCTATCTTTAAGGTTAAATTAATCTGACATTAATTAATCTATATGATTGTATGGTTAATTAATTTGGAAGACCAATAAAGGTTATCGGGTGAATATAGTTGTTAACTAGATTGATACATGGGCCTCGAGGGTCACACAAATGATATTTTGGATGACAGAAGATATACTTAAAATTTGAGGGTTTTTATGAAAAAAATCACGCTTAATATAAATAGGGGAAGGCTCTTTATGAAATTCACCCATGCCAAAATTATTCAAGGATCTTCTACTTCTTTCTCCTTTCTCCTCATAGCTCCTCTTCATTCCTGATGCCATTGGGATGGCATAAGGACGATGACAGAACGTTAATGGATTTTTTCATGGTGAAGGAGATTCAATGTGCCATGGACCAGTGGATACATCTAGAGCTTGCACACATGAGAATCCCAACACGACTCGCTCGAGGATACAATAAATTACGAATGCAATCCTAGACCAAATGATCTGATTCAATGTTTTTAATGATGTCATAACAATACCCTTTTCAGTCTTCTGGTGTGAATCATTTGATGTTTTCATTCAGATCAAGGACCTTATAACCCAAAAAATGACATTGTCAAAGAAGGACAACGATGAAAAGGGATGTGCTTCCACTATGGAATGAAGGGCCACTAGAAGAGGAACTTCAAGAAGTACCTCAATGAGATAGCTCAAAAGACGCATGGCAATGATTCATGTATCTATGTGGTAGCTTCTTATACAGTTTTGACATCATGGGTATTGGATACTGGATGTGCTTCTCATACTTGCAATCACTTGTAGGTGCTGACTAGTAGAAGAAAGTGGATCAAAGGCAAGGTGGAGCTGAGATGGGGAATGTCACAAGAGTTGCTGCCATCACTGTGGAGACATGAACCTCAGGCTTCCATCCAAAGATTTCTTATCTTTAGAATACTGATATTATGTTACTAACTTAATAAGTAAAGTTTATTTATGTATCTTGTTTGGATAGACTGTGGTGCACCATGACCATCATGAAAAATGTTGTTCCATTTTTTTAAGAATTAATTGGTTTATTTAGTCATGTTGTTAAATGGTTTGTATCTGATGGATGTTCCTTGTTACAATAGCCACTTAGAAGATTACTTCAGTTTCATAAAGATTTATAATTGGGTTCATTTAATTTTGGATCATACACAACTTGTATATCTGTTGCATCACGTGTAAAATTCCCAAATCACCATTTTCTAATGTACCAAGGGAATTTTGGAACTAATATATATTCAGATGTATGTAGTCGTGTGTATGTCCAAGCAAGAGGCAGTTGTTCTTGTATCATTATTTTCACTAATAATTTATCTAGATACGGATGGGTATAATTGATGAAGTATAAGTCCAAAGAATTTGAGAAATTCATGGAGTTCAAAAATGAAGTATAGCAACAATATGTAAAGAGCATTAAATCTCTTTGATCAAATCAAGGAGAATACTTGAGTACAGAGTTCACTTAGTATACAAAGTATAATGGTATCTTGACTTAGCTATCTCCTCCATACACTCTACAAATGAATGGGGTGTCATAAATGAGATATCAAACCTTGTTAGACATTGTGCAATGTCCCATTTGGGATATGCCCATGAGACATCAGCACATATATTGAACATGTTACCTAGCAAGTTGGTGACTTTCACAACATATGAAATATGGAAAGGAAGAAACCAAACTTTATGTATGCAAAAATATGGGATATCATGCCCACACGATGAGGCATGATCCAAGAAAGTTGGATTTTTGGGTTATCTAAAAGAAACACATGGATACTACATTTACTGCCCTAAAGAACAATTTGTTTGTTGCAAAAGGGGTCATCTTCCTAGAAGATGAATATCTTCTACCATAAGATAGTGGTAGTAAAGTAGTCTTGGAAGAAATTCCAAGTCAGAACATAAATACTGCTTCATCCGAGGAGGGCTCAGTTCCTAAACATGGTCAAGTATGTACACAAAAGCCAAAAAATTTAGGAACAATAGTGATACAACTTGATCACTATATTGGACATGTTGGATTACATGAATTCCATACACTATATCTCAAGGATGATGATCCTCTAACATACGATGAGGCGTTTCAAGATTCCAACTCTCAGAAATCATGTGATGGATTCTGAAATTCAGCCCAAGCACCAAAAACAATTATGGTACTTTTTTTACCCTCTTGAAGGTATTGTATCTATCCAGTGCAAGGAGATGTTTACCAAAAATATCGGTATAGATGGACAGGTTGATACTACTAGGTAAGATTAGTTATGAAATGTTATCATGAAAGGAAATGTGTTAAATATGACAAAACATTATCATCAGTTGTCATAGTTAAGTCATCCATAATCCTTCTCACCATAGCTACACACCATGTTTAAGAGATCTGGAAAATGGAAGTCAAGATTGCTTTCCTCAACAAAAAACCTAGAGGGAGAAGTGTATTTTATACAATTTGAGGGTTATGCACCCATATCATTTCTAGATAAGGAAGGAAAATTGAAAAGATCCATTTATGGATTAAACTAAGCTTCAAGAACCTAGAATCTTATATTTGGTGTGGCTAATAGATCGTATGGCTTCATTAAGAATGAAGATGAACCATGTGTGTACGAGAAGATTTGTGGGAGTGCGATCACTTTTGTGATTTTCTATGTTGATAATATTTTACTCATTGGAAATGATGTAAGAATGTTGTCGGTATTAAAGGCATGGCTGTCCAAGAACTTATCCATAAAGGATTTAGGAGAAGCAACCTACATATTGGGATACACATGTATAGAGATAGATGGAGAAGGTTTTTAGGATTATCCCAATCTATGTGCATAGACACCATTATTAAAATTTTGGTATGGAGAACTGTAAGAGAGGTATCATACCAATGAGACATGGAGTTCAATTATCTAAGGATCACTCACCTAAGACTCTTTAAGATATACCCATGATGACGAAAGTTCCATGTGCATTGGATATATGATCCATCATGTACACAATGCTACGTAATATAGCTGATGTTGTAGTTTCTCTAAGTGTTACAATAAAATTTCAAGAAGACCTAGGAGAGGAACAATAAGTAATGGTGAAATGTATCCTTAAGTACTTGATAAGGATTCATAATTTATTTCTAACTTATGGAGAAGAGGAGCTAAAGCTCCATGGTTACACTGACTCAAGTTCCCAATCAGATCTAGAGTATAGTAAACCTGTATATGGTTTCCTCTTCTCACTGAACAGAGGCAAGATATCATAGAAGAGTTCCAATAGAGCACTACTGCAGACTCGAGAAGAGAAGCTGGATGTATTGCAGCGAGCGCATCTACCAAGGAAGCAGTCTAGTTGAAGAAATTCATCAAGGAGCTTGGAGGTTATTCCTTATATCTCAGAACCTATTCCATTTTTGTGTGACAAAAATGGTGAAATAGCACAAGCAAAAGAGCCATGATTTCATTAGAATTTGGAGCACAATCTAAGGTGAATTCACTTGATTATAGAGATCATTAATTAACGATGAAATATATCCTTTAGTTCTTGAGAAGGAATAATGATTTATTTCTAGTTGATCATTTGAAAACATAGCTAACCCAATAACAAAGCCTTGAGTACACAATGTTTTTGAGTGTCACCATGAAGCAACGTATTTGTTAGTTAGATAAGGGTCATTCACTTTATTCCAATCGAGAGATAGATAGATATTTTGGGGACTTCAACCCAATCATCCCACCATGTTTTTATTTAAGTTAATTTAAAGATATAGTAATTAATTATTATTCTCATGTGATGTTTATGATAAAGTCTATGAATGTGTGGACTGGTCTAATGAATTGTGATGAGATCCTAATATAGTGATCACTAGTATTTAAACATGTATTCTCAATATTCCTATTCAATGGATTGTTGAAATGTACATCAAATTATCTGGATAAAATAACACTATCTGATCCTACTTATACGATAAGAATTGTTGATCCTATGGTCGTAAGTGTGGAGACAATAAGGGCAGATGGTGGGTGCTCTTTGGAAAATTGGTTCACTGAATTGATATGTATGAATCCATAAATGGTATTATACCTAAATATTCATTAGTTTGATTCATGTCGCAGTTGTATAAATGATCCTTTGATCTTTGACACCAAGTACATCTCATGGATGGACAACTATGTTTTGACTATGACTTATGAGTCTCTTACCATAGGATTCAAACAAGCCTTAGCTCAGATGTAGTGACAAGCACACAGAGGTGATTGAGTGGTCAAGACATGACTGTTTGCCCTTAGTATGAGAGGAGATTGAGTCAAGGAAGATGATGCAGATAATTCCCTGGAAAGGGTAATAAAAATATTATATAAGACATTCTCGTAAGATCCTTGTTATGCATGAGTACTAACCAAATGGCATATTACAATTTTATGAGTAACAATACCCTAAGTCATTTGGGAGTCATGTGTAGATGAAGGATGACAGTAAAGGTTCCATCAAGTATACGGTAACCAATGATGGTAAAGGTTCCATGAGAGAGTTTGTACACTAATATGTAACTTCTAGAGCACGAGGTGTAGCTTGGCACCCCACAAGTTGGAAAATTGACCTATAGATTAGATTAAATAGATCCTTAGGTGATCAATCTATATGTTGTAAATAAGGTTGGCTAATAATTTTTAGTGGGCCACCAAAGTTATCATCTAGAATGATAAATGGGCCTAGAGGGTCACATAAATAATATTGTAGGGACATTGGTGTATATACTTTTAATTGATGAATTTTTGAATTAAGTAAAGTATAAATAAGGGGCACCCATTTTAGGCACCCAGGCTAATCAGAGTTAAGGTCCTCCCTTTTCTTCCTTCTCATATTCGCATTAACCAAGAAGAATGTCCTTACGGTGACAATATATACAAGAGCTTCAAGAAAATTTGGAGAAGAGGAAGTGGAGCTCCAAGAGCACCTTGATTGGATAGATGCTTCTGGAGTCCAAACACATGAAGAGCTTCAGAATAATCTCCAAATCAGCAAGTCAAAGGTGGAACAAGTTTCCCTCATGGTACACCAACTTTGATTTTTTTAGTGATTGCTTTTGAATCAATCATAACTTCTGCCGCATAGAAAAGTGTTTTCTAGCATTCAATCAATGCATAAACCCAATAATTTAATCACAGAATTGTCTGCCATAATTTCCCAAACACGTGGCCTATTAATATTTAAGGGAAAATGTATTAATTTTGATGATCCATTATTAAACGATCATTAATTTTGATCCAACTACACATCAACATGTGTGCACATGGGATTCACTCCAGTGTGACTAATAAATTTCATAATTTTTTTTCAATGCAGGCACATCTTTTTTGGTGAATGAAAATCATGGATACCCTAACTAGTTGGTAGCAGAGTGGAGGAGTGAGAAGAAAGATCCAATGTGTAGAATTTGCTAATTTGCAAGATGCAACATCACAAGATCTGATGGTCTGATTGACATGAAAATTAGGGGTAAATTGTATGCAATTTTAAACCCTTGTCGTTGTCAATTTTAGCTTATACAATAAAATTTATAAAACCTCACTTAAGATGCACAATGATGAGTAGAGGTATCGTCCAAGGGAGGATAGTGAGGAGTTCAATTCGATAATTTTTTTGATAATTAGGATTAATTTGATCTTCAATGAAGATCAAATTAACCTAATTAGACAAGGACTTTAGAGAGGGAGGTAGAAGAGATGAGAAGAGTAGAAGAAATGAGGGAGCTCTAAGTTGAATTAATTGATCCAAATGCAAGGATCAAGGAATTCAGTTAGAGGGATTAAGAAGAAAGTTTTGATTTGGGTAGTTGGTTTTTGTAGATTTGATAACTCAGAACTAACTAGACTATTAGATAATAAATAAATAAATAAAAATAAATTTTAATACCCTAGAATTTAAAGTTTTTTAGAGTTTTCTTTGGAAATGCACTTGAATACCTAGTTAAATCTCTCAATTTATCCTCTCAATCCTAATTAGGGCTTGTACATGATGCTCAAGCCACGCGATTTAGGGGTTCAGACCAGAATCAAGAAGAACAATCAAGAAATTGAACTAATTTCATTCAAAATGCACCAAAATTCAAATACAATGAAGGAAAAGGTACTAAACAGGTTGATCCAGTCTGGGGCTCCTCTCTCTCTCTTGCAGCTGTGATAGAGAACCATCAAGAATGACCCCCTCCTCTCGAAATTTGGCTTTTATACCTAGGTAAAATGGCAAAAATTACCATTTTACCCCTAATTAGTAATTAATTTTTATATATCAATTTAGACTTGATCTCAATGATCAAAAAAATAGAAAGAGGGGATCAATACGAGCAAATCCATACAAAAATCATCTCAGTCGGACTTATGGATCAAAAGTTATGAGTAAATGAATTTATACCAATACTACCCATTGGATTTAAATCCATTTATTTATATATATTTTTTTAAACTACGCGCTGATGTGTTGCCCACCTACTGGCCGGTGACTTTTCAACTTCTCCAGGCGGGTTTCTTCGCGTTGCGCCACGTACCCCCCTGGCGAAAATAAAAACAGAAAAAAATTCAAAAGTCGCATTTTAAATACGTTTTGATACGCATGTATGCATGCGTTTAGTCTTCGCCCCGACTGATTAGAGCTCGCCACGTAACCGCCCGTGCACGCGTGTTGTACGCGTCATGCGGGCGGTGAACTTACCTCCCGACGCTGGTCTTCATCAAGCGTCGTTGGACTCTCATCCAACGGCCACGATGGGGCCACGTCGAGCAGTCGAAAACTTCCCTGCGCTTTTGTAAAAAAAACCTTAAAAAAAAACTGGAGTTGCAGTCTGACGCCGCCCATAGGTAATTGTGTATATGCCCTTTGTGCACTCTCTCTCCTCTGGTTTCTCCTAAAAACATTAAAAAAATTATTAAATCATTTGCAATAAAACCCTAGAAGAATTTAAATAACATCTTTACGCCGACAACCATATCCGAGAGCTGTTTTGAGGGTAAAATTGCAACGGAAATTTACGAAAAGCCCTTCAAAGTTCAAAAATTATCTTAATACTCATTTTTTCCTTATAAATATATCTTTTTTCTTAGAAAAAATGCATTTCTTCTTCAAATAAATCTCAGAAAATTCCTAGAAAATCCTAAAAAAATCCTAGAAAATTCTAGAAATTTCACTGATTCATCCCCATGCTGATAAATCTCAAAATTAAATATTAAACTTGCCATTTTCATTACAAAATATATATTTGAAGCTCAAATAAATCCCTTAAAATTCATAGAATTGACAGAAAATTAGGGAAAAATCAGAAATCACTTGAAGACAATGTTTTCATGTAAATAGATGATAACAATCCCATTTTAAACTCTTTAAATGCATAAAATTGTGCTAATGGCATGAAATAAAGACCAAATTTAGGGTGTTATCAGTGTGCTTGTATTTTCCTTATCTTTTCGTCCTTGCAGAGAACTAGGATAGACCCAAAAGGGGTAAAATCTTATTTGTGACTTGCCCAACATTGGCTGATTGAATGGACATAACATGCATCCAGATTAAATACTCTTGGCATTTTTTGGATTGAATCTGTGAGCTTCTTCTTTATTTCTTAATCATCATCTTGTTTGTTTCTAATACTCCACGCATGGTTGAAATTACATGCTCTACAAGGGTTTATTTATCAAAATCATCATAGTGTTCCAAGAGTGCAGAAAGAAATCTTTTTAAATTAGGTAGGCATATCTTCACTTGAAGAATCATCAGTTACTCTCCAAAGTTTAATGTCTTATCTTGTATTCCTATTCATTGAATTTCAAGATCTTGATATTAAAATTACTAAAATCAAGAGGATACTACTTGCTCATCCTTCTCTTTCCTATCCTAGATCTTGATCTTCTTCAGAAGATCAAGATCTGGATAGCCCTAAAATTCTTATTCCTCACCTTAGGTCAACCTAGATCTTCAAGAGAAAATTTATGCTAGGTTAAGATTCCGATCTAACCTAAAATTCTACTACTTGATGTTCCACGATCTTTCCATTACCTCTAAATCTTTTGCTCTCTCTTTTACTCGTAAAGTTGCATATCAGATTGCAGAAGCTCCTCCTGCAGACTGACCCATTCTCTCACTAGCCTTCTGTTGTGCGTTGACTGGAAATTTAAAATATTATTTCATAGGTCTGAAAGCCCACAAAATATTTAGTTCAGTTGAAATCACATCATTCCTTCAGCACAAAATAGAAGGTTAAAATTAATGAAACCTTAAGCTTCCAATTTTTTATTTGATTTTCAGTTAAGGTCACAATTATGTCAATCAAAGGTGTACATAATAATTATTTTTAATGTTGAGTGTGTATCACAAATTATAGAAAACTTATTAATAACTTCAAGTTCAGCATCTTCATCGCTCCTAAAGTCTCACCTTGGATATTTGTCTATGTCTCACTTTGCAACCTCATAATCAAGATAGGTGGACTGAATGACGGCCCCTCTAGGGATTCTTCTCTTTTCATTCCCATTATTCTTCTCCCTTTGGTTGAACCTTTGAATTATGAACCTTCGGTTCTGAAATAAGGAAGGTGTTTTCCAAAAGAGGCTGTATAATTTATTTCATCCAATAGATTATGACTATAAATGGATCATTTTGAATTTCAACCATATGATTGATGTTCATTTAAATTTTCAATTGACATAGTTTCCCTTTTTAATGTAAATAAGATCTCTTTTTTGGAAATGCATTTTTTATTTTTTCCTCATGAGAGGCTACATGATGGTATTTTTCATCATGATTACTAATTTATTTTAAATAAATCTTAGGAAATACCATTTATAAGTTTGGATAAATAATCTTGATAATAATTCCATTTAACTTCTATATTAAAATTGACTTAATTGAATATATTCTGAATTTTTCACAGTAATATTCTTTATAGAAAATCCATTAACATTATTTTGTAAAAGCATAATGAGCCTAGTGGGTCCATTAGGCTCATATACAGCTATATTTTTTGGTATGTGTCTTCTTTATATCATACAGGATATCTGTCTTTTTTGTTTGGCCAATCTAAAGGCATGTTATATATCCTTTGTATTTAATTAATTTATTATTGTGTTGTCGTGCCTCTCTTCCCCCTTGGGTTTTCCCTTGGCAGTGAAACCTCTACGGTAGGGAGCTTCTCATGTTGTCCAACTATCATCTCTTCGCATCTTTGAGTATTGCTTTCACTTGTTTCACATCTCTGACTCAAAAGTATATAAATATTTGAGATGAGATCTTGAATATCAGAATGATCCAAATTTTCAAGGAAGTATAAGAATATTCATGAGATATCACATTCAATGCCTCATCATCATAATCTGCTATCTAGGTCATAAGTCATTTTTAATTGCATTTTCATTGCTATTTTGTATATAAGTGCATACGTATACAATTCAGTATATCTGCAAATAGTTTGTTCTTGGTACCTAAGATGAGTTCATTATATGAAGTAATTATGTAAATGTGATGTATGCCAATGGAGCATGTTCTTGCCACACGCCACCCATAATGTCTCCATGCTAATCACTACGAGATCAACCATATGAGCGAGACTAGACAGAACTATTATATTTGGAAATTTTGTATTCTTCTTGATTATCCTTGGATTATGAATATTTGAAGCACCCATTTTATGGCTAGTATTCTCCGCATCAATAACTCATACTATTCACTCATTCATTTCATATACTCAAAGACTTCATTATAAACATCACTTGTACATCAAATGAATACATTGTATCAATGAATAAGGAATGAGATGTGAAATTTGATATTTTTAGTAACATATATCTATATCAGTATTACACTCAGACAAAATACGATCAATCTTAGATGACAATCCCATTTTTTATTGTGGAAATCTTCTGCTAGTCTCCCTCATTTTACATATGTGCATAAAATACAAATAGCTAATGACCTTGTCTATTGATCTGATTTATTCTACGTGAGTGAAAATTTCTGCTATGGCATCACCCTTATAGATGATTTCATTGATCAATTGAAGGGCCTTAAAATTTTTTTTTACTACTGATCACACATTTACTCTTTCATTTGTGTATTAGCACAATTGATGACATACAACAATAGAATAGTGTTTACGATCAAAGGGAGGACTCTAAGGGTATGACCCTCTAGGCTCATGTCTGTCAAATTCACTAAAGTTGCATAATAAACTTTATCTTCTTTCAAATTAATCTGTCATCATATAGATTAATCATGGATCATTTTAACCCAATTGTTAGGCTGATTTTCCAGCCCATGGGGTGCAAAGGTACACTTCATGCTCTAGAAGATATAAATGAGTGTTTAGATTCATTTATGTGACCTTTCTATCAGGCGATTGTGTATGGTCAACTTTCCCAGTAAACCTTAGGGTATTTTCAACTTTCAAACCCCTTATTGGTCATCAAATTTTGTAGATGTTATTTAGGAAATCATTGGGAAACTCTTCTCTAATAGCCCACTACTTTGGCTAAGGAATTCATTACATCTTCTTACTTGAGATGACTAAGGGTGGATGATCCCATCTTGACCACTCAACTATTTCATGAACTTCATGCTGTATTAGAACTGTCCATCGACAAGACATATTTGGTGTCTCCGATTTAAATATCACTTACACAATCATAACGTAAAATCAACATGATTAACAGTTTGGTATAATAACATTCAGGGATACATACATATCAATTCATTAAAATAGTTCTGTTATCAGTTTTCATTATCTCCATACTATGGTTTGGATATTGGCCATATCATATGAGTGGGATAAGATAGTGTTATTCTATCTGGATGTTTTGATGTCCTTCTCAAGCATTCTTCAAATAGGAATATTAGAACACATTCTTAAAGACTAGTAATCTATGTATTTATAATCTACTCATAAGTCACTAAGTCAGATCATGTAATCATGGACTTCATCATAAACATAACACATCCATTATAATGAATATATTGTATCAATAAACACTAAATGACATAAGGAACATATATTTGCCTTACTAGACACATATATGTTTATCAATATTTCACCTAGACAAAAATCAATTACTCTACATGAATTCTTATTTTTCTAGTGATTCTAAAATACATTGAGCTATTGGCTTCATTTATGTATATACTATTTTTTTAATCAATGTAACTATTACATATTGTATCTCCCTAATCAAATGAAGTTTCTTAGAAATGCCTTCAACTTATAATGAGACCTTAAGTCTTTCACTTGTGTAATGGAAGCATTATTGTCACAAAATAATAGAATAGGTTTGATGATAAATGGTTTGACTCAAAGATTAGTGATGAAAATTTCGATTAGACTTTCTCCTTTGAGACACCAGTTGTAGGTATGTGCTCAATCTTCAACATCAAAATTTAGGTTGGCCAATCGGGAACTTTTTTAAAGGGTTATATGTCCATATTTATGATGAAAATATATGTGGCCGGCAAGCCAATCACACATTCCACATCTCATTCCACATTCCCTAATAGAACATATTCATTATAGTGCACATGTGATGCTTATAATGAAGTCCATGGATACGTGATCGGACTTAGTGAATCATGATGAGATCGTAATACGGAGATCACTAGTCTTTAAGCATGTGTTCTAAACATTCTTATTCGAAGGATACGTGAGGAGGACATCCAAGTATCTGGAAAGAATAGCACTATCTAGCCTCGTTCATATGATGAGTATGGCCGTTCCCGTAGCCATTAGTATGGAGACACTAAGGATAGATAGTGGGTGCTCTTTAGTGGAAAGAGTTCACTGAATTGATCCGTACGAGTCCTTGAATGGTATTATACCGAGCTGTTAATCAGGTTAATTCACGTCACGGCTGTGTAAGTGGTCCTTAGACCTTAGACACCAAAGACGTCTTGTGGACGGACGGTTGTACTTTGGCTATGGCCAACGAGTCTCTAATTATGGGATTCTAGACAGTCTTAGTTTGGGTACATCAAGAAGTTCATGAAGATGATAAAGTGGTCAAGATGGGATCGTCCATCCTCGGTATAAGAGGTGACAGCTCAAGGAAGATGATACGTTGAAGTCCTCGTTCAAGGCAGTGAAATATCGGAGAAGAGTTCTCCGATAATTTCTGAATGCATCAATACTAACTTGGATGATCGATTAGATTTGGACAGTTGACCATACCTTGAGTTGTCCAAGGAGCGTCAAGTGGATGAGGGATTATACACACACGGTAACTGATGACGAACAAGTTCCATGAAGGAGTCGATACACACTCCTTTGTATCTTTTAGGACACGAGGTGTAGCTTTGCAACCCACATGTTGGAGACTCGACCTATTGATTGGGTTAAAACAATCCGACATTAATTAATCTATATGATGATATAGTTAATTAATTTGGAAGGCCACTAAATGTTATTGGGCCACTGGAGTCGTTAACTAGACTGATACATGGGCCTAGAGGGTCACACCCAAATGGTCTTTTGGACATCGGAAGATATACTTAAGTTTTGGGGTTTTTTAATGAAAAATACCCACTTAGTATAAATAGGGGAAGGCCCTGAACAAAATTCACCCAGGCTAGAATTGTTCAGGGGGCTTTCCCCTTCTTCTGCACTCTCCCCACAACCCCTCTCCATGCCCGATGCGATCAGAATGACATAATGATGACGGTGGGCTTGTCAAGGAGAAGGAGGAGATTCGACGTGCCGAGGATCACTTGGATATCTTTAGAGGTAGCACATGTGAGCAGCTTGACTCGTCTTACTGAGGGATCTAAGAAATCACGGATGCGATCCATGGGAAGGTACTTCGTTTAATGTTTTTTGTTGATGTCATTCGATTCGTTCAAGTCTTCCCCTGCGAATCATTTTTATTTATTCATCCATGTCAAGCCCTCTAGAACCCAATAGTTTATGCATGAAGTCAAAATGTAGACTTTATAATCATTTGGATATAATTGAAAACTCTAATTTGTTCAACACTTTAGTTTCAAAACTTCTTTTCTCTGGACTAGAGATATATCCATAGGCCATTTGAAGACCTGAGGAATGGCATACACGATTAATTTGATTGCCATGTCAAGATGAATTCATTTTATCATATCTCTTTCTTTAGAATTATGTAGTAATTCTCCTTGGAGATCTGAAATACATATTGCATCGACATGAGACATATCTTAGAGTTCTCTATGCCAAAATCCTTTTGGTCAGAATTTGTGTGTTCATGGACTTGGATAATATGTATTCCCAACACAAAAGTTATCTTCTCCAAAATCCCTTAATGGAGAAGGTCTTTGAAATCATATTTATAGTGAATAGAATGATACCAAGATAAATACATAATCTCAACCGCGGCTAGTGAGACAACAAGAGTAGTGTTCAATCTAATTTGTTCATTTGTTTTTCTTTTGTTCCATGATATCCATTTTTGATGGGGGACCATCCAGCTTCGAAGACCCTATCAATCCAGTTTGTCGCGCAAAGGCTCACGCGCGAGACCCTACCTTTGGAGTATCCGGCCTCATCAATGGCCCATAAAGGTTTGACGTTATCTTTCCGTGCATTTCCTTGTTTAGTCGGCCATGTATGTCGGCCACCAATCTGTTTGTTTTTGTTTATTCGCACGTGTCTGGACTGCTGTGTAGACTTAACGTTTGCGCGTGTGTTAGCGCATGTGTGGGCATGTTTGTGTTTTTCTCTATCCTATTAGGGGGCCTCGATTATTCTTAATTGGGCCTTCTCCCCTTTATTTTTAAGAGGGAGGCCCATATTTGCACCTATAAAATGTGGGGCCCGCCCATAGGAAGAGAAAAGAGAAGAAGATTGAAAAACTGTGATTTTTAGTGATTTTTTTTTTATTTATTAGTGTTTTTTGAGTTTTCATCATATTTACAAAAATGCTATTGCAAAGTTAGGAGAAAGAAAGGAAACCATAAAAATTGCCAAAATTGCTGGAAATCGCTGCCTTCTCCGGAGTTCCGGCCACTGCTCCTGAGGCCTCCCAGCACCGTCTAGCACCGCGCGGCCGCCCAGGGCTACCAGCAGCCGCCGAGGGCTGCCAGTGGCCGCAGAGTTCTGCTAGCGGACGCCAGGGCCGACCGCGGGCATCATCTCTAGGGCGCCTCATCCCATGGCTACCTTGAGACTGTGGTGCTCCACGGCCGCTGTGACCCGGGCCAACAGAAGGCCGCCGTGACCCACGGTCGACCGAAGGCTGCCGCAACCCCGGCTGACCGAAGGCCGCTGCGACCTGCAACCCACTGGAGGTCACTACGCCCTATCATCGATCGAAGGCCACTGCCCCCCCATCAACTCAAGGCTGCTGCTCTGCCGCCCTGCCGCCGACCGGGGGACGTCGCCCCATGAGTGACCTGAGGCCGCCCTCCCGAGGCCGCCCCTCGGCCGTCCTGTCGCCATTCTCTCGGACGCCCCCAGCCAACCCTACGGCCGCCCCACAGTTTCCCTTTGGATTCCCCCTTGGCCATCCTGCGGCTGCGCCAAGACCACCCACACGATCAGGCCTAGGCCGCCCATGCGGGCGCCGCTTTGGTCGCCTCCTTCGGTCGCTTCGCGGCCGCCCTTGCGATCGCCTCTTTGGCCGCCCCTCAGTTGCCCCGCGGTCGCTCCTCACCCTCCTCTATAGCCACTCCTCGGTCACCATCGGTATCCAGCCTCAGTTGATCCTGGTGCCTGTCAACACCTCCTTGCCCTGACGCCGCCTCGCCCTGTTGCTCGCCTTCCACATTTGCCGAATCGGACACCTCACGAACCTACCATTCCTAGTACGCTCTCCGATTCCGGCGCAACATTATATTATTTCTTTTAGTGTCTCCAAACGCATTCTCCACCGCCGGGGTTAGATTAGTGATAGATAGGATTCACATTCTGAGGATCAAGATTTCATTTGGTACGTCCTTGGTTGAGATCGTCGAAGGTGTGCGCAAAAGTGATAGTAGCCGAGCTCGCACCGTTGGTCTTCAACCCCACGTGCGGATCATCGGGAGCCTAGTTGCATTCCCACGTCTTGCTTGTTGTAGTCTAGTGGATGTTGGTGTATGTCGATGCCGAATTTATACTTCTTAGTGATTTCAACATTGCATCATCATCACTTGCATTACATCGTGTTTCATCAAATTGTATCAGAGCCAACCGTGCTAACCTCTATGCTTAGCACTGTCAGTCCGAGGTAAAAAAAAATAATTAAACAAAAAATATTATTTTTAGTTTTTCACATCTTTCATGCATGCATTTCTTGAAAGTCATTGCACGTGCATCGATACATCGCACATTACTCGTCATTGCATCATTCTAGATAGGGAACCCTAGAGAACGAGATATCTGGTCATAGGATGGTTCAAACACGCGGCCAATTACGATTCATCATGGATGGTGCATCACGCAGCCACTGTTCGATCCTGAATTCCCGGATCTTCTCATGGAAGATCCCATTTTAGCACTTCCTCAGGTCGCTTTGCCTGACATTGTCGAGGCCGAATCATCTACTTGTGCCCGTTGGGAGTCTTCACCTAGGAACCCTACTCACAATAGTGAGCCGCCAGTGACGATGGCTCCACCACGATTCGAAGACCTCAGGCAAACAATAGTGCCCACGGTGCCAACACTGACGCCAAACCCTCACTACTCACTGTCATGATAATGTGATGTCATCTAGCAACCCAGGAAACCGTTGTCGCCGCCGTCTTTGCCAAAGATCTGGATGCTGCTCTTGAGGCTTCCCAGCATTGCCTAACACCGCATGCAGCCGCCTAGAGCCGCCCATCGCCACAGAGGGTTGCCAGTGGCAGTAGAGGGCCGCCAACGGCCGCAGATAGCCGCTAGCAGCCGCCCGGGGTCGCCCACGGCCGCCCAGGTCTCCTGTAGACGCCGAACCTAGGCCCCCGCACACGCGGCCGACCCGAGGCTGCCATTCCCCATGGCCGACTAGAGGCCGCTGCCACTCGCGGCTGACCAGAGACCACCGCGCCCCGCCGCTGACCTGAGGCCGCAATGCCCCGCCCTGGCCAAACTGAGGCTGCTGCCCGCCCGCCAATTGAACACCGCTGCCTTGCCATCGACCGGAGGCCATCGCCGCACCGCTGACTAGAGGCCGTTGCCCCACGATTGACCTGAGGCCGCCCTCCCCGAGGTCGCCCCTCGACCGTCCTGCCGCCACAGGCCGTAGCCAACCCTGCGGCCGCCCCACGATCTCCCTTTGGATGCCCTGCGGCCATGCCTAGGCCGCCCACGCAGTCCCCTTCGGTCGCCTCCCTCGGTCGCTTCACGCTCGCCCCTACGGTCGCCTCTTCGACCGCCCCTCAGTTGCCCTGCGGTCGCCCCACACCTGCCTTCGCAGCCGCTCGTCGGTCGCCTCGACTGACCGTAGTGCCTGTCGTACCTCCATGCCTTGACGTTGTCGCACCCTGTTGCTTGTCTTCCACGGTTGTCGAATCGGACACCTGCCGAACCTACCGTTCCTAGTACGCTCTTTGATTCCCTCTCGGCATTATATTATTTCTTTTAATGCCTCCAAACATTTTCTCCACCGCTGGGGTTAGATTAGTGATAAATAGGATTCAAGTTCTGAGGATCAGGATTTCATTTAGTACGTCCTTGGTTGAGATCGTCGAAGGCGTGCGCCAAAGCGACAGTAGCCGAACTTGCACTATCGGCCTTAAACCTGACGTCCAGATCATCAAGAGCCTAGTTGCATTCCCAGGTTGCACTTACCATAGACTAATGGTCGTTGGTGTCCGTCAACGCCAGATTTATACTTCTTAGTGATTTCAACACTGCATCATCATCCCTTGCATTACGTCCGCACTAGTCATATCCCTACTTGACATGACTGCCATCACCCTCCCTATGGTGTAACATGAGCCGTTCGATCCCGACTTTTGTCATGTTACATCAATTGTGGATGATAATTGATAAGTCCAAATTAAGGGATTTGATATTAATTTACTTACACATCCAAAAATACTTGTGTACTTTCCAAATAAACATACTTACACAAAAAATTCCTAAAACACTAAGTATAGGGAAAGTCTGATAACACTCATTTTAAGAGGTTAATATGCCCATATTTCAATATTACTTGCATTAAATTGATTATAAACATGTATTTCAATCTTAAAATGATTAAATTTATTTTTAGAATGATAATTTTAATTTTATAATTTTAATTATTTTTAATGATTTTTATGGAATCAATTTCTTAAAGAACAACATTGTTTTGAATCCGCATATAATTTTCCTCAAATGTTTTGGCATTATATTCTAAGAGACATAATTTTTCAAGTTCAAAATACATATTTTAAATATTTTTATGAATTGATATCTTTTTTGGAATTATTTAATGGCTCTTTGATTTTTCCAGAACTTCCAAAACCATTAAAGAGAGAAAATTGGAGGAATGAGAATGAGCCAATTTGAAATCGCAATATCTAACGATCTAGGAGTTTCATGCTGAAATTTTGAGTGGAGCTTCCTTTTCCCTACTCTTTCTATCCATATTGGCTGATTCATAAAAAAGCCCTTGTATTTTAGTAAAACTATGTTAGAAATCACTTCCTCCTAAAGAGGCTGATTAAAAGACAGTGAGTTTTTGAAGGTCCATCTAGGGTGTTTTTGGAGTATTGAGTAATTGGTGAAGATCAACAGAGAAGTTGAGAGGCGGGTCTGCATTAGGAAAATGCTTTGAGCCCAGCAGAACATAGGGATCTAAAGGTTAGTCTCTTGCCTCACATTAATTTCTCTCCTTCACATAAATTTAGTTAAATCTAATGGACATTATGTGGTCGTCAAGCCAAATCACACCACCATGTTTATTTAAGTTAATTTAGTAAAATATTACGTTCATTATTATTCCGGTGTGATGTTTATAATAAAGTCCATGAATAGATGCCATGACATAGTGAATTATGATGAGATCATAATATAGTGATCACTAGTTTTTAAACATATATTGTAAATATTAGCATTCAGTTGATAGTTGGAAGTGGAAATCTTATCTATATAACAAGTATAGATGATCTTGTGGCTATTAGTGTGGCAATACTAAGGGTCGATAGTGGGTTATATTATGACAAAGAGTTCACTGAGTTGATATGTATGAATCCCTAAATGGTAATATACCAAAATGTTGATCAGACCACGGTTGTATAAGTGGTTGAGAGACCAAGGACATCTTCTGAATGGATGGCTATATTTTTTCTATGACTTACGAGCCTCTAGTCATGGGATTCAAAAAAGCCATAGCTAGGGTGTAGTGAGAAGCTCACATAGATTATTGAATGGTTAAGATAGGATCATTCGCCCTTGGTGTAAGAGCATATTGACTCAAGGAAGATGTTGCAGCAAATCCCCCGTCAGGGTAGTGAGGATATTGGAGGTGTTCTCCAATAATTTTCATTATCCATTAGTATTAATCAAATGATGGATTAGGGTTTGACGATTAACCATACCCTAAGTCATTTGAGAGTCTCATGCGGATGAGGAATTATACATTAATGGTTACTGATGATGGTAAAGGTTCCATGACAAAGTTCATACACTACTTGGTATTTTCTAGAGCACAAGGTGTAGCTTGGCATCCATAAGATCCATAAATTAGAGGTTCACACACATAAGATCATAATGGCATTGGTGAATATAATTTACTTTTTGAGGTTTTTGAAAAAAATTAAAGTAAAATATAAAAAGGGAAGGGGGACCCATTTCAAGCACCCAAGCCAACCAGAATTCAGAGTGCGCCCTTTCTCCACTCTGCTCTCTTCTCTACTCAACCAAGGAGAGTGGTGAGAATTGAAGAATAAGAGGTGGAGATCCAAGCGTAGGGAGATCACATGGATACTTCTAGAGGCTGGCCATGTGAACGGCTTCAGAAAAATCTCAAAATGAGCAGGTTAAGAGTGTAACAAGCTCCCCATAAGGTAATGTGATGTATTGTTTTAAAGATCAATTGAGGAATCGATTAACGCTTTATCATCCATGGAGATCAGGTTTCCATTCTTATATTCATTCTTATCTTCATCATCTCTTTCTTGTCACCATACTCCATCATCTCACCCTACCACAGCCATCTCCGATCTCGATCTAGATCATGTCACCTTTGTCTCATAGAAGAAGCCTAAATCATCTAGTCCATCATCCTTTTCTCCATCTTGCAACCACATATCCATTATTCCATCAAATCCAATAGTCAGGTAATTGTGATGTATTTTTCCAGCATTCTATTTCACCATCATCTATCGACATCCACTCATATCCATTCACCCATCTCATTATCCTAACTTCTTATGCATCCTCTACATCCGTCATCACTTCACATCTTCATCTATCTCACTCTCCCATTTCCATTTGATGTATCCATATCCTCCTACCTATTCCTCATATTATTATTCATATCATCCTTATTAGATAATTATTATCACCCTCTCACCACCTCATATTTATAACATCACAATCCTATTTCATACATATCTCCTTGCGTCGCTCTCAAATGATCATTGAAAGAGTAATTAAATCCAAATATATGCTCCCTGTAGAGACAACCCTTGCTCATCACTAACTAGTCAAATTATTATGAGTAAAGGTTTATAACATAATATTGATAAAATCAAAATATCAACGATGTAATTTTACCCTAATTTTAGGTTCATTTAAGCCATGGTTTAATCCAAAGGGAATAAGAAAAAATTTCCTAGTTTGGAAATGAAAGAAATAATTGTATAAATGATAAATGTATTTTTATACTTATTCATGGATTTTATAGCTTTTGACGTAATTAATAGGAATTAAGTGTATTAAAAATGAATAAAATATGATTATATGTAGTATATTTATTTTACAGATTTTTAATGAAATAGATAGTTAAATATAATACTTGAAAGTGAAATATATTCTTTATGGATATTTTCAAATTTATGTAATAATTTTAGACAAAAAATGACAAAAATTAGGATTATTTTTGGAGATTTTCCTTTTTATTTTTTAAATGCATCAAATACAGTGTATGACCTCTTTGGAAGTTAGTAGTTGTGGTGGTCGCAACAGTTTTTCACATTTATATAAAAAAATGAAGAAGAATATTAGAGACATTTTATTTAATAAATGAAATAAAATATTGATTTTTTTTCAATCTATCAAATAAAGTTTTAAGTTTAAAAATGATACAAAAACCCTATAGTCTCAAACCCTATAATAATGGTTGGTTATCAGATATATCTCATCTTATATTGGGGGTGAATATCTTATCTTGACCATATAATCACATTCATGGACTTGTTGCTGCATCTAAGGCAGTTAGGAATGCCATTCGTACAAAAGGGTATTCTGGATTTCATGAGGGTTATGATAGAAATGAAATGCCATCTGGTTTAGTTTGTGGAGGTATTTGGAAAGTGCCTGTTCATAAACTACCCAGTGTTGGCAAGTTAAACTGATATACACCTAAAATCCCATCCAATAAGTAGGTACATTCTTATCAGTTTTTTGACTTTTTTTCTTTGTCAAATGTGAGTGAATATCCCCCTCCTTGGGGTATTATTGTAGTTCTCCCCCTTCCCCTCTAGGGTTTCTTCTCTATTCTCTACATAAGGGTAAAACCCGTATCGTTCATTTTAAAAAAATACAAAAAAAAACTATCTTGTTCCACATGGTATCAGAGCACCATCCTTAACCTTGCTGGTCGCCACCGGCGCCGCCGCTACGCCTCCGGCCGCCGCCGCCCCTTGCTCGTGATCAATGCTGCCACCTGGTCCGCCGGCCCCCTGCTTGCTGGTTTCCTTTTTTTTTTCTTTTTTTTCTTTCCTTCTTTTCTCTTCGCGGGCCCCTGCTTACCGACGTCAACCGCGGCTCCTCCGGCGCCGCCCGCTCCGCCGGAGCCGCTCGCTCGGCCGGCGTCGCCCCTGCCGCCCGGCGCCACCTGCTTCGTTCGGTGCCGAGGGCTACGCCGGCGCCGCCCGCTTCTGATGGCGAGGACGCCAACACTTCAGCGTCAAACACGTCACCGCAGTCAACGGGAGTCAAAACACGCCGCAACCGTCGACCACCACGTCTCCACCCGTGCACGTCCCCACGCGCGTCATGACACGACGCCAAAGGCAGATCCACAACTGCCCTTTGGCGTGACACGGCGCACGTCTTTATTTTATTGTCATCTTCTCTTTCCTCCAAGGCCTATATAAAGGCCATTGTTTTCAAGCAACTCTTACGCAATCATAATTCAAGAATCGAGTTTTTGTTTAACTCTTCTTGGAGGATTGCCCAGCCTCCCCTCTCTTCCACCTTCAAACCCTAGCCGCCGTCGCCGCCGCCGCTGCCGTCACCGCCGCGGCCTTGCGACGTCAGCCTCCCCTCTTCTCTCTCTTTCTCTCACCCTCTCCCTCTCTCGCCCAAGGTTGCACGGGTAGCCCCGCCAAGGAGCTACTCAGCCCGCCCGCGCGCCGCGACGCCCACGCGCGCCGCGCACGCCACGCGCCGCTGCGCCGCGCGCCGCCTGCGACGCCAGCGTGCCGCCACGACGCCGCGCGCGCCGCGCCGCGCAGCGCCGCACACCGCCGCGCAGGCCGCACGGCACCCACGCATACCCGCGCGCGCCGCCGCGCACCGCCGCACACCGCCCGGGCAGGCCCGCACGGCACCCGCGCATACCCGCGGGCCGCCCACGCACCCTGAGCATCGCCCGCTCGCCCTCGTGCACCGTCTGCGCGTCGCCCTTACGCCCTCGCACGCCGCCCGCTCGCCCTCGTAAGCTGCCCGCGCGCCGCCCGCACGCCCTCGCATGCCGCCCGTGCGCCGTCTGTGCGCCTCCTGTCCGCCATCCGCGCTTTGAGCCATCCGGGTGCCGTCTGCGCTTCGAGCCACGCGCGAAGCTCGCGAAGGGTGCGCTCTGCCGCACTCCGCGCACGCACCAAAGCTCCGCACGCTTCGCGCGCTCAGCGCCCGCGCGCGCTGCTCCGCGCGCTTCGTGCGCTCCGCGCACCCTTCGCGCGCTTCGCGCGCGCGGTTGTTCGCCCACGCTTGACGCTTCACCCACGACAACCGCACTCAGCCAGGGCCGTTCAACGCCCGGAACGTCCAGCCTTATCTTCGTCCAGTTGGCCGTTCAACGCCCGGATTTGCCCAGCTTTGTCACGATCAGAATTGCCCGCAACCTCTTCACACACTACGATGCCGAGGTACGCCTGAACTCTTTGGTGTCGAAGTGTTCTCCGTCCAGTGTTTTCTCGGGAAGTTTCCACCGCCGTCGGAATCTGAATTGGTTTGGATTCTCTGCTTCTTCTACCTCCCTCTCGAGTGTTTCCTCGCGACGCGAATCCGACTTATTGATTTCGGTGTTTAGGCATCGTCGCGATGGGGGAAGACAATACTCCCGCCCTCGATAAGGGTCGGAGCTGCACCACCAGATTTTTCATCGGTTTTAAAGTCCGAATCCGACCGTGAATTTCTGTGGATTGTTTTATCCCTCACACCCATCCTACCCTTAGTCCTGTCGTCCCGCCCTTCCTCGCCTACCCGTAGTCGTCCTACGTCAGCTTCGCCGGCGCCGCCCGCTCAGCCTGGGCCGCCCTCTCCGCCGGCGCCCACTGCTCCGCCGCCGCCGACCGCTCCGCCGGCGCAACTTGCTCTGCTCGGCGCCGTTCGCTCTGCTCGACGCCGTCTCTCATGGAGCATCCGGCTGATTCCTCCGGCTCCTCGTTGCTGCCGCCGATGACTCCGTCTCTGGGTACACATCCGGAAACCTACATCTCTTCCCACAGCTTCATCACCGGCCTTCAAGGGCCGACAACCCTCCTTGCTGGCACTAACTATGTTACGTGGTCTGTGGGGTTCCGTCGATTTCTTGAGATTCATGGCCGCCTCTCCTACCTCACCGACGACCCGCCTTCTCTTGAAGATCCTCGATTTTCCACCTGGGTCACTCAAGATCAGGCGGTCACCTCTTGGCTCCTGAAGATGGCTATTCCGGTCATCGCAGAGCCAATGCAGAACATCTCTCCGTCGAAGGCCATTTGGGACGAATGGGCTCGCATGTACGAGTATCGCTCCAACATTGGTCAGACGGTGGAGATAGTGGAAGGGATGTTTCGCGCTCGGCAGGGTACTCATCCTCTTCAGGATTTCTATGCCACACTGCGCTCCCTCCTCAACCAGCTTGAGATTTATCAGCCCTACACAGCCGATCTCAATGTGCAGCGTCGCTACCGCGAGGAGATCGCCGTTGGCCTTTTTTTGGCGGGCATCGACCCCACCCTTGGCTCGCAGATTCGCGGCAACATTCTGAGTTCTGCCACTCTGCCGACCTTGGGTGAGGCCTTCTCCACTGCTTTACGGGTTAGCTCCCCGGGGTCCGCTATTCCCGTTACCACTCCCTTGTCGACTAACTCAACCGCCCTCTCCTCGGAGACCCGACCTCGCGGCCGTGGATCGACTAGCGGTGGTCATGGTCGGGATAAGGGACGCGGTCGGGATGGTAAACCTTACCCCCCCTGCATTCACTACCAGTAGTTTGGACATCGCTCCGACAAATGCTGGCAGAAGTTTGGCAAGCCCGGCCTGGTTGCCAACTCCAGCACGACAGACTCCTCTTCGGCCTCGGATGTCCTCACCATCTCCAGGGAGGAATATGATCGCCTCCTTGCTACTCAGGCTACGACGTATCCCTCGAGTACCACGGGCTCTCATTCCTCCCATATTGCATCGGCCTCGACCTCAGGTATTGCTCTTCTTGCCTCTCCTTCGGGTTCCTGGATCATCGACTCGGGAGCCTCTGCACACATGTCAGGTACCCCTTCTCTCCTCTCCCGCCTTTCTAGCCTCCCTCATCCTGAAACTGTCACCATTGTGGACGGCCATTTTTGCCCTGTTAGGGGCAAAGGACGTTCCCTACCGACCCCATCACTCCCCTTATCTGATGTTCTCTACATACCCCAATTTCCCGTTAACCTCCTCTCCATCAGCGCTATCACTAAATCCCTCTTATGCTTGGTGTCCTTTTTTCCTTATCATTGCACTTTTCAGGACTTGCGGATGGGAAAGAGGATTGGTTTGGGACGTGAGACCGGCTGGGGTATCTACGAGCTCGTTCCCGATTTCCTCCTACTGGGTTTCGTTGTCTTCTCTCCCAGTCGGAGACTTCCCTCCAATGGCATCGTCGTTTGGGTCATCCTGGCATTACCAAACTTCGACAGGCCCCTCCCTGGCTAAACTTGTCTCCTTTTGATTGTGAGTCTTGCCAGTTGGGCAAGCATTTTCGTTCTACTTACTCTCGCCTTGACTCTATTCCGAGCAAACAACCTTTTGATCTTGTACATTGAGATGTGTGGGGACTGTCTGGTGTCTCATCTATTTCTAACTTTCGCTATTACATCGTCTTTGTTGATGACTTCTCTCGTCTCTCATGGATTTACCTCCTCCATGACCGCATCGACGTCCTCTCCTCAGTTCGTCAGTTCCTCCAAGAGATATCCACCTAATACTCCTCCACCCCTAAAATTCTTAGTACTGACAATGCCTTGGAGTTTATCCAGTCAGCCCTCTAGGACCTTTGCTCCTCTCTTGGCATTATCCATCAGACCACGTGTCCTTACACCTCCCAGAAAAATGGTGTCGCCGAGAGGAAACACCGCCACCTTCTGGACATGACCCGCACTCTCCTCATCGAGATGGGCGTCCCGCACTATCTTTGGTCGGACGCCCTACTCACTTCCGCTTATCTTCTTAACCGCTTACCCTCCTCTCCTCTTGGTTGTGAAGTTCCCCTCTGTCGTCTTCACCCCGATCGTGAGCTATTTGTCCTGCCTCCTCGGACATTTGGTGTGTGGCTTTTGTCCATGACCACACCCCCAACTTGTCCAAACTGGCACCTTGCTCCCTTAAAGGAGTCTTCGTTGGCTACTCCCGCACTCAGAAAGGCTATCGTGTATACCTTCCTGATCAGCGCAAATATCTTGTATCGGCCGACATCACCTTCTTTGAGACCACTCGGTACTTCTCCACTACTTCATCTACGCCCACCTCTCCACCTCCTCTGTCTACTCTGACGCCACCTTCTACATTCCTTCCACCCACTTCTCCTTCCGTTGCGGCCACTCCTCCGCTCCTCTTGGACTTCCCACTTGAGACCGTCTCGTCATTCGCCACTCCTCCTCGCTTGGAACCTCCAGCTCCGTCAGTATTTACCCCAGCGCCGGACTCTGTCGAGCCACCAGGCGGGTCCTCGCCCACGTCTGCAAGTTCGGCGCCCCTTGCGTCGGCAGTGCATGACCTCCATCTACCCGTTGATCTACAGAAAGGTACTCGCTCCTGTACCCTTCATCCTATTTCCCACAACGTCAATTATGACCGCCTTCGCCCCACCTATCGTGCCTTCTCCCTATCCCTCACCTCCGAGTCGATACCACGGTCCCATTTGGAGGCCCTGAGCATTCCCCACTGGAAGGAGGCTATGGATCAGGAGTATGCGGCACTCACTAAGCGTCGGACTTGGATTCTTGTTTCTCGTCTACGCAATATGAATATCGTCACCTGCAGATGGATATTCACGGTGAATTACAAACCTGATGGCACCGTCGATCGATACAAGGCTCGGCTAGTAGCACGCGGCTTCACCTAGACATATGGCATCGACTACAAGGAGACATTCTCTCCCGTGGTACGTTTGAACTCTATTCGAGTCCTTCTATCCATTGCGGTGAATCAGGGGTGGCCACTACATCAATTGGACGTTTCAAATGCTTTTCTCTATGGGGAGCTTACCGAGCAGGTCTTCATGGAGCAACCACCTGGATACTCTACTCCAGGCTCCACTGGCCGGGTATGTCATCTTCAGTGTGCCCTCTACGGTCTCAAGCAAAGTCCGTGTGCATGGTTCGCCAAGTTCAGGAAACTTGTGCTTGCTCTGGGACTCACCCCATGCACGGTGGACCCTACGGTGTTTCGCAGACACGGCTCCACTGGCACGGTCATCCTTGCGGTGTACGTGCATGATATTTTACTTACGGGCAATGATCATGCAGGCATTGCTCAGGTAAAAGCTTACCTCCACCAGCATCTGACCATTCGGGACTTGGGCACTCCCAAGTACTTTCTCGGCATTGAGTTTGCTCACCAGCCGGGTAAGTTGATCTTGAATCAACAAAAGTACGTCCTGGATATGCTAGAGGAAGCCAGGTTACTGGGGTGCAAACCTCGCAGTTCTCCTATTGACAGTAAATCTTGCTTCTGGGACTCTACTTCTCCGCTTCTTACTGACGTTGAGCCTTATCGACGATTGGTGGGGAAGCTCATATATATGACGGTCACACGTCCTGACATTGCTTATCCAGTGGCACTTCTCAGTCAGTTCATGCATGCACCTCAAGACATACATTGGCACGTTGCCCTACGGGTGCTTGCCTACTTAAAACATGCCCCGGGCCGCGGGCTCCTCTACCGATGCCATGGACACCTCCGTGTGGAGGCGTACTCGGACGCCGGTTACGTTGGGGATCGCGGGGACTGGAAGTCTACTTCAGGTTTCTGCACCTTTGTTGGTGGGAACCTGGTTACATGGAGGAGTCAGAAGCAGCGGGTTGTCTCCCTCTTGAGTGCGGAAGCCGAGTACCGCGCCATGACGCACGCCTCTTCGGAGCTACTGTGGCTACGCTCTCTCCTTCACGAGCTTGATTTTCCTGTGCAGGAGGCTATGCCGATGTACTGTGACAATCAAGCTGCTATCTTCATCGCCAACAACCCCACCTTTCATGAGCGGACGAAGCACATCGAGATCGACTGTCATGCCATTCGTGATCGTGTGCTCGCTGGCCTCATCACTACTCCACACGTGGGATCTTCGAAGCAGTTGGCAGATATCTTCACCAAAGGGCTGAGCACCGCCGCATATGACGTCATTTCCCGCAAGCTCGGCATGTTTGATATCTACCCTCTAGCTTGAGGGGGAGTGTGAGTGAATATCCCCCTCCTTGGGGTATTATTGTACTTCTCCCCCTTCCCCTCTAGGGTTTCTTCTCTATTCTCTGCATAAGGGAAAAACCCGTATCGTTCATTTAAAAAAAAAAAAACTATCTTGTTCCACATCAAATTAACTTAAAATCAGTCAAATTAACATATGTGCCCAACGCCATAAAAACTAGAAAACTATTACACAACCTCAATCAAGACATCACAAGTAGGCTAAGATATGATAAACTTAAAGTAAATTATATTATTTATGCATGCAACTCTATATAACTATTTTTTATTGGAAGATAATATTCATATAAATACAGACAATAAGATAGATATACATAAAGTAACTTTGTAAAGAGCGTATCATGTGAGAAGAAAGATGTATACATATTAGTAAATATAAAATATAACATTAATATTACAATGTAGAAGATATATATTATTTTAATTTAGGAAATATAAATTAATTAAATCGCCAATGTTGTGGATACGGATCATATTTTATCGTGTTTAATAGTAATATTTTTATGTAGAATTTTAGCTATATATTTAATTGATAATGACGGTGGTACATCTGTTTATAATTATGAGATGAAACATAGGGAATAAATATGATTTAAATATTATAAAAAATAAGGGATAACATATTTTTTATGAATAAGAGTGGTAGAGAATATCATATATATATAACTATAGATATTTATAGATAAACGTGTGAATTGTTAGCTAATATGGACATATCACAATTATTATTATTAGGAGATATTTAATCTTGAGAATACATATATATTAATGATGCTTAGTATTTAAATCGTGCAAAAGATATATATTTAAAATATTTTATAGAGTGTGGATATACCATATTATTTTACAATAATTAGTAGGGTTAGAGATGTTATATAGGTGAGGAGAGAAAAAACTATGTATGGCGTCTTTATTTTTTTATTTTAATATGTAAGTTTAAACATGAAGAATGTGGTGAGTTCAAGAAAACATTTTTTACACATATCTAATGTATTAATTATGAATTTAAATAATTAAAATTTTATAATATATATAACAATAATATTATGATAAGTTGTTAAGTCGTCCAATTTTAATTTATATCCAATACAAAATAACTTGCATAAAATATTTTCAACCATATTCAGATTAATTTATGAAAAAACATAAAAATCTAGGTAATAATAATTCTGGGAAAATACAGAGGATTGTGGAAATATACCTATTCAAGTAAAGAGAATTGTTTGGTGAAGTAAAATAAATCAAAATACATAAATTTTAAATGCAAACGAGAGAATATTGATTAACTACTTTAATGTCTGATTAAAAAATTACCCTTTAACCTTTCGAGTTTTACTAAAATTGATAATTTGTAAAATAAATTAAATTAATAAAAATTTAATAATTTGGGAGACTAATAAAAGTATTTTTATTATTAGCAAAATTATATCACTCCAATATCCAGAACCAAGTAAAAATATTTAATAATCCTCAATTAGTTAATAAGGGTTTTGTTTAAATAAGATTATTTATTTTTAATAATTCAGTTCTCATAGACAAGTCAGACATATTCCCTTCTGTGATATCTGTGATTTAATCGGAAATTTGGAACATTGTTTAAATAAGGTAAAATGTAACATCATAGCTCTCCCATAAAAAATGACATAAATTCCCAAAAATTATGATATACGAATGAAATAATGTAAAATTTCATGAATGTTTTTCTCTTATTAATCCAATTTTTTTCATTATATAAAATGTAATAATCTTCATAAATGAGATGTTTGTTTTTTGATTCATATGGAGTTCAAAATCCTAATAAAGATTATTCTGATTCAAACCATATTGATAAGAAAGGCCAATCATGTTTTGATAGAGTGAATAGATGCGTCATTTCTTGGAGTATATCTTCTGGTTTAAAAGCATGGGCTAGTATGTATTCCTCATTATTCCTGTGGTAGAATGAATGAAATACAGCGAAAATATATGTTTGTTCAAGAATGAAATCTTATTGGATATGTCCATATCTGGTTGGTGATTTGAAAATGTAATTTCACATCAAAGAATGGATGAAATAAGAAAAACTAAGATGATATTTTGACAATTTAATTATTATGAATATATCATCTATTTATTTTTTTCTTACTACCTAAAAGAGACAACGGAAACTCATTGTTTTATTAATGTTCAGACCATCTTCATTTGAGAAACTGTATTTAAAATTAGATTCCTAATTTACAATGGAATTAAATATAATCACTGTTTTACAATGGAATTAAAATTATGATTCTTACAATAAGGCTAATGTTAGGCTAAAAATAGGAACATCTACAATAAGAATGAGGCTGTACATAATAATGAATGCATTGGCAGTGTTTTAGCTGCCATTGTTCAACGAAATTATAACATAGAATGTCATGTCTAATGATGACTAATGATTTCTTATTAAGCGGAGTTCATGAAATCAACACATCGTACATATAGAAAATTCCTCAGTATATTCAAAACCATGTAACTCGCAATATCATCCTTTTCGCGTTGATAACATATCGGACCTTCAGATATCATTCTCCAAGATGCAGCACTTTTGCCCACATCCTAGTTATTTTCCATGATATTCAATAATTGTTTAGTCTCGTAATTATTTTCTACAGTTTAGACTTCTTAATTTTCATGATTAGGAGAGTTTCTTTGGGTGACTTGGATACTTGCAATTTTTTTAGAGAATGAGCATGAGTTGGAACTTGCAATTAAATTTCAGCAATGATGCTTTACTTCTATGGACCCTACAGTGTGGGCGTCTGGTCCGAACATGGGAGGCCTATTGAAGACAATTCTAGGCGACCGTATCCCATAGAAAAAAATACAGATCTGCCTACAGATTGTATACATCATCATAGAAATAATCGCAACTTTGAAAGCGTTTTTGGGCTGTCACCTTCAAACTAAGTTGATACAGATTTCTATAAGTCAAAAAAGGGGAAATATGTGCGGGTCAGAAAGGCTCTCATCTGCTCGAGGGATTGAGGAAGTGGGTCTAGTAGTCACTAAAGCCTGACCTAAATGGACAAATGGGAAAGTCAGAGGTACAACTGTAGGGTTACCTCTTGACCTTCCCTACTCGATTGCCCTGCCGTTGCTCTCTGGGCAACTAGGGCCCATCAAAGCAGCAATAGAGCGTTAATGTAGTGGAAAATAATGCCAATGGCGATGTCATAACTTCGTCCAACTACCATGACAGAGAGCATATTTCCTCTTCACCTACCCACCTGCGAATCCATCTATCCCTGCGTTTTGTCCCCCCCCACCCCCCCTCTCTCTTGCCCACCTTCGTTTTCGAAGTTCGGGGCGGCAGTGGACCTTTGAGATGTCTCATTCCCTGTGACCGTTGACTTGCCACCGTTAAACACTCACATCGATCCAATCCTTCATTTGAAAGCCTAATATGACAAGCCTTTATTCCGGCGCTGTTTCTGAAAAGCTTCTCTCTCTCTCTCTCTCTCTCTCTCTCTCTCTCTCTCTCTCTCTCTCTCTCTCTCTCTCTCTCTCTCTCTCTTTCTTCCTATCCCTCATCTCTATCTCTCCCTCTCTCCCTCTCTCTGTTTCACTGTCACGTCTCTGTCTCTCTTTTTCTTCCTATCCCTTATCTCTATCGCTCCCTCCTCTCTCTCTCTCTACTCTATATCTCTCTCCTCTCTCTTTCTTCCTTCTCTCTCTCTCTCTCTCTCTCTCTCTCTCTCTCTCTCTTTCTCTTATCTCTATATCTCTCTCCTCTCTCTCCCTTATCTCTATATCTCTCTCCTCTCTCTTTCTTCCTTCTCTCTCTCTTTCCCTTATCTCTGTATCTCTCTCCTCTCTCTTTCTTCCTTCTCTCTCTCTCTTTCCCTTATCTCTATATCTCTCTCCTCTCTCTTTCTTCCTTCTCTCTCTCTCTCTCTCTCTCTCTTTCCCTTATCTCTATATCTCTCTCCTCTCTCTTTCTTCCTTCTGTCTCTCTCCCTTATCTCTATATCTCTCTCCTCTCTTTCTTCTCTTCTCTCTCTTTTTCCCTTATCTCTATATCTCTCTCCTCTCTCTTTCTTCCTTCTGTCTCTCTCCCTTATCTCTATATCTCTCTCCTCTCTTTCTTCTCTCTCTCTCTCTTTTTCCCTTATCTCTATATCTCTCTCCTCTCTCTTTCTTCCTTCTCTCTCTCTCTTTCCCTTATCTCTATATCTCTCTCCTCTCTCTTTCTTCCTTCTCTCTCTCTCTTTTCCTTATCTCTATATCTCTCTCCTCTCTCTTTCTTCCTTCTCTCTCTCTCTTTCCCTTATCTCTATATCTCTCTCCTCTCTCTTTCTTCCTTCTGTCTCTCTCCCTGATCTCTATATCTCTCTCCTCTCTTTCTTCCTCCTCTCTCTCTCTCTCTCTTTTTCCCTTATCTCTATATCTCTCTCCTCTCTCTTTCTTCCTTCTCTCTCTCTCCTTTATCTCTATATCTCTCTCCCTTATCTCTATATCTCTCTCCCTTATCTCTATATCTCTCTCCTCTCTTTCTTCCTTCTCTCTCCCTTTTCTCTATATCTCTATCCGCCTCTCTCTACTTTTCTTTTACACTTTCTTTTTACATTGTTTCTCAATTTATATTGATGTTTTCTCTCTCTCCTATTTGTATTTATCTGCCTTCTGGCTTTCCCTTTCGACAGAAGTGTACTTCACTCTCTTCCACTATTAATTTCTCCATCTCTTAATCATCTCTTCCTCTATTTCTCTAGAGTTATCTTTCACTCGCAGTTTTTGCTCTGTTTTCAATTTATTTCTACATTTTTATCTCTCCTTCTATCCGTATTTATCTACAAGTCATATTTCACTCGACTCCTCTGTTTACTTCTCTATTTTCGATATCTACAGTTTTTGCTCTGTTTTCTATTTTTCTACATATATATCTCTCCTTATCTGTATTTATCTAGAAGTCAAATTTCACTCGACTCCTCTGTTTACTTTTCTATTTTCTATATCATCTACATTTCTCTCTCTTTATATTTCTCTATACTTTTAGTTCACTCTTTTTCTCTGCTTCTTTTTTGACACATAAACGTCTCTCATTGTCTGTACTTGTCACCACACTCTCCTTCGCTCTCTACGAGTTTATACTTCATTTTCTCTTATTTCTATGTCACCTCTCTCTTTCGCTTCTTTTCTCCAGTTATTTCTCTCTCTTCAATCTCGATTCTTGTCTCCAACATACATGATGAACACACCTCCTCGGTAAGTTCATTGAGTCATTAAGAGAGAAAAAGGGTCGATTTATTCCAAGTTTGGATTGACAGAAAACAAAGGAAAAGGAGAATCTACTGATCAGAAGATACCGTTGACTTTAGCGTTTAGAGAAAGTAGAGAGTTATGGGGTCAGAAGCCGACACGCCGCCGATGCAGTATGAGTCAGATTTACAGGAGTCATGAGATTGCTCCAATGCGACTCAATGAAGAGGCCCTGGTCTTTGCCTCCCGGCATTGAAGCTCCTTTGTAATTTTGTTTTATTGTTGTTCGCACGGGCCTCCCTGGAAGACGCTGCGCCTATCGAGGTATTTACTGCGCTTAGGGAAGAGAGCACTTCTTAGGGTTATCAGGTTACATATACACAAATTTATATATATTTAACCTGAAGGAGCGAGCGAGCGAGCGAGAAGAGAGGAGCAAGAGAGAGATAGGGAGAAAAGAGCCAGAGAAATAGAGAGAGAGTGAAGAACCAGAGAGAGAGATAGAGAGCGAAGAGCTATAGAGAAGGAGAGAGAGGAGCAAGAGAAAGAGAGAGACTAAGAGGGAGAAAGTACAAAAGACAAAGAGATAGAGAAGGAGAGAGAGGGGCAAGAGAAAGAGAGAGATAGAGAAGGAGAGAGAGGAGCAAGAGAGGAGAGACTAAGAGGGAGAGAGGCGAAAAAGAGAAAGACGGAGAGAGAGAGAGCAAATGAGAGAAAGTACAAAGGAGAAAGGGATAGAGCAAATGAGAGAAAGTACAAAGGAGAAAGGGATAGAGCAAATGACAGAGAGAGAAAGAGAGAAGGAGCGAAAGAGAGAGAGAGAGAGAGAGAGAGAGAGAGAGAGAGAGAGAGAGAGAGAGAGAGAGAGAGAGAGAGAGAGAGAGAGAGAGAGAGAGAGAGAGAGAGAGAGAGAGAGAGAGAGAGAGAGAGAGAGAGCGAAAGAGAGAGAGAAAGGGGGAACAAGAGAGTAGGAGAGAAAGAGAAAGAGACAGAAAGGGGGAGTAAGAGAGAAGGAGCGAAAGAGGGAGCGAGAAAGGAGAGAAAGAGAGAAGGAGCGAAAGAGGGAGCGAGAAAGGGAGAGAAAGAGAGAGGGAACGAAAGAGAACGAGAGAGAGAGAGAGAAAAAGTAGAGAGAGCGAGAACTGACAGAGAGAGATCGAGAAAGGCGGAGAAAGGCGGAGAAAGAGACAAAGAACGAAAGAGAAAGAGAGAATGAGAGAAAGGAGAAAGAGAGGGATGGGCTAAACGCTGACAGTGAAAGATGTTGAGCGAGATGGAGACTGACGCGAGAATGGCGGGAAAGAGGTACGAATAGTTGACTATAGACGGTAACGATTGCGATGTGGTAGATAGAGCCAGAGAGAGATGAGTTTAGTGCATGAAAGTTCTCGGCATTGATTGCATAGGAAGGAGGAGATAATTAGTTAAAAATATATCGGTCCGTAGGGGATGAGCCTCATCCCCAATCTGCATCAGCGCAAGAAAAGTCGCATAATTTAATGACCTGTGATATCAAATCAGTACACATGACATGCGATGACCCTGTACAAAAGATGAACGGGTATCCAAACAACATATAAAAACCTAGCTTCTCTCTGATACCATATTAACTACATAAAAACACAATTAATGTAAATCACAATTTTTTCTTTGTTGTCCTTTTCTATGGTTTTTTCCCACCCAAAATTTTAGTCGCAATAAAAAAATGCTAATGTTATTGATACTCAAATGTATCTGGTGGTAATACGAAAATTAATAATCTTAAACTTTCTTATGTTTTTTCAACTGTGCTGAAATGAGGCCGCCTTGTGCTCTCTCTCTCTCTCTTTACATGTTCTAGCGCGACCCAGTTCCACAATCTTTCAGTGTCCATCTGTTTTAAATCTCTGACTCTCTCTCTCTCTCTGTCTCTGTCTCCCTTTCTCTCTCTCTGTCTCTCTTCCTCTCTCTCTCTCTGTGTCTCTGTCTCTCTTCCTCTCTCTCTCTCTCTGTGTCTCTGTCTCTCTTCCTCTCTTTCTCTCTCTCTCTCTCTCTCTCTCTCTCTCTCTATTTCTCTGAGCGCACCTATGTAAACCTAACCCTTGTTTCCTCTCCCACCGCCTTTCTAAGCCGAAGGCTTGTGAAGGCACAGACTGCGAGAGTCTGGAGACGAGCTTAAGGTGTGCGAGAGAGAAAGAGAGAGACGAGACGAGACGAGACAAGATCAAGTTCACCAATTCCTAATTGGAGAGAGCAGCCGACAAGTTTATCGTCATCTCCTCCTTCCCATATTTGTGTAGCAAGAAACGTTCAAAAAAGAGGAGAGATACACAGCTCGCCTGCATCAGCTTCTGTTTCCTCTATAAATATTAGCATACCTCCGAGGATCAGCAACATATAAGGAGAATTTCCAGGCGCAAAAGAGGTAACATTTCTGCGAAAGGGTAGAGGGTTTTATCTCGTTTCTTCTTTCTTGACGCATCATAGACTTGTTAAACGGAAGAACATATTTCTCTTACCAATTTTTCCCTTATCACTATTTTAAATTGCTGCTGAACTTCACCCTCCTTTTTTGCGTCTTCTATACCTTATTTAGATCTAGATATGCTCGTCTTTGCCACAATGATCACCGAGGTTAGGAAAAAAACCGAATCTATAAAAGTCTACAGAACTATGCGTTTAACTATGCACCCTTGCTATGATAAGCGATTGAATCTTACCCTGTAATCAGAACCAGGGTTGAGAGTTCAAATCATAAGCACAACACAATAAACCTTAGGTCAAGATGGATCGCATGAAAACAACACCCCGCCGATTGTAGTTTAAGAAGAAAAGTATCGGCCTTGCTATGTGCAATATAGCTTTTACCATACCTTGCTATGTGCACTACGCTAAAATCACTAATTTTCCGTGCAAATCTTTATCAAACTTCAGATTATAGTGTGGGGTTATCAGTATGATGGCGCCATCATCAGCGACTTCGGTGTTGACAACGAACACAGGGGCGGCGATGGCGTCGTCAACTAGCTCGCCATGCGCGGCGTGCAAGTTCCTCAGGCGCAAGTGCCAGCCGGACTGCATCTTCGCGCCCTACTTCCCGCCAGATCAACCGCAGAAGTTCGCCCACGTTCACAAAATCTTCGGCGCGAGCAACGTAACGAAGCTCCTCAACGAGCTAACGCCGTACCAGAGAGAAGACGCTGTCAACTCCTTAGCCTACGAAGCAGAGATGAGGCTCCGGGACCCCGTTTACGGCTGCGTTGGCGTTATCTCCATCCTTCAACACCAGCTCAGACAGCTCCAGATGGACCTCTCTTGCGCCAAATCAGAGCTTTCCAAGTACCAGGCCTCCGCCACGTCTGCCCTTGTTAACGTGAACAAGCCGGTGAACTTCCGCGGCATAGCCGTGGGGAGAGAGCACCACCACCACATTCTGATGAGGGGCTACGAAGCGGAGATGGGCGGCGGGGTTGGATCCAACGCCGGATACGACGCCGGATTCATGGCGGCGGCGATGAACATGTCGGCGGGTCTCGGCGCGTTAAGTGGTCAGTTCTCCAAGGCGAGGGCCGCCGATGAACGGCAGGCCATTGGGCCGCCTTAGTATCAGAAACTCCTCAAGTTTGGATCTTTGTCTCTCTGTGGAACGCTCATTTTCTCTCTATATCATTGTCTCAAGTTCAAGAGCAGACGGAAACGATCATCATGAGAGCACACAAGATATACCAAGGAATTGTTGAAGTTTTCGCCATCCTTTCTCACCTCTGCTTTTCACCATCCATAATTGTTTAGACTTTGGTTATTCCATTTCTGGTATGTGGGAGAGTAAGTGCGAAGAAATAATTTTGGAGCCTCGTATTGGCACAGGGGGGTTGTTCACTGACGCCAAGACAGTCGCCTATGAGAAGTTTCAAACATGATTCGCCGTATTCACATCATACTTGAGTACGTACAGTTTTAAATTCTATCGGGGACTCTGTCCGCGACCCATATGGTACGAATTAATTTTATTAATGACCCCGAAATTGGAAGCTAGATTAATGAGTAGCTAGAAAGATATATGGAAAGCTGTAAAAACTGACGGGTCAGTAGATAGACCAGTATACCGGTAGATAGATAAATAGACTTCGAGCGGAGAGAATCCATGAAGCAGATTCAGTGTGTATTCCCAGCATCTTATTCTCCTCCATAATACAAGGCGAAGAGTGATCTGAAACCATAAATCGGGAACACACAATAATTACAGAGAAAAAATAGTTCGGTATCCTCTTCTGCCTCGCTGCCAGTATCCTAGACGTAGTCAAAGCCACGAACTGTGCATAGATTTCTGACGCGTCCAAGGCAATGATGCTCTTCTTCTTCAATGCCTGCATCCCTGCACACGCCTCCCTCCAGTGAATCCTCTCTCTCACACTCTGTCTCATGCAGCTCAGCCTCTCCCTAGTAGGGCTCTTGGAGCAAATACCAATGCAGATTATTTCAGAATTGGGAAACTGTTCCACATCGTCGTCTGAGGAAGAGTCATCTAAATTGCTGTTAGAGAGGAAGCGAGAGAGATAGAATGATAGATAGCGAGAGAGACACGGAAAGAGATAGAGATAAAGATAGAGCGACAGAGATAGAAAGAGATAGAGATATCAATTGATAATTTGATGTGATATTTATACAGAGAGAGGGAGAGATAGAGAGATATAGGAAGAGAGATGGAACCTGAAGGAGCATATTCCTTCAGGAACACGCCGTGTGAGGCACGTTTCCGTGGGTGGAGTATTGGACGCAAAAGTTTCACTTTTAGCATAAAAAATGAACGAGTTAAATAAAGTGCCTACGGCTATTCATGAACTCGTTGGTGACAGAGGCAGAAACAGCCTAGAGGAAGAGAGGTGGAAATAGGTCGACAGATGGAGAGAACGATATCGCTGTAAGAGTCGGGGCAGGGGCAGTTAATATATAGCTGCGTGTTATTGTTGAGTACTGGTGCTAGCAGACGATCAGATGGCCAGAGAGGATGCGCAGCAGCCGCTGTCGATATTTAATTTTCAGCGCCCAGCACGGAGAAGATGAAGACTAAGAAGGACCGACAGGAGAGAGAGAATAATGGAATTAAGAGAGAGAGAGAGAGAGCACGACTGAGAGAGAAGAATAATGTAATTAAGAGAGAGAGAGAGAGAGAGAGACTGAGAGAGAAGAATAATGTAATTAAGAGAGAGAGAGAGAGACTGAGAGAGAAGAATAATGTAATTAAGAGAGAGAGAGAGACTGAGAGAGAAGAATAATGTAATTAAGAGAGAGAGAGAGAGACTGAGAGAGAAGAATAATGTAATTAAGAGAGAGAGAGAGAGAGAGAAGAATAATGTAATTAAGAGAGAGAGAGAGAGAGAGACTGAGAGAGAAGAATAATGTAATTAAGAGAGAGAGAGAGAGAAGAATAATGTAATTAAGAGAGAGAGAGAGACTGAGAGAGAAGAATAATGTAATTAAGAGAGAGAGAGACTGAGAGAGAAGAATAATGTAATTAAGAGAGAGAGAGAGAGTGAGAGAGAGAAGAATAATGTAATTAAGAGAGAGAGAGAGAGAGAGTGAGAGAGAAGAATAATGTAATTAAGAGAGAGAGAGAATAATGTAATTAAGTGAGAGAGAGAGAATAATGTAATTAAAAGAGAGAGAGAGAGAATAAGGAATCTTTAAAACGCGAGAGAAAAAGAGATTGAGAAAGAGAGAGAAACTCTAAGATAATCAAGGGGTAGATAAAGAGATTTATAAAAGGAGGATAAGGGATACATTTAAGAGATACAGATATAGAGAATGAGGGATAGATAAAGAGATTCATAAAGAGAGAACACGGGATAGAAAAATAAATAAATAGGTAGAATGATTGCTAGAGAAAAAGAGAGACTATAGGAGAATCAAGGGATAGATGGATCGAGGGAATAAGGAATAGAGAAAGAAAGAGAGTGTGTGTGGATGACAGCGAAGAAAAAGAGAGAATTGTAGAAAGAGGGAGAGATAAAGAGATAGTTGGCGTGGGAAACAGAGGTGGAAGAGAGGGGGAGGTAGATAATGAGATGAAAGGGAGAGATAGAGAGAGAGCAAGAAAAATGAGAGCATGAAGAAAGAGAGAGTGAAAGAGAAATGGGCAAAGTAAAGAAAGAAAAAGATAGAGGGTGATAAGGAAAAAATAATGAGACAAAGAAAAACAGGCAGAAAGAGAGAGAGAGAATGACGAAGACATGAAAGAGAGAGGGACAGAGAGAGAAAGAGAATGACGAAGACATGAAAGAGAAAGAGAGAGAGTGTGTGACGAAATCAGGAAAGAGAAAGGCAGAGAGAGAGTGAAAGAGAGACACGAAAGAGTAAGAGGCAAAGACAGGGAGAGTGAGAAAGACAAAGAGAACGAGATAGAGAGAAAGTATGGTCAGACACTCGTCAACGTCTCCCCACCCTTGTTGACATTGATGATCTACGGGTGGTTGACGCCGATGATGGCGGGGTATTATATACAATTGACGTCGTCCGTCAACGTCAGCGGTCAACTTGTTAAAATTTTAGCGAAGAAATTGTCAGCTCCATGAATGTCAACGTCAACTGGGTCCCTCGACGGATACAACATCATCAAACACATCATTACTCAACGTTAACATAACATGACAACGAAGTCAGAACATGCAGAACCCAAGAGAAAGAGGAAAAGAGACAAAGGAGAGAGAAAGGGAGTGAGAGAGTCACGAAAGAGAAAGATACAAAGAGAAATAGAGTGAGAAAGATGGAAAATAGAACGAGGCAGAGAGTCTGTCAACGCGATATCTATCATTTTTTCCCAATAAAAACTCATCGTGTCCTGATCCTCGCCAATATTTTGGGCTTCTATGTTTTGAATAATCTTTTCCTAGGCAACCCACTAACGTATGTTTAGGACATTGACCTGCACGAAATATGTGCTGTTTCGTAGCCTCAAATAGGGAATGGAACGTCCGGAATGTGATGGCCGAGACGTGACGGGACGGATGACGAGTGGTGACCGAAGGGGATATGACTAGTAGTTCGTTACGTCACTGTTCCATCACACGCCCCAGGTTTGTGAAAATATCTGTCACGTTGACGTCGTGTGTCACCGCTCGTGTCCTTGTGTCACCGGTGATGAAAATACAATGCTCTTGCTCTCTCACTCTCTCTCTCTCTCTCTCATTTTCTCTTGCCTGCTCTTGCTTGTTCTCTATCGCTCGTCTCTATCACTCCCAATCGCACAACGAGAGCGCCTCCGTGGAATCTCCCCCTTTCTCTCTATAGAACTCTCTCTTCTGCGCGGGATTTATTCTTTTGTTCGACACGAAGACGCTGTTCAATGCTATCATCCAGCCTTGGTATTTTCCCTACACTCTCCCTTTCTCGCTTCTCTTTTCTCTCTATTGTTAAAATATCATCAGAATTCAATTAGATTTCCCACTTCTTAGAACCTTTTCTTTGAAGTTAATCTGCACTCTCCCCATCTATGTTGTTTCTGAATTCCATTTGCGAAGTGTATCTCTACGGTGTCTCTCTCTCTCTCTCTCTAGCCATTTGTCTCATTGATGATGCTTCTGGATTGCATTTGGCAACTCAAATCATAAATTCAACATTAATTGATTACTATGTTGCTTTCATAGAAAGATCTCCCATCCGTAATTCCTGCACCATAATGTCTTGTAAAAAAAAGGTTTTCACTAGGCAGGGGTTGCCTGCTGTGAGTACTTCTAATTTCAAATGAAAAGTGCAGATCATTTATAAATAAACTATCTGATCATCCGGTTTGTATTTTTCTCTAATGATCATCTGGTCTGCATTTTCTACTCTCTTTATCTTTCTCTGCATTTTCTACTCTCTCCGTCTTAATCTCTGCACATCTTCTTTTTTCACCTTCTTCTCCCTCCACCTTGTACTTAATATGACCAATTATACTTCCCTTCAATTACGAAATAAAAATAATACACCTTAATGAGTTTTTTACATTTAAAAGTACTAAATTTATTAAATTTGTCCATCCTACTTATCATAATATTCTAAGGAGAAAAAAACAATTTCCATTTAATTTTCTTCTTCCATAATTTAAATTTTTTATACTTCATAGGCTCTTATATAATACTTTCTATATATTGGAAAAATATTATACTTAATATGATCAATTATATTTTCTTCCAATTACGTAAAAAAAAATACACCTTAATGAAATTTCAGATATTTAAAAGTACTAAATTATTAAAATTTTCCATACTATTTATTCTATTATTATTAGGAGAAAAAAACAATTTCCCTTTAATTTCTTCTTCCATAATTTGAATTTTTTTACTTCATAGGCTTTTATATAATACTTCTTATATATATTGGCAAAATATTATACTTCATATCACCACTTATATTTCCTTCCAATTATGTAATAAAAATAATACACCTTAATGAATTTTTAAATATTTAAAAGTACTAAATTTATTAAATTTCTTCATGCTATTTATCCTATTATTCCAATGATAATTTTTTCCCATTTTGCCTTTTTTAAATGCTTTTAAAATTCAATCACCAACGTCATCCATGATGTTCGTCACGTCACTCGTCTGAGACCCTTAGTCACTGTCATGTCAACCGTCATGGGTACTGCATCACCATAACCGTCACCATCACCGTCAGGGGACAAAGTTTCATTGCATGTCACCATCATGTCATCTGCCATGAATCCGCCATCATGACTAGTGACGTGACAAATGACTTTTGTGGTTCACTTACCTGAAACTCCCGTTCACTTTGACCCCTATCAGTGTAACCAGTCCACTAAATCAATGTTTTTTTACCCGAAGAACAATATGAATTTAAAATAGTAATATATTTAGTGTTACTTGATTTATTCAATAGATATCACCCCAATCCTCTTCATGACGATGCCAGACAGCTTCTTGTCCCTCTAAACACCATGCATAGAAAATGTAGAATCCGAGTAGAACCCGAGTGATAACATTAAAACAGCATGCATTGATATTCCATTATCATCATGTTATGCTTGTGCATCAGTAACATGATGAATTTAATCATTTAGTTTATATAGATTAGTATAATTCATGCAAAATTCTTGTGATTCTAATTTTTTTTTGTTTGCATATAATGAAGCAAAAAATATTATGCTTCAATATGAGTCCCAATATGACTATGGAACTTCCACTAACCTATAACAATTTTTTGGATTATTAAATTCAAGAACGGTAAGAAACCTTATCATTTGTTTTTATCTTTTTAATTGCTTGTCTTTCCTCGCGTCTTTAATGATATTAATCTTGTTCTTAAATTCCAAAAAAAGTCAGCATACTATGATCCTTGTATGACAAATTGATTTAACCCAATAGATAGGTTGAGTCTCCAACACGTGGGGGGTCAAGCTACACCTCGTGCTCTAGAAGATGCGAAGGAGTGTGAATCGACTCACTCATGGAACTTGTTCATCATCGGTTACCATGTACGTATAGTACCTCATCCACTTGAAGCTCCTAGGATGATTTAGGGTATGGTCAATTGTCCAACCCTAATTAGTCATCCGAGTTAGTATTGATGCATTCAGAAATCATAAGAGAACTCTTCCCCAACATTTCACTACTTTGCCCAAGGACTTCATTGCATCTTCTTCCTTGAGCTGTCACCTCTTATACCGAGGGTGGAGGATCCCATCTTGACCACTCAATCATCTTCGTGAACTTGTTGATGCACCCGAACTAAAACTATTAAGAATCCCATGAATACCACATGTAGGTCATAATCAAAGTACAACTTTCCATCCACAAGATATCTTTGGTGTCTCAGGTCTAAGGACCACTTGCACAATCATGATCTGAATCAGCCTGATTGACAGTTCGGTATAATATCATTCAGGTATTCATACGGATCAATTTAGTGAACTCTTTCCTCTAAAGAGCACCTACTATCTATCCTTAGTTTCTCCACACTAATGGGTACGAGACTGACCATACTCATCATATGGGTGAGACTAGATAGTGTTATTCTATCCGAATACTTTAATATCCTTCTTGAGTATCCTTTGGATTTGAATTTTAGAACAAATGCTTACATATATTCTATTTATGAACATGGAACAAGATGTAGAATGAGTGTTCTCCGTATTATGATCTCATCATAATTCACTAAGTCTTATTATAAGCATCACACGTGCACTATAATGAATATATTCTATTTATGAACTTATAATGAGATGTAGAATGTGTGATTGTCTTGTCAACCACATATATTTTCATCACGTATGATATATATTCTTCTTCATTCGATGACCGAGTGGTTAATGTGGATGGTAATAAATTTGTTTGCAATTTTGTATGTTTCTTCAAATTCAGATAAGTCTGAAAGTTTGCCTCTCTTTTATTTTGAGTATGACCTCATTTTTTTATAGACACCTGATATGTTAGTTATATGACATTAATAAAAGTAAAATTCATGATTTGTTATGGTTAAAGGATTGATAATCAATATTATATTAAATAAAAGCAACAAATATTATTGCAATTGTAACCCGTTTTATTATTAATGTATGGGTATCGAGATATAAAAAAATTTGGTTTCTATGGCCTTGACTTGGATGAAAAAAATTGATTCCTAAGCAAAAGGCATTGAATGGAATATAAACGACATCTAAAAAACAATTGATCAACTCACTAGGGCACAAATAACATATGTGATTTTTGGGATCCTCGAGTAAGAAGTATTGGGTTGCTCAAGTATGCAGCCCGTAGACATATCCATGTAATCCTGGCACACCAAATCTCCTCTATCACCTTGTCAAATCCTGGCTCCGTTGTTGTGGTTACATCATCATGATCATATCAAGAATGCAGAAGAGCCATGAGAAGAGGGGAGAAGAAGGGAGGAGTGCTCTGAATAATGCTAGCCTGGGTGAATTAAATATGGCCATCCATATTTATACTGAATATGTATTTTTCATTAAGATACCAGACTTTAAATATATCATTTTACTTCCAAAAGATCATTTGCATTTGACACTCTAAGCCCATATGTTAGTGTAGTTAATGCTCCAATAGCCCAATAACCTTTATTGGCCCCATAAATTAATTTCTTATATTATATATATATATATTAATGATGGATTGATTAAACCCATTTGATAGACTGAGTCTTCATCCTGTGGGGGGCCAAGTTACACCTTTTGTTTTAGAAGCTACAAAGAAGTATGTATCGGCCCACTTAGGGAACATGTTTATCATCAATTATTGTGTATATATAGTCTCCATCTTCTTCACGCCTTTAGGATGACTTAGGGTATAGTCAACTATCAAACCCTAATTGTTAATCTGAGTTAATACTAATGCATTCAAAAATCATCACACACTTCTCTAATATTCCATTGCCTAGGGCAGAGACTTCATCTCATCGTCTTCCTTGAGTTGTCTCCTCATACACTGAGGGGAATAAATACCACTAAATCAGCTTCATGAACTTCTCACTACAGTCAAAAGAAAATTAAAGCTCCATGATTAACAACTCATAAGTCATAGCCAAAGTACAACTGTCCATCCACAAGATGTCTTTAGTGTCTCACATCAAAGGACCAAGCCCCATTACTACACTAAGATCTGAGGACCCTAAAATGTTTTCGGTTTCTCTACGTATTTTTGTGAAGCAAAAAAAAATAAAATAGGGAATATAATATAGTTCTAGGTGGTTATTTTTCTATTTTAATTTTTTAAATTTTTATCACATAAATATCAAATTATATTTACGCATAAATAATTTGATATTAGGAGTCATACATCCCTGGATTGAGATAATTGAATTAGATGTATAATTTTTTTGTTGTATTTTATTCCGAAGAAACATTTTTATTGTTCTTAATCCATCATACATTTTGGTTTGGGAATGCCAGTTTTGATCTAAATATCAGTTTTTTGCAATAATCTTAACGTATGCCTGAATTTTGGTATGGCCTTTGTGTGGTGATAGATACCAATTTCGGCTAGATAAAACCTATAAGTTCAGTCTCATACTACTCTTAGTAGTGAATTGATACTAAAATTCGAATTAAACTTTGGATCTCAAACTGATTGTCAGTGAGGTCTGGTTTTCATTGTGTTTGGTAACAATTGGGGAAACCTAATTATTACAGTGCTCCTATTGTTATGGCATATGGTTACACATTTAATGAGTCAATATATATAGTATTTTTATTGCTTCATAGCTAATTATCATACCAAAATTACATTATCCAAGACTTTTCACCTAAAATCATAAAGTTGTGAGCTGAATAGTGACAGAAATCTCATAAAGTTGAAGGGGAACCTTTTAATTATTATTTTAAAAATAAAATCAATTATTTTTTAGAGGACCATGTATCCAATTTTTACTTGATATGGATAAAAGATCATCATGTGTCATATTATTTATCAATCGGGAATATCTTCAAGAGATTAGATATCATCATTCATGCACATATTTTAATTCATATCATTATGATGCCATTATTATAAATTATATTATTTCATTCAAATTTATTATCTCTAACAAATTAGCCCATTAGTTGTAATAAAGAAAAAATATTAAGATTGTGGAAGTAAATATCCTCACATTTATTGATAATTGGCTGCTCATTCAATTAATATTGCTTTTTTACTAATTATCTACATGAAGAAGTAAAAAGCTGATTAAGGTAAAGGAGACTTTCTTGTCTCATCTGGCATTGAAGAAAAGCATGTAACTGCACTAAGGGATTGAAATGGAATAATCACTATTTGAAATAGTATGATGATGTATATAAAAATTTATAGTTTTGGAGATTTAATTTATTTAGGGTATTTTGAAAAACGTATCCATATATGAAACCATGAAGCAATATAGTGACCAGCTAGAGCCATCAATGGGCCAACAAAGCAGTCAAAGGACTTGCTCATGGACCATGGCCATAACCAACTTCTAGGCTCTGGGAAAAGCAGCTTATACCACAAGAAAAGCAGGTGACTTTCCTGTAGTTGTGGGCTTGATATAAGAGGGTTCAGGGACTGGCCATGTAGCAAAGATATATTGGAGTGTGCTGAGCAGGATGAGGAATGATTCGGATTGACACACTGTAAGCTTAACAAGTGGAGAATATGCTGAGAGGTTTTTAGGGGACACATAACCATTAAAATGGATCATCTATGTGATCTGAATTTTATCAGATAGGTGAATTGCTTCACAATCTTTCAAGTTTACAACCCATTTTTTACTCACTGTGATACAGTTTTATTCATACATATGGTGTGAATGATCTACACAGATTGATGCAGTTTCGCACGGACTGATACTCTAAAGAGGATGAATTGAATCAAGGGCACTCTAGATGAATTGACAAGAAAATGTGATCCAGCTTCGATCCATTACGACTTTATTCAAAAACAGGTTACTTTTATAATTATAACTCATCATCAAATTTCTTTCAAATTAAAATTACAAACAGCCCGCTTATTACATTAATCCATGTTAAGTTAAGTGGTGAAGGTATCAATAATCTAGTTAACTACATGAAATACAGAATACCTACCTAGGGAATGAGATATATGACATACTCAATTAACATTATATAAAGCTTAGGCTAGTCCTTAATGCTGTTTGGGGGTATCTAACTCAAGCTTAAGATGAGACCTAACCAATTTTGTGTGAATGCTTCCCAAGCAAAACACTTGAACATAACACATAGCAAGGATACCTAAAAAAAAACGTTGGTGAACCTTGACCCCAAAATATTCCAGAGAATGATGATACTTGACCTCCTTTAACTCTGCCCCAAAAGTCCACACCTATTCAGTACAAAACCATTCACCTAGTTTAACCCTACAACCTATTAGGATCCACGTTAATTTTGTATATTATTAAATATAAAACAGTCAAAATGGAAATAAACTCAACAAGATAGATATTCAAGGATAATAAGTAATAAATAATCCTTTAATATATTTCAAATGAAAAAACTTTGAATATTTGGAAGTATAACATGATAGTTCAATGTATCTTTATTTTAGATATTTCCTGATTCTATTATTTCCTTTTGATTATCTATATCTCTCCTTAAACTTTGATGCACATTTACTATTTCCCAAGATCAAATTCACCACCAGTTCAAGATGTGTTGAAATCAATATTCTTGTTCCAAATATTTTCCAAGCGGTTCCGGATTCTTCCTCTTATTGGCAGCAACTTTCAAAATAGTACACGAAAAATCTCCAGTAAACTACTTACAGACTTTGGAGAAGCTGAAAGAATAATCATAAGCTGATTTTTTGATGAATTGTTGGGTGATTTTTGTGTAAAACTTCTGTGAGATGTATATTTACTTTTATCCACAATTTTAGAATGTTCTCCTTTGTTTCCTTGTAAATTCTTTAATCATGTATAAAACGGCAGAGGCTATGGATTCATAAAAATGTCAGAAATAATATTATTCCTCAATAAACTTAAAAAATATATCTAAAGTGATAAAAGACAACTTTTGTTAGATACAAATTTATAAATAATGCTTTGTTAGAAATAATATTTTTCCCCAAAGTCTTACCAAGGCCTTAGATTCATATTAATGTTAGAAATAATGTTTCATGTCTATGTCTTTGACAGTGCAAATCCTAAGTTGTCTCCTTTCATTTTGAACATGCATATCTAAGTTAGGAACTCAATTCCAAGTTTGTCATCTCATTTTACTGGCCAAATGGTATATGAAACTACAATTCTCTCACACTGACACATGACCTGGTTATCAAAATGTCACACAAATATTTTAGTCCTAACACGATGATTTTACCCATTCACAGGATGTTGAAACAACACATATTCATATACATGAAGATACATTTATATTTCATACGGGAGTTCCATAGTACAAACCATATGAAGTCGGCCATCTTCATATTATAGTTTAAAATAGGAATAAAAATAGTTTATCTGATGTAAAACCATTGATTAAGGGCTGACTTAGCATAATCCATTTTCTAGATTCATCAAAATCCCCTTTGAAAATTAGCATTTAAAAAAATGCGCTGAGTCTTAATCTTAAATCCCTAAAAAATATATTTTCACTGTTTTAATGCGTCTGATTTATTCGTGATTCAAACAAGTTTAATCTTGGAATTTATTTTTATTAATTATTTCCTAAAATATTTTTATATTTTCCCTCCAAATGCTTCAAAAATAAATTTTCAATCAAATATTTCACAGATTTTTGAATTTTTGAAAGCAAATTTCAGATTATAAGTCTAATGTATGTATTGAATAATTAAAATAAATTATGATAGTTATTTATTAATCCATTATATATTGTGTTATTTTCTGATGGCCTCATCACCCACTATCCATGATTTTTGTTATGTCGGGGCACCAGATAATGATTTTTACAATATTCAAAAGGGGGATTCTTTTTTAAAAATTGAAATTAATTATAATATCATGAATTTAGTTATTTATTATTAATAATATAATGGTATTCATGCATATAGTAAGTAGTATTGAAGATAGTGTGCATTGTGTAGGTGGGTTATTATTATTATTACTTTATTGGAGAAGAAAGGAAAAAATAGAAATCTAGGGGAGATGTAAAAATAATTCGTTAAAAATGAATGATGAAATAAAAATATACATAAATTTTTATGAGGATATTAAAAATTAATAATTAAATAATATTAATTAATTAAATAGTAATTAAATATATTTCTATTTTAGTTAGAAAAATAAAGGGCACTAAATGGTAATTCAGGGAAAAAAATGATATTGAGTATTCAGTTATGGAATGCATACTATTTTGGATATTAATTAATAAATGAATTTATTTATCATAATATTTGTAATAATAACAGCGTTTCTTCCTATTTATTGAATAATACGTAATGATGCAAACTAATATGCTCAAATAATTTTTTTGGTAATAATTAGATAGACTTGTCAAACTAATATGCTCGAATAATTAGATTATAATTAATAGACTTTAAGGTTTAATCCCACTATAAAAGGAACATTGATATAGACTTCAAATTTGTGTCCTGGTCTACAAAAGGCATATGAAATATCACTTTTAAGTAAATAAATAATTCTTATTCATTCATAAAATTAATATGAAAGTCGTACCTGAGGAACAATTCATCAGTTGCCGATGTGATTGCACTCAGATGATTAAGATGACTGTAATCGGTGGATGAAAGGTGTGTCATCACTGGTAGCATCTGTGATGTTTACGGATGCATTTAATAATATAAACACAATATTATAACATCAGTTTGGTAGGCATAATTGATGAAACACATCTTCAAAATAAGTTCCAACTAAGGAAGCAATTTCAAAGGGATGGATGTCATGTACTTAGACATCTTTGTCTTCATTGTAGCACAATTCATTAATGATGCTGTCTTCAACTAGTGTTACTGACCAAAAATAGTATCCGATGATATATCCATTGGGTTATTATATCAAAATATTCCATTCTATACTTAAGGCAATAGCTCCATTGGCCTTTGGAGCCTTACAATAATATGTGGGCTGGGTCGCTCTCTTGAAAATTTGCAATATTTACACAATTTTATTTATTAACTCCCACTTTTGAGGATTAAGGTTGTTGTCTAAAACACAATGATAACCATTATTTCAAGGACATATCTTTTTTGGTTCCAATAACTAGCATTTCATAAGTCCAATTGCACCTTGTTGGACAATCTAAGGGGTTATTACTAAAGTTGGATATCCCCAGTATTTTAGAATCCTTCAGATTTCTCTACCCACTATGTTAATTCATGTATGGTAATGAATAATTCATCAATTCAATAATTATCATCCCGCAAAAAAATTATCATCCATGGTTGGATCACAATTTGCATTGATTCCATCAAGGTGTGTTCGACCTTTATCAGCAAAGATTGGTAGGCATATGATATTCAATACATACTGCATTATGATTTTAATGTCACATAATATGAACCTTCAGGTGATGAACTGTGGATTCACTATCATTAATTGATCTATTGGGTGTTCATTGCACCTCCAAAGAGCTTTGGTTTCATCAGATGTAAATAATATTATAATGTACGATCACTTGATTAGAAATATCATTAGTAGAGGAGATATCATGATGTAAATTTTCCATCAACCAACTATACGTAGATCCAATAACCTAGTCATTATCCGAACATGTCTTTGACATCAGTACAATTACCAGGTTTGTTCTCTAAGAGGGATTAGATTTTTTTCGAGAGATGAAGTTATAGGGACTGTAAGCCAATCACACATTCAATTTGTGCCTGAAATAATTACCATAAATCATATTCACTATTATTTTTAATGTGAGATGTTCACAACAGACCCTAAGGCCATGTAAAGTAATAAGTGAACCATAACAAGATCATACAACAAGAGATGGATGATTTTATATGGACTGAAATCCAATGACACATCCACATAATTTTCAAGGTATTACTTTAAATCATACTCGTTATTATTCAGGTGTGTTTTCTACCATCAATTCCGAGGATATTTGCAATGATGAGTGAATGAATGATGATCATGACATCAGACTATAATTAGTCCCTGGTCTTTAAAGACTTATCCTAAGCATTCATATTCATAGAATGTTTAAGGAAATAAAAAATATCAGAATAACACCACTATGTACTCAAGCTCATTTGATAAGGATGGTTCAACTCGATACTATTTTTATGAAGACAGTGATAGCTAGTGGGATGATACGTACATCAATAGATTATTGGACTGATCCATATAAATAAATACGCATAAGATTTTATACTTTAATTTGATACAATTAATACATATTGTGGACAGAGGTTTATGTTTGTCTACAACTTATGAGTACCTACTCACATATTTCCAAACAGGATTATCTTGGATGTACCAACACTTTTAGGAAGGTGATTCTGCAATCAACATGGGATCAAACCACTTGTGAAATAAAGGAAGATGACGGAATGAAGTTTTAATTCAAGGTTATGAAAAATATCATATGAAGAGCTTTCCATTGATTTTTTTGATGCAGTGGTGGTAAATAGAAAATCAGATTAAGTATTGAAAGTATGATAAGAAGGTAAATGTGCTAACAAAATTCATATTAATTAAAGCATTGAAATATTGAATTCATCATGTCTCTAAATAGTTTATTTGAATATTTTTAATTTCATTTAAACATCATTTAATTAATTTTTTTGCATTTTTGAAGTAACCTTACTTGACTTCTATGTTAAATTTTTTTACTGCTTCTGAATATTATCACCCATGTATGCAGAAATTTAAATAAATTAAATGGGATGAAAATAATTGGATGGAATAGTCCATGTAATTTTTAGAGGTATTTCTTCGGGCTTTTGGGCCCAATTATAGAAATTTCAGGTTTTGGCTTCAAAAGATTAATTAGTGGGGTGTGGGCCATGTTCAGGATACCTCCAAAATTCTTTTTAACTTCCCTTATAAAACAGATCAGGCAATTCAATTGAAAGAGCATTAGAAATTCAAATTTAACCAAATATAAAAGAGGGGCAAATAGAAAGGAGACACAGTAGTAATAATAAAGGGGTATTTAGATAATGCATTATGTATCAGTATTCTCTTCATCTTGCTATTTATATTATTCTAGACAAGGGTAGGGAAGTTCATGTTTCGTCAATGAACAAACACTGTTAGTTGACAAACGAACAGTCGAAAAATCCTGTTTGTGTTTGTGTTCGGTTTGTTCGTGTTCGTCCGCAAACGAAAACAAACGCTACTGGCTTTTTGAAAATGGTAAAAAAATGTATGATGAGAGAGATAGAGAGAGAGAAATGAGAGCGGGAGCAAGGGGAAGGGGAGCACTGGAGAGGGGGTGGGAGAGAGAGAGAGAGAGTGAGAGAGAGATAGAGAAAGGGAGAGAGAGAGAGAGAGAGAGAGAGAGAGGGAGAGAGAGAGAGAGAGAGAAAGAGAGAGAGAGAGAGAGAGAGGGAGAGAGAGAGAGAGATGGAGCAAGGGGAGGGGATCACGGGAGAGGGGGGGGGGACTGAGAGAGAGAGAGAAAAATGAGAGGGAGCAGGGGGGAGGGGAGCACGGGAGAGGGGTTGGGGAGAGAGAGAGAGACCAGAGTCAGGAGAGAGAGAGACTGGAGAGAGAGAGAGAAAGAGATAGAGAGAGAGGTGGAGGTCGGAGGGGGGGGCAGGGGAGAGAGAGGGGCAGGAAGAGAGAGAGGGGGAACGGCCGCACGGTAGAGTGAGGGGGCACGGGAGAGGGAGCGGGGAGAGTGAGTGAGGGGGCACGGGAGGCGGGAGAGGAGGGTGGGGAGAGAGAGAGAGGGATATCTTTTCTCCTTCTCTCTTTATCTCTCTTTTAGAGTAAAGAAATAATAATTTTTATTACATTACCTCAGGAATGCCACATGTTCGCGAACGGTTTGTCTTTTCGCAAACCGTTCACGAACATGTTCGTATCCAATTTTTCCTGTTCGTGTTTGTGTTCATGTTTGTTCGTTGGCATGTTCGCGAACGAACAAAAAAATTTCTTCCCAACCCTATTCTAGACTTGCTCCAGAAGGGGTAAACTAGCAGGACAAAATTGTCCACAAATGTGGTGGTTCAAGATAGTTTTTTGAAATATTTATCATTTACTCATCTTTTCCTTGAAGAGTAAATGCATGATCCTGGAGAAATATAAGGATGCAATTCTTGTAAGAGGCATTGGAGGCTCAACGCATGAGCATCCACACTTTAAGAACCTAGATCAACAATGTAAATATCAATCCAATCTGTTTCCACACTTTCTCTCTCTATCTACCCATTTACTGCCATACTAGTTCTATAGAATCTATTTTTCCCCCCCACTAAACTTAAAAACTGGATCTACTTTCTACGTGAAAACTTTTGTAAAGGAATGATCCATTTACCCTTCCAGTTTCTCATCCCATTTTTCTCCTTTCAAACCAATTAAACAATTTTGTCTAATTCTGTTGTGTCCCATTATGTTTGTTTCTCTGGACTCGGCCAAATTCTGGTTTTTCTTGGTTAATCCTTGATCTGTGCACATCCCTTTGGACTGAGGCCCATAACTTTAGAGCCAGATCCCAATCTGTTGTGCCCTCTTCCAGCCTCAGTCTCCGACCATCTAAAAGGTAATTACTGTATTTTTTGGATTTTCAATAGAAATAAAAACAAAATGTAAGAAGTGATATTTATTACTTCTAGTCATTTAAGTACTGAACAGAAATTATATAAAAATATCTTACAATATTATGTATCATTTCAGTCATTTTTTAAACTTTTGATTCTAAAATTTTATAAAATTGAAATTTTTATTTACATTTTCTAAGAATGTAGAAAATTAGGATGAATTATATAAATATTTATAATCATCTAATAACCGTTCTAAAATAAATATTTTATAGAACATAAAGGTACCAAAAATATATTTTTTAACTTATAAGCCTATTTTTTTCATTTGAAGCTTAATGAAGTTAGAAATTGAAGTTGTCTCCCTATGGACCTACTCCTTACTCGAGCTATAATATTGAAGGAGTTTTTGGAAAAAATAAATACAAAATACATTTTCTTAAGTCTATTTTTTTTAAAAGGACATAAAGCCCTAAATTAAAACTTGCGACAGTACATTGTGTCATTCAATGAGTGAAGCATGAATGAGGGAATTTGTCTTACATTTTTAAAATCAAGAAATTTGTCTATTACATTTTTAAAACACGATGTAGCTTGGTGATAACATGGCAAATGTACTTATAAAGCCCCACATTTAATATATTTTTAGACATATAATCATAAATATAACATCTCTGATTAACCATATAATTTAATTTGTCTTAAAATTTATACGCATACCATTTTCTTAATGTTATGGAGATTTTTACTAACCATGTTGCACTTCTATAAATTCAAACAGTTTTACAATTGTTTATTAGTGTTTTGTGCATGCTAGTTCTAGGGCTTGATTGAAATCTGTAAAACAATTTTCTAGGCACCAGAAGCTGAAATATATTCCAAATGAATTTCTAAAACAATCCATCATTATATACCATACCCTAAGTCATAACGTTAATGGCCATACCAATTATTAGCAAACCTTATTAATTAATTATATCAATATATAGACTAAATAACTAAGGGTTGATTAAATCCAATTGATAGGTCAAGTTTTCAGCTCATGATGTGCCACACTACACCTCATGCTCGAGAAGATAGTAGTATTTGAATACTTTCATGGAACCTTTACATACATCGATTTACTGAATATGTATAATCCTTCATTTGTATGACACTCCCAAATGACTTAGGGTATGGTTAATCATCAAAGTTTAATCCATCAAACAGTGAGTAATGTGTAGGGTTCGCCAATTTTTACTGAAATTTTGTAAAACCGAATTGAACCAATACCGTTGGTTCAACAATATCAGATGTGCTGAAAGTTTGGTACTGGTTCGGTTTCACGAAAAAGCGGAACTGAAAACTGGACTGCATATTGTATGGGTAAAATTTTTTTAAAAATATGTTCACATACAGATTTGACTTTGGGTTGGTCATGCACACAGAAAAATACTGCGCCAACTACGCTACTCATATTTGCATTCTATATACCTAACTAAAATAGGACAAATCTATAAATTTTAAACATCAGTCGGCAAATAATACATATAGAAAAATACATAAATGCAAAAATAAAATAGATACACAAATAACATTTATGAAAAATACAAAATAATATAGATACACAAAAAAATGAAAAATATGAAAATGAGATAGATAGACATATAACATATACGAAAAATATGAAAATAAGATAGATACATAAATAAAATGTACGAAAACAAGATATATACACAAATAACATGTAAGAGAAATACAAAAATCAGATTGATACAGACATAACATTTATGAAAATACCATATACATAAATAACATGTACAAAAATACATAAATATGAAAATACATAAATATACAAATCACATAAAGATGCAAATAATACATTTACAAAAAATACATAAATACACAAATAAGATAGATACACAAATAAAAAATATGAAAATAAGGTCGTTACAGAAATAAGATGTACAAAAATACGATATACAAAAATAACATTTACTAAAAATACATTAATATGAAAATAACATAAATATGCAAATAATACATATATAAAAAATACATAAATAAGAAAATAAGATAGACAGATACACAAATAACATATATGAAAATTGTATGTATGAAAATACGTAAATATAACAATCTCATAAATATGCAAATAATGTATCTGAAAATATGATATATACACACATAACATATACAAAAATTACATGTGTAAAAATTAACTAAATATAAAAATCACATAAATATGCAAATAACATATAAAAAAAATACATAAATATGCAAATCAAATAAAGACACGAATAAAATATATGAAATACATAAATAAAAAATAAAATAAATACAAAAGTTACATAAATATGAAATAACATAAATATACAAATACAAAAATACTATAAATAAAAAAATTACACATATGACATGAATATGTCAAAATCCAAGAAAATAACTACACAAAAATGTAAACACCTAGATATGTAATTGTATAAATACCTAAATATTTAAATATATAAATATGTAAACGTATGACTATGCTAATATGCAAATATGTAAATTTATGACAATGTAAATACACAAGTTCAAATATATATATATATATAAAATGTCCACAAATACTGTTTTGCCTTTGATTCTGTAGTGAAAATATGGAAAACATGGAGTCTTTACATAGTACAGTTGTTTATTTAAATCTTGTAATTAGTATTTTATCAAAATTTTGACTTTGATTTTTAAACTTTGAATATGACTTTTTTCAGAGGCATGTGACATGACTTATAGGTTTTACCTAACCAAAATTGACGTCTGACTGAACCAAGACCATATCCAAATTTAGGTTCTCGCCAAAAACCGAACCGAGACTGAAACTGTCATTCCCATCTGATGTGTAACACGGATCATTGGAGCACACCTTCTCTAATATCCTCTCTACCCCGACTAGGGATTTAATTCCATTTGTAGGAGTCACATTCCCACTCAAGAACAAGAAGATATGAGAGGAGAAGGAAGAAGAGAGAAGGGAAGAGAAGTATGATCAAGATCATTATTATTCCACGCATTGGTGATTGACATTGGTTTGTATTTATCGTTGTAAATATGAAGATATTGATGGATATTATGTGGTCGTCAAGCCAACACACTACCAAGTTTATTTATGTTCATTGAATAAAATATTTATGTTCATTATTATTCAGTGTGATGTTTATAACGAAATCCATGAATAAGTGTAATGACTTAGTGGATTATGATGAGATCATAATACAGTGATCACAAAATTTTAAACACATATTCTAAATATTCCTATTCGATTGATAGTCGAGATGGACAACGAATTATCCGGATAGAATAACACTAGCTGATCCTACTTATACGATAATTATAACTGATCATGTGGCTATTAGTGTGGTAAAACTAAGGACAGATAATGAGTGCTCTTTGGAGAAAGAGTTCACTGAATTGATCCGTACGAATCCCTGAATGGTATTATACCTAAACGTTAATCAGGTAGATTCATGTCACGGTTGTATAAGTGATCCACTGATCTAAGATACCAATGACATCTTCTGAGTGGGTCACTACATTTTGACTATGACTTTATGAGCTTCTAATCATGGGATTCAAATAAGTTATAGATCGGATGTAGTAAGAAGGTTACGTAGATGATTGAGTGGTTAAGATGGGATCATACGCCCTCGATATAAGAGGAGATTGACTCAAGAATGGCGATGCAGGAAAATCAATGGTCAGGGTAGTGAGGATACTAGAGAAGGTATTCTCCAATGATTCCCATTATGCATCAGTACTAATCAAATGACGGATTAGGGTTTGACGATAAACCATACCCTAAGTCATACAAGAGTCTCGCATAGATGATGGATTATAGATATACGGTAACCGATGACGGTAAAGGATCCATGAGAGAGTTCGAGACTACTCGGTATCTTCTAGAGCACGAGATATAGCTTGGCACTCCACGGGCTAGAAACTTAACCTATCGATTGTGTTAAATCAATCCTTATTTAATTAATCTATATGTTGATATAGTTAATTAATAAGGTTGGCCAATAAATTTTATTTGACCACTAAAGTTATTAACTAGAACGATACATGGGCCTACAGGGTCACACGCACAAGGTCATTATGGCATTGGTGGATATATTTTACTTTGTAGGGTTTTTGAAAAAAACCTTGAAGTGAAATATAAAGAGGGAAAGGGATTTCATTTTCAGCACCCATACAAGTCTGATTTGAGAGCCCCTCCCCTTGCTTCACTCTCTTCTCCACTCATCCAAGGAAGAGTGTCTTCATGGTGAGATCTTCTAGATTTTTTAAGAAGAGTTGAAGAAGAAGACGTGGAGATCCAAGCGCCGAGTGATCGCATGGATACTTCTAAAGGCCGGACGCATGAACGGCTTCAGAACGATCTTGGAGCGGCAAAGTCAAGGGTGGAACAAGTTCCCCAAAAGGTACATGTAATATTTTATTTTAAAGATTGATTGTGAATTGATCGGCATGCTTTTGCATCTATGGAAACGTGTTTTGCATGCACGAACCAAGGCACATAACCTAACATATACTCTATTATAATCATAGTTATAGAAAATCATAATGGCTGCAACAAAAAAAATTGTGACCATTGGATTCTATCTACGTTTATTCCTATCTATACTTAATCCTCTCTTTGTTTAATCCTTACCACTATTCTCATAACAAGTATAAGGGGTATGTATCTTAATTTTACTAGCTACTCTTTAATAATGTTCCTATTTGTCTACGTCATCTCCTTGTTGTCTTTTGGCGACTTGTTGACCCCTCTTCAGTATCGTCTTATTTGAGTGGGTCTCCTTCTATAATAAAGGCACATGATCTCATCTTGACTAGTCAATCACCTTAGTGTACTTATTACAAAATCTGATCTAAGACTTATTTCAAACCCATGGTTAGAGACTCATAAGTCATAATCAAAATATAGTCCTTGCACAAGATATCCTTGCTATCTCAAGTAAACAAATCACTTATAGAACCATGGCGTCAATCAACCTGGTTACCATTTATGTATAATACCACTCAGGTATTCATTCAGATGAATTTAATGAAATCTTTCTCCAATGATTTCCCATCATCTGTTCTCAGTGTCTCTACACTAAAGCCGCAAGATGAGTGATAATTGTTATATAATAAGGATCCAATATTGATATTCCATTCATATAATTCAAGGTCTACTTCGAGTATCCTTTAAATATGAAAATTACAAAACATGTTTAATAAATAATGATCAATGTATTATGCTATCATCATATTCATGCACTTCAGTATAAATATCACATGGGAATAATAATGAATACATATTTCTTTCAATAAACTTAAACACAACATGGTGATGTGATTGACTTGATGATCACCTATTATCCATCAATCTCATGCATACAGAAAGAGTTATATGGGAATATTATTAAAGGGTTGGTGCAGTTTAGGGGAGCTCGAGGGTTAAATCATTGGCTATTGGGCTAAAAGAGATCATATTTGGTTTTTGGTTCCAAAGGATAAAATAGAAGTGCTTGGGCAAGAAAGCCCTCTACCTTCATGCTGAAGTGGAGCATGTGATTTCAAGTTATGTTGCCCTCAACCAATCAGAAAGATTAAGATATGAGAGAACGAGGAATATGTGTCACTGCCCACCTTTCTTGACCGTCAGTTAGAGAAATTGTTTATTTTGATTAATTAGAATAATATTAATATTATTAAAAAATATATATCTTTTCAAATCCTAAATATCTTGAATATGACCCATAAAAAATCAGAAACAATATTTGAAAATGTAATTTTCATGTTTAATGTTATATTTAACGTTCTATTACATTTCAAATATTTACTAAAATTAGGAAGAATAATATAATTTATTTCTAGTCAATTTTCCTTGCTTTGTATTCCAACACTGAGAATTAACATCACACGTACAATTTCTATAAATATGTTTGTCACTTCTTGACCTATTTCTAGCATTTTTGGCCAATAAAATTAATGAATTAAAATATGCTTTCTTTTGGATTAACCCATTGCCCATATATTTGATGTAGAGCAATTAAATGGATTTTTTTGTGAAAGAGTTGGCTTATGAAAAATGGCAGAAAAAATAAACCATCTTCAAATGAACTAATCCCATTACAATATTCAGTGAAACTAAAAAATATATATTCTGAGTTCTAGAATTATATTAGTTCAAATTTTGATGCGAGAATTTTTCCTTAAAAACAAAAAAAACAATGAGAATATCAAATTTAACATATGATTTAGTAGTTAATGCTCTGATTTCATGAATAAAAGATACTTGAATGAAAATTTGAATGCAAAATATGTGATATAATTTTAACAGTTAGCATGTAATTGTGATTATTTAAATGTCCTTCAATTTAATGCAAAATATGTTGACAGTCCCTTAAGAGTTCTTGTTAGTTTTTCTTTAGATTTCATTTCTCCTGGAAAAAAAAGACTAGCATTACAAATAAATCATGTGTTTTGTATGAATACTCCCCATGACAGTTTAGATACTAACCTTTTCATTAATATGTTACTAACTTCTCTCTGTCTGGGAAGAGCTAGTTTTCATGAGCTGAGCTTGTTTATTGCTAGGTTTGACACAATAAGCCCCACAACTTACTCAATTCCCCCATTGAAATTGTGGGACTCGCATCTCTAACAAGCAATATCACTCTCTCACAGGAGGATGTTAGTTTTTTGGGTATTCGATAACTTTCTTCCTTCTTAAAATAAGGAAATACACATACTTATTTTTAGGTCTTTTCACTTAAGTGTTTATTAATGTAAAGTGGATGATGCAGCTCCCATTTAAATATGGGTAAAATAGATAACAATTGGACGTACAAAGAGAAAGTGTTAGGATAGGTAAAGTCTAACAGATAGATAAGTAATGCTTAGCTTATTTCCAATTATAATAAAAAAATGCAGAATACACCATTAGGGTGTGAATGAAAATTAGTATCTCAAATCCTTAAAAATGGTTGATGATATAGATGTGTATCAACAGATCCTTTGAGAAAAAACTGATAATGAATACTTGTTTCTAAAATAAGAAGCCCCATGATAGTGTCTTCTAGTTTTTTATCTAGTTTTTTTTCTTTTTTCTGAAAGGGTTGAAAATTATAATATCAATAACAAGGAAATACGGGTTCCTATAAGAATAAACAGAAAGAGTGAATAAACAAGCAAATATGTTCTTCAAATAAAATTATCTTGATACAACTCATCGCAGGCTACTGAGAAAAAGAACAATCCGAATCAGAAAATGTAGAAGAAGAACAAAGAGGGGAAGATAAGGAAAATATATCACAAAATGCTGATATCTCAAAGGGGAAAGAGAAAAAATTTAGGAGTAAATCATATTTATATTAGTTAGGGGTAATGAAGGAAATATGTCTTCCTATAGGAATAAACAGAAACAGTGAAATGTTGTAAGATTTTACATGGAAAAGGGTGAAAGTGATGCATAAATAAAGGATTGAAAGATAAAATTCGGTGACTCTTTGATTTATGATTTGAAGAGATGCATACTCGTACCATAGAATAAGAGTCACCTAATGGATATCAAAGACACAAAAGTTGGAGTCAGCCTACAAAATTGGTGGTGTTGTGTGTTCACACAACTCATTCAGTGCTCCATCCAAAGATTTTGTTATTTGAACTTATTTTCATGCCTGTTATGTGACCCAACCATATACCCTTCCCATTTCGGAATAAACTACACACTGTCTGAAATCATAGTTTGCACCATCCAGAACATGTTATTGATCTGCTCTAGGAGCCTAACTTCTCTACGCATGCTAATTTGCTAGACCATAAATGGGATTCGCAAAAAAAGGGGGTCAATATTACTCAAGTTAATTATTTTTAACTCCCCAAATTAGATGAATTCATGAAGTTTTAAAAATAAGATACTTTATACCAACATAGAATGCATACACCCTATAGTTTGATGCATACAAATCAATGCATAATAAATAAATTAATTTAAAATTTAATGAATTGGAAACATAAGATATATTTTTTATTCTCAATACTTCACATTCTCATCTTGAATGTTGCACTGACTTTACAGTAGATAGATTTTACTAAAAAGGCAAATTTTCTAAAAGAAGAAGAAAAGGATACCAAGAAAAGAAAATAAAGAAAAAAATATCTCTAACATACATATGTGATTGTACCTTTAAATGATGGGGCAGAAGAGTAAAAGAAAGCCTTTAACATTAAAAATAAAACTAAGAACACACCTTAAATCTGGAATAAATAAAATTCTCATGCATATCCAAATCAAATTAATGATCATCCCAAAACGGTAAAATATGTTGTTCCAAGAATATTTTAGCTATAAGATCAATAATTTAATTCTGTTTTTATTTTCTAGGATAACCCTATCATAAGTTAATCATTCTTTCTTTTGTCAACTAAATCATGTTCAGTGTTATTCACATGTTCATGAAAATTATGATGCATATCCACTGAAATATCATCTACAGTTTTGTACCATTTCAGATTCTTAAAATAATGTAGGATATCATCTGAAATAATTCCTATTAAAAATAATTTCAGCTTATTAATATTTTATCATATTCTTATTTAAATATTCATGATAATATATCACAATCTCGCTTTGAGTGACCAAAAATAACATATGAAAGTCACAAATAATTTCATCAACTTAAAAAATGTAAGATGATGCATACCACCAAACACAATTTCAGGAATGATAGAAGACTTAGTGTAGGATTGATCTTTTTGGGAGTTAATTTCAACTCCCTCATGTGATTGGTCATGATACTCATGATTCCCAGATTTTCTCTGTGTACTCCGTGTTCTTCCTCCATTTGGCATTCTCGTCGATTTGGATCTGGGATTCCATTACTTGACCTTTAATCTTTATCATCCTTTAGTATAAATTCTGATTGGTCTTAGGAAAAAATTAAAATATAAATGAGATTTGATACTTAAAGTTGAGTTCCATCGGTCTGTGTTGAAAGGAAGGTCTAGGCCCTCTATTGAAATTAGCATTTCCTTGATGCCCCAGCATGTTACAGTGATTTTGTCCTTTGTAGGTATCCATAGAATCGATCTCCTACATTTCTGACATTCTTTATATGTGTGATGATCAGTAAAGCAAACAGAACTATATGCTATGCAATTTACATCCATGTCTTTTTTTGTTCTATTAATTCCAAAATGATGCTAAAAATCATCTTTATTCTATTCATGATTTCCATAAAAATAGAAATTCTAATGATTACAACATTCAAATAGTATAATTAATGGAAAATGCATATTCTTCAATTAAGTTTTTTAAAAATATATATTTCTCTTATTAAAAATAATAAATATCACAATAATTAATACTGCAAATTTGAAGTGACCAAATTGTGTAAAGACAATTATGCTTCAAAATCTGTTTCTTACTCCATAATTTTTGAAATAGTTCATTATTTTTAGGAGAACCATCGAGATGAGAAATATGAGTGTGAGGAAGATGGTTATAAAGCTGATGATCATAACTGTTTTTATTATAATGTGAATAATGTCTAGCACTATCAATAAAGTCTCTGTTATAGACTGAAATATAATGATTTTTCCGACATGGATGATAAGGATCACAACTTTCATATGCTCCAAATTCATGCTCATAACTTCTTTCATCTAATCAAAATGCTTTAGACAGTGGTTCGGTAGAACTTGGTGACTCTTTCTAGCAGTGGTGCCGATGATGTAAAGCAGGGTTTGTGGGACACTTCAACTGATTGCACTAGAAAATGATGACATGTGCATGTTGGTAATAAAGATAGTGGAGCAACACATGTTGATAAATGCCACTGATTACTATCATAAAATGGAGGGAAATGCATGTTGTTGAGTGGCAGAGATGGTGATGGAATGCTGAAAAGTGAAGACATAAGATATTCTCCAAGAAGATAGCCTAGGGAAGAGGGAAATTAGTAAGACTTAAAAATAGAGAAAATCACTTCAATAAGTAAGAGGACAAATGATTATATAAACCGTTGGTTGAATCCTTTATTCATGTAAATCAAGAATGACGCCAAATAATACTTTTATTGTTAAAACAGTTATATTAAATGAGCTTTACATGTACACCTCGTAATGTCATGCTATTACAGTAGACTGTCACTGGCTTCTTGTCTAACTTTTTACTCCATTGTTTTTCCACTACAAAATATGAAAAATCACAGACAAATTTAGAAAGATGTTCCCGATAAGGAGCATGGAACATGGAACATGGCCTCCTAATCAGAGTTCTATTGATATGTCGAAATGTAACCTTGGAATTAACACAAGAAATTTCATCATCTTAAAATAATTTAATAAGAGTTTGGAGATAGTATCAAAGTCTAAAATGGATATCTGATATTAGCCTCTAATTTGTGTAATGGTTCTGGGTGGATTTGAGTCCTTGAAAACTTATATTTTGGCCTTGTCTATATCTATCATATACTTGCTGATATGTTGGCCCATACATTTCCTCATCTATCATGGTGGGACTTCTCTTAACTTTGAAAAATCCCTCTCCCACATGAAGGGGACTCCCACAACTTGTTTAAGTACACTTTTTTGTTACGATTTTTACTTGATTCACATGCCCAATAATTTAATTTTGTTGTTTTTTGAGGTAGAACATTATTTGGGCCTGATTCCTCTTGATTATATTGTTTTATATTTTGAAGGGTTGATTTTAAATGATGAAAAAAGAGAGCACAAGAATAAAAAAGGGTATTGGCTTCAGCATCCAACGACCAAGCCAATTAGGTGCAACAACATTAAATTAAACTACATGCCAGCAAGCGTAGATTGCTGAAGCCAACTAGTGGCCAGTGAACACCAATGACAACCATACAAATCATATCAAGGGAAGCTGCCGCACAAGGGAGCCCTGCATGGAGCCAGGAGAAGCAAGGCCCAGATTACGCCAAAATATAGAGGAATGCACGCAGTCATTTATTTTAGTTTATATTTATTTAGTAGCCATATTTCTTAATTTTTCCTATATGAGACATCTATCTACTGGTTTTCTTTCAGTTTGCATTAAGCTTGACAAAAAAGAGAGGAGGAGGATCCAGTTCGACAAGGTGATATCTGCATAAAATAAGAAAGAAAAATTAAGAAAGAAAAAATAAGCGAGCTTTGAGCTGCCCATATTAATAAAGTATCATAAATTTCCTTGTATAAATTAATATGTATTCTACTAATATAATGTTCCTCCCTAATCATATTAGTTTATACTTAACTCTTGGTTATATTATTCCCTAATATCTTCCACTTCCCTCTCTCAATCTAACTTTCTATATTGCAGTAAAATTTAAAATAAATCATCTCATCTCTCTTAATCTTAAACTCCCATCAAATACATATAATATATCTCTACTAAACTATCTCTTCTTACTATCATCATAATTATTGTACCTTTCCTCTCCATACCCCTTATATTTATTAAAAATAAATACATTTATTCACTATCTCTTTGAATCTTAATATTTATTTAATTTCTATATTTATATCTACCATCTTATGTATAAATAACTATAAAATAAACAAATATTCATTAACTAAGAATATCTTTTCCTCATGGAGTTGTAAAATTTCCTCATATGCCTTGTGAAACAAAATTCTTGGAGTGATTTTTTTTGCTGAAAAATAAATAACCAAAGCAATAGAAATAAAAATAACTTAAGAAAAATACAGAACAAAAGAAAACATGAATCAATTATGAAGAAGGCAGTGACCGAGTAGACTTTGGAGGCTCCTCAAGATAAATTGGCTTGGGCTGAGATAGTGATGAAGAATCTATATAGGGTTTAAGCCTTTGACCATTGACTTTAAATTTTGTGTGCATTTTAGGATCTGAAATTGTGACCTGTCCATTGTCAAAAAAATCAATAATCTCAAAAGGCACATCCTATGTTGTCTTCAATTTCCCTGGAAACAGTCTTAATCGTGAATTATAAATCCAAACCTTTTGCCCCATGCTGCATTCTCGTCGATTAAGGTGCATGTCATGAAAAACTTTCATTTTTGGCTTTTTAAATCCTTGAATTCTTGTAAGCTTCATTCCTGAGTTCTTGGAGTTCATACATTTGTAATAACATTTCTTCCCTGCAACATCTAAAGAAAAATTCAATTGATTAATAGCCCAATAATCTTTATGCTTAATTCCACTAGAAGATGACATGCTTTCCCAAAAAATAGGCTGTACGGGAACACTCCAAATGGGGTTTTATAGGCTGTCCTATATGCCCAAAGTGCATCATAAAGTTTAGTCGACCAATATTTTCCATCCAGGCATATGATCCTCTTAATTTCTCTATTGGACACTTCTACTTGTCCATTGGCTTGTGGATGATAGGGTGTAGTAATCCTATAATCTACTACATATTTCTTGAGGAGGGAACTAAATTGATGATTATTGAAATGAGTTCCTCCATCACTTATTATAGCTGTAGGACATCCAAACCTCAAAAAGATATTTTGTCGAATAAACTTGACAACAACTCTATGATCATTGTTTTTAGTGGGTATGACCTCTACCCACCTTGACACATAATTGAAAGCCATCAAAATATACTCATATCCTTCTGAATTAGGAAAAGGCCCCATAAAATCAATACCCCAAATATAAAAAATTTCAACCTCAATAATAGGTTTAAATGGCATTTGATCTTTCTTCTTTATATTTATTGCTGCTTGACACTCTAAACAATTAGAACATAATTTACATGCATTTTTAAATAAAGAGGGCCAATAAAATACACATTGGAGGATTTTGATTGCTGTTATTCAACTTGCTTAATGTCCTCTACACAAGGAAGCATAACAAAAATTCAAAACACTCCATTGTTCCTCGTCATGTATGCATCTTCTAAAGACATGATCAACTCCTAAGTGAAATAATTGGGGTTCTTCTTAATAGTAGAATTGGATATCTCTAAAGTTTTTTTTTCTATCTTGCACATCCCAATCATCTGGAATCAATCCTGTGACTGATAATTAACTTCGTGTGCATACCAAGGTGAGATTTGGCTTTTTACCATTAGAATGTATTCATCAGGAAAGTTATCGATGATAGGTGTAGGTGTATATGTAGAGAGCCTAGAAAGGTGATCAGCTAAAACATTCTCCACTCCTCTCCTATTCTTGATATCTATGTCAAATTCTTGCATGAGTAGGATCCACCTCATTCTTGCGTGAGTAGGATCTTTTTTTAGAGTAAAAACTTCAATGCTGAATTATTAGTATAAACAACTATTTTACTGCCTAACAAATATGATTTTTTTTTTCTAAAGCAAAAATAATTGCTAGGAATTCCTTCTCAGTAGTAGTATAATTAGCTGAGCTCTGCCTAAGGTCTTGCTAGCATAGTAGATGGCCACGGGTTTCTTGTCTAACCTGTGTCCTAGAACTACTCCCACTATAAAGTCTCAAGCATCACACATAAGCTCGAATGGCAAATTTCAGTTAGGTGCTTGGAGAACAAGAGCATGGATTAAAGCTTCTTTGATCTGCAAGAAGGATCTTTTAGCACTATCATCTAAAAAGAAATCAACATTTTTAGAGAGTAGATGAGTCAAAGGTTTGGAGATTGTAGCAAAATTTTTAATAAATCTTCTATAGAAACCAGCGTGTCCAAGGAACCCTCTAAGCTGCTTGAGTGTGGTTGGAAGAGGAAGGGCCTTGATCACTTTGATTTTGGCATTGTCCACTTCTAACCCACTCTTGCTGACTTGATGTCCCAACACTATTCCTTCCTCTACTATAAAGTGGGACTTTTCCCTACTGAGGACCAACTTATTCTTCATGCAGATCTGCAAAACTTTAGTTAAATTAGCTAAACATGCATCAAAATAAGAACAAAACACAGAGGAATCATCCATAAAAATTTCTAAACAATCTTCTACTAAATATGAAAACATAGCATTCATACATCGTTGTAAAGTAGTGGGTGCATTACATAGACCAAAAGGCATGTGCTTGAAAGCAAATGTACCTACTGGACATGTACATATGGTTTTCTCTTGATCCTTCTCATGGATATCTATCTGATTATAACCTGAATATCCATCCAGAAAATAATAAAAGCTTGGTCCATATAATCGTTCAAGGATTTGATCAATGAACGGAAGAGGATAATGATATTTTTTTGTAATGGTGTTAAGCTTCCTATAATCTATGCAAACTCTCCAACTTGAAGCTATTCTAAACTGAACTTCTTTCCCTTTCTTATTTTTGGTTATTGTAGTACCTATTTTTTGGAACTACATGGATAGGACTAACCCAAGGACTGTTAGAAATTTCTTGAATAAAACCAGCTTTCAACTACTTAAGGATTTATTTCTTCACAACCTCAAACATATGTGGGTTAAGTCTTCTCTGAGGTTGTCTGGAAGGTTCAAAACCTTCTTCTATAATGATTCTATGCTCACAAATTTATGGTGTAATTACTTTAATGTCATCAATTTTCCAAGCAATTGCATCCCAATAAGATGATAACACCTTAATTAGTGCTTGTTCTTGCGTGATGGATAAGAGAGAAGAAAAAATAACATGGAGAGAATGTCCAGAACCTAAGAATGCATAATTAAGGTGAGAGGTTAAGGGTATAAGCTCTATTTCAGAAGAAGTGGTGGAGCGCACCAGCCACTCCACCGGAGACGCCTACGGAGCCACCATCGTCATCATCAACAGCCCCGCCGGTTTGCATCCAACATGACAAGGCGACGGTGAAGATGCCCGGGTTCAAATACCCTAGGTGAAAGCACATCCATGCTCGTTTGGTTTGTTGTTTTATCATGTTTGTGTGTTCATTTTTTGTTGTGTCTGTATCGTCGTGTGTCGCACCGTTGCGTCATCATCGTGTCCATGATCGTCGAGTCATGATTGTTGCATCATGCGTCGTTTTATTTTTGTCGCGTTATCATATGCCATCGTGTCCTTTGCTTCTTTAGATTTTATATTTTTCCTTTGGTTTTAAAGGGGGTCCTATGAACATGGACCCCCCCCCCCCTTCTTCTTACTAGACCTCCCTTGGGGCCCATCTTGACTCCCTATGTAAGGGAGAAGGGGCCGCCCTAGGTTGGCATGCCAGGTATCATCAATTTGAAAGTTTTGGGTTATTTGACTGGTCTCACGTAGGGAGAAGAGAAGGAGAGGAAAAGCAGAGAAGGAAGACGGAGGAAGAGAACAGAAGGAAGAAGAGAAGCAGGAATACCGCCGTCCTCCACTAGTCAGTAACTCGTGCGTAAGCACCATCCACTCTCCTCGTGAGTCAGAGGTCATGCCAGTAACCGCGAGCTCCATCGGCTGGCATCTGGAGGGCGCATCGACGCTTGACTGCCGCCCTGCTCCTTGGCGCTTGATTGCACAAAACTGCCTGCCCGGAAAATCTGCATGCGGCCTTGACCAAATCTGTGTCCACACCCTCGTGCGACCGCCATGACCAAGGCCCTCTGTCGGCTTCTTCTACTTCACGCATCGCATACTGAATATGATGATTGTCGCTCTCTATTGACGCTTTGACCGTGTTGCTGCAATTGGTCAGTCTACGCCGCGCGGAACCTATAATTGTCACGGTTTGCACCCGCCAAACCATGGATCAGCACAACCTTCGTTCGCTGCCCTGACGCTGCCACACCATTTGACCCGATCCACAGCTCATCGCACGCCTACTGATCAAGGCACTGCAGGTGGTGACCGTTGCACCCACTGTCGTCGTACTTGTCACCACCATTGGCCACAACCCAACTCTTCGTGCCAACGGTGCCACTACGAGAATGCTCATGTCTTCGTCAGTGTTACACCATGTCGCAACCTGCATGTCGACGCCATCACACGTGCCGTCCCCAACACGCTCCTCGACACCAGCTGTTGTGCTGCCTACCCGACGCTCACCGGCATCAACATGAATCACCCGCGTCCTCTGCTTGGGTTGCACCGAACCATGCCCCCATGGGCCGCAGCATGTTGAGCGAGTGTCATTGTCGTTGTGTCTTGCGTCACCACTGCTGTTGCACGCATCCTTGCGTCGTGACGCTCAACCGACGTTGAGCCCGCATGCCACGCGCGCCTGTGCCCACATTGCGCTCAGAGTTCTCCTTCCGCTCATCCCTTAGCCTAACCCTCATCCTCCAACATCGCGCGCCGACCCGTGCCTCCGTCGTCTGTTGAGCTATGGTATGCCCTTCTTTGGCACCTCTCCACCACACCTGCCCATACCGGCGCGCGCCGACGAAGACATCGATGACAAGCAACACCACCGATAAGGTATGTCATTCTCCTTGCTCGTCAATTATATTAAGTCTTTCAGTATTTTTTCAGCTGTACTCCACCGCGCTCGGGGTAGAAATAGGTGAGATATTATCTTGTGAAAGCTAATAATTGAGTGAGTTTTTTGGTATGGGTTGAACCCGTCCGTTACATGTGAGCACCAATAGAATTATTCCGTTCAATGCCGTAGTCACCATCCTCACATCGCCGAGGGTTAGAAGGTCACAATCACCATCACCGGTCACCCACCCCGGAGCTCGGAGCTCCGCAAAAACCCACGAATCGGGGCCTGCACGTACACCCACCTTGGACACATCATCACATAGTTACATCCCCTAAGGGAATTATCTGATCGGACGACGTCCTCGCCAATGTCTGTCATCATCTAGGTATCAGAGCATTGTCTCGGTACCCGTCTGGACGCCATCACCGACGACGTCCGCCGTTAGGAAGAAAATTTGGTTGCGCTTCGATATTATTTGAATCAATATTAAATACTTGAAGGTATTGCAAATCAAAACCAAAATTATCTTCTTCAACTAAACTTAATAAACACATATCGTCGCCATTATCATTAGGAGCTCTTATAGTATTGGAAATAAGGAAACTAATTTCATTTCCTCCCACATTTAAAGTTATCCCAATCAGTGACGGCTCTAGCGGTGGCTAAAAATGGTCTCCCTAAAATTATAGGGGCACGACTAATATTTCCAGATACTTTCATATCAACTACTACAAAATCAACAGGGACTTGATAATTTTCTACTTTAATTATCACATCTTCTAATTTCCCATGTGGTTCCTTAATTGACCCACCGACTAATTGAAGTTCTAACATTCATTGCTCAAAATCTCCAAGTTTAAATTTATCATATAGAGCCTTAGGCATTACAATAAGACTAGCTCCTGAATCTAACAAAGATCTACTAAAAATCATTCCTTCAATTTCACACTTGATCAACGGTGCTCCTAGATCTCTTCTTTTCCTAGGTATTTCATTCAATAGAATTGAACTAACACTTTCAGAAAGATGTACTCTCTTAGTTTTCCTGATGGTCGTACAAAGTTCTTTAACAAACTTTGCATAAGAAGGAGTATTTTGAATTGCATCTACTAAAGGAATAGTGATCTTTGCATATTTAAGGGATTCTAAAAGATGTGAATCATTAGGTTTCTCGTTTGAAGCCTTTAAAGCATTAGGGAAAGGAATTGGAGGAATATAATCCTTAGGATTTGGTTATGATTGTTTTAGGATTTTCCTGATATCCTCCACATTTTCCTTTTCCATATTGATATCCTTAGTTTCTTCTAAAACTTCTATCGGTTTCTCATCTCCTTTAGATTCAACTAGGTAAACTAATATCTTACCACTCCTAAGGTTAGATTCAGATTAGTGTCATAATTTTCTTCCTCCATATCACTAAAGAAAGGATTTGGGAGTTGACCTTGGTTTTGATCATGATGATCATATTCATCAACTTTACCTTTCATCTTCAGATTCGGTTGTTGCTCTAACTGTCTGACACTCTTCTTGAGTTGCTCCAACTCCATCTTCATCCGTTGCATCATAGCCTCTTGTTGCTAAATGATCCTTTGCTGGTTCTTCTTGTCTTCTCTTAATCCCCTAACTGTTTCATTTAATGTTTCATTAGTAGGGTTAAAAGAATTAGAGTTAACAAAAGGTCTAGAATAAGATGGATATTGAGTATGACTAATAGGTTTATGTTGAAAAACGTTTCTCCCTCCTTGTGCTTGAACAGATTGCCAGTTTCCCCTGTTCCAATTTCCTTGATTGTTGTTGGGTTGCTCAAAGGCATTCACTTGCTCCATCATTGGAAATGCTTCATCAATATGATCATGAGATGAAGATATATAGCATAAAACAGTAGAAACATTATTAACCTCATAATTAGAAGTTTGAATCTGGGGTCTCTGCATCAAAGTTTTCATATGACAAGTTAATTCCTCCATGTTATTACTTAACTTACCAATGTTCCTTTTCATCGTGTCGAGTTGGAGATCTGTTTCTACAGCTCTAACGTCGATTAGTCCTCCTCTCTTTTGCACTGTATTTCTGCCATTGTTAGAAAAACTTTGTTGATATGCCCAGTTCTCTACTGGTTTTTCCATGAAAGCCATTGATTCATCAGCGAAATGCTCCACAAATACACCTCCACTCGCCATGTCTACCATATCACGCTCATAATCATTTAGGCCTCCATAAAATGTTTGGGCTAACTCCCAAGATGGAATCCCATGATGAGGGCATCTCCTGATCAAGGAATTAAATATATCCCATGGCTCACTGAAAGAATCATTTCATTGGGTGAAGTTCCTAATCAATTTCATAAGAGAATTGGTTTTGCCAAATGAATAAAATTTTCGAAGGAAACTCTTCTCAATTTCATTCCATGATGTGAATTCCTGTCTGTAGGATTTAAACCAATCCTTAGCTTCATCTTTAAGAGCAAAAGGAAATAATCTCATTTTCAAGTTCTCATGTGATATCCCCAGGTAGTTTCATGTGTCACAAATATCAGAAAACTCCTCTAAAAACTCATACGGTTCCTCATTGATTCTTCCAAAGAATGTAGGTAGGAGTTGTAACAATTGGGGATTGATTTGGAAAGAAATATTCTCAGCTAATGGAGAAGATATCCTAGTAAAAGTCTGGCTTTCAATGAGATCAAAATACTCTCTAAGACGCATGTGACCCATACCTTGGTTTTCGTTGGCTTGAGTGTGATTTGGAGCTTGATTTTTGATCCATTTCTTCTTCTATGCTACTCTTTTCCTCTGTACCAGCAGTGTTAGGATGTGAAATTATGGTTGAACCCTCACTTAGTTTGACGTCAAAGAGTTGTTGATTGAGCGATCTCCTTCCGTTCATCAAACACCACTCAAGAAAATGATTAGTTGTTGTTAGTTTAATATAAGGATGCAAATATTTTAATGCTCAAGATAAACTGTTTTAAAATCAAAATTCCAATGCTAATGCCTTCCACGGCAATGAAGCCAATTGATAAGTCAAAATTTAGGTGGTTAACCTAGTTGATGTGTAATTTTGAGACTCATGCAATAATATTTATAATTAACCCTAATTCACTTATTACTGACGTAAATAGGTGACTAAGGGTGGAACTACAAGAAGGCTTTGTGATTAAGATTGATATTTAGCGCAAAGTAATGATTAAGAAAGTTGTTAAGATGAGAGAGCGTGGAAAGAAGAGATACTAGATGTATATATTGTGATTTTAATTAAAGTAATATGTATAAGTTCTTAATTCTTACTCATAAGAATTATGAACTTATAACACAGATTATGATTGTATTAAAATCGTGGAGTGAGGATGAGACAAGGGGAATGAAAGAATATGATGAAGAAACCCTAATTAGGGGTTTCCTATGAAAACCCTAATTAGTAATGGGTGGTATAAGCCATTAATCCCTACTCATAGGGCTTAATAACTTATAACAGAGAATGAATTGATAAGAGAATGTGGAATGGATAGAAAAATGGGGGAAATGGAATAAAAATCCCAATTGAATGTTTAGGACTTACATCTTCCTCTGGTGATGCTCTCAAGCATTAATCTCCCTTCATAGACCTGTATATTGCGCCCGCTGCCTTGGCGTGTTGCAATAGACACAAAGATAGATGAAGAGAGGGAAGAAACTCACTTTTGGAAGAGGAAAAATCCTAAAATGGCACTCATAAACCTTTGTTTCACAAGGTCTCCCACATGGAGAAAGGCAAAATGAAGTACAAGAAGAGCCTAATCTAGGGATCTATTTATAGGCCTACCATAGGTCATGGAAAGAGAAATAACAGGTGGCCATTTGATCCAAAACTAGCCATGAGATCAGCAGTTATGGCTATTTGAGTTTTGAGCATTTCTATCCATTCATTTGTTTGAGTATTTCCACCAAAATAGGGAGCCACTAGAGCATGCCACATCATCCATCCTTGTAGGGCAGAAATTTGACTTGTTCCACAAGAAGAGAGAGCCAACAGTTGTTCCACATCATCCCTTTTTGTAGTGCACAAAGTTGACTTGTTCCACAAGAAAAGAAAACCACCAGTTGTTCCGCATCATCCCTCCTTAGTGGGCTTTGATTTTGCCATTTTTAACCTTCAAAAATACTTGAAAATATCAAATATAATCCAGAAAATTCTCTAAAATTCAAAATTAAATACTTGAAAAATACAACTCCTTTTTGGATGAAATTTTAACCAAATTAATTCTTTTTAAATATAATATCCATTTCAATATATTTTAATGCAATATCTATCTTATTCTCTCCCTTTATTATAATACTATAACATCAAAGTAAACTTATTTTAATGCAAGAATAATTATTTAGCGGACATATGTGAAAATTATATAAAATTCATAATAACATGTATAAAATTAGCTTAATTATACTCTAAAATGCACAAAATAAACATGAATTATCATGCTTATTTGCATTTTATCATATATTAATTAAAAAATCTAAAAAATAATTCTTCCAATATCTATCTTATTCTCTCCCTCTATTATAATACTATAAATAAATTTCATTCTCCAACATATTCATTGCTTCAAATATTTATACAATATATTACTCCTAATGATGATAAAAATATCCTATCTTATAGATATCTGACTTTTACCTTTCTCTATGTATTCCCAACTCTCATCGCTTATTTCTACTTTTACTTATCTTCCACCTTTTCACTATCTTCTTTATTATCCCTCATCACTGATTGCATTCTATTCTATAACAAAATCATCTTATTATTATTACCATCCAATTATACTTAATCGTAACTTAAAAACATTAGATCTATTTCTAAAGGCCAGACCATGTGGAGACAAACTCACTCCCATATACAAAGTTTATATAATTGCAAATTTCAGTTGATGCAGGCAAATTAAATTTACAATGACATTAAAATTAACACCCCAGTTTGCCTTTTTCGGTGTCTCAAGAATGTGACCTGTCTTACTCTAAGAATCTAACTTCATAACATCAATAGATGTATTCCACAAATTATCCTCTCAACCTCTTCATCATTTTTGTTTTTTTTCTCAACTATTACTGATTCCTTAAGAACTTATGTGTTTGATTCACCAAAGGATAATCCCACTATAAAAACCCAGCCTGCATTGATTTCATGGTTTATTTCTTTATAACATCTATCAAATGGTGGTTTAGATTCCTTTGAGTTTTTATAGTGGGATTAGGATTTCCGTCATTAAATATTTATGGTCTTAGATTTGTGGGTTAATTCCATTAATATCAGAAAATATCCAACTTATTGCAAATTTACAATATTATTGGACTTGGACTAAAGCCATTTCATTCTCTGAAGATACAACTGTTGAGATAATAACATAAAAAAGAATAGCAGGTCCTAAAAAATATATTTAAAACAGAATGAATGGTTTAAATTCAACTTCAGGGGAAGGTACAAATTTTAATGGCTCAAAAATAGTTTTATTGATCTGATCCATTGATCATCATGAAGAGTCATTAAATTATAACATCATGGATGGAAATCAAAATCATCTTCTTTCATTAAGGTTAAAAAGAATCAATCTTCAGTAGCTAATTTATGATATTTTATTAATTTATACAAGGAAAATTCAATATTTTCAGTTCCGAGTTTTAATTCAATTGTGACTTTATCCAAGTCTATGTATCTGGCCATGGATGGGAAAGGCCTGTCCAAGTTAATGTATGTATGACTCAAATTTCCTGTGATTTTTATATCTATTCCTATGAAACCTATAGATTCTGAACTTTTTAACTATCACATCATGTTATATTCCAAAGGTCTGACTAATAGGTTCAAAAAATAGTTATCATTGTAATAAAATACACTCCACATCTCCAAGTTTAAATTTTCACAAAGAGCCTTAGACTTTACATTTACACTCACACCAGAAATCTAAATGCGATGTACTAAAAATATTTCCTCCTATCTATATTTAATCATATTAGCTCCAAGGGCCCTTTTATTCAAATGATTTTTTTGGAATGCCCTTTAATAAAATTGAGCTGATATCATCCAAAAGATGATCTAATTTTTTTCTAGAACCTGTGCACAATTATTTTAAAACTTTTGAATAAGGGTTACTTTGAATAACATCAATTGAACTCAAAATAGGGGTTTTGTTTTAAACATTTGTACTTTGTTTAACTAAGGGTCTTGTTTTATTTTTCATCTGCTAATTTTTTGCATACCAATCATTTATTTATTTGTCTCATGTGGATGTATATTTTCTTTTATCTGCTCTTTTAAGAATGTTTCACGAGAACCCTTTTTACATATGTGTTCATCACTCTTTTCATATATTATTTGGATTAGTCTATGTGATGAAAGGTTTTCTGTTTTATCTTCATTCATTTACACTTCTATCCTCCTTGTCAACCTTTTACCTAGAGTTGTGTCATTCCACCTTTCTCTTTTCTCTTTTCCTCATAGTTATCCATGTTTATTTATCCTCATCGGATACTTTATTTTCTTGGTACCTATTTGAAATCATGTGATAACATGGGGGAGTAAGAGTGACTTATTTAGAATTTTGTGTGGGAAGGAGGCTAGTGGAGTTTTCAGATATCTTGTCTTTGATTATCCATGCGTAATGAGAGGTGTTTCTACAAAGAAACCTAAGAACAAATCTTCATGGAGAGAGAGATCTTTTCATGATAGTAGAATCTTATTTGGCAACGCTTAGATCTCTCTCAATGAAAAGTGGCTTTTATATTTCTCTATTGAAAGATCTCTTTGTCACTATTTGTGGATAACCAACACCACAATGAAGTTGGTCAAAGATGCTTTTGTATTTCTTGCAGGTATTCACTCTTTAAGGTTGAATTTCCTTTCATGCTTCGTACTTTTTTCTTCATATTTCAAGAATAAACGGACATCCTAATGAGAATATAAAAGACATTGAGAAGGGCCAAGTAATGAATTAAGTTGGAGGTGTTAATGACATGATAAATGAACCAATAATTCCATGCATTTGATGTCTTCAATCATCTGAAATTTAAACTTATCATTTTATCAATTAGATTATTTAAATGTTCCTGAATATCAAATGGATATCATTTTCCACATGTTTTGGATTTTTTATTGAACCTACTTGAGTTCTATGTCAAAATTTTTTGTAAGTGTTGAAAAATTTCGACTTTTCTGTGTGGATTTTTTTCACAAATTAAATGGGATGATTATCAACGGGTTAAAACATTTCATGTGATTTTTAAAGCTATTTCTTAGAGACACTTGGGCCAGATTAAATCAATTTTGGTTCTGGTTCCTAAGGAGAATTTAGAAAGCCATGGACAAAATCCTAAATCCTTCTGTTAATTTCTTTAACTTCCCTCCTTAAGAGGACGACAAAATTTAAGTTATGGTGCCTTCAACCAACAAAAAAGGAAGATATGACATTGAGAAAAAAGGTAAAATGGTTGAAAACCATTTTAGTAACCATTCCATGCGTAAATATTCTCTATTTATCTTTCTTTTCCTCATTTTAGATGTGCTCTAGCAGTGGCTAGGCAGCAAGATAAGGATCACCAGGATCCTAATTTTACAACCTCCCTGATATAAATAATTTGAAATGTCCATCCTTTATTCATTCTTTTATTATAGGGAAGAATATAAGGATACAAATTTAGGAAGAGACATTGGAGGATCAAGACACTATCACCAAGATTTTAAGAACATATATACATCGTCTCCATCATCCCCATCCGTTTCCTCCATTTTCTCTTCATTTTCCATCATTTTCTCTATCCAGAATCCACCATTTGCAGTCTCAAAACACAACCTATCTCTCTGGAAATCTGTCATTTGCCCCTTCGTCTCTACGCTGTTATGCCATTGGCCAAGCGCACTTGCTGCACAAAAATCTAACTTTTTTCTTCAGACTAAGTTACTCCAATCCTCTTGATGTTGGTTCTAAGAAGTTTATGCAAATCAGAGACTAAGAAAATTATACAGCCCCTTTTTCCACTCTTTACAAGCAGCTAGGCAACGACAGACATCATCTGTCACATGTCACGGTGACGGCACTGTGATGGATGATGTGACGGTGACGGTGATGAAATTCTTGGCCCGTGACGGTGACGGTGACGCAATATCTGTGATGGTGACGTGATGATGACGGAGGTCCTTGGTCGGGTGACGTGATGGGACGGACATCATGGATGACGTAGGTGATGGATTTATAGAAACATTGAAAAATTGCAAAAAAACCATTAAAAAATTATCTCCTTAAGAGAGAGAAAACTGAGCTTTGAATTTTCATCACCTGTCACGGTGATGCTGTCCGGTGATGGGACGACGCGTGCGATGACGTATGACGGGAATGTGACGGATCTTTTCAAAAACCTGGGACGTGTGATGGGACGATGTTGGAACGACACGTGCGGTGATGTATGACGGGAATGTGACAGATTTTTTTCAAAAACTTGAGACATATGACGGGACGCGGACGTGACGAAATACCCGTCACGTCCCCATCCATCTCCATTCGTCATCCATCCTGTCACGTCCCGGACGTGCCGTTCCCTACCAGCAGCCCTAACATCTCCACACCTAAACACAAGAACTTTAGGCAAAAAAAAAACAAACTTTACTGACGTCATTTATCATTAAATAAAACGATATCATAATTTTATTCTGTAAATTTAAGTAGTTTTCCCGAACCGATATTACCCCCAATCTTGTAGATGTGAGTGCTCGAGAGCTTCCTCTTGCTCGGAAGATCTCCACTATCTCCCCCTTCCCGGCCAAACCCTAGAGCGAGAGAGCGCGCAGAAATCCAAGAAGGGTGATGGCGGAGGAGACGACGGAGCAGGAGCAGAGGCAGGGAGACGAGCCTACGGAAGACGGCGCTTCTCCAGAGTCCACTCTCGCCAGAAACAACTCTCTGAGTCGATTGAACGCGCGGGCGCCCGAGTTCGTCCCCCGTACCTCCCCCCCTGGCCATCCCTCGAACAGGGTCGATCACAGGATGGTGCAGATGCATCCGGTGATGCGTATCTTCCAGCATCCGTCCGCCCATGCCTTCCATCATGTTCCTCATGCGCAAAATCGGTTTGATTATTACGGCAGCGGCGGGGGTGGGTACAGGGAGGCGGAGGTGACGAACTCCCACTCTGATCCGGACCGTTCTTCTGCCCCGGGGTTGGATCCGATGGATGTCCTCTCTGATGAAGCTATTCACAAGATCACGAATCAGGTTATTCTCCTCCGATTTTTGAGTTGCGAGTATTTAATCAATTTTCTGAGTATTTGATCAGTGTGTAATGGCTCTGCATTGGGAATATGGTAAAATTAGATTGAGATGATGGTAGTTTGGCAGGCTGATAAGGGAAGTGTATTAATTTCGTTCGGCAGTCAAATTGTGTTGGCTAAAATTATCTGCTGATGCCTTTTGGTTTAAATCATTATTTGGAAATAACTCTATTTCTGCTCTCCTGTATAGATTTAATTTTTGTGAAGTGGGTTGATTTCAAATTTGGCTTTCGAATTTAGTATTAACTTTTTATAAGGGCTTTCATTCGTGAAAATAATCTTTACTTTAATGCTGTAGGTTGAGTACTACTTCAGTGACATAAATTTGGCCACCACTGAGCATCTGATGAGGTTCATCAGCAAAGATCCAGAAGGCTTTGGTGAGTAATTTTACTGGTCTTTTCTTCTTTTCTATTTTGAAAGTTTTACGGAATATTGCGTCGTTTGATTATCTTTACGCTGTCTAATTTCTTTGTTCAGATACTGTTCTCTAATTACTTTTTGATGAACATATTCCTACATTTTTCCTTTTTTAATTTTCCTGCAGTCCCAGTGACAGTCATCGCGGGATTTAAGAAGATAAAAGCCCTCATCGGCAGCAATTCACAGCTAGCGGCTGCACTACGAACTTCTTCCAAACTAGTGAGTTATTCTTCATTTTTCCATGCTATCTCTCTTTTGTATTTGATCTTGTTCCAATTTTGGAAATCATCCAATGTAGTAATGTGTCTAGCCTTTTTTCTGATTTAATGAGGAAAATTTTCTTTTACTTGAATCTGATCGAGACCAATCGTTTTTGATGTATGAAAAATTTCTATTGATCGCTGATCAGTCCTGACTGATTGGTTGGTTTGATCTTTCTGGATTTTGATTGATCACGTACTTATTTTATCACAAACGAGGTCATTGGCTGGATTGATTGTAAACTTGATTAAGCATGCACTCAATGAATCGTGACAACTGCTTGGATGGATCTTCAACTTGATTGATCAATCGTACTCATCATCACGATTGATGATGATCAATCATGATGATTTGACCTATATTGATTGATCAAATTGCAATCCTACTTGATCTATCGGTCATGATCATGACGCTCATCATCTATCCTTAAGAAAAACAATTACTCTTTCTGCTCTCTCTCAATAATGACCCATTATATTGTCTTTGCAACAGACACTCAGCCAAATAGATGTATACCTCTCCGCATTACAGACTGCCACTATTGGATTTATTGGGCCTGACCTTGAGGCCAGCACCCTAATAGACCCATCAGCCTCTCCACTTAATGGGCCGATTATATCAAACTTGTTGATCTGATCAGTCAATCTATTGTTAAATATCCCTCTTGATCAGATCAGCCTACTCGATTTGATCTCCATGCGGCCAATCACATCAATCGACTTGTTTGACAAAATCATGATCTAGGCCATTTGATGGTTCAACTTCTTTGATCCAATCCAATTTAATCCAGTCGCTGACACCTATTTCATGTTATAGTTTTGTTTATATTACTTCATATCTTCTACTTATATATCTTCTTTTGATATATGAGAATCGTGCGCCTCTGTAAACTTAATGGGCGTACCATTTTTCTATCACCGGACTTTGCTTTGGAATTTCTCCACCTTTTAGGTTGTCAGCGATGATGGGAAGAAGGTGAGGCGTGTGCAACCTTTTACCGATGCTGATTTAGAGGAATTACAGGTTCGATTTCCTCCGTCTTTCTCAGCTGTTAACTACAGTCATTTGTCTCTGCTTCTATTGATTAAAATTTTTTGATTCTTTTCATTCCTCTAGTCGCGTATTGTTGTTGCTGAGAACCTCCCTGAAGATCACTCCTATCAAAACCTGGTTAGGGTTTTTTCTATGGTGGGAAGGTGAGCAAGTTTGTGGGCGACGTAATACTGAGGTCAGTACGTTTGCTAACAATCTTAAGCAATTTTGCTCTATTTTGATAGGGTAAAGTCGATTCGCACTTGCTATCCCCAGACCTCCAACATGGGATCTTCTGCAACTTCTAAATCTGGAAAAATGGATATTTTCCTCGGAAATAAGGTAACTTTTGGTTCTACGCACTCGAAAGGAGTCACCAGTCACTGCTTTCACGAAAAAAATGATGATGTTTTCGTCTTCACAGCTGCATGCATTTGTGGAATACGAGACTCCTGATGAGGCTGAGAGAGCGGTATGTTTTTTAAAATGTCAGATGACGGTATTTGCTGAAAATCTCTGGTCAAACTTTGTATCTCTGCGTTGATCAGGTTGCGGAGCTTAACGAGGAGAAGAACTGGAGAAGCGGGCTCAGACTTCGACTTCTCCCCAGATGCATGGTATTGTTTTATTTCCAAAACACAAAAAAGCACTCAAATAATTTGTATCCTAAATTTTAAAAAGTAGTCAATTGGAGCGGATTTAAGAATGTAACTGTTCTGATGCATTTATGACCGAATTTCAGATTAAACATGGGCAGAATCGGGTTAGAAAAGGGGGCAGCGAGATGGAAGGGACTGCTGAGGATGAAGACGCATCCACCTCTAATCACCACCCTCATGACAGGCATTCTGATGATCCTGCTCTACCCTACGAAGCATCTCACGAACATCTGGTGAGGGTTACCCTCTCTATCCTCCCTTCTCTCTCTTCTATTCTTATATCATCTCTATATTTATATATTTGTATGTCTCTCTTCTTCACGGCTTGTTTTTTTCTTTGATTGGCTTTATTTTTTGTCTCCGTCTGTCTTACCATGCTCTCTCTCTCTCTCACACACACAAACTCTTCCCCTTTCTTATCTCCTATATTTTTTTTCTCCATAGCTTTTGTCTCCCATTTTCTATCACCTCTCTTTCTCTTTTCACCTTTTTCCTTTAATCTTTGCTATTTATCTCTCTCCTCTCCTCTCTTCTTCCATTTTCTGGTCATGTCGTTCTCACCTCTTCTACTCTTGTGTATTTTCCTTAATTGTTTATTCATAAATTTATACATAAGTTGATTGGGCTACGTCTCTTCTTGCTAATTCGGGTTCCGTCTTTACCAGGGTGATGAGGGGTATCACCACGAGAGAGACGGAGGTGGCCAGAGAGGCCGTGGCCGGGGCCGAGCCGCCCGGGGACGCGGTCGTGGTCAATACCTTCCTGGTTGCGCCGCGATGCCTGTTGGGCACCCGCTGCGTGCAGCTGCTGCTGATCAGGCCCCCACTGCCAAGCACCCGATAGGTCCACGAATGCCTGACGGCACGAGAGGCTTCGCCATTGGCCGTGGCAAGACTCCGCCCTCTTAACACCCTCATGTCTCTCTCCTTCTCCCTCGCACCATCTTTTTCTCTGTTTCTGTTTGGATTATACACATAATTATAGAGCCCAAAATTCACCCTAAAATTTTTAGTAATTTGGGGGAGAAATAATGAACGATGGGATGATGCCCAAGAAAGTAATTTTACAGAGAATTATAGGGTTGACGAGAAAGAAAACAATGAGCTACTCTACTAGGTGATGTCAGCCATGCAACTTGTTTTATTCAGGGATGCAAACCATAACGCATCTACACCGTCATCCTTTCCTGTCGTGCTATTAGACCAGGTCAACATCCTACTTGACCTAACCCACTATGACAATATCATGGATACACATGTGCTTGATGTTTCATATAATTCAGTGATCATATATGTGATCATCCTTTGATCATAATGTTTCATATAAGTTGATGTTAGTAATCTATCTTCATGGCATAAGTGCCAACCTTACATTAAGTATTGATTACTGAGGTAAATCATAACATTTTTCTCAAAACAATTCCTCATTCATGCTGATTCAGAAGAAGAGATACAAGGTGGTACCTCCTACATAAGTTAGTACCTCAATTTAGGATTCTCATTCCACAACTTGAGGGATTTCAAACTGAGAATAAATATACATGGAAAATGGCCAATGATGACAGACATCTAGATGAGATATGGATGCTTAGTCCACAACATTTCATGTCATTTGAATATCCAAACTGGAATGTTATCTTCTATTTTACCAATTTTCTTTCATCACTTTTCACATCTTTGAAAATCTGAAACTTGAATGTGTTTATGTGGCAGCACATGCAAATAGTGCCACCTGTGCATGGATCTGGCACATGATTGGCAGTCACAATGACGCAGCCTTAGTACACGAACAGCGAGGGAATAGGACTTGAATCCACAAGCCTTGCTCTACTTGAAGGAGCTAAGTCCTGAATCCACAGAACTAGCCTCTCCAACCCTTGAATCCCGAAGGGGTTGTACTTGTATCCACAAGCACAGAAGCACTCTCTAACAAAGAGTACTCTCAGAGGGGAGAATAAAAAGTTTCAACAAGACAACAAATTTCAATAATTCTCATTCAGGGGTACATGGGGGCCTTATATAGGCCACAAGAAGTGCATGGTCGTCCATAAAGACTGTACCCATGACAAGACAAGTCAAAACATTGAGAAAATAAATTCTGAAAAGCTAAAACAGAGGATAAGTAGCCTGACAAGGCTGAGCAGAGATATCCTTCAGATTCTGGGGCCTGTAGATTTTTGTGTGGCTCAAGAAGATCCTGATGGGACAAAACAAAAGATATGCAGTTCTGACAAGTTAGAGCAGAGATCTGGGAAGAAGAAAAATCTGGCAGAGGATTCTGTTAGAAGATCTTGTTAGAGAAAATCCTGGCAGAAGATCTTGTCAGAGAAAATCATGTCAGAGGATTTTGAGGGGCTCTATGTAGTTTTCTGCAGATCCTGTCAGTTCTAGAAGAATCTCCCTCTTGGGCCACAAGTTGCCAATGGGCCTCAGAAAATGGGCTTCCGGGCTACATCACAAAAGCAGGAGAGTCAAGAGGCTGAGCTGAAATTTGGCCAGAATTTGAGAACAAATGGAAATAGAACAATAATGAATGTAAGAAAAATAGACTTTAGGGAAAAGGAAAAGGGAATATATTTTTTGCAAAAAAGTTGGGGAATAGATAGGAAGTCACAGAATTAGATTTAATAAGGAAATTACAGATTAATAGTGAGGAACTTTTTTATTAAGAGAGGAAGTGAAATAGGAATAGTAGGAAAAATATAGAGATAGGTTTTGATGAAATTTGACAGACCTAACCTCTAAAGATAGAACCAAGATAACTTTAAAATAATTATGTAAATTTTTACTTTGAATTCAGAAAATAATTTCAGTGCTTTTTATTAAAGGATCACTTCATAGCACAAGTAAAGTTTGTGCCTGCTTGCTGTTTCAAAATCAATAAGGAAAGATTCATTAAATCAAGGACCTACAAATTTCCAGACCAAAACCCAAGCACGTTGGCTCCAGATTTTTCCTGTTCACCTGGCCAATCCCTTCCCCCCCCAAACCTCCCCCCCACACCCCCCAAAAAAAACAAAAAAGGATGAGGTGGGATGATAATACAGGTTTGCACTAAAAATCAGCTTAATATGATATCTGGATCGTTATATTTTCATCATCAGTGCCAAATGATTGTAAAGTCCCTATTGGGAGACACATGGGAATGCTGATGACACATGGTGGTTTTCACCTTTCCATATCTCCAGAGAGCACATCATTGTGTCCATCAATCTATGCCAGGTTTAGCATCACACCTAGTGACAACAGTAAATGCAATGACATGTGGGAAAGGCCCCTTGTTTGGCTCGCTGAGTTCAACCAGTTTAGCCAGTCCAATGGTGAACTGGGCTGTTCTAGTCCTAGCCATAATTTGGCCGAGTCCAGAAGGGGTTTCCCTATGTCACCAGGTGTGAAGCTGAACCTAGCATGGATTGATAGGCACAACAGTCTACTCTTCTGATTGGTAAAGAGCTAATAGAAGTGAATAGAGAGATTTCATTCTCTCGAGATACTACCTTATGATCCTAGAGTCTCTCATTGTTCTCAGTGTATGATGCACCTGACATCTCTCATAATCAAGATAAATTTCAGATTGGTGATGGCTACATAGCAATTGTTATCACAACTGAGCTTCCTTCTATCTGAAAGTAAAAGGGACACATTTTACTCCCATTGAGCACATCATATAAAGGTGGATAGTTATCTGTAGAATATGAAAGGGTGAACATGTGGATCGAGGTGAAAGGAATGGAAAAATAGAGGGTTGAAGAAAGGATATCCATGAGCTAGGAAAAATTTTAAACAAAGATACTAAAACATAATGAATGGACATAACACCTTGGATGAGTAGAGAGAATGAATGTCAAAGACAAGAGAGTGAGATGAAAGCTATTGAGAAATATCCTGAATGGATGTCTTAAAAAAATAAGGAAAATTAATGGTGATAAGAATAAGAAAAATATTTAAAAGCATTTGCTTTGAAAAAAGACCTCATATTTTTATTTTTTCTCCTTGGCTGATTATTGATTTTGAGGACTTTCATTATTTTACTACGGCTAACCATAAGCCTAAGTGTGTGGTCACATAATAAATGTACCCATAGGTCTGTGCATTTTATATGAAATTAGGCATCCAAATACTCTATTTATAATACGAATTGGATATTTCCTACTCTTGTATGAAATATGTTTTCTGCATATTTTGAAATTTTAATAATAATAACCTTGTATGATATTTATGTAAAGTAGTTTCAATATGGCCAAATATTTTCAAGTCTCAAATATGTAGAAATTATATGAACTATGGATGAATCTATTTGTTTGGGCTATTGGGCCATATTGGAGCATTTCTTGTTTTTGGCTTCAAAGCAGCAGTTATAGTGGTGGGGTAATGTTCTGGATCCTTCTGTTGATTCTTCTAAATTATTTCCTGAAGAAGTGCAGATAATAAAATGATGTAGCTCTCAACCAATCATAAAAGAGGAACAAATGGAGTGGAAAGAAATAAGGAAATGATATAAGGACATTTCAGCAGTCATGCACATGTTAAATATTCACTTTATCTTTCATATTAAATTATTGTGGATGTGCTCTAGCAGTATCTTGTCAGTAGAAAATGGCTCTATTATATCTTGGTTGTTAAATACAGTTAATGTTATTTTTTTATTTTTCATCCTCTATGCATTATTTTATTGGAAAGAAAAATATAAAGATACAAGTTGAGGAAATGGCATTGGGGGCTCAAGATGAGCATCAAAACTTTAGGAATCTATATCTATATTTTCTCCATCCTTCCATACATTTCCTAACTTTGTTTCATTTCCATCATTTTCTTTCTATATCTACTAATTTATACCACTTTATCTCTCTAAAGTCTGCCATTTTATCTGTCTAAATCCCAATATCTGTAGTATATTTCAAAAAATCTAAAAAATCATTCAGCTGATTTGTCTCTCTAGCCACTAGTCAATTGGGCACGCTACTACTTGTGCTAGCACTTTTAGGAATGTGCAATCAGGTCAAGGATTTTCATGGCAAAAAAGTTATATTTGCACCTGAATTCTGAGCAGGTCAAGGATATCTGAAACCATGTGACTCCCCTAATGTGGCTTCTCAAGAGTGCATGGGCCCACTAGCTGATGTAATACGAGGTGCCAGGATTGAACGGCTCGTGTCCCACCACAGGGGAGGGGCGATAATGCGTTATGAAAACAAGAATAAATGATGTGTTAGTTTTGAAATCCAACGAGAAGTACAATGGAAAAACCTACTAACTTGGGATGGTAGGCCAGATAGTCGACACGAGGGGACTTGGCAACGGATAAACTCAAAATGACCCATATGAGTGGCTTGAAGGACGACATAGTGGGGGACAATCACTTTCAGTGAGCGTCCACGACCATCACCGAGATCGATGCAGATCTGACACCGAGAGATAAAAGTTCCTAACGCGAATTCGGTGGCTGTTCCTACAATTCGTAAACTCTTGGTAGCGGAGCTGATGAGGATGACACTGAAGAACTTAATAATACTATAAAGAGAGGGAAAGAGGATGTGACCTGCGGGCTCGACCTGGATGTTCAACCGCTGGCGATGCAGTAGGAGCAACATGCAGAGCGGCTGGACGACGGGCGCCCAACGGTAGCCACGGTTGCCACACACTAGAGAGAAGGTGGCCATGAAGGGGGGGGCCCACCATGAGAGGGCGCAGGGGCAACTGGGGCCATGACAAACAGTGAGACAGGAATGGAGTCGCACGCGACAGAGGGCAAGGCAGGGAATGTTCATCAGTTGTTGGAAATTTGATGGCCGAGGGAAAGCAGTCCTGGTCGACAGAGGGATTTTATTCTCGTTTCTAATAGAGTTTTAATATTTTCTTCTACTTCACATCTAAATTTACATATTGAGAAAATATTAATAATTTTTAAGTCATATTTCTTTCCTTCCTGATAAACTATATATTGTAAAAATATTTTAAATTTATAAAATACAGAACTAGTTCAAAAAATAATTGTCGCTTCTAATCATTTTGGTCAATTCCAAACTGAAGAATAAAAATGAAAGTGAGTTTCTTCCTTTTGATTGATCCATGTGATTAAGTAAACAAATCAATATAATTATTATTTCTTACGTCCAATTCAAACAAGGATATCCACATCATATTTTTTGACTTATTAATGTGTAAATAAATATGTAATTTTTTTACAAACATAACTATAAAGAAGTAGAAAACAATGGGTACATGGCATGGGGAATCACTGTTAGGAATATATGAGAAAAAAAGCCATTTTAGTAGAAGAATTTTCATAATAAGAAGAACATGATGATTACGAATGGGAGGAAGAATTCTGAGGAGGGATAGAATATTACTTAAGATGTCTGCATCTCCTATGTGAATAGATTGAGGGTTCCTAGGATGGATAGGTAAACCAAAGGAATGTGCAAGGTTGATAGTAGATATGTAGGGTGTAATGGATAGAGGTTAGGTAAAGGTTGAAATGGTCTTAGGTATATTAAAAAAGATGAATTATGTTCCTTGGATTCAGATAAATGACTGAAATTACAACATAATAATATTCTACCTAATGAAAGAGCACACTACCTAACTAACATTGGCTAATGAAAAAGTGGTCGGGGTGATAAGCATCAAATTGGATTTTAGACCTATGAAATAATATTAATATTTTCTCCTGTCAAAATAGAGACATTTTAAAAGAGAAAGGGATCAATCCTCATGGAGGCAATCATGCCCAAAAAATGAATTTATGTAGATGAAAATGGAAATATAGAAAGAGATAATTACTTTAGATGTTTTCAAAGGATAATAGGAATTTTATGGATTTCAGTTTTCGTTCAAAAAAACAGGACTGCAATATATGTCAAAACATAAGATGAAACTGAAAATAAATTTCCAAATGGATTAAACAATATTGGATTAAAATTTTAACGGCATCCATTCCCGATTTGAGTGAAGAAAATTTGAAAATGAAACATAAGGGGAAGATGAATGATTTTTTGATGAAATTTTGGAGAGAGAGAAGTTAAATAAGGAACTTTTTATGGAAAAGTATAATTCCTAATCTAGAGACAGAAAAGGGAAATCATTATAGAGATAGAAAATAATGAGAACTTGGGGGAAGTTGAATTTTCAGGTTAATCTGAAACAGATCTTTGAATCAAAGATAGTAATGAAGACAACAAGCATAACTGACAAATGTTTATGCTTCCAAATCTCAGAATTCAATAAATTCCTATTCATCTTAAAAAATCTGCAGCACGTATGTGTCACGTATGCTTTGGCATTTTTGAGGCATTGAAAAAGGAAATCAGAAGACTTAGAAGAAAATTGCAGTTTGAATTCAAGATGCAAGAAAATGTTTGACATGGATATGATTTGTCTTTCCTGGCCAATAAGGATTGAGGAAGCTCCTTTGCCGTTTTTAGTTTTCCCGAAATTGAAAAAGCTAATCATGATGCCATAATGAAATCTTTATAATGGTTGGTTTATGTCTATCGCTAATGAGAATAAATTATTTCTCACCATTTTTGGAATCAAATGGTGATGTAACACGACGGACGCCGGGATCGAATGGCTGTGTTACACAAAGGGAGGTCAAGGGCAATCATGTCATGTAGTGGAGAAGACTAATGTGAACATAATGTAAGTGATGATGCAACGATGAAATCAATGAGAAGTATAAATCTGGCGTCAACATATACCAATGATCATTCAGCTACGACAAGCATGAGCTGGAAATGATACTTGGCTCCCAATGATCCGGACGTTGTGTTGAAGGCCGACGATGCGAGCTCGGCTACTACCGCTTTTGCGCACGCCCTCGACGGTCTTAATCAAGGACTTACCGATTAAAATCCAAACCCTCAGAACGTGAATCCTATCTTACACTAATCTAACTCCGGATGTGGAGAAAACATTTGGAAGCACTAAAAGAAATAAAATAACGCCGAGAGGGAATTCATGAGCGTACTAGGAGCGATAGGCCCGGGTGGTGTCTGATTCGGCAATAGTGGAATGCGACAAACATGTACACGCGATGACAACACACGTAGGCGGCGGCACAAGTAGGCGCAACGGCGCAAGTTGGCGCGGTGGCACAAGTAGGCACGGCGGAGCAAGCAGGCGGCTAGCATGGCGACGGGTGCGATGGCAAGGTACCGTGGCGATGTGTGCGGCGGCGAGGCACAGCGGTGGGTGTAGCGACGAGCATGGTGGTGAAAGTGCAGCTATTGGAGCGGTGGCAGCAATGCACGGTGGCACAACAATGGCAAGACATGGCGGCAGTGAGGCGGTGTGGCACGTAGCCGTGGCTGATGATGGTAGCTGTGACCACTAGTGCGGCCTCGGTGGCGACTGCTGACTGCGACTGTGAATGCGGCCACAGCCGCGGGCAGGGATGCCCCATTCTGAAGGGTAACAGGGCCAGCCGTTAGGTCCAAACAGGGAAAGGCATGGCAGGACTCCGGCGGTGACGGCGGTGGGCTGCGGTGCGTGCTAGGGCTGTAGGGGCCGCGTGATACTGTGGCGGCTGCGAGTGGCTGTTGTGGTGGTTGCGGGTTGTTGCGGCGGCTGCGTGTTGCTGCTGCAGTTGCGGGCTGCTATAGCTGCAGCGGCCATGGGCGCTACAGCGGCTGCGCGCGCTGATGTGGCAGCCGCAGGCGACGCTGGGCAGCCTTGAGAGGCGGCGGCCGGAGCTCCAGCAAAGGCGACGGCGGCGACTATTTACGCTGAAGACGACGGTGGTTTTCGGCAAACTCTAAGATTTTTTCTCTCTCCTAGCTTTGTAGTGGCATTTTCATAAATATGGCAAAAACTCAATAAACACTAAAAAAATAGAAAAAATCCTTAGAAATTACATTTTCTTTAATCTCTTCTTCTCCTTCTCTTCCTATGGGTGGCCCCACCTTTTATAAGAGAAAATATGAGCCCCCCCTTAGAAATAAAGGGGATACGGCTCAATTAAGATTAATTAGGGCCCCTAATAGGAGAGAGAAACTCACTAATACGCCCACACAAGGGCTCACACACTCGCAAACGTGTAGGTCCATACAGCGGTCCAAACACGTGCGAACAAACAGGAAACAGACACATATTCGACTGACATACAAGGCCTACTAAACAAAGAAAACTTAAGGAAAGATAACGTCAAACCTTTGTGGCCTGTTGATGAGGCTGGGTACTCTGAAGGCTAGGTCTCGCGCGTGAGCCCTCGCCGATGAATTGGTTTGACGGGTCTTTGAAGCTGGATGGTCTCCCATCAAATGACAACATGTGGTGCGCAAATTTTTTAACCCAATCGTACATTAATAAATTTCTCTAAAATTTAATGTGATTCTGAAAAATAAAAAAATATTTTCCAACTTATGAAAGTCATATCTTCGTGAATATAATGTCAAAAAATACATGAAAAACAGATTTTATTTCAGAGTATAATATCAATGAAATCCCTAAAAATATCTAAAAATACAGGATACAAAACATTGTTCTAAAAATGGATAGTCATTTTAGGCTTGATGACACTTTATAGCACATAAACATGTAAATGCTGTCATATAAACCTATTAATAATGTGTGTTATTATTCATATCATATTAGCTTGAAAAACCATTAAATATATGAATTTATAAGCATATATATCTTGTAAAACACCATATAATTCCATCATTAAATATATTCCATCAAATATAACTTACATTGCATCTTTATTCACATTGATCCATTCAATGCATGTTACTCTCATCTCATTTTTCTCTTATTTATGATTTCTCCTAATGATAATAGAGACATAGAAGATATAATTTCTTACGTCTCTGGACATTGATGCAACATATTATTTTAAAAGTGGAATTTTGCTCATTGGAGCAATATCATCCTGAACCTTAAAAATGATATTAATAGACCCTATTTTATTTTTGAAATATTTTGAATAGGTCTGATAACATGATAAATGCATATTTATTTACATAATTTTAGATGTTTTTGGTATTATTAATTTAGAATTTATCATGTTATTATTTTAATGAACTAAGTATTTATGCAATAGCTAGAAATTCCAATTTTTGCACATTATGGTTTTTTTTGACTAACCTCCTTGACTTCTCTCAAGTCAAGCAGTTTTAGTAATGATGAATATTTTATAATTTTATATGTGTAGAAATTTAGAGGAATGAAAAGATTCAATTCCTCAAGAGTTGGAGAATTTTTGAGAGTTTAGTGATTCTCAAAAGGGGCTTATAAGGAGCAAAGGGTGTTGTGAGTCTTCAAAATAGAAACCTAAGGGAGACGGGCCACAACTTGGCATGCCCATTGGGATCTCAAAATCCTTACAAAGAAAAAAGAACTGAAGATTTATCTCTCTAGATCTTCATTCATATCCCTAGTTTATCCCCTAAAAAATTCATAAAAATCTCCTTCATTTACACCTTCAAATTCCGTCTCCAACATGTTCTACACCACTTCTTCATTTTCTCTCTCTACCTCCTCATTTGGACATTTTCTCTCTCTAGATAAGTTTATTTCTCTCTCTAAAATCTATCCCTATCTCTCTAGATCCTCCATTTCCCATTTAAACTTCCAAAAAAATCGCACAGGGATTTCATCATTTAGGCTAAAAACTTTGGATTTTTGTTCCTGCCACCGCTGCCATGCGCTGCCGTGCGGTGTGTGTGAGACGGGAACACTCTTTTGCTCACTGTCCATGCATGGGCAGCTCACACACCCGCTGGGCAAAAGAGCACCCTGTGCAGGACTTAGCCAAATCAGCTAAGTCCGGAGTCAATTGGGCCGAGCCCAATCAGGATGACCCACTAGGCATTTAATGGACCAGATTTGAGCCACCGGACCAAGGGTCTAAAGGGGACAGGTGCCGGCAGCGATCTCAGCAGAAGGAAATATTTATTTTTTTGCATTTAAATATTTCAAAAAATTAAGAGAAAAGAGGAAAAAATATTTTCTGCATTAAAAAATTCCAAAAAATATTTAAAGTCCTAAAAACTAACATAATCAAATTATAGTGATTTTAACATTTAAAAATAATTATAAAAATCTCTAACTCACGTTGTTAATATTTCTAATGTAAATGAAATTCCAGAAAATTCTAAAAATATTTATCTTCGATTTCTGGTGTTAATAAAAGTAGGAAAATAATGATAACTTATTTTTAGTAATTTTTTTTGTATTTCTCCTTAAATTTAAATCACAGAAAATTATAAAAATCAACTAAGTATCCAGAAAAATCCCAAAAAATATATCTCTCATATTTAAACTCCTTTCTTTTATTTCAAGTTCAAGAAAAACTCCGGAATTAAATTTCTGCCTTTTTGTGGATCGATCCTTTACTTGACTTATATTTTTATACAATGCAAAATACCAAAAATATGTATCCTAATTTTTATACTTTTATTAACCAGAAATTGAAAATAAATCCTTTTAGAATTTTCCAGAATTTCATTTACATAAAAAATACACTTGAAATATTGGAAACACGAGTTAGAGATTTTTTTATAATTCTTTTTAAATGTTTAAATCACTAGAAATTGATTATGTTAGTTTTAGGATTTTAATGATTTTTTGGAATTGTATAATGCATAAAATAATTTTTCATGCTTTTTTCTTAATTTTTTGAAATATTTAAATGCAAAAATATTTTCTTCTCCTGAGATTGCCAGCGTTAGCGGCGACAGTGCCGCCGGCGCCTGTCCCATTTGGACCCTTGGTTCGATGGCCCGAATCCGGTCCATTAAATGCCTAGTGCGTCAGCCCGGTTGGGCTTGGCCCTATTGACTCAAGACTTAGCTATTTGGCTTAGTCCTGCACAGGGAGCTCTTTTGCTCTTATAATATATATTATAAATAGAAACTATTTTTCCATGCGGAAACATAAACTATTTTGGATATTCTAAATCTCGCTGTCTGATCTCCTTCAAAGGATGGGATGCCCGAGATTATATCGATGCACTTAAATCGGTCCAAGATGACCCAGGCTTTGGCCCAGGTCTGTTTGAGGCCCGATCATGCTTTTTAGTCACTTGATTTGTTAGCGGATGCTGACAAGGATGCTGCTTTGTTAGTGGATCCGGCGTGTTTCTGAACTTTATCCGGTTGATAGTGAATTTACCAAAATATACAAATGCAAATATTTAGATCCCAGGCAGTTTGAAGTTAAACTTATTCCTATTTTTACATCACAGCCTCTTTAAGGTATTTTCACAAAGACCTTCAAGGCCTCAGATATTTTAAAATAATTTTCCCTGATTATATAAAATATATAATCCATATTATACTATCATATGATATTCCCTAACTATATATTACTATGTATAATTTATACTTAATTAATAGTTATTGTTTTCTATCATATTCTACCACTTTCTCCATCACAATCTAATTAATTAAGTCCCTCTAAAACTATCATATTATTCCTCTCATTCTTAATCTCCTATCTACATCAATAATTGCCTCACTCAAGTGATATATATAGTTTCTATCTTACTATCATTAATATTATAACCCACTTTTATTGTTCTCTTTCATATATCTTACTAAATCTAATACTCCTATTAGCTAAATATCTTCATAATCATCCTTCTTCACTATTAGATCCTCTCTATCTCTCTTACATATAAACTACAAAAAATTAAAACTCTAAAAGATAATTATGCTACTACCTATATTAATATCATAATTGATTATAATACTTTAAATTCATTTAAACGTCCAACTTCCTTACTATCTCTAATATCTATAAACATATTACCCCTGATAATAATATGCATAATAACTTTTATTATCTCTTTCTTTTCTCCCTAACATCATCTACTATTACTTATTATTACATATTATCTTAAATTATATTATATTTTTATTACCTTCTCCCACTTAGGAATCATTTATCTTCTACTCTCTCAGTATTTTTTTATTACTCATCTCTTATATTATCATACTATATAATTAACTCCTCTAATCACTCATCTCATCATCTTATTATCCCTAAAGCCTAACTGAATCATTAGATTCACCTCTGAAAGCCAGTCCCTGTGGAGACTACCTCACTCCTACTATATTTATATATTTTTGAGTGAGTTTACATAATTTTTATTTGATTTGGGTAAATTAAACCACAGACATAAAAATTTCATGCGTCGTTTATTTCCATCACTGAATTAATCTATAGTGTCATAAAAAATTAAACTATTACATTTATTTATTTTATTCATTGACTCCTTTCTTTGACCATTGGTCATTGATGGTTTATTACGTAAACATATTGCCTTCATACATATGTTTGAGTCAGTTGAGCGGCTGTGTACAAAGCTTATATAAAGTTGAGATGTGTAGGAGTCCTTGGAACAGGACATGCATATTTCTTCTTCAGTCCAATGAAAATGTAAATCTTCATAAATTAGAAGACATTTTCATTATTGCCAAGTTTTATGTTTCATATGAGTGAACAGAAAACTCTAATAACTTTGTAATAGTGACTCATCTGCCTCATGTTTCAATTCGTCAATATCAAAATATGGGATGATTTCAAAAATTAAAAAGTGGAAAATAAATAAAATATACATGACTGGAGGAAAATATGGATTTGGAAGAATAAGAAACAGTCCCTTTCCATATTAATATTAAATTTGTTCTCATTTGGGGAAAAAACATAAGGAATGGAAAGACAGGTATTCCAAAAATTTTATACCTAGAGTCATATCCTAAAGCTATTCACATGACTACCAATACTTAACTCAACAACGATATTTCACAAAGACATGTCCACTACCAGGGCCATAAATATCTGGAATCTGGTAACTCATGAATGGTGTGAAATACTTGCCATAATTTTTTATGATCGTCAAATATTTTCTTTTCTTGGTACACATTTGACATGTTGTGCCAGCATAGGAGAAAAAAAAGACTATTTCGACTTTCTGGTGGGAAGAAAGCTATTAGGGATCTCCAGGGTTTGTGTAGCCACACCCAGTGAGAGTGAGACCTTGCTAGTGAGAGATGTGAGGACCACTTTTTTCAGACAGTCATATATTTTCATGATGATGGTATTCTACCTTGAAAGAAGGATGCTACCCTATGTCAGATCGTCAAGTCTGTTGTTGGCTGCACCTTCCAGTTCAATTGTCCCATCATTATAGTTATTACTGCACTAGTCTAAATTGAAGCAATGACATTAAAAAACTCTGAATTTAACTTATCATCCATATACTGAAATTTTTCTCTATAGAAAACCCCTATCTCTCCTTTGTCTCCACACAATCAGGATCAACTGTCATCTACATATTAACAGTAACTAGATAGTGACCTTCTAACCACATATTTTGATGCCCTTTTGAATATGCGATGAATGCTTGATGTCTTATGAATTATGAAATTCAAACCATATCCTTAGACTTCGTTATAAACATCAAGCATGAAAAAAATGAATATGGTTTGAATTTCATAATTCATAAGACATGTGAATGTGTGATTGAGTTTCAGGCCATATTATTTAATAAATATGTTGTTGAGAAATGGAAGTCATTTGATTTATTAGGACTGTGGAAGTGGAAAAAGCTTCTTACAAGTATTTGAACTCACATAGAAGCATTGTAACATAAATACATAATTTTTTATGAAATAGAAATGTTTAAATGATATGTCAGTATTCTCTTTCTGTGGTTCCATTCTTTTAAGGTGTGTTGAGATCAGTAACATGATGATTGATGACTTTTGTTTCAATGGAACTGGATGGTTTGAAATTCTCCACCACAATCTGGCTAGATGCAATGATGGGTGCCAAGATTTGACACTTAACTCTCATTATAGATTAGTGAAGAAATCTAAGACATTACTCTTCTTGTTGAAGGGATAAAGCCATGTTAACCTACTCAAGTTATCCATTAAAGATACATGTTTAAAACAACAAAAAGGTGAGACGAGAGGGGCTGTACCTGAAAGACACACATTTATCATTTAAAAGTGTTTGGTGATATTTAAAAGGAAAGTTTGTGGTGTCTTGGAATACACTTTTAATCACACATATAATATCATCAAAAGATAGAGCATAGAGATTTGGTACTCACACCAACAATATTATCAGACAAGATTTGTCCACATGGTTGTTAGATGTAGCTAGCTCACCACAGATGTGTCGAAAAGGCAGGGTTAATTCATTAACAAAGACGAGTCCCTCTTTTGTGGCTTTGACTGTAAGTACATATTTTTTTATTTCTTGTATAGGGAAAATGTTTTATGAAAGTATTACAAATTTAGCTAAAATGGTTATTCTGAAAATGTATGGAAGTATACATTTAGATAAAGAAGATATATTTTCTGGTCAGATTTGGGATTTTGTAAAATTCACAATTCTCTGTGCCATTTTCATTTTGATAAGTTATTTTCATTTTCATTTTGGGGTTATGATATTTGGTTGTGTATTTTATAGTATTATATGCCTGAGGACACAACCCTGCAGTATGAGTGAGAATTTTTGTTTTCTTAAGAGAATTTTCTTTGGCAAATGTAAGTGTAAGTTGGAACTGAGGTATCTATTTGTATGCCTGATGGAGGAACACTGGCAGATCCGGGCATCACATATTGTAATGGCTGAGCAGGGACCTTTATTTGGTGAATCTTGAAAATTCAATGTCAGGATCAAGAGAATGTGAGGCAGAGAAGCTCTAATAGATACCTCAGTTAAGGAAAGGGAGAGAAGAATGAAGACACATGTAGTTAAGGAGTTCTATTGATCATTATCAGCAAATGATTATGTTATATATGTGTAGTGATTTGATGTGCGGCGAAGTGACACTTATACAATCTGTATAATTATTCTATTTTATTATGATTTAGCATTTGTTGTAGTAGGATTTTTGCATCAAAATTACTCTGTTAAGTGTTGCCTACGTGATCCTTTTTTTAACTATGGGGCTATGACTGATTCTCCCTCACCCTCTACTCTATATTTTACTTCTCATATCATCTCCCTTCTTATTACAAGAAAGATAAATTATCTTTATGGTATTAGAGCTGACAAAAAACATCAAGGTGAGAGACACAAATATTTCTATAACAATGTCTTCTTCTGCCACGACGTCTTCTTCTAGGCTTGCCAACGAGATGTGTATGGCAACCATGCGAAAATTTCAAGTGGTAATTATGACAAGATCAATGGTTTACCTGAAGCTCAACAACAAGAGTCACCTAACATGCAAGAGTGCAATAATGCCTCTTATTAACGGGTATGATTTAATGGATTTCATGGAAGATTTCCCTGATCTAATCTCCATTTCAGATGGTTGGGGAAACACAATTGAGAACCGCGACTTCAAGAAATGGTGGAGAATAGATCAACAAGTTTTGGGATTTCTCCATCAAACCATTTCAGAATTCGGTCATGCCTCACATCAGTAAAGCTAAGTCAGCATATGAAGCTTGGGAAAAGCTAGAGACTCTGTTCACCAGATTGAGTCAAATTTGCGTGATGGAGCTTCAATGATAGAGAGAATACCACAACATGAAGAAATGATGCAGGAACATAGATGAGTATATAAAACACTTCAGGTAAGTTGTTGAATCTCTAGAATTGGTTGGATAATCAGTCAATGATTCATCAATAACATTTATTTTCTTGCAGAGGCTTGGGCCTGCCTATACCCAATTTTCCATTTACATAAATGAAAACATAAAAAAATTAACTCTTGATGAAATTTTGACCAATCTCAAAGCTCACGATGCCTTTCTTGTGTTCACTCAAGAAGAAGAACTCCCTTTCCTCCTAAAACAAATAGTGTTCAAATAGTGATACAAAAGCAACGATGTCATCAATGCTCAAATTATTTTAAAAGCAAAATTTACAGTCAAAACAGAGAAATCTATCAAAGTCAAGGAAGAGAAAGAGGAAGGAACCCAATATTTTAACCCAGATGCCAATAAATGGGAGTCATCACCAGCCCAAGCCTACATTGTATTCTGACAGTGGGGCAACACATTACATACTTTCTATCAAAGTATGTTGACTCATTAGGAATACCATGGAAGTGACCAAGTATAAATTGGTGATGACACAGATTTGAAGTTTTTTGACAGGCTCTTCAAAAACTTCAACGTATAATAGAAATCTTAATTAAAGCACATGTTTACATGTGCATGACATTACCAACTATTTATTTTATACTCATAAATTCACATCCAAGAATAATGTTAACGTTGGATTTCATGGTGTATATTGCCTTGTGAACAACAAAGCCTGATAAGCCTAAATTTGGTGTTGTTAAATGTAAGTTTATAAGTGTCATTTTGATTTAAACTTATACAATAAATTTATAGAATTCCCTTTTCAAAATATATAAAGTTTAAGATGAGAAAGGGGTCGAACCACAGGGAGGCACTTCGCCAAACTTTTATCCTAATTCCAATTAATTAATTCACGAATGAATTAATTTTTGGATTTAATGGGCCTTAATTGTGTTTATATTGTTTTGTAATTAATCAAAATTAAGCAAAATATTAATAGTGATCTTAGTATTTTCAGTCAAGACACTCTAGATAGGATAATTTTGATTCTTGTACAAGATTAATTTGGATTACCAAGATTTAAATCAATCTGATTTATCAATATAGTTTTTTTGATATTAAAATTGGGATTTTATAAGCAAGAAAGGGATTTTGAAATTGGGCTTGAAGATGGAAAAAATATTCAATGCACTGAGGTCATATCTCATGTAAAAAATACTAAAAAATTAAAAACCATCATGAAACTATAATGCAAGCTATTTATGTCAATTTAATTATGATAACATGCCAATATGACCACTAGAACACATATATGTATGTAATATTCATCAATTTTACATTATATATTGCAAGTAATCAAAACCACTCATCAAATACTTGTTTAAGGAATAGTTAAACATGGTCTCTACTTTTTGAAGCCTCAACCATGGACCAAAGCCACATTCCTTGGAAAAAGACATCAATTGAATTATGGCACCCCAACTAAGACATCCTCATTCACAAACATTACGAACGATAGTTAGAAGATTTGATTTACCTGCTTGATGGAGCGTGCCAGCTTGCTCTATCGGAGATGTCAACAGAGCCATCATCATTGCCATTGACAGCCCGCCAGTTCGCATCCAACGGACCAGCACACCGAGGCATCAATGAAGACACACAGATTTGAGTATCCCGGGTGAAATCACGTCCGTATCTTTATCACGTTTTGATTTCTTTTCGCCTTCTTCATTTAGTCGTGTTTGTGTTCTCGTCTAGTCGATATTCATCGTGTCGCATACGTGTTTGTATCGTCTCCTGTTGCGTCGTCTTGTGTTGTCAATGTAAGCGTCGAACATATTTCTTTTTGTCTTGTAAAAGGGGGGGGTTTCTATGTACAACACCCCCCCCCCTCTTAGTAAGGGCACTTGTGCCCTTACTAAGGGCACCCCTACCCTTAGTAAGGGCCATCGTGCCCGAATAAAAAGGGGGCACAATGGCGCCCTAGAATTTCAGAACAGGATTATCATTTTGAAGAGTTGTTCATTCGTCTTGGTCTCAACAAGAGGAGAAGAGAGAGGAGAAGAGGACATGCAGGATGGGGGGGGGGGGGGGGGAGGGGAGAGACGATGCCATAGGATTGCTGCCTTCCTTGCCGGTGATGCTGCTGACAATCCTCTCCACTCTCGGCCGTGCAGTTCAACTACAAACGAAGCCCCGTGATACCAGACAACTATTTCCTGGACATCCTGTGTAGAGGTTAACCACCACCATTCGCACGACGAGACTCGTGACTGGACAAGCACTGCGGCTCCGAGGAGTCCCAGTCCTCGCCCCACCTGCAGCGCTGTGGCTCCTCGTTGAGATGTGTCGCTCGTGTGCACGAGACCATGTGTGATCTCCGGGGAGTAGAAGAGCCGCCTAACTGTCACCGCTTATGCTTCCAACGTAGTTGTATAGCGCTCAGACACATCAGACTTGCATGCATGCATAACTGAGGTGCCGGTCAGCTGCGGGACGCGGGACTACGTTTGGCCTTTGGTCCACCGAGTGCACCACGCGGGCGGATGTTGTACCGCCCACCCGCCACACTTGTGACACTGCAGTCTTCTCGGCACCTCGATAGCCGGTGACCAGGCGACTTTCTACTAACACACCTGGACGACTGGTCACTTGGTCGTTACGTTGCCATCAGGCCACCCGATCCAGTATCCAATCTTGGCCCGAGGTTGCCAGCTGGGATTTTTTCTTGAGGGCATGTGCCAACGATGGTTAACCGGCAGGCTCTCGGCCTGAGACACTGCATCGTACCCCTAACCCGGGATGGCTAGAGGGGCCTTTGTACTCGCGCCACTACGACCTCCAGACCGCCGCACACACCCTGTCCTCCTCATCCTCGACTACCTCTTGCACTCCATTCCAACGCCACCTCGTCACCACATGTTGAGCTCCACCATACCCTTCCCCATCACATCTTCACCACACTCGCCTTTACCGGTTTGCACCGACGAATACACCTACGATGAGTGATGCCGCTGACAAGGTACGTCGTTACCCTTGCTTGTCAGTTACATTTCATCTTTCAGTATTTTTTTGGCTGCACTCCACCACACTCGGGTTAGAATATAAGAGAGAAAATATCGAGAAAATTACGATTTGAGTGTCTTCCTAGGTATGGGTCGAGACCGTCCGTTACGTGCGTGTGCCAACGGAAATATTCCGTTTCGGTGCCATAGTCACCGTTGTCGCTCTGACGAGGCTCAGAAGGTCACCGTCAGCATTGTCGGTCACCCATCCCCAAAGTTCGGATCTCGGTCAATCCCCACGAGTCTAGGCCAGCACGTACCTTCGTGTAGGTCACATCATCACGTAGTTACATATCCCATTAGGGAATTACTCATTGAACGTCGTCACTGACGACACTCAACAACACATCTAGGTATCCGAGTATCATCGCAGTACCGACCGGACGACGTTCCCAATGACGTCCTGCATCACTGCTACTCATCGTGATAGACATACATTATGTGATTCTTGTGATGTTTCTAATTGCATAAGCTTCCTTTCCCTTCAACAGATCATCACTGTAAAAAATTCATCGAGATAATCCACTCAGAATTTTAGGGTCCCTCTCTTGTCATTTCACACTCTGTCCTTTCTTATTATGTTGTTTTTATGAATGATTTCAGCGTATTTACATGGTTATCCTCTTCAATAGAAAAATGATATGCTAGCTACGCGTCAAGTTTTCCAAACTAGAATAGAAAATAAATACAACACAAGTATCTAGTATTTACAATCTGATTGGGGTGGAAAGTGCCAAGTTCTCCACACATATCTTTTTGTTATTGGCAAGAAACATGGTGCCGAGTACAACCAACCCAAAGGGTTGTGTTCGTAGACTGATCTAGTCGTGTCCTGCGAACCACCGAGGGGGTTTTATATATTTAAGGTTGAGTGTTCATAAGAGTTTATAGGCATTGAGTGAGCGTAAATATCCCAATTACACATAGATCTGACTTGCCCAGGCCCATGAGACAAAGGAAAAAATATACAATGGTGATATCGATGCAGATCTTTGAGGATACCTCAAGCGCCTACAGATTGTTCTTGTCCCTCGGAGTTGGTGATGCATGGAATAGGTACATTCTTTGTGCCATCATCAAGTATCATCGTAGAGGTGTAAAAAAGGTACAACATATAGGCAAGACACCATGCCCTCTTACCTCTAGTGCTCCACGCAATACTCCAGTCGTGACAGTCATCAGAAGGATGGGTGCGGCATGTGCGGAGAGGAAGGAGGTTGAGTTTCTCCACGTGATGGCAGTCGTGGGCCTCCCGAGGAAAATCTTACCATGAATGGTGAAGGGAAGGGGTGTGAAAGCATACCGCATAGTTGGAAAATAAATTTGCTGTCTAGCTCCCCTCTGGTAGGCGATGATGAATGTTGGTCAAGTGTGCACGACACCGTATGATGTCCTACCATACGTTTTAGAGATGCCACTGGGAATGTGAGCCTGCACGGAGCATATTGGCCAACAACAGGGAGTCTGATTTTATGCTGATACTGTGAAGGTTTCACTCCTCACAAAGGATCAATCCATCATGTGCAATCTCATAGGATACCACCTTCACCGGTTGGGCCGGGTTCCCTTTGGCCGCACCATCCACATTGAGTTAGAGAGAGCCCATTGGCAGTGGGTGCCTATAGACAATCTAAAGAGAAGTGTTGATGCGGGGAATCATGTGCAACCAGGATTCCCCGTGTTTGGAGTACATCACACGTAGGTGGTGAACGTCGAGCAATGGGTAGTACCAGGTTATGCATTCTTGATAACCATTGCTTGACGCGCTGCATGACGTCCATTACGCTCATGGTAGACCCTACAAAACAAGAATAATTTTTCCCTTTCAATATCTCCCACTATAAGTATGATATGGTGATGTGTAAATAAGGGCTAATCATAGAGTGTCTTAATGAGATAGATTTCTTGTCCAAACACTCAAGTGTTGCTAGAGTAGTATGGGTACAGAATATCAAACGCCAATCGTGAGTAACTTGGCACCAAAATTCTATAGCAATCTCATTATGGAAGAAAATGGGTTCCATAATCTCAATTTGAGGAGAGACAATGAGTAGGGAGCGCGAATTAATGGAGTGACCAATACAGATCACCTGAGCATCAATACAGAGGCCATGGTGCAAGAATCTCCAGAGAAAGAATGAATGCGACTAATAATTGTCGAGTGCCATATGCATCGGCCCCAAATCTGTACATGGAATATCTCTCAAAAGTGTTTTTAAGATGACCAACAAGAGAAATTCTCATCAAGTGTGAATGCCCACATAAGGAGATCAAGGCAGTTCCCTATTGTTGTAGCCATATTACTCACGTAGGAGTCTCATGTTCCCCATTTGCAACTGAGCCACAATCAACTGAAGGTCATGGTGGACAAAGTTAGGGTGGCAAGCTAAGGGGGTATTGGCAAGCCATGTATCATACCAAGCACTAACCGTGCCTTAGCAAACGTGCCAATGGGTCATAAGGGATATCTCTAGCTAATGGCGTTGCCAAGTACACCACTGCTTTGGGCCTTTGATATCAAAGTCCTAGACGCGTCGTATTTGGCTGATATAAACCACCCCAACGGGAGCTTTTGGTAAGAATACGCCACACAAGCTTCTTCTGTAGGATGTCTTATATGTCTTGAGGGTGCCTAGTCCCTCTACCACCACCCCCCCCCCCCCACCCATCCTTCAGTCAATAATGTCAATGCCAAGAGACCCAATGATGTTGGTAGCCTCCATATAGGTGACTCGACCATAGGACGTGCACACATAGGCACTCCACAGCGAGTAATGGTGAGTAATATAGAGTGTACCGCTAGGGTATGCAATGTGATGCTCATGAGGACATGGAGTATGAGTTGAATGCGCTCACAGGGGACAGGAAATGGAGTTTCCATCCTTCTAGTTTCTTTCTCATATTGGCCAATAAGACATCAAAATAATCATGAAGTGTGGGGTCGAGAAAGATGGAACATCCAAGATAGTCAAAAGGTAGGAATCCTCATGAGTATCAAGTGTAGTGTTGGTTGATATGAGAGTGTTTTGCGGTGGTGGATGGTCCTACGATAAAGCTGCTCTTCGAGGCTCTCTTGTGCATAGTAAGTACACTCATAGAGCCATTAAGGAAAATGATAGCATCATCAGTGATAATTCATATTTTATAGGTAATTATTGATGAGCTAACTTCACTAATTAATGTCGTTGGTTTATCCGAATTAAAACAACAAAAATTTATAATAACCTTACTAGCGTAGGGAGTGTAAGGGTCGATCCACAGGGTGAAAGGGTTTTTTTCTAATGAATTTGTGCTATAGTTATATATTTTTTAATAATTTTAGAAGTAGGTTTACTACATATGAAGATAAATAACTAATTAAATAAAAATATCAAACAAAGAAAGTTAAAATATAATTATAATATGTATAATAATATTAGTAGGCAGAAAATACTTTTTTGGGATTTTTTTAGGAGTATTTTAAAGCCAAATAAAATAAGAAATGAAACAGATGGCGCTCTGGACTCAGTCAAAATTTGGCTAAGTTCGGATGCTAAATGGGGAAAGTAGCTTGGCGGAGGAGAGAGAAAAAATGGCATGCACTAACTTCACTCTAGAATGAGTTCTAAAATGAATTTTTGAGCGTGGTTGATGGGTTGGAACCGTCTGAATATTGGCTAGCTGATCCAAGACTAATCAAATGACAAAAGACGAAAAGGTATGAGTAAAAAAGGAGAAATAAGACGGTAACCTCTTTGTCACACCCTCCAAGGCCCAAGGGACTTGTTCTTCTCCTTTCCACCAGCTTCTTCAGCCCTGGATGCTTCCTGCTCAGCCAGGCACTCACTAAGGTGAATGGATCTATGACTCAATTGCACTTAGGCCACCAAACATTGCTTTGGATTGAATCACAAGATGAATATTACAATAGGGCGAAGGGTTTTATATAGGGAGAGAGAGCAAATGAGAGCCATTGGATTTTTAATACATTGGATGGCCAGATCTTCTTTTCTGGGTCATGATCCACGTCCATTATGGTCCTCCAATCAGCATTGAGATCTTTTAAATACCCCAGGGACATTCAAGACTTCTTTCCTTAATTAGCATTAACGGTGCTACCTTTCAGTCGCCACCCTTGGATGTTTTATGGATTGAATGGCTGGATCTTCTTCTCTGGCTTGGATCCACGTCCAAGGTGTCCTCCAATCAGCATCCAAGCACCTAAAATGGTCATAAATAATCATGACTGGACCTTCCCCTTGCCCTCCTTTCTTTGGCCCAAGATGCCTCTAATAGTGGGCTTAGTGGAGCTTCCTTAGTGGGCTTTTAGACTAGAGCCAGCAGTCTTGATTTGGGCACCCTTTCGTGGCCCAGGGTTATGGCTGGGTCTGCTCCTTTGGGCCAAATGGCTTATCCTTCATTTAATTATCCCCATTATTTATGAAAGTTTCACCTAATTGCTGCATCTTCCACATAAACTAAGAAGAGAGTGAGATTCATTCCACTTAACTCATTGAGTTAAGTGGGGTTAGTTCCACAAATGACAATAATTAACTCCAAATTAGAAAAAGGTGATTTTATTTCATGGTTTTTCTCAAATTAACATAAATGTTGATAATATATCCAGATAAAGATAAATAAGTAGACAAATTAGCTAGAATTGCACATATAAATTACTATCATTTTGGATTTATCAATCAGCAAATAAACAATGCGAGATGATCGGGCAACCCTTTTTCAAAAAATATGAGACCTCGGACAATGGCACTTGTGAGTGATCAGCTAAAGACCTCTTTCAGAAACATGAATAAGGTGGGTGAGATAGGGCCACCTTGTTGTAGATTGCATGTGGTAGTGAATAAATGAATGCAGTTGTGAGAGTGATGAGACCTCTTCCACCTTGCTGTGAGACAAATGGTTCTCTCTAATACAAGCATCAACGAGATCGATGAATGTATCAGTGAAATCAAAGAATCGCAATAATTTGGTAAGTAAAGTCCATTTGACTCTATCAAAGCCCTTCTCCATATCAAGTTTGATGATGACATTCGAACCCAGAATATGAGTGTCTAGTGACTGTGTTAACTCGTGAACTAGCATGATATAGTTATGGATTTGTCAGCCCTAGACAAAACCACACTGCTCATGAGAGATGATTCTATTAAGGAAGGCCCCAAGTCAGTTTGTAATGATTTTAGATATAACCTTCTAGTATACGTTACAAAGATTGATAGGTCGAAAGTCGCGAAAAGAAACGGGACTATCCACTTTTGAATAAGCACAAGGAAAATGAATTTCTAGCTCCACACCTATCTTAAAACCAAGGGAATTCTTCATAGAGCATCATGCCCAAATAATCCTGAACAATATGGAACAACGGAAAGAAAGCTCATGCATCCAATTGAAACCCCCCTCTCTCTGATTCATAAAGCACACATGGCCAAAATTTTTATGGGATTATGTTGTTGCCATTGTTGCATTCCTTATGAATTGTATGACAACCATGTTCTTAAAAACAAATTGCTTATGAAATCTTAGTCAAACCGCAACCAGATTAGTCCTTATAAAGAACATTTGGCCATATTTGTTATCCATATTTACAACAATATTCCCAACATAAACTTTATCCCATACCTGAGAAGTGTCTTCTTATGCTACAACCTTCTCCCCATGGGTTAGAGATGTCTCACATTGCACAAAGGTAAACTTGTCATCTCACGGCATGTTATCTGTTATAAATATTCATTTCCCTTCTCGACTTCCCCAAATCAAAATCATCCTAGGTTACTTGGATCACATCCCAATAATCCAATTATCAACCAAAATCCCATGACATTTGTGAGTCTCACGAGTCCATTGACCATACTGAATGTACTAGTTTGGACCACTCGTTGGCTAATAAGTCACCATCTTTCAATATCTACACATCTATCCCCCACTAAACCAATTTGAACTGCATCCCCCAAAAATAAATAAAGGTTTGATCTGATTATCTTCTTGACACCAATCAAAATACCATTGCCATGCTAGATCATACACCTGTACAAGGAATTATCTTGAAAACTAAAAACCTTCAATATATCATGATAATACCAATTCTGAGGATTTCATTTGACATCTTGGATCTAACTCCAAAAATTTAAGTTTATACTCGGTAAAACATTCCATGCCTCATGGCCTTACATTTAACCTTGCTGAAACAGCAGAACCCACCTACTTTATGGCCGCATCCAAAAGCACTAATATAGTGGAAGCTGTCATTGAGGATTTTACTTAATCATTAACCCTACATGGATTTTAGTTCCTTGAATTCACAATTCCCATGTTATTGACTGTAAATGGGTCTATTGATTGAAATATACACCTACAAGATCTATTGATGAAGACAAAGCCAGATTAGTGGCCGAAGGCTATTGTCCGAAAGAGGGTTTTGACTTTAAAGAAACCTTAAGGCTAGTTAATACAATTATTCGTCTACTATAGTTCTTAGCTGCTAGCCACCATTGGAAGATACATAAATTATAAGTCTCCAACACATCCCTGCATGGTGATTTGGAGGAGACTATTGATAACATGCATGTTTAGCGCTTCAATATGATCATATTTACATGTATATTTTCATTAAATCACTCATATTTGCATGTTACAAAGCTTAAAATGATTAAATCTATTTTTAGAATGCTTTTCTAAATTTTCAATTTTTTTGGATTTTTCTGACAATAGATTCTAAAATAATATAATTTTTGAGACAGAATATAATTTTTCTGGAATTTTTAGACATTAAGTTTGGAAAGATATGATTTTTCTATGTCAAAAGATATATTTATACATACTTTTTGGGTTTTTACTTTATTTTATATGAATTTTTAAAGTATTTTAGGTTTTTCTAGTGCAGGGTGATGTGGGGCACTCATGTCCACTCATTTAAAACAAAGAAAAAAAGAAGAAAAAGAGTGACGTGGCATCATATCATCTTTGAGAATTTTTTTAAAAGTTTTTCTTTATCCTTTTTTTATTTACACATGGCACGGAATACGAAGAACGCCTGCATGGAATATGAAAAGAGCATAATCTCAAGCACTCTGACTTCTTAACGAGCCAGAAAACAAGGATGCTGACAAGGAAAGAGAAGGATATCAAGGGCTCGGATTGGTTCAACTTCAAACGGCCATAACTTTTGATCTATAACTCTGATTGAGCTGAAATTTTCAGCATTACCTTAGATCTATAAATAGAGGCCTGAACCATTGTAAATTCATCTTGAACTTGTTTCCTACTTGTGTGGGCTGATTGAAAGATAGTGAGTTTTGAGATCCATCAAGTGTGTTCTTGGTGTCTTGGGTGTGTGGGAAGAAGCATAAGAGAACATGGGGAGCTTAGAGGCACTTGCAAATTGCCATGATCCTTGCGGAATGTAAGTATCTAAGGTAAGTGTCTTCGCCTTACGTTGTTTCTCTCCTGACATGATCATTATCATAATTATAGTTTTTTATCAACTTTTGATTTATCATTTTACTTACTTACGTCCCCATTATTTTGTCTCTATCTTCATCATCATACTGGTGCATCCAATCACTATAGTAGTCGGCGCACCATCCACCTTATTGTCGTAACACTTCGCATAATTCTACTTATATTTTGTTGATATTAATATCTCGCCTATTCTATTCTCATATTTATCTCTTCTCATACCGATAATCACTATAGAGAAAAAATTAAATCCTTAATCAGTGTTCCCTGTGGAGACGATCCGTACTCATCACAAACTAAATATTCCTAAGTACGGTTAAATATAATTTTATCGAATAATCTTAATTACCAATGACGAAATTAAAACCCCTAAAATTGAGATTATCAACTATATATATGGAACAGCCACCTGGCTTCAAAAATAAAGTTCATCCCACACATTTTTATCAGTTAAGGAAATCACTAAATGGAATTAAACAAGCCCTTCGTGCTATCTCGAGTCCAAAATAGATACACCCTTGCTTTGTATATTATATCATGATCCCATTTTTATTCCAGTATATGTTGATGATATTTTAATAATATATCTCACTTCAGTCTAAAATTTCCATCAAGGACTTGGTCCTACACATTACTCCCTAGGAATCCAACCCACTGAACACAAAAATGGGTATATTTTATCAGTCTAAATATATTGCTTCCCTTTTACATCGTTCACAAATGGAAAATTGTAGACCATTGTCTATTTTATGTTCTCACTCAAGCTTCTCCTCCAACGCGGCCACCAATGTCGATGAAACCTTATATAGGCACTTGGTAGGGGCTCTCCAGTATATTACCCTCACTCAACCCAACATAGCCTTTGTTGTGTATTGAGCATGGCATAAATGCATTCACCCACCTACACTGAAATGCAAGCTTTGAAACATCGGCTTCATTACCTTAATGGTAACTTTTCGTCGGGTTTGCTCCTTCAAAAAAAAAACACATTTAACCATGAATGCTTTTAGTGATGCAGATTGGGCAAGTGATCATACTGACAGATAATCAACAGGTGCATTCCTAGTTTACATTGGTAAAAATCTTCTCTCCTAGAGCTCTAAAAAGCAGCTAACAATGACACGCTCAAGTACAGAAGCCGAATACAAAGCAATGACCGAGAGTGCAGCCAAGGTACTCTGGATACAAACTCTACTAAAGGAAAACAACATCCTGCCCCACTTGTCACTAATCCTATGGCGCAACAGCATCGGAGCCGCATATCTCACTGTCATTGCTGTATTCCATGCCAAAACCAATCATATCGAGATTGATTTCCATTTTTTTTGGGAGCAAGTGGCTAGTAAGAACATCAAAATCAAATGTGTGTCCAGTGAAGACCACGTGGCTAGTCGTTGGCAGATGCGTTGACCAAGCCACTTACCAAAGCTCATTTTACCACAGTAATGAACATGCTTAACATCTTGGCAGTGCCTCCGCCATAGTACTTGATGAGGCTGTAAACAAGTCAGAAAACTCCGCATCAAAGTCAGCTGCCACATAGACCAATACAACTTATAATTAATACTAGCTAGTAATAACTAAACATATGCCCCCATACTCATTATGAGAATTAGTGGCTAGGATTCAATATAAGCTTAAATCTAAATAGAAAAACAGATAGACGGCTATTATCAAATCTAGCTGGAAACATCTTAACGGTGAGGATTAGATCCTAATATCTGATACAGTTAGTTATAACGGCTATATTAAGTTTAGCAACTTAACGGCTATTATACTGTATTATAACTACGAAACAAGTGTTAATTCCCATGGGGAGATAAAACGATTACAACTGATTCTCGATCACCCTCTTATCTATCCTTATCCCAAGCTAGAGCAGTTCTCTCATCATGTTCGTCCTTTATTGGGTCTTAGGGGGAGTGTGTAGTGACTGGTCCTTTTAGTGGATCTTTCATGGTCGTTGTGGTTCATGTATTTATATTATACAGTCTATATTATTATCCTTAAAACCGTCGATGTGTCTAACATTGGGAGCCTGGGCAAGGAGCTGGAGGACCAGGGCATCAGGACTGAGGAACTTGATAGTCACGTGGCGTTCAAGGGGACAACTAATGGGCTGCCTATCAAAATTGAAGTACCCAATAACGGTCTTCTGGAATGCTTGAGAAAAATAAGTTCTTTGGCGCACCCATCTACCTACCTACCTACCTGCCTACCACTTCTTACACCAACTACTTGGCATGATCTTGAAATTCACTGCTTTATCGTAAGTGGAGAGAGAGAGAGAGAGAGAGAGAGAGAGAGAGAGAGAGAGAGAGAGAGAGAGAGAGAGAGAGAGAGAGAGAGAGAGAGAGAAAGGAGAGAGAAAGAGAGGAGGGATCGACAAGATGAAGGAAGTGAAGAACAAGCAGATCTTGTTTCGTGGGTTCATCACAGGCGTGCCAAAGGAGACAGACATGGAGCTCAGAGAAGGCACTGTGGGACTCAAGATCCCGGAGGGCATCAAAGGCGCTCTCGTCAAGAACATCTACCTCTCCTGTGACCCATACATGAGAGGCCGCATGAGGGAAAACTACGACTCATACATTCCTCCCTTCTCCCCCGGATCGGTAACCAACATTAACCAATAAAATCTCCTCGTCATTTATTTTATTTCCTCGTTAATCTCTCCGTTGCGTTGTTTTTTTATTTGTCTTACTTGTCTCCCCGTTAATTGATCTTGTTTTACTTTAATCGTATTTTATTAATTGCCCCGTTATTTGATGCATCTTTTCTCCTTATTTCCTTATTATTTACTTTCTACCTATGGAATGCCATGTCGTTTACAGTTCTTAATTCCGTCAAGGTACTGAAAGGATTCGGGATCGGCCGAGTTGTAGAGTCAAATGATGAGTTTTTCAAGCCAGGCGATGTGGTATCGGGATTTACAGGTTGGGAAGAGTATAGTTTGATCGAGAACACGGAACAACTAAAGAAAATCGAAGTGGATGAGAAGATTCCCCTCTCTTATCACCTAGGTCTTCTAGGTCAGGCAAAGCCTATATTGATATATATTACGATAGAAATTCATTCGGCATGTTAATCTAAGATCAAACGTCGACTTTCAGGAATGCCAGGATTTACCGCATATGTGGGTTTCTACGAGATCTGCTCTCCAAAGAAAGGGGATCGCGTCTTTGTTTCAGCGGCCTGCGGCGCAGTGGGGCAGCTCGTCGGCCAACTAGCTAAGTTGCATGGCTGCTACGTCGTTGGTAGCGCGGGCACCAAGCAAAAGGTGACTGAAATAATAAAAAATATTAGGACTATGAGAAATAAGCATTTAAATTTGTTATCTGTCTCGCAGGTTGATCTCCTGATGAACAAATTTGGATTTGACGAGGCTTTCAACTACAAGGAGGAGAAGGGTTTGGTCAGCACCATGAGAAGGTTTGTTGCTCCTGATCTAACTTCTTCTTCTTCTTCTTCTTAGATCATGATAACTCGCTATAATGTGATTAACATTCTCGATACTCATGGTTAGGTACTTTCCTGAAGGCATCGACATCTACTTCGACAACGTTGGTGGGCCGACGCTCGACGCGGCGCTTCTGAACATGAGAATCAATGGCAGGATAGCCATCTGTGGAATGATTTCTCAGCACAGTGTCTCCTCTGTGGAGGGTATCCACAACCTTTCGGCGCTTATTCCGAAGAGAGTGAAGATGCAAGGCTTTCTCCAAAGTGATCACCTCCATCTATTCCCTCAGTTTTTGGATTGCGTCTCGGATCTTTACAAACAAGGGAAGATTGCGTACCTCGAGGATATGCACCATGGCCTTGAGATAGCTCCCAAAGCCTTCGTTGGTCTCTTCTCTGGACAGAACGTTGGAAAGCAGGTCGTTTGTGTCTCCCCAGAGTGATCGTCTGCTTCCCAACTACAATTTATTTTTTATGTACTGAATATCAAATATCTCTGAAATATTTGTGTCGTCTCAATAGCCACATCCTATGTTTATAAGTATTTTATAAAGAAAAAACTTGAATACATTGGAAATCGCAAGGGCTTTTGTGAATGCCTGTATAATACATCACTAATACTGAGATATCAAGGAGGTGGTCTTCTCCTTTAGTAGGAACAAAGTCCCAGGGCCAGATGTATTTTCTGGGGAATTCTACATAACTTGTTGGGATATCGTAGGCATAGACTTGGTGTTTGCTATCAACGAGATCTCTATACGTAAAATCATACCTAGAAGCTGGAAGTCCACTTTCTTGGCGCTTATTCTCAAAGTGGATAATCCAGCTTCTTTTAGAGACTTTTGCCCTATTAGTCTTTCTAATGTATGCTACAAAGTTGTATCCAAAATCATTACAAATTGGCTAGGGACCTTCCTTGATAGACTCATCTCAACTAAACAGTACGGTTTTATCCTGGGTCGATAGATCAAGGACAGTACCATGCTAGTTCGCGAGTTAGCACAATCATTGGACACTCATATTCAGGGTTTGAATGTCATCATCAAACTCGATATGGAAAAGGACTTTGATAGAGTCGAGTAGAATTTCCTAACCATAGTGTTATCCTGTTTTGATTTCATCGACGCATTCATTGCTCTTGTGGATGCTTGCATTAGAGAGAACCATTTCTCTCTCTTGGTGGAAGGAAACTCCACTGGTTTCTTCACTACCAGGCGAGGTCTACAACAAGGTGATACTATCTCACACACCCTTTTCATATTGATGGAGGACGACTTTAGTCGATCTCTCACACGAGCGATCACACGAGGCCTCAACCAACCATATTTAAAAAAAAAGGGTTTCCCGATCTTCTCGCATTCTCTATTCACATATGATGCCATCCTTTTCCTCAATGGATCTAAAAAATCTATTAAGGAACTTATGAGTTTACTCATTGCGTACGAGTGGGCTTCTGGTCAGCTCGTCAATGCCGCAAGGAGTAGCTTTATGGTTGGTTCATCTACCACCGTAAAGCGCTCCCAGATTATCCAACACTATACACAACACTCATGAGGATGCCTTTTGTTTGACTATCTCGGATGCCCCATCTTTCGCGTTGTTGGCCAAGCTGAGAAAGAAACTGGATGGAAGGAAACTTTGTTTTCTCTCCACTCGTGGGCACATCCAACTTATTTGACACGTCCTCATGAGCATCTCACTGCATACCGTAGCGGTCCATTCACTAAAGTTCACGGTCCTCTCCGTGGAGCGACTATGCGTGCGTTTCCTATGGTCAGGTCACCTCGAGGGAGAGCATAGGCAACACTAGGTTTCTTGGCAAAAATTTTGTCGGCTGACGGACGAGGGGGGTCTAGGGATCAGACGCCCTCAGGACGTCCAAGACATGTTTCAAAAGAAGCTCATGTGGCGTATGCATACCACAAACTCCCTGGTGGAGAGTTTCATCTCGGCCAAGGTGTGGCGATTGGGCTCGTAGAGAGTCGGATATTCTGGGCCACAAAAGGTGGCGGACTTGTCAGAGACATTAGCTAGCGTTATCCACTATCACACATTGGCATCTAGACGAAGGCACAATTAGCGTGTGGTATGATACATGGCTCGCCGACGCGCCCCTAGCCCGCCATGCCCACTTCGTACCACATAGATTGTGATTGAGTGTGGCACAATTGCTCACGAGCAACACACGCCACTTATTGGAACATCATGGCCTCCCACTCAAAACGTTACCACATGCTCTGAATACTATTATATGACCCTCTAGTGATCACCCCATTTGGATGCTGACAATCAATGGTTCCTTCTCCTGTCGATCCTCTCGGGGCCATTTTTGTGACAAATCCCCTACACAGACGTGGGGTTGTCGCATCTGGCCTCCATCAATTCTCACTCGCATCTCCTTCTTCCTTTGAAGACTCATGCATCATGGCCTCCTGACTGATCATCGGGTGACCCATATCGGTCACTCACTCAGCTCGCATTGTCATTGTTGCCCTGCTTCTTCCCAGGTTGAGAAGATTGAACGCCTTTTTCTTCCATAGTGAGATGGCTCTAGACTATTGGCACCAATTTACACATCGTGGGCATCCACTACTCGTCAACTGCACTTCTCTATCATTGCTGGAGTGTTTTGGCAAGATGTTTATCTTGCCCACACGCTCAAAGAAGAGCCTGTACTTACACATCACCATTGCTTACTGTGGGAGATATGGAAAGGGCAAAATTCATCTCATTTTTCAGGGACCCCCAAGCGAGCGTTGGATATCATGCGAGGAGTCAAGCGATGGATACGATGCACCCGACATCTCCTACCACCCTTTGCATGCAATTTCGACCTTATATGCGATCTTCTTTGCACTTGAAGCATTCTGGTGACTCTGAACCCCATCACCACTCGGCTACAGATTCTCTATTGGCATTGGCCGCCAATAGGCATTCTCAAGCTAAATGTGGATGGTGTGGCCAACGGGAACCTAGGACTGACCGGATGAGGCGATATTCTCCGAGATCATACAAGGAGTATTCCTTTCACTTTCTCATCTTTTTACAACATACAAACTAACACAACAGTGGAGGCTATGGTGATACGTGATGGCTTGCTCCTCTATGAGGAGTGACACCTTCACAATATTGTCATAGAGTCAGACTCATAGGTTTTAGTCGATATGTTCTGTGCAGGTAGATGCTCTTAGTGACGCCTGTAGAGCGTGTGGCAGGGCATCATGCAGTGTCGCCCAACTTGACTATTATCCGCTACTAACTACGTGAGGGCAACCAGAAAGCGGATGCCCTTGTCAACCATGCGGTATGCACTCGAGCCCTTTCCTCTCTTCACCTATCTTGGCATGACCTTCCTCGGGAAGCTTGGGGATGTTATTGCATAGAGCGCCTTGACCTGTCGACGGATGGCCCCCGCAACTGGCGTATTGCATGGAGCACTAGAGGCAGGAGTGATCACCCTCTCGCCTGATTGTTGATCCCACCGCGCAACTCCACGTTGGCACCTCATGAAGGCCAAAAGAGCCCTGCATACTCCATGCATCACCACTACGTCAGAACTTCTCTGGGCACTTCCTAGGTATCACTCATGTATTTTTTCTTTTGCTGCACCCTGGGCGTGGGTGAGCAGGGTCTGTGTGCAAGTAGGACATTTACGCTCGCTCCACGCTGATGAAAAATCCACTTAATAAATAAAAGCCCCCTAGGTGACATCTAGGGCACGGCTGGATAGGTCTACGGGCACAACCTTGGGGTTGGCCATACCCGGCACCGTGTTTTTTGCCAATTAATAAAACCATCACTAACACCGAGAATATCGGGCTCCTCAATTAAGTGAACTTTTAACAATTAAGGACGAGTTGAAAATAATTCAAATTCGAATAAACTAGTTGAAAATTTTCCATTTTAGTCAACAAGCGTGCATATATGTGTTTTCTTTAGGAATATTATATTTTAAAGCAATTTTCATATTATTAAGTTTTACTCCAATCTTGGAATTTCATGTTTCTGGAGTTACAGCCCCTCTTCGTCAAACAATGATCACGTACTAAAGCTGAACCCATCATCTATGGGCCAAAGAGTTGATAAATAAACTATTGTCTTTTGACATGGGATATCAGTATGTATATATCATACTTGTGATAATACAGTAATTGAATCTTACATTTCTCTTTCTATGATAACCTTTTCCTTTAACAGAACACTGTTTACATAATATTTCTGAGGTTCTCTTACATAAAAAGATGACAGAAACTGATGTCGGACATCATCGAGGATGTCGTCCGGTCGGCACCGAGTATGATGGCTTGGTACCGATAATGGATGGTGGTATTGAACGTTGACGGTGTCATCGTCTGATGGATAAACCCCAATGGGTAAATGTAACTACGACGCAAAAGTGGATGTCCCATGTGTCGTATGTGCAGGCTCCGACTTGAGGGAGGTGTCGAGCTCCAAGCTTGGATGGGGTCGCCGAACGGAATCAATCCGTAGGGTTTGCACGTAACGGACGGTCACGTGCGTACCGATAAGACACTCAAAAATGTCGTAGTTTCTCTCAAAACCTCTCTCACCTACCTAGCTCGAGCACACTGGAGTCAATAAAAAATTACACTGCAAGAAGTAATTAAACAAGCAATGCGAGAGGGCGGCATACCTCGTCTGCGCGTGGCTTGTGGTGTAGAATTTGTCAACAATCGACGGCTATGGAAGCAGGTATGGCAGAGAGGTGCTGGAGAGCTAATGGCGGCTCAACTAGCGACGGACGCAGGAGCATTTGAAGGGATGAGAGCGAGGGCGAGCAGCGATGAAGGACTCGACCAACTAACCAAGCTTTGGGCGCATGACTTCGTAAGTGGAGCGTTCAGTGCGATGGCTGAATCGACTAGACTGACAAGGTGCTAGTTCGGAGCCGCACGGATCTGAACCAATGTTTCGTGCGCTATGTGCGCTCAATCAGTTGGCAGCTTGGAGTGGAGAAATCGTCGAGCAGACACTGTACACCCCAGTGATGGGGTATAATACAACAGGTCCTAGTAGAGGCACTGGAACCCCGACCCTCTGGTTACACCCCCTTGGGACCAGGCAGCATACGGAGGAAGGCCCTAGGGGTGGGACAGCACACCATTGTGAAGATCTGAGAGAGCACCCCGAAGCTCCGCTCAGTGCTCACAAGAGGAGCAGTGGGCACCCTCGGGAGCGAGAGAGGAGGCCCAACCTCGGCAAGAATCGTCCCAGGTTGGACCAGGTCGAGTCCCAGTCCCGGACGGTGCAGATTGTCAAGTCGCACACCCAGGTTGGATCGTCAGGCGACGATTGGTAATCGCCTTGTCGAAGCCTCTAGAATGTTCCACGTAGTGGATCCTGTCCCGAGAATTGACTAGGGGGAGTGGATCCATCATTCGCGGGTGGGGTGTGACCCACGATCGCACCGTAGAGTGCAATCGATGCCAGCGGGTGAGTCCGCCGTTTGTAACAGCTGCGGATTCCCTGGTCGACGGGCGACTCATAAGCGGAGGCAAGGAGGGATCGGACGATTTTCCCCGGCTACCCATCATCTCGCCCGACGGGTAGCCGGGGAAAATCGTGACTCCCCCTTCAGATCCAGTTAGAAATGCAATAAACGGGCGATGATCGGAGTCGGTGGGTGAGTCACGGTTTACGGGGGGTCGCTGGCCCCTGGACTGTTGGTGGCTCATGGGTGGGGCAGGGAACGGGATCTGAAGCTTCTATCATTACCCAGAACAGCCTCCTCTCCCCGTTCGATGCTTCACCCTCACTCTCCTCCCTTTTAGATCTTCCTTTTCTAAAGGGGGAGGTGAGACAAAGAGAGAACAAACAACAAGGAAAATTTTCCTTCTTCCTGGTCTGAGGAGGCTAGGGCGCCCCCCTCTTCCCGTATAACGAGGAAGAGGTCAATGCCCCCCCCTCTTAGTGGGTCAACAAAAGAAAAAGGGGTCCATTAGGGGGCCCTTATATAATGGGCCCCCTATTACAATTAGAGGGAAATTAAAACATAAATGAAAAAAAAGACAAAGGGAAGTGTGGGAGGGGGAGCAAAAATTGCTAAGGACCCCCTCCCACACGTTGACAAAGATGCACAGCGTCTTTGTAAAAATTAACTCCTAACTTTTATGAAAAGTTCTGATATAGAATAGATACAATGACTTCATTTTCCTACCAAAAGTTAATTTAAATTTAGATCAGTTTAATTTAGATCTCATTTTCCTATCTCATGGGTCACATTAAGCTTGACTGATCGTTGTGTCCCCAAACCTTCATGCCCAACATCACATTTGACACCTCTGGAATGTATAGTCAAATGTCAACTCTCTTAACAGGATGGAGATATTGAGAAATTCAAGTTAAAATGTTTTTGCCTTCATTGTCAGGCTTCTCAATATTTTTCAGTTATATCCGCTTGTTTGTTTTTTAGTTTATCTAAATTAAACAGCGTTGATTAAAAGGTATGCATTGGACAGTCATTAAAACAATTATATACATTTTTAAGTAAATGATGTTACATGTGATCTTCAATTACAAGTGATGATTGTAAAACTAACCTAGAACATGTAACTGTCATTTGAATAGCTTAGCCATGTATAACTCTTACAAATAGTACCAGCAGAAGCACTAAATGGCGATAGAAATATATTTTTGAACATATACACAATGATTAGAATTTTATTCGTCAATTTAGATTTAAATAAATATGATACGGAAACTAAATTCTCTAGATGCAATCATCGTACATACAATCATAAATATTTGCATATGATTCAAGTCATGATTAAGGTACTACATGATGTAAACATAAATATGCAGTATTCAAGGTCAACCAGTGCGAGTATATGGCTGAATTATTCAATGTACTGTAGATAAACATGATGATATAGTATAATAGTTCCTGACCTATAGTTCTTGAGGTATACATTTGTGCAAAATTTAGAGAGGTATAGTTTGACAAAGTGTGATAGTCATCTATATAACTTTAGTATGAATCCGTTCTAATTCTTTTGGCTCAATAAGTTGAATGCCCATTGGTAATAAGTTGAATCTATATTAGTACAGATTTATTTAATTTATGACAGGCACAAGCTTTCAAACATGGCGACGAGATAAAATTAGTCACAGGATGTCTCATCACAGAACCTTTGATTTGAATCTGAAAATCAAGTGGTGAAGTTTTATGGCATAAATTTCTTTTGGGAAAACAAATTGTGTAAGTCTATTTAAATAAATAAATGTGTTCAGGAGCTCATCGTGATCAAGTTGGAGACTTTATTGCATTCCTAACCTGGTGGATACTTTCTTGAGTTATATATGTATATATATATATACTTTCTTGAGTTGACAGTGTAAAAATGATGAAGATTACTTATTCATTTTATTTTTATTTTTGAGGCACTCAAAAGGAGCATTTGTCTCATCATGTGCATTAAACATGTCTATTCAAAACATCCAGAAAAACAAAAACTAACTCTAGCCCAAGACGTCAAGGGTGGGCTCCTGACCATTCCAAAGGCCATGACCAGATTTGGGCAAAGTTCATAGATGAGCAAATCAAACATGAACTACCATCAGAAGGAGAAATCTCATAGGTTTCAAAAATCAAATGAAATTAAATTGAAGGATACAAAAAACGCAAAGATCATTCTAAATATAATGAAACATAGTTTGGCCAAATATATCATTGTTCCAAAATAATCAAAATAAAACCTACTCCTGAACGACTGATTCAAAATTTTTCATATCCCACAGACGACATCAAAATATTTAACTCTGGGAATTAGTCAGCTAAAGTGACTATTGCTTGAAGATAAATTTAATCCATTATTCCCAAGGGAAAAATAACACTGACCCTCTCTCAAGGGCGATGTCGCCCTCTCTCTATATCTCTCACTCTATCTCTCTACTCTGAACTCAGAGGAAGACCAGGCAAGAAGAGTTCTTTAAGAACCTCACCATAATTGTGACTTAAGTTAGTAGTCCATACCGCCCATTCCACCGCCCATTCCACCGCCCATGGCCGGAACATCTTTCTCCTCCTTGGGAAGCTCAACGACCACCGCCTCTGTCGTCGTCAAGAGGGACGAGACACTGCCAAGATGATGGGCAGATTATTAGCAAAGATTATTCAAGTGAACATATGATGATAAGAAAATGTATAGATGATATCCTGGCATTCACCTTGCAGCATCAACCAAAGCAGTCCTAATCACCTTCAGAGGATCGATGATTCCTGACCTCACCATGTCCACATATTCCCCTGCAATTTAATCTCATCAATGATCCGAAATATTCTATCCCTTTTTATATAAGGTAGATATGTCTCCCAATATACAGACTCTCTCCCCCCGTACTGATATATCTCTCTATGGCTCTTCCTATATCTCTGTCTATATCTTTTTCTCTTGCTCTATATCTCTCTCTATCCCTCTCACTATACATAAACAAATATAGACTTATCTCCCTCCCTCTATATATCTCTCTCCCCCCCCATACTGACATTTCTCTATGATTGTTCTCTATCCCTCTCTCGAAATAGACAAATAGACCCTTCTTACCGTATATATATGTATGTGTGTGTATGTAATGTATTCATATATATATCCCTGTACATAAATATATCTCTAACTCTGTCACCATATATATCTCTCCCCCTTCTGCATTTATATATATCCCCTCATCAGTATGTATACATATATAACTATAATTTCATGCCAATAGATATATCTATTTCTCAACCTCTCTCTATATATATGCATCTCTCTCCCCATTTCTATCCCTCTAGTGTGAGGGAAGTGTGTAGAAGATTAATGCTGATACCTTTGGCAGCGTCAAACCCAAGATCCAAGTTATCCTGCTCCAGCAGCTTGCCCACAACCACAGCACCTTCAACTCCGGCATTGGAGGCAATTGTGTGGACGGGAGTCTAGCACACACGAATATAAAAGCTTAATCAACCAATAAGTTCGTTCAAAAAAATAAAAATCAACAGATAAGTTACACAGAGAGAGGGATCACGTAAGAGAAAGAAAGACAATACCTTGAGGGCGTTCTGTATTATCTGAACCCCAATCTTCTGGTCAAAGTTGGCGGTGTGAAGGTTGTCCAGCTCTCGAGACGCATACAAGAGGGCAACCCCCCCACCTGGACACCAAGATAAAAAATTCCAAGAAACTTAAGAATCATCAAAACATGATTTGATGATGATGATGATGCCGATGACCTGCTACAATTCCCTCCTCCACAGCAGCTTTTGTGGCATTCAGGGCATCTGTTACCCTGTCCTTCTTCTCACCTACTTCTGCTTCACTGGCCCCCCCAATCTAGTATGAATTGAGCACGTTCAGGACTGAAAAGAGAAGAGAGGAAGGAGACGGAAGAGAGGGAAGGAAGAACCTTCAAGACTGCAACACCCCCCGAAAGCTTGGCCAATCTCTCTTGAAGCTTCTCTTTGTCATAGTCAGAGGTGCTCAACTCAATCCCGGATCTCAGCTGCGAAGGCAGATCAGATGATGAGTTCTAACGATTTCAACTATAAAACGTGGGTGCTAGGGAAATAGAGATTATCAACTTGTTCGCATCTTTCTTCAATGGCTTTCTTGTCACCCGCCCCATCCAGAATGACGGTGTCGTCTTTAGAGATTGTGACCTGCATATATTTAAAAAATAATATGATTTTGACAAATTAGATAACTAAAAAAACCAAAAACAGACGAAAATTTGACAACAGTTTTGATAACTGAAGCGAGATTGATTAACCAAAATTTCGGCAAACCTTTTTGCATGAACCAAGCATGTCAATTTCAACTTTATCAAGATTGAGCCCAAGCTCCTCGGTTATAACCTGTACGCAACAAAAGAGAAAAGTTCAAAGCAGGGCCTTCAGTTAGGGTTTACAGGTCGGACAGTATGAGTTTTCGTCCCAGGAATGCCAGACGGAAACAGACAACCAATTAAAGCTAAATGTTAAAATCATAATCGTATTGTCAATTTCCTGAGCAATTTTATAAAATAAAATAGTTGACAATAATCAATCAATAAGGGGGAGAGACAAAATGACTGGTCAAAAAATAAACAATAAGGCCGAAGGAAAACACACCTCGCCCCCAGTGAGAGCAGCAAGATCCTGCATGATGGATTTCCTGTTCTCGCCAAAGCCCGGAGCCTTGATAGCACAAACCTAAAATCCCATAACGGCCTACTTCAGTTCAGATTTGAGAAGAAATTTAAAATAATAAATGACTAACCTTAATCCCAGCACGTAGCTTATTAAGAATCAGAGTCGCCAAAGCATCACTCTCCACATCTTCGGCAACAATTAGCAGGGGCCTTTGTTTCTAGTTTAAGGAAATAAATTAGCAGGGACAAGAATATTTCTCCCCCATTTCAACCCATTAAAGTAAAAAGTTACCTTTACAGCAAGCTCCAGAACCTTTACTACAGCATTGATGCTAGAAATTTTCTTCTCATGGACAAGAATCAATGGATCGTCTAGTTCCTGTAAATTAAGACAAGAAAATAGAGTTGGAACACTAATTTTTACAAATATGTACCAATTTCAAGTTAAAACCACTAACGCATTTCTGATTTTTCTGGTCTGTGATGAAATAAGGAGATATGAAGCCTCTATCCAGCTTCATGCCCTCCACCACTTCTAACTCGTTGTACAGCGTTTTACCGTCCTACTCCAAAGAAAAGAAAAACCAGATTTTCCGCATTAGAAGTGAAATTTTTGAAAAATTGAAACATAAAATCGGTCACTAGAAGTACTTACAGCGATTGTGATAACACCTTCCTTCCCAACTTTCTCCATAGCTTTTGCAATGAGATCCCCAATTTCTCTCTCCCCATTTGCTGATATCGTACCAACCTTTAAACGAAAAATGAAGAAACACAGAACTTAGTTTTGACCAAGAGGCGCATTAAAATAAAACTAGGAAGAATCATAAGGGTTAAAAATTATGACATGTAGTAATTAAGTACCTGAGAAATTTCCTCCGAGGTGCTGATCATTCGTGCTCGGCTTTTCAAATTAGTGACCACAGCTTCAACAGCCATTGAGATACCACGTCGCAAATCCATGGCATTCATCCCGGCAGCTACAGATTTGCAGCCCTCGGCAAAAATTGCCCTGGTAAGCACAGTAGCACAAGTTGTTCCTGCACAAGTATGCAAATGGTGATCATTCAAAATAAATCTCTCCTTTAAAAAGGAGATAAAAATGCATTAAGGGTTCAAAAAATATAGTTTATGGGTTCATAGAACAGGGATTGTTCTTCAAAATGTACGACTGTAGGGACTAGGATTACAGTTCCAGGACTGGAGTATAGTATTGAGAGTTTCGGGCTTAGGTTCATATTTAACAGTTATAGTTTTGTGGTTTATAAATTGTTTTCTTTTTTTGAACAAGTTAATAAATTGTTTTAAACTGCATAATCATGATGTCATCAACTGGTCCAGGTGTGGCCTCGACTGCCGAACTAAGGGGATTGGGGATTATGGTTTAAAAACAATCAATCCACAGAAACCGCAAGGATACGTGATGGATATCCTAAGAACATACCATCTCCAGCCACATCATTTGTTGCATTAGCCACCTGTTTAACAAGACTGGCACCGAGGTTCTTGACTCGGTCCTTAAACTCAATACTCTTTGCAACTGTGACCCCATCTTTTGTAACTTTGGGCGATCCGTAACTTTGTTCCAAAACAACAGTCCGACCCTGAATACATGAAACAACTAATAAACCAAATATCACAATTGTTCAAAAAAAAATTAACCAAACATCACGGTTAAGAAGAATGCCCTCTACCTCAACCCAAATCTAATTATATTAATATAAACGCTACTATTTCAAGAATGCAAATGGTGACCCATTGATGACCCATTTTCAAAATAATAAAACTGAAACAACGGGCCTGCTTTCGTGAATAACCATTTTCAATATAAAAATTATTGAAGATCATCGCAAAATCATGCTGTGATTTAGAAAAAAAAAATCAATTGACATCTCCTAACCTTCGGCCCCATAGTCACTTTCACTGCATCAGCGAGATCCTCGACCCCTCGCAACATTAGTGCTCTAGCTTCAACACCAAATTTAATATCTTTCGCGGCATAGCCTCTGCTCCAACGCAGCCTACTGGCGATCTGCAAATCTATTAGTTAGACAGTAGTTGCAGTGCGAAGAACACCTAAAAAAAATTATCGACAGAAACTAAACTAATGGAATAGACAACATCGATCGATAAGTCAAAGACGCAGATTGAGAGCATTGTACCTGCTGGCTCTGACTCCCAGCATGCCTGAAAGTAAAAAAAAAACACGTAATAAGGACGCAAGAAGCTTATCACGATGGATATTAGCCAGAAAAGAGGATATTTGACAAGATGAAGAGGAAAAAACAGGATGACGACGGATCGAATAGGATCAAAATGAAGAATCAAAGAAAAAGAACGGCGGAGATCGTAAAAAAGTTATGAAATCAAGATATTAGCAGCATTTACCGAGCATTGGAAGCAAGCCGAGCAACGGCACGATACATTCTGCCCTCAACTTCGATCCGCACGATGAGCAATCGAGAGGACGAGGAAGAAGGGCGAAAGCAGAACGATAGAAGATTCTAGACTGTTTTTCTACTGTTGCTCAAGAGACTTCGACTAGGGTTTAGGGCTTAAGCATGACATGGGCCTGGAAAGAGTACCCAATGGGCCAATTTTTCATGGCCCATGTATTTATTGCATAAGAATTGTTGGATGATCTTTGTGGTGGTCATGATGATCATGATGGTGGCCATGATGATCATGGTGGTGGTCATGATGATCATGATAGATGCAATGTGAGCTTTGAGAATCGGCTATAGCGCAACACTACATGGTTAACAAAGGTCGTGCACTAGTGGAATTCAGTGGCAGCCGACGTTGGGGATAAAAATTTGTAAATAGGGTGAATATTTGAATAAAAGATCAGATGATGAGAATAAAAGATATGCAATAGATACTAATATGAAAAACTCTTAAGGTAATAATTTTGTTTTCCCCCTATGCACCCCCTACTGGCGAGTCAACCTTGTGCATCAATTTTTTGACTTGATGAAACCTGATAAAAAGTATTCACAAATGAGTTTCTGTTCATTTATATTTTCGTTTGCATGTATTTTTAAAATTTATCAATATGATATCCATAAATTTTATTTGACTCGATGTACTTTCCATTCTATGATTTTCATTTTCTCTATTGAATTATATTTTAATTTAAATTTCACTATACTCTTAATAGGTTTATATGGCTAACATACGAATGTCACTCTTTGTTGACATATGAATGGAGATATTTAGTGTTTGGATGTCACGTTGCAAAGATTTTTATGAATTAGAGGAAGGACGGTGGGCATAATTTATTAAAAAATGTTTTGATTATCACAATCCCTAATGTAATAGGTGTGGAGTTCTATAGGCTTGGTTGAATATTTTAATGATATTTTTATGCAGTAAACCGAAAACTAAGTCAGATTTTCATTATAAAACATAGGACCAAATCACCTTGTGTCGAACAGATTTCACTCTTGTTCGGTTCCATAGAAGAGTGTCGTCAAGCTGTTTGCATGTTTTGCATCTTGATTTATCTATTTGATCCCTGGAATCTATTCGGCCCTTTTTAATGATCTAGTTGATCCTTTCACCATGTAGGTTCACCTAGAAGGATATAATTTTGATAGGGTAAGAAGAAAAAGGTGGCTTGCAAATGCACTTAAATGGGTGTTCCCTATTTACACTCTTTAGGACATTTCCATAAAAGGTATAAGAAACTTATACCTCCCATGTCCATAGATATTTTGTGTACAACCCTTTAGGCCCTTTTATCCTTCTAGTTAATAGCTTTAGTAGCCAAATAACATTTATTGAACAACCTTATTAATTAACTATATCAACATATAAATTAATCAATTTTATAATGATCACTTTAATCTAATTAATAGCTTCAATTTCCAGCCCATGGGGTGCCAAGCTACACCTCATGCCCTAGAATATATAGAGGAGTGTATTAACAATCTCATGGAACCTACTACCATTAGTTGCCTTTTATGTATAATCATTTTCCATCAAACCCTGATTTCTCCTTTTAGTTTACAATATTTTGCAATGTTGATCATTGGATAATGTATTCTCTAACTCCTCCACTACCCCTATCTAGGGATTCAATGCATCTTCTTTCCTGAATCAAATTCATCCCATACTACGGGTGGATGATCCCATATTGACCCTCTAATAATCTTCATGGACTTCTAGTTGTATTCAAACTATAACTAATTCCAATCCCATGATTAGGGATTCATAAGTTTTTTTCAAAACATAGTCATATATCCCCAAGATGTCTTTGGCTTCTCATGTCTTAGGACCACTAACGGGGCCATAAAAAGAGTCAAACAAATTGACGTGTAAGTATAGCGACAGTAATAGTATCAATTTATTACACTTTTTCCCCAATGAGCATCCATTGTTTGTCCTTCGTGTCTCCACATCAATGACTATAGGATCAACCATACTGAAGATATTGATACAATTAGATAGTGTGATGATATTTTGAGTATCCTTTAAATATTAGAATATTTAGAAAATATTGAAAAAAAACAAATTATAGGGGTATTTATTAGTTTCTAGATGTTAGGTAATACCTAAGGAGGGATTAGATATTTTATATAATTTATTTAAGTGCGTAAAACTCATATATAGTAATAAGATATATAACAGCTATATATATTACTATACAGAGAATAAGTCTAAGCAATAATGATATGGACACACAAATTTATACGTGTTCTTATTAATATCTAATATGGTTTTCCTTATATCCTCACTCTTACCATGTTGTATAATTAGTATAGGAAATAAAAGCCTTAGCCGTATGAAAAATGATAATAGAAACATAATAATAAAAACAAGAAGTATCTACTGGTCTCACCCATCAAGGCTTCTACAACTAGGGCTGCGACCCTTCGGCCATCAAGTCCTTTATAGAAGGCATGTCATTCAATAGCCTCATTCAACATTGAAATCAAAATTACTGATATCAAAGAAAACAAAAAAACAATGCAAGAAATATGTCATGAGTCACATGTTAGAAATACTGATTTGGGAGATATCTTTATAAATAACATAGTTTATACAATTATAAGACAATAAATTTTCTTTTCCTTACTAATTTACTCAATGTTTACTGACATTTCAATATTTTTCAATGTACTTACTCTATATTTACGTGAATTGAAATTAATTCTAGTTCACTGTCATCAATTATCTTCTCAATTTGTTTCTCTTTATCAGTTTACATATCATTCTACATTTCAATATACTCTAGGTAATACTTCCAATACAAAATCAATATTTGACAATATTGATTTAACTTCATATCTCATGGATAAGGTCAAACTTATAAACTATGTTCATTCCCTAATGTTCAGATATTGCTTTTAATTTGTTTACATTGCTAACTATGGTTTTGAGTAGACCACCACCCTTGAAGGCCCCATGATAACATGATAGATACAGTGATCATATTATGAACTTTGTATGATTTTTTATCCTCATAATGGTGACAGCGGCATGTCATCAACATTAATTCATGAAGATTGGCAACATCTTCAAAATTTTAAGCTTTATGGAAAATCAGTATGTTTGTGTGATAATTATGGTCAATATTATATCCCAATGTTCATAAATATATTGGAAACTCTAAACGCCACATGATCAAGTATTATATTATTTTATCACCGTCTAAGGTAAGAATATGTAAATATCAAATCAGACCTTTAGAAACAAAAAATGCAATGATCAATTCTGTAGTATAAAGATCAAAATCACTACCATTTGATTCCTTGATCAATATTTTTGCGAGCCAAATATGTGTCCCATCTCTAAACATATCCATGTTATCCTTGACATTGAGATCTCCTTGTACTTGAGTAGATTAATAGCTATAGAGATCTGCAACGATCATCCACCATTAGTGTTTGTCCAACCGACATCCGTCTGATATCCTGTATCGGACAACCAATATCCGATATCTGGAAAAAACCACAACGGTGTCTGATATAGGATTTTGGATATCAGACAATATCTGTCCGTTAGGTTTAGATGGATATTGGATGCCGGATATCGGATTTTGATATCTGGATAGCTGAACAGGTATCCGGATATCAATATCCGGTATCAACATAAAAAGAATACTATTCATCACCTTCAATGATTTATTTAAATCCAACGTCATACGTTTTTGATATGTTATCGACCTCGGTTAATATATACAGTGCAAGATTTTTATTTTCTTCCATATGGGATAACAGGATTTGGAGTTTACATTAAACTTCGAATCCTGTTATCCCATACGGAAGAGAGTAGAAATCGTGCGCTGTATATATTAAACAAAGTATACTATTTATTAAACGATATAGTAATATATTAATAAAAATTCAGTATATTTTAAGCCCATTATATATAAAATATATTTAAGATATTATTAACTCATCCAATAAATAGAGCCCGAAATGTCTATTTTCTTCCATATGGGATAAAGGATTCGCAGTTTGATGTTAAACTTGGAATCCTGCTGTTATCCCATATGGGAAAAAAAAGTTCGAGCTCTATATATTAAACGTGACTCTTAATAAATTAAAAGCTCCTAACTACCCTCTTCCGCACGATGATTCATCTAACTTCTGCTTAATAAAGATTAAATTATATTTTTAAACAACCCTTCTAAGTTGGATATCAGAATCCGATATCCAACACTCATATCCGATGTCGTCATCCTCCCTCTGAGACGGAGGCGGATGACAACATTGAGACGGAAATTGATATCAAATATCGGCAGTGCAACAACCGATATCCAATATCCTGATATCAAAAAAAATGGATACCGGAAATTCCCTTTCTGGTACCTGATACAGTATCAGTCCAGATTTTGTCATCCGTCACCGATATCTCGACGGGCGAATACTATCCACCATTACAATCACACAGAGGGGATAGTGTACTCAAGGAAACAAAGAAGAAAAAGGGGGCCCTAAGAAGAAACTTCAATAGGTATTCCAAAGTTAAGAATTTTGCTCTTTTATACTTAGGATATATTTTATAAAATTATTAGACTTTATAATGTCCACCTGCTGAGCCAATATTGGGACAAAATTCCTAAGTCATTTTCCCACCCATTTTGAAACCATTTAAAGAGTTTGTGGTGGATTTTATGGCAGTGATTGGCATTAGGATTAAATGAGTTTGTTGGAAGACATAACCAAAATCTAATTGACTTTGAAAATCAATGATCAAATCACCTTTGCAAGGATTGAATATATAATTTATGAATTCCTAAAGGAAGACTTATTGAGATGTTCATGTGCCAAGCCTCTAAATGTATCCACATGATCCCGGCTATTCAAATCTCCTACTCCGTCTTGATGAGCCTTGTCATGTATCCACCATTTCCATTTCAGTACTCTAATCACACAAAGGGAACGGTGCCTAATTAGACAAAGATAAGAAGGATGGAACCTGAAGAATTCAAGTCTGGTTGAATTTGGTTTTAAGTTTTCTCCTATTACCTAAGGGGGTTGTTTCATAAAAAAGCTTAGAAACTAAGTATATCCTCCAATGTCCAAAAGATCACTCGCAAAATCCCCTTTTGGTGTTGGGTTAAATGGGTTTGATTTGGATAAAACTCAAGGGATTCCTGCGTTGGGAAACAACACTTTAAATAACTTGATCAAATCACCTGGGCATGGATCAGATTTTTGATTTCTTGTTTCCTCAAGTGAGACGTGTGGAGACACTTGATGAACCATAAAGTAAGGTTAATCATATTGTTTAAGGCCTTCTATTTTATGGTAATATATTAATAAAATTTCCTAACAAGAACATAGAGAGGGTTGAATCCATAAGGAGCAAGTATTGAAAAGGTGAAATTTAAATTTAATTTCTATTTTTGTATTTTGTGTATATATTTTAGTTATTAAATATTATGCAATAAAATAAAACAATTAAATATTATTCAAAATAATCCAAAAATTATTAGAAAATAAATATCCTAATTAACCTAATTTGTTAAAATTTAATATGAATAATTTAGGGAATTTTTATAGAAATTTATATTTATAAATACTAATTAATTTTAGTAAAAATGTCTTAGCTCGATGCCTTGATAGCACTGGTTAGGTCAATGATGGTGCACATGAGTGGAGCGGAGAAGACGAAATAAATACGACCACTGATTGCGACAGAGTTGGTGGTAATACGAGTTGGGGAGTGACATAGTGCAGACAAGTGATAAAATTTTACCTTAGTTGGTGAGGATTGAGATGGAGGTGGATACACTTAAACAGTTTGCAGAGTGGAGATGCATGCATGATGGTGGAAACCTAGGCTTTCAGCAATGAGAAACTAGGGAAAACGACATAGGTGTGAGTCAAAAAAAGATGAAGATCACATTAACGTTGTCATCATGCGCCTAATAGACCGAGTGGTATTTTTCTTATTGGGTCTTGACCTGAACTTCATTCTGCAACCCTTCAATATTGGAATGCTAGATTGAAGACAAAAAATATATTATGAATGAGAAAATCATTCCACCAATCGTAATTAGGAACAAAATGAAGGGGTGTCTTTTTTATAATGATGGGGTTATATTTATAGATCTAAAAATGAAAATGAATAGATGAGGTAAAAATACAATACCTCTAAAATCAGCTTGAAACTACTTGTGGATTGTTAGATATCATTGTTCGGATTTGGAGAAATTTGAGCTAGCTGATTTTCTCTCCTCTAGTTTTCTATCTCCATTGATCCATGTGATGGATTTCAATCATGGCACGAAATTTTAGGAAGGTGGTAAATGTAAAAAAGTCATTGAAATATTTGAATAAATTTCAAATTAAAATATTTAAATATTTTTCAAATCAAAATAAATTTAAAATTAAAATATTTAAATAAATTTAAATTTAAAATATTTAAATAAAAATACTTTTATTTCCGAATTTAACGTAAGAAAATTTCATAAAAATATGAGTAAATCAAATAATTTCAAATATTATGTTAAAATATAATAAACTACTAAAAATATTTCCATAAAGCTAAATTTATTTTTTCTTACATATAAAGTTATTTTATTCATGAAATTAATGTCAAAATATTATGTTGAAATATCATAAAATCATGAACAGTATGCAAGTCATTATAAAATGTGATAATTAATTTTAGGTTTACTAATACACATGTATTACTATTTTAATGATGATAATAACACGGATTTACATGAAAAAACTAGTGGAAATAGCATGGGGCAGTGGGGAATTGTAAACTGGTATTGGTAGTACATGACTAATGGCCGTGAATAGTAAAAAATTATGGTGGTTTAGGAAGACCAAGATGGAGCTTAGAGAGGGTCTTGGGGATGTGGTTAGAGGTGTTGGAAACCTAAATATCTTGGTTATCCACCAAATAACAACCTTGAATTTTTTTGAGGAAGTCAATATGCAAAACAGGAAGGATCTCATGAACCTTTCAAACCACACCCCCAAATAAATGATCAAAGTTTTCATATTTTTTTTCTTGTTGTGCTCTATAGAATTCCCACAACTTAATTTTTTTTTGAAAGAATGAATTACAGAAGACTTCTTGAGCTTAATCATCCTGCCACCAAAAGTTGGCAAAAAATCTCAAAGATAGGAACCCATTCTAAATTCCAAGGAGAGCTCAATTCTTTCCTCGATCATTTTGAAGTCTTGCCAAAAGATTCTAACCACAACTTTGGAGTTGAAGTATTGGCCCAATGAGTATTGTAGAGATGAGCCACTCTTGGAGAAAAGTATTTGAAATAAAACTGAAGGATTAAGATTACAAAGCAAAGAGAGGAGATTAAATAGAGGGAAGCCGATTGCCCTAGCCTTGAAATTTAAACCCTAGAGACTTTAAGGGCCACATTGAATTAATTTGTAGCTGGAAACCCATGTGATTGACGATTTAACCAAATATCTAATTATCTTAGTTTGAGTCTTATATAATCCGCTTAATTTCTTAGCATCCTCAGCCGGTCCATGTAATGAGCTTGGCTTCTCCTTTTCCCTTTTCATACCACTAACTTCTTGTTGAATCCACCAAGGTCTGATATCTGAAATAAGGTCCACGGAGACACGAGAGTTTATGAATTTGAATTAAGGAGGTCAAGTTGGGTTAGTCTCATAAATAAATTCATGCAGCAATTTAGGCCTTAGTAAAAAAATTCAATATTTTTTCTATTTTAAACATGAAGGATGACTAATAAATGTGTGTGACCATGTATAAATGGAACACTAGAACTATTATTGATGTGATATCATTAATAATGAAAAGAGTCAAAACTAAGGAACGCATCAAAAATGCATATTATCATGTGGTGAAAGAGAAATCTAACACATACTATTTGCAAAAAAATCTATAACAGTTGTGAAATTTTTGTCTTTTTATCCTTCGGGTTTCTTTATTATTTAGGGCTTCTGCTCTTTTTCAAGTATTATTTTGAGAGGGGCTGGAAAAAATGTACTAGACATGGAAACTTTTCTTCCTATTCATGGAAGGGGTAAATATCATCATGAGTTAGTGCACATGCATATGATAGTGGTGAGGTGATGTTGTAGTGCAATAGTTGGTCACTATATACTGTGTAGGTGGGGAGGAGATTTCCTCAAGTTGCGGAGATGGGTGGTAATGTGCTGACAGATAAACTTAAATTTAAGGTCTAAAATACGTCATCATTGGATTTGAGTTTAATCCATAAAATCTATAAACTCATTCTCACATAAATATTCTAGACAATGGATGCATACGAGTCACATAAAAATTAGGGATTTAATACTCTATAAATGATGATTAAAAAGAATGAGAGGACATACATATACAATAGTGATGTCGGACGTCGTCGTTTGTGTCGTCCGATGGGTAATTCACTAAGTGAAATGTAACTACATGGATGCAAAATTACCTAGGTTGAGTGTACATGCAGGGCCGACGAGTGGGAACTCACTGAGTTCCAAGCTTCTGAATGGGCGACCGATGACGATGACGGTGACCTTCTGACCCTCGTCAGAGTGACGTCGCCGACTACAGCGCTGAATGGTAATATTCCATAGGGCTCGCACATAATAGACGTGCTCGGCCCGTACCTAGGAAGATGCTCGACTTGTAGCTTTCTCAGTAATCTCTCTCCTATTCTAGCCCGAGCATGGTGGAGTGCAGCCAAAATATACTGTAAGATGTAACATAACTGACGAGCAAGGGGAACGACATACCTCATCGGTGGGGGTGTTCATCGTCGGGATCTTCGTCGGTGCGAGGAGGCCGATGCGGGCAGATGTAGTGGGAGAGTGCCAAATACTGTTCCAATGTAGCTCGTCAAGCGGTGGGTGCGGCGCTGGAGCGTGACGTAGAGCGAAAGGGAGGAGTGATAGAGAGGTAGAACGATGCCACTAAATGTCGTTCTAGACTTGAGGGCTACAACTCATTCGGATGAGTCTGCACGATGCAGTACCAGAATGCAATACATGTGGGAACGGAATGCGGCCAAGGTACTCGACAGTGTTGGTAACAATGATCCACCATGTACGAAGCAATGTTCATTGGTGGCGTACACACACAGACAGGCAATGGTGCTAGCAGCAGCGACGTCGTGCACAACTGGTCATGATGCGCACAAGGAATTAGAAGTGACAATGCCTAGGGCTGCAAACGTGAGTGTAACATGCGTCGCTGATAGGAAAAATGTCAATCACCATCGTGGAGGAAATATACTATATTGTTGAGGGACATCCACGAGGCAAGCGAAGGCTTTGTCATTACAGCAGTCAAATTGAATGGGAAAATCCGTCGCATCGAAAGGCAGGGCCTCGTAAGGTCATGCACGAGTGTTGGATGAGTTTCCGTAGTAATGCCGACATCCAGCGGTCAAACAAAGTTGACGCGCTATCGCTTGCAGTCCGGCGATCGAGAACGTTGGCCTGGGGCTAGCGAGTGAGTTGAATCACTCGGCGAGTGCAAGAACACCTTGTGATCAACACCTGTGGGATCGTGCATACGGAGACGATACAATGTAGTCAAGGTGACCACTCAATGCCTGGCGTAGCAAGATGCGAGCAAATGCGGGCGATGGCTCCAGTTCACCCAACGATGCAACCACTCGAAGGCACCTGTTCACCCAACACGGACGATGCCAGCAAGGCACACAGAAGAGAAGACCCAAACCTGGCGTTGGTCGAACCAACAGAGGGTATAGGATTTCCCGTATCTCCTTTTCTTATGTTTTGCTTCTTCTTTACCTTCCCTATTCTTCTCCTTCTTCTCCTCTCCTCTCCTTCTTCCAGCGAGATCTGGTTCTAGAACAACAAGTAACTACCACACAAAATCAGCAGATTTGAAAAGGACGTGGGGCTCATCATGGCCTTATATAGGGCCATGATGGGCCCCTTACAAGGAGTCCATTTGGGAGGCCCATTAGATGACCCCCCCCTTTTTACAACAAGGATAAAACTGGGAAAATTAAAACGATGCAAAATAAATGATAAGGATGGATATGGACATGGAAAAACAATACAGACGTGTCACGACGAGTAGGGTGCACTAGTTGTGACGAACACAAAAATAGGAGAATGAAAGGAAGGAAAATCAATAATGAAATCGCAAACGCTTGTGCAAATGTGCTCTACCCGGGGTATTGTCGTGGGTGCTTTGGCGTGCTGGTCAGGCTAGACACGGACAAGCGGTGATGCAGACGTCAACGATGATGGCTTCGATGACGGTTCCGATGACGTCTGATTGGCGTCATTTGGGCACGCTCCATCACATTGGATTAAAGAAGTAGTGATAAGGTGAAAACGGTGATGTGCGATGTTGATGTGAGATGGTGATAATAGGAATGAGATGAAGAAAAATGTGAGGGAATATGTAAATAGATCAAATAAATTTGAGGATAGAGTAGGTAGATGTGAGATATGGATAAATGAAGGTGATATGGCCAAGAGGGTGATCAACAAATGATTTTGTGTTTTATATCTTAGATGATAATAAAAGAGTAGACAGATGAAGAATTGAGGTGTGATAATGATGAATGATACTAGATTGAGATGGAAAAAATGAAATGGATATGGATCTACCTAAGTCCATGTGTTGAAGATAGATCAATTTTAGGCGAGAGACTAACCTTTGATCCCTATGTTATGTTGAGATCAAGGCCTTTTTCTGATGCAGATCAGCCTCCCCACTTCTTTGTTGACATCCTCCAAGAACTCGAGATACGAAGAACCCTTGATGGATCTTCAAAAACCTTCAATTTTAGTCTACCACTCTTGGAAGAAGTGAGCTTTATAATGTTTTCCATAAATGTCTAGGGCTCAATATATAGATCCAAGATTATTGATGGATAGAGGAGAGAAAGATAAATCTACCCTAAATGTTTAAGCTTGATCAGCCTTCTGGATTGTTGGATATCATGTGTCGCGCCACGTGTCCAAGCACTAAACAAAACAATAATAAGAAGAATGATATAATATAGTTAATAATATTATATTTAAGAGGTTCACTTAATGTGTTCCCGCATCAGAAATTGCCATGTCAATATCCATTTTAAAATCCCAAAATAAATGATGGACACATTAGTGCCAACGTGTACATCTGGTGTGATGTGTGTAGTGACACCTCATCAGCACCACATCTGTTAACCCATTAAAGGAGATATTAATGATAAAATAATAAATAATTTAATTTGGATATCCTTGGTCTCCGCATTGTACTACAAAAATTTGCACATTTTTTATTGTGCCACATCATAGTTGTAGTTAACATAATAAGAAAGAGGCATCCATCATTAATGCCACTATGACTTTGCTAATCATGATGTCATAATGAATTCATTTTAATGGTTGTGATGGAGTGCGCCCAAACAACCTTCATGATACGTCATTGGAGCTGCCCTCAGTGTCATCAACATCACCGCCGGTTCGTGTCCAGCCCAATAGACACGCCAAAGCGTCCGTGAAGACACTCGGGTTTAAATACCCCGGATAAACCACGTCCGCGCACATGCTTGTGTCTAAATTCTCCTTTTTTTGTGCAATTTATGATTTGTGTTTTTCACGACGAGTTCACCATACTCGTCATGATGCATCCGTATCGTCGTGTTTATCCGTTGTTTTCTATTTTGAGCCGTTTAAAATTCCCCCTTTGTTTTAGTTTAAGTGTTGTAAAAAGGGGCCCTTATTGGGCTCCTTGTCTAAATATTTGTAATGGGCCCATCATGGCCCTATATAAGGCCATGATGGGGCATGTCCAAGACCAGATCTGGATTTCTTTGTTTGATAGTTACTCCACGTCCATGTCTCACCAAGAGGAAGCAGAAGGAGGAGAGGAAGAGGACGAAGAAGAAAGAGGGTAGGGAGAAGGGTCTCGGCCGGTCATACACATCGCTACTGCACTTGGTCATATCACACATATACGAACCCAGGTTGAAGTTTGATTTGTTGATTACGCATTCCACGTCAGTCAAAAGAACACTTTGTCTCTCGACACCTTTGAAAACCGGAGTACCACTAGGGAAAAGGGGGGGCAAACCCTTTGCACCAACGTTGACTAGTCTATGTGGTCTTGTGGACGATTCCCCCCACAGTGGGACCCCTTGCCTGACTAATTAATTTTGCACTACCTTGCGTTCGTAGACGTCTTGGGTACACACAAAATCATCGGGGCCCTGCAACCTGCCTCGTCGGCTGGCCGCTACCACTACAGGCGCACTCTGCCCTCTGTGGGTTATCAGGGTGTATACTTGCCTCGCAGTGCCCGCATGCATCGAGTACGTACTGAAACGATGACCCGATTGTCCACGTGATCCTGTGTCCCTGTCTCAGTCTATGACCCTCCACTGCAGGTCCGTCATTGCTGCACGAGGTTGTTTGTCACCATTTCTCAAGCCCAGGTGTGCGACACGGTGCTGGGTCTTTGAACGAATGTGACTAGGACCCCAACGGGATCGTGCTACTCATAATCTGTTGGAACAACGCACGAGCATAAACCTTTGTGCGATCATGGCTATCCTCCGCAGGCTTTATGTGTTACCGAGCAGTACCCTAGTGGTCTTGCTATGCCTAGGATCACCTCAAGAAGTCATGACGCCCACCAAGTGTTTGAACGTGCGTTGTTGTTGAAGCATCTTCTGTGCTGCCCGTTGCTTCCCACACCACCCACGATGCACTCATTTTAGAGCCGCCGCTGCCTTTGCCAAACACCCGGCTGCACTCTGTTCCATGAACATTCTGTTCCCCATGTCGCTGTGCCGACTCATTCTGACGGGTCGTGCCCCCAAGCCTAGATCAGACTGTCCGTGCTGTCGTGCCTCCCGCTTCTCTCTCTCTCTCTCTTCTTCGTCTTTGCCTCCACTCCGACTTTACTCCTATGCCACGATGCCACCGCCAGTCGAGCCAAGTCGTGTCCATCCTCGGCACATCTCTACCTATCAGCCCGCATCTGCCCATGCACCGACGAGGATACCGATGAGGAACGCCACTACAGTTGAGGTACATTGTCTCCCTGCTCGTGTATTACATTACGCCTTTTAATATATTTTTTGGCTGCACTCCACCGTGCTCGAGTTAATTTAGGTGAGAAAATTAATCGAGAAAATTACAAATCGAGTGAATTCTTGGTACGGGTTGAGCCCATCCGTTATGTGCAAGCATCAATGGAATTAATTCCGTTCTATGCCGTAGTCCCCATTGTTGCTCCGATGAGGGTCTAAGGGTCACCGTCATCGTTATGAGACTATCGGAGGCAAGCTGGGCATGTTTGATCTCCATGCTCTAGCTTGAGGGGGAGTGTTAGTGATATATCTTCTTTCCTTTCTCTCTCATCTCTCCTCTCTCCTCTCTCATCTCTTCTCTCTACCCTCTCTCTAACTTACTCCTTTTGTATCGGGTTCTCTCTCTCTCCTAAATGATTCGAAGAGGAAGACCTCAATGTGTATTTCGCTACTATCATCATGGGCCATCCACTCGGGTCTCGGAGCCCGACGAATTCCCCACGATTTGGGGCCTGTACGTACATCCACCTAGGAGTCACATCATCACGTAATCACATCTCCTTAGGAAATTACCAGTTGTACGACATCACAGAATGATGTCTGACATCAGATTGTGATCGCGCATGCCATCAAAGTTTGTCCACGACATCGTCCATGCCGCCCACCAACGTCATCAACAGTCGGGTGAAGATGCCCAATTATCACATTTTGATTTTCGTCGTTTTCCCAGTCGTGTCTCGTGTCTTTTTTGCATTTGTCCTGTTTTTGTCGCACGGCAACGAACCCCGTGTCCGTGTTTTTGTCGTCTTTGGGAAGGGGTCCTTAGTCAGTTTGGACCCCTCCCCATGTGCCCTTTATTTTTCTTCTTCTTTTATTTTTTAATTTTTAACTTCCCCTTGCTTTTGTAATGAGGGGCCCCATTATATAAGGTCCCCCTAATGGACTCTATTTTCCCCCTATTGACCCACTTAAGGGGGCCCATTGACCTCTTCCCCCTTCATAAGGGAAGAGGGCGACGCCCTAGGCCTCTTAGACCAGGAATTTTTAGAAGTTTGTTGTTAGCCTAGTGCTTGGTCTCGCCCCTCGATTCACAGAGAAAAATCAAAAAGAGAAGAGGAGAAGAGAGAACACAAGGGACAAGGAGGAAGAAAATTGGGAAGGTTAGGATTCGATTCCCTTCCCACAAGTTCAGCTCTGGACACGTACGTCGCCGCCCTTGTCCTCTGGTGCAATCGACCCTCACGACGGAGAATTCCCCTTCCGCCCGGCACCTCACCGCAGGTGAATATTCGCGACGGTCCATCCGCCCGTGCTGATCATTTTCTGCCGCGCTCGACCACTCAGCGGACGCCATCAGCTGGATCTGACGAATTCTTCTAGGGAGGCGGCCTAATCCGGCCCCGTGTTGCTTAATTCCAGATGCCTCCAACTGCCGGTAGACACCATCTGTTGGGTCCGCCAATTCCGCGACGCAGGCCGATAACTAGCAATCAGACCCCTTCGGTTAGCCACTGCATGCCATGCCCAAGCCAAAATGACAACAGCCGGCACGCCAAGCGTCCGGACAGGTGTCTGATAGAATGGTGTCTCTCTATGCTCCCCACGACCAACTGACCGAGGGCCACTTGTGCATTGACGACGTGCCCTTCTGTAGTCTCTCTCCTTTGCCCCTTTACCTACGCTCCAACATCATTGCATCGCTAGTCGAGCCGCCGTCTGCTCTCCGGGGCCTCTCCACCACACCCGCTTTGACCGCCGCCAACAGTCGACGAGGTACGCCGTCCTCTGCCGTCGCTCGTTTAATTATCACTTGCAGTATAGTTTTCGTCTTGACTCCATCGCGCTCGGGCTAGGTAGGTGAGAGGTTTTAAGAGAAACTACGACATATTTGAGTGTCTTATCGGTACGAATGAGATCGTCCGTTATGTGCGCACTCTACAGATTGACTCCGTTCGACCATAGACTCCTTCATCACTCCGACGAGGTTCGAAAGGCCACCATCGCCGTTACCCGACGACCCCGTCCAAGCTTGGAGCTCGGTGCCTCCCTCGAGTCAAAGCCTGCACATACGACACGTAGGACATTCATTCATTTGCATCGTAGTCACATCGACACGTTAGGGTTCACCCGTCAGACGACGACACCGTCGACGTTCGATACCACTATCCATTATCAGTATCGAGCCATCATACTCTGTGCCGACCGTACGACGTCCTCGATGACATTCAGCATCAGATTGTTTGATGCCAATCATCAATGATACTTAATGATTTGTTGACTCCAATCATGAATTCGGTGACGCAAAGCACATAAGAAATTAAATCTGAAAATACATTAATAATTCATATAAAAATTAAATATAAAGCAAATAAATATATATGCTAACTTAGAAAAATCAAATCTTTATGAATATAATGTCACAAAATTTAGGAAAATCATATACTGGCTCAAAAAATTATTTTCTTTCAAAATGTTATGTTAAGAAATCCCTAAACTACCTACAAATTTAGAAAATTTAAAACATCATTCTAAAATAGATATAATCATTTTATGATCAAGAACATGAATATATAACCAATTTAATGCAAAAGATGTAATTATTATCAAATTAACCTATTAATAATGCTTTCAATCACTGATTAAATGCATACATGCAACATGCATGACATGCCTACTAGGCCTTGTATTTTTTTTTGGTTTTTTGACATCTATGCTGATATGTGACACTGGAAAAATCTGTTTCCATCATCTGAATTGTTCTTTCTGAATTTTTCCAAGTGTCCAGACCAAGATAGATATCGAAGGAGTCAGGATGATAATACCAGATATATGACTACTGTAAACTGATATCTGAACCATCATCTTATGTTTGGATCTCGGATGTCAATATTTTGATATCAAATTCAGATATAGATATAAGATTTTTGTAAATAAAGTATTCTAAATGAGAAATTTTTTAAGGAAAAATGTTGTATATATTCTTTTATGTGAATAAAACAGTTAGATAAATCCTTTACTTGAATTAAAAATGTCCACAATGACTTTAAGTGATGTGTTCTTGACTATGCTATGTTGCGCCAAGGTCATTCCTTTTGCATGTCCTTGATTGTATGGGCTCTATAGTTAATCACTTAATTGTATTCGTAATTAGGTTGTTTGATATTGTATAATACGAAATAAAATAAAATTTTTATTAAATACATAAATATTTAATCATATGTTGAGACAATTGGTATCTATGGCTAATTTATGATATTGTAATCTAGCCTCTCAAATGAAGACGAATGCTACTGTTGGTGTGGATATTGACACCAGATCTCAATACTGTAGTAATGTATGTTGGAAATCACCATAGGATATCCAGATATCCCTCCAGGAGGCCAACATTTTTTCTATTCCGATATATGGTTCAACATCCGTCCTTTTATCAACATCCATTATCAGTATCCATAATGGAGCCAATAAAACTGATGTGCAATGACATAGTAGCCACAATGCTGAAGGGTGAAGGTAATGACATGTGGGAATATGGCTCAAGAAAAAATGATTGATAAACCTATTATATTCAAGAAGTATTAGGTCATTATCATTCGACTCCAAAAAATTATGCACATTAGGACATACCTAGTAATGTCATATGACACAAATACATGTAGTGGTAGCATTCATTCAATTTCAAAATTTCCATTGAAGATATCATAAAGTCACTTATTTATACCTATAACTTATTCCCAGTAAGGCTTGGATTTTGAGATAAAAATGTGTAATATTTATACCAGGTGGCAGCCACTCATTTTGGAGACCTAATAAGCTATTTTGAATGCTTCAAATATTACTAGTGAAACATAATTAGAAGCTTTAATTCATTTTATAAATTTTAATTAGTTACAGTATCCCAAATGATGTTCATATACATATAAAGTTATAAAATGACATTTAAATGTCATCAATAATTGGTCAGAAGAAGACATCATCATAAAGTTTGACGCATAATTGTCTTCAAATAAATAAATAAAATTTATAAAAAAGCTTATCATTTTTTAACTAATGGATGAAAAAAGGGTTTTGTCACGATCAAATAATTCTCCAAATAGTTGATACAAAAACCTAAATTTTTTGAGAACTGAATTTGAATCTTTCTACTGTTCTAATTATGTTTCATTGTGATACCTAATATCTTTGGTAAAATATGGATACATCTTTCCCATGGACTATTCTATATTGGATATATGACCTTCACATTTAATATTTAATTGCATTATTTCCTTAGGTTCCAAGACATCCTTTTTAGCCACACTTCATTTATGAAAAAAGTATATCAGCACAAAAAATTATGCAAATTCTTAAATGTCTGTTAGTGACCCATCAGTCTCAAGTTTCTAAGTCCTAGATGGTTCAAGAGTTATGCTTTAGTCATCGTAAATAAAAATATGATAATATGGTAGCTAGGTATGCTTGATGTTGTCTGAGAACCACATACTTATGTAGGGTTTGACGGTTCTAGCTCCAGTCCTGTCTTGTCCAGTCCCAGTCCAGCCCCAATCTGGTCGCCGTCCAGTCATGTTGCCTAGTCAATGTCAAAGTCAAAGAACAGAAGTAAAAAGAAGACATGAAAAAGAAAGATAAAAGAAGACAAAAAGGAAGAAGAAAAAAAGAAGGAAACAAGAAGAATAAAAGAATAGGAACAACAATTGAAGGTTAATAGAGGAAGAATGGGAGAAGAAGAAAAAAAGAAAATAAAATGACAATGAAAAAGGAAAGAAGAACAGAAAAATATGAAAATAAAAATAAATAAAGATAAAAATATTGATAACAAACAATAACTAGAAAATAAGAAAGGAAGATAAAAATAGAAAGAAGAGAAGAAGAAAAAAATAAAATAACAAGAAAAGAAGATGAAAATATCAATAAAAGAATAAGAAAAGAAGATGAAAAAATTAATAAAAGAATTAGATAATAAGAAGAAAGGACTATGAAAATATTCATAAAAGAATGAGAAAAAGAGGAGGAAAGGAAGATGAAAAGAAGAAGGTCAGTAGAAGAAGAGGAAAATAAATGAATAAGATAGGAAGGAGAGAAAGAAAGTGAAGAATAAAAAGAGGAGGAAAAAAAGAACGGAAGAGATGGGGGAGGAGAAGAGAACGGGGAAAAGAGAGAGGGGGTGTGAACGGTGAAGGAGAGAAATGAGGGGGGAAGAGAGGGGGGCAGGGTATGAACGGTGAAGGAGACAAAGAGGGGGTGGGACACGAATGGAAAGGAGAATGGTGGTCCCAATCCAGTCTGGTCTAGCCAGTCCCCAGTCCAAATTGGCAAACCCTAATGTAAATATGATAACTGTTTCAACTTGATTCTTGCATCTACATAAAATAGCCTCTTCTCAATATTCTTCTAGATATTTTCCTCTGATAGAAGCATCATGTACTGGAGATAATATTCATAATTAAAATATTTGAAAATGAAACTCCATCTGGCATCTTCCTAAGCATCATGCCACTTCATAAATTATGTTAGATTTATATTCACCTCAAATTAACAATTTCGGATTCTATTTATCAACTATCCGACTCAGATTTATCTAGGTAAGTAAAAAATACTGGACTCCCTAAAGTAAATCTTATTTTCAATTGACAATTTAGTTAATTATAGGCCTCTGAATATCATTTTTACTGAGTTGTATTTTTCAACTAGAAAGAACATTTCTCAAAACGTCGTGAGGATGCCATATAGAAAAGCACTCTAATTGGAGTTTCTTTTGCAAGGATTATGTTCAAATAATTTACATGGATCATAATCAGTTTTGTGATGATTTTATCATCCCAAAACATGAAAGTTATTTTTTAAATTGGACACCAAAAATGATAATGAGTATATATATATATGTCCTTTGATAAAATGACATATATTATATGCGTTGATCCAAAAACATGCATGCTTTATTTTAAAAAAAATTAAATATCTAAACGTTATATGTACTATGTTTGTTTCTAATTAGACTTATTCTTTGGTAACATATGCTTTCATCATGATTTATAATGCATATATACTTTTAGTGCATTACTTAAACGTCTAAAAATTCATTTGGGACATATTTTAAGTTTTTGGTTCATCTTCAAAACTCAACCGAAGTCTTGTGAGTATGAAATTGTTATAATTATTGTGTTATTTTTATTATTTTCATTTGACTTCATAGAAGTCAAATGGTAAATCTATAATTCTATTTTGAGTTTGAATTATGTGCAAGATTAGACAACATATTGCAGAGAGTTTGAGGATGAAATTTGTGCAAGGGCCTCAAAATGATAAATATTATTGGAACTAGTGCAGTAGCTTAATGGGACTAGTGCACCTGAAGCACACGAAGGCCCCAGAATTTCACTATCAGTTGGTTCATATAGAGAAAAATGGCTACATATGGCTATGGTTTATCCTGCCACTTAATATCAGAAAAAGAGTGATTTAGGGTTCAAAATCAGATCAGGCTTGGAGCTTTTGAATATAAAAAAGTGATTTGGTAATTTCATATGATAATATACAAGAATTTGATTTGAATTAAAGGGAGAGTAAAAAGTGATTGGGACATGGTCTAATGTCATTTATCATCATATAGGATATTTAGGAATATTTAAGCATAAGAAAATATATAAAAGGTTTTAACATATATCCTCAAAATTTCTTCATGTTATCTGTAGAGGAGGGTAGAAACACAAAGGTTCCCTTCAGGTCAATGATTAAGAGAATAATCTAGCGAGTTGTAAAGGTGAACATGCTTTCCTATTTTATACAAAGTTCTTAGCTTGTGTGGAATATACTGACACCAGTTAGAAGCATTTGACTAGTACCAACATTTAGTAGGACCACATTGTCCAGAATTACCTCACTTCGCTCTCCTCCGAATTCGGCTATTTTGTCATAACTTTTGCTACAGACATCGGATTGAGCTGATTTTTGTTCCATTGGATTCGGAAGGCCTTAACCTAATGGAATCGACTACAAGAATGTAAAAACTGAGTTTTATAGATTGGATTCGAGGCCATTAAATCCTAGAGGTAAGTTTTTCTACCTCAATTTTAATTTATGAAAGTTTGATGATTCTGATTCGATAAATATATCAAATGTATACTCAAATTGTTCATCTCGATGAATCGCATCTTTCTATATGGTTCACCGTTTATGAGTTTCAAGTTTTAGTTGGAAAATTTTAATCAAAAGTTCTCTCCATCGTCAAAGGAAACTCGCAGTCCGCAATCCAATGCGGGCTGCTGAGTCACATGGGTGCCAGGGTTGCCCACCTGACGTGGCGACCACGTCGGAGGGGCCACCAACCTTGGCAGCCCAGCTGGTAGAGAACGAAAGGTCCACTGATACTTGAGTGGACCTCATTTTTCTACATCAACCGTGAGATGCGGACATGCCGTCGGATTTGGCAGCCTGAACGCATCTAAAAGCCTATCAAAAAAGAAAAAAAAATTATTAAAAACTCAAAATAACAAAGATGCCCCCAAAAATAATTAATGCTGTCGGGGACTTGATTATAAGGCCCATTCGGACCGTAGTGACACCCACATGTCACAATCGCGATGGTCCAAACGATGGACCCGTGGACCATCGTAAATATGTTCAAAAAATTGAGTCATTGGCATAAATGTCGACGTCTCAATAACTATAACTTTTACCTTGGGGAGCACAATCTGACCTCGCCAGATTTGACGGACGAGGATGAATCCCAAGACCTGATAAATCCTCTCCTCTCTGTCGGATGCTCCACGTCAGTACTGCAGGTCCAAAAACACACAACGCATTAAATGCATTGTTGGGTGCCTTACCCACCACCGGCCGCAATTGTTGACTCTTCCACATCATTGTCACTGTCAGATCCCTTAGAGGAATACCAAGCAGATGGCCAGGATATGAGGACGCACTTGCCAACTCAACAGTTGGGCCCCCGATCTGAGTTAGTCGAGCCTGACAGAGACTCGGCTGACTCGAATGGGCCGGCCCAAATGGTTGGGTTTGACCCAACCTGACAGGCCGGGTAGACCCAGCCCAAACTGGTCAGCCTGACTCGATCTGAATCGGTCAAGTCCGACTGGTTTGAATAGATCAACCGGCTGAGTCCGAATAGTTTGACTCGGTCGACTCAGCGGGGTCTGGCCCAGGCGATTCTGACTGGCTTCTTTTGGTTGACTTGGCCAAAATTGACCCGGTTGCCCTGGCCGACCCAACCCAGATTGACCTGGTCCAACTGGCCAGGGTCGATCGGCTTGAGCCCGTTGATCTAACATGGGTTGATCTGGCCGAACTGGCGAGATCCAACCTGGTCAACCTGACAGACCTTGTTTGTGTCGACCTGGATGACTACATCGTAGAAGCAAAGTCCGCCCACCAAGGTCATTGCCCTAGTCAGAAACCGCCTCCACCCACATGTTCCATCCCCACACTATAGGGTGCGACTAGTGTACCTCCTCCCCTCCCTCGTGATCTAATGTCGGCTAAGCTTGCCGTGGCCAAGCCTACACCTACAGCTTCACAGTGGGTGAAGAAGGGCACTGATTAAGCACCTCAATACCCTACCTGGGGGTAAGGACACTCCTTTTGTCAGCCCCCGACCGGACAAGGCAAAGAGGTTAGGGCCCCACCCTCACCTCCAATACATTTGCACTTTTAGACGCACTAGAAGGACCCGATATGTGGGATTGTGCGGAGTTCGGCCACTCCTCTAGAACCACCCCTACCCATCCCCCTCCATCCCCTTGGCATACATCTCTGATGGTGCACGCCATCTCGATCCATCATCCGTGCCACTTGCCATCGTCGTCGACTGCAAGGTGGAATTATGCTCAATATTATCCTACTTTGATTTCTGCCGTTCCCTTCCTCTACTGGTGTTTATGTTTTCCTCAGTCCCGTCCAGTCATGTCATCATATCCATATCGGTCATTTTATCTGCGCTGTGTTCCTTCGTCGTCGTGCGGGAGGGGTCCTTAGTAACCTGGACTCCCCTCCCTTCCTCCCCACTTCTCCTTCTCTTTCTATTATGTTTTACTTTCTTCCTTTTCCCCCTTTTTTGTAATGGGGCCCATTATATAAGGGCCCGTTAATGGACAATTATTCCCCCCCCCCCTCTTGTTGATCCATTAGGGGCCCATTAATTCCCCTACTTAAGGGAAGAATGGGCGCCCCAAAGACTTGAACTTGTTTTCTAAGTATTGAGGTTTTGTTCAAGAGGAAGTAGGTCCCGCCTCCCCTAGAAGAATTGAGGAAAGGAGGCTTGGGGGAGGAGGAACGAGAAGAAGAAGGTGACAAACGGCGGATCTCTGATTGGGTTAGCAGTGGGAAGAAGGTATCCCTCCCTCCCCATCAGATTGCCATGACTGTTCACACTCCTTCACCACCGTTGCGGGATCGATAGCCCATTCACCGCTGCCTGAACCGCCAAGATTTTACCCCCTTCTGGATCGATTGTCTATTCTCGCTGTCAGAATTGTCGAGATTCTCTCTATTTTGGACCAATATACCGTTTCCCTACCAGAATTGCCGAGATTTTCCCTCTGGATTGAAAGCCCGTCCACTGTGCCAGAATTGCCAAGATTTCCCCATTCTGGTCTACTTCACCTGGGTCACCGTGAGCTCAAATTACCACACTCAAAGGGAGGGCAGAAGCAGGGTTCGACCGGCTCCAGATGCTGATCTTCCCGTAGAAACATCTTCAGGATGTGGTTGCCCCATGGCACGGGTCAACGCCCGCCTTCCTTACGCGCGGTCCAAGCGCGCCAAGGCGTGTTGACCACTAGGGAGCCGAACGACTCCTACAATATGATCGACTCGACGAGGTTGGCTTTGCACGAGCGACCCAATATCAATCGGGATGTGAGCTACTGATCAAAAATTGACTGGATGGCCCGATAGGGGGGGCGAGGAATGATACTTCTTCCCCTATCCCCAGGGTTGTTAAGCACCCTGCTGCACCCGCTGTCATCCCGAACTGCCAACACCCTGGGTGGAGCTATTGACAGATCTCTTACTGTTGACCCCCACCCTTGCGGCACGGTCGAGGGCCGTTCAGTCTAGCCCCTTTAAGCGCTCGTGAAGCACTACATCGATGGCCAGTCATCGCTCTCATTAGCTGCTTGTACCTGCCCATGACAATTATCGATCTGGTCGTGCCATTGAGATTAGCTGATTGCTTGAGCTGAAGGTACAATCAATCCTCATCTGGCCCTCAACCTTGCCTCCTGACCCCCGCTACTGCTCCTACATCAGTTGAGCCGCTCTTTCCTCTCTAACTCCTCTCCATCTGCATCACACACGGACACCGTTGTCAACGAACAACCTGCACGACGAGCCGCCTGACAACGAGTTACGTCCTCTCTCTATTGCTTGTTATTTTACCTTCTACAATATTCTTTCATCTTGATTCCCCCGTGCTCAAGCTAGGTGGGTGAGAGAGGAAAGAATTGAGAGAAAACTACGAGGTAAATGAGCATCTTACTGGTTCGGACGAGTCCGTCTGTTACGTCCAAGCCCTATGGATTAATTTTGTTTGGTCATAGACATCTCGTCGCTCCGACAAGGTTCGAGAAGGCCACCGTTGCTATCACTCGGCGACCCATCCAAGCTTGGAACTCAACGCCTCCCGCGAGTCAAGGCCTGCACGTACGACATGTAGGGTTTATCCGTCATAGTTACATCTACCCGTTTAGGGTTTATCCGTCGGACGACGACACTGTCGACGTTTGATATCACCATCTCTCATAGGTATCGAGCCATCATACCCCATGCCGACCAGATGACGTCCTTGACCACGCCCGACATCAATCTCCCCGCCCTTCATCTTCTTCTCGGCCTAAACCCTCTTGACCCTCATCATCACCTTGGCCTGCATCCTCTTGTTCCTCACCATCTTCACATGTTTATCCATCATCATCCCCTATATCATCTTCTCCACCACCCCCTCATTCTCCCACATCATCCCGCTCCCCGCTTAGCCATTCCACCTCCATCCCCTCCACCTCTTACACTCTCCAATAGCCCTAGCCCACCGTCCCATCCTAGTCATATACCACCCCCACCCGATATACTCACCTCCCTGTCTGATCTCCATCCATTCCATATCCCGTTCAATCGAGATGATGAGGATACTTGTGGGGCTACTGATATTATGCATTTTTAGTACCTTATATGATCATATTTACATGTTTATTTGCATTAAATCACTCCTATTTGCACGTTATCAAGCTTAAAATAATTAAATATAACTTTAGAATGATTTTCTGAATTTTATACATTTTGGGGATTTTTCTAACTATAGATTCTATAAGAATATAATTTTTGAGACATAATATGATTTTTTTGGAATTGTTCGACATTACAATTGAAAATATATGATTTTTATGAGTCGACATATATATATTTATATGTATTTTTTGGACTCTTATTTTATTTTATATGAATTTTAAATGTTTTCTTTTAGGTTTTTTTATTTTAGTTCGCACTGCCACGTGTCGCCGTTCGATTTGTCGAACAGCGGCAAATAAGGTCATTTTATGATGATTGGCACCAGCGACTCATTAGTTGAGTCAATGATTGGCCGCAACCAATCATTAATGAGGCAATCATTGCTTCGCTATTCGCGAAGCAATGATTGCTGCATTATTAAATGAGCCTCTTATTCTAGTTGGCGCAGGTGTGATGTGGCGCAATCGTGTCCATACAATTAAGAAAATAAAATAAAATAAAAAAAGAAAGGAAGAAGAAAGCAGAGAGAGGATGACGTGGTGTGCGCTGACGCACCGCCATGTCATCCCCCAAAAGTAACCTATTTTTAAAATGTTTTTTTTCTCTTTCTTTGTCCTTTTCTTCCTCCTGGGAGCACATGCGCAGAAAAAGACAGACGTGTGCAGAAGACCAAAAAGCACAGAAGATGAGGGGTTTCAACTTCTTATTGGGTGCGAAAAACGAGGATGATGACAAGGAGAGAGAAAATATCAATGGCTTGGATTGCTCCAACTTTGAACGGCCATAACTTTTGATCTACAACTCCGATTCAGCTGAAATTTTCAGCGTTGCTTCGTCTCCCCCTCCTCTTTCTGTCCATACCCTCTGATCTGTAAAAGGCCTAGATCATTGTAAAATTCATCTTAAACTTGCTTCCTACTTTTGTGGGCTGATTGAAAGATAGTGAGTTTTGAGATCCATCAAAAGTATTCTTGGTGTGTTGAGTGTGTGGAAAGAAGCATTGGAAAAGAGGGGGAGCTGACCGGCACTCATAATTTGCCGTGATCTTGGCAGAAAGTAAGGATCTAAGGTAAGCATCTTCGACTTATGTTGTCTCCTCCCCGTCACTATAGTTTACATAATTAGGGTTTATAATCGTACTTGCACTCTCATTTTACTCTCATTTGTCGTCTCTCCATACTTGCCATCGTACCACTCCATATCCAACCACTATCCTCCTTCATCCTATCGTTCATCGTCATATCCATCACAATCAGTCACCCTTCTCTTTAAGTTAATTTCACTTATAATTTACGTAATTTTTATCAATATCACTAGCTAAAATCCTCGAATCTTGTTTCTATCAATCTTCTCGTCAATCATCACTAGTATAAGAAAATAATTCCTTATTCATCGTTTGCTATGGAAACGATTTGTACTCATCACTAACTACATATTTTTAAGTACAGTTAAATATATTTTTATGGAAGAATCTCAATCACCAACGACGAATTTTTGCCCTGAAATTGAGATTATCGATTGGGCATGATAACTCCCCCCCCCATTTTTCAATAAGAAATTGGTCCCCAGCAACGGGGCCAATTGATAATATCAATTTAAGGGTTAAAATTCGTTGTTGGTGATTGAGATTATTCAACAAAACTAAACTTAAATGTACTTAAAAATACGTAGTTAGTGATGAGTACGGATCATCTCCACAAATAGAAAATACATAGAAAAAACTAGAAATATTTTGCACTAACTTTCCTAATTTAAAATAATACCACAAATAGAAAATAAATATTTTTAGATTTTTATGGAATTAAATTCACACCAAAAACCACTACAAATAGCAAAAATGATAATTACATATTTTAAGAATTTTTTGAAATTTAAAATCATTATAAATTGGTTTTATTAATTTTATTGGCTTTCCCTGAAATTTTTAAGGTTTTAATAATGCTGGAAAAAAAGAAAAAATATTTAAATTAGCTAAGCCGGTTTGATCTGGTTCAGACCAGATCGAGCACAAATTTGAGAGATGGTTGATATTTTTTATGGAAATTTTGGGGCAGAAATTAGAGAATTTAACAGACAAATATTGTTAGAGAAATTAGGCAAAACAAGTATTTAGAGTTAGAAAGTGATGGAATTGAAGGGGAAATGGATAGAGAATGATAGTAAAATTGAAATTTAATTTCCTATTTCCTTAATGCAAGTCTATTGAACCCTCAATGCTTCCTCTCAAGTCTGAATCTTTATATTTTGCTAGAATCAGGCATTTTCAATGCAAACAAGAGATGTGATTAAATGAGAACTTCAACAACTTACATCAAGCAGGCTGAACAACCTAGATTCTTAAATATGCCTTGTCCTGCTTGCCATCCACTTGCTAGCGCACGTCCAGAATGAGGAAAAATAATGGAGAGAAGAGTATTTATACATATAGATAATTTCTAAAATACCCTTTGGGCATTTTCTATTATCTTTCCTTGCCATTTTGCCTCCTTTTCTTCTCTGGTTGAGAGCTTTGCCTTGTAATTTTCAGCTTCTTTCTTTTGTAACGTATTTGAGAGCCTAATAGGCAGGTCAGCTCATGGCCCATCTACCTCTGATTGTTCACAACGCCCTTTGATCATTTCAAGTCCATTCACAAAATCAATGAGCTCCCAAAAATGCTCCAACTCCTTAACAGTTGTATCTTCTCATTCCTGTAAATTTCTGCACAAGTGGAACTATAAAATACTCATCAGTTACAAAATTGCTCGACTTCAAAGAAGTCACATATGTTAGTTAAAAATAGCCACAATGTGCAGAAAATGAAATTTATAGCTGATGCATAAATATTCAGTTAATCCAAGTAATAACATGACACATTCAAGATTAATAAGACCAAAATCATCTAAAATGTACACAGAGTTTTTTGTGTACAGTTTTGGGAAGGTTTCAATAATGATGAACCTTCATACAACTACCCTCATGATATTTATGATTTTTACCATAAAAATTTATGAAGTAGTCATTTGTTGTGTAATAATCGGAAGATGGGCACTCAAATGATGTGGATGTTTTAAGAATTAAAGAAGGAGATGGAAATATTCAGAGAATATATCATGACATGATTTTATTTTCTGTATCAGATATGATTCAAGAAAACTCATACAAAGAATTAATCTTCCAGAGAGTATATGAAATAGATGGAGTATATTATCTCTAGATGATCATAAAGATATTTAAATGAATGTGGATACATATAATGAAATTTGTCCTATATAATTGAAGGAAATGAATCTTTGTCTGATGGTTTAATGTGAATTCTGGTATTGCGATGATTTTTCTGATATTCAAATTCAATTCTAGGAATATGGATAAATCAGATGAAAATTGTACCTGCTCAAGAAAGCAATATTTTGATGATAATTTATTATGATTTTGACAATATATGTCATTGTTCATATTATTTCTTTGTGTCCAAGGTGATATTTCTATGGATAAATATATGACCAGCATCCTCATGTAATGAAACTCATTAAGTTGATGAATATTTATTTGATGACCTATTCTAAAGTTTAATGATTTATTATGCAGAAATAAATTACTTTTGAACTTTTTTGACCTGGATTATCATGAACCTTTTTGTTACTCATTACAAGTATTCTGAAAACATGTTATTTATCTTAAGGATATTATAATTATAATGATATTTCAAGTTCTATATTTGTAAAATGGTACGACCATTCAATGGATTTTAAAATGATTTAAAATTTTAAATTTGGTGGAATGATTTATTTTTTAAAAAAGTAAAGATTGAGTATTAAATTATCTTCCATTCACACGGCAATAGAATTTCTCATAAATACTGAGAAATTATTTATTGTTAATTTTGAGTTATTTTTGCTTTTAATGTTTTTGTTTTATTTTAACCATATGCTATTAGTTCAGTTGTCAATGAAAGGCTATTTCATATCCATTATAATCTCACCTCTCTATGCAGTGAATTCATTTGACCATGATCTTAATGAGGATACGGGCTACAACATCAAAGGTACTTTTATAATTTAATAAAATCTAATAAAATACTGCTTTCCAGGAATACTGCTTGTCATAAGGGAGGTCATCTCTTCAAGTATTACTCACAGAATCACTTCTTTTTAGCCTGCATAAATTTATCTTCCAAGCCTGCATACCTATCCTTATTATTTGTAAGAAGGATATAATATAAATTATTATTACCTATTTATTACATTGCTTTACTCCCTACTTTTTCCTCTTCTTTCTAGTGATAATTTACTATCGTGATATATTTTTCATTTTATCTCCCTGTTTTGAATTCATCCACATCTTCTCACTAAAAAACTTTTCTCTTACTAGCATGGGTAGAAATGGGAAATAGAAAAAACATAATAATGAGACAAGAGTGTTATGGGATTACTTAATTGTATAAGCATATCATTTCTAGGATTTTTGGGTCAGTCTTTATGATCCCTTTATTATTTTGGATACACACCTATACCATCCATCATTTTAGATAGGATGTTAAATCTTTATTTTCCTCTAAACTCTTCTGGTGTACTCTACTCATTTGACCATTGGGGCTGATTTATATAAATATTATTTATTTACTGGATATTCAAGTTATGTTTTGAGTCATCTACATGCTTCCATATAATTTATTTGATTAGGACCAATTATTTAGATTATTTAATCATGAGCTATGCACATCATTATAAAAAGCAGTATGTCTTGAACTCAAACCATCATTTGTGTCTCTAAAGATATTTAGTACATCAATAAGATTTCAATTAATTTTATTTATTTTAAAATATTTCTAAATAAATGCAATATGATTAAATTTCCCCCCCAAATTTATATAAATATAAATTACATAGATGAAATATAATTGAGTCTGAAACATAAAGGAATACAGCAATTTAAAATGTTTTCAAATATTTAAAACGATGTACAAATAATTATGCCAACCAAGAAAAATAAATAATTGGTAATTTTTTATAAACATACGAATATGATGGTTACATAAGAAGTTAAATTTAGAATTAATACACCAAATTAGAATATCAATAGTAAAAATACAAGAAAATAAAATATAAATTAATATATGTTAAAAATATTTTTTTAAAAATCAAAATTTCATAAAGTTAAATTTAATTGAATTTAAAATTTAAAAGAATACATAGTGCTATCTCATTATTTAATTAAAATAATATCCTCCAAATTTGACAAATTATAGACAAATATTTAGAATACAATTGATATTAAATTAACTTATTTGCCAAATTGGTTGTAATTAGTTGATCAAATATTTGACACGTTCCATTTTATTCCCCAAATTATTATACAAAATTTGGTGCAATTGAAACAAAATTCCGGACAATTGGATACAAACTAATAAAAAATGCAATTTGGAAAAGCCCCTTATAAATACAATGATATAAAATGAATAAATAAATTGAGATGATATATTTTATATTTAGATATGATAAAAAAGTAACATTGTATTAGTTTCAGTGAATAAAAAATCTATGGATACACCCTATTTTTACCATGTCAAAGGATTGATCTCAAAATTTCATAAATTTGATTGTACAGTCCTTTTGATTGGCTGGGTTGTACAGTCCTTTAAATTTGATTCACTCTAATCTAGTTAACAATGTGAAATATGGTCTAACTATCTAGGGAATGAGATAGATGATAGGAAATGCCCACTTTTATTTTCTACAGCTTAGGCTAGTTGTCACGTGGTCAAATCTAGAGTTAGGAACAACACGTGACGACCACAAATGCTTGGGTAGAAACGCTGAGCTGCCTTGGCTTGTGCAGTGGAAGTCTCTTGAGACATCGTTGGATTCCTTGGAGATTAAGGAAAGGAGGTACACAAAGACCCCATACATAAATTGGGTCATTGTATTTTAGGGAACAATATTACATCATAAACTGGGTAGAGCAAGCTCCAAGTGTGCTCATGTCCCTCGGCACACCCACTAGTCCATCCCAGCCTTGATGCTCAGCACACCACCAGCACCTGCGCTGACACCTCCACGCTCGGTCCACAATAGTGCCGCTGCTCAGCACCCTAAGCCATGGTGTCGCGCACTGCATCACTTCCCCACATGGGCGCCACATGCCTCGAAGTCATCTCGGTGGACTACGCCAATATTTAAGTCTCATGGCGAAATGTTCGTCATCAATTCCCTTCTGATTACATCCGTCATCAATTTCTATCGGCTCTTAGATGGTGACTTCACAGTCTTCAGCACGATCATCCAAGAGGGGAGGGGTGGATCACCACCATCAATGCAATTCCCAACCAGTGTCGATGACCAAGTGTCATTCCGAATTCACCCAAGTTACTGACCTCAATTCCAAGATCACCCAAATTCTGGAGAACGGGAGCTGGTTTGCCCCCATGGCTTCTGTCACAGGCCTGCTTCCCTGGTCCGGTTCTCCTTGTCTTTCCCTGCTCACTCTTCTCCCACAACTCCCCCTTCCTCTTTCTTCTTTTCTGAATGAGGGATTGAGACCAAGAGAGAGTCCAACAACAAAATTTCCTCTTCTTCCTGGGTAAAATTTGCCAGAATTTAATCCCTAGTCAATGTCAATTTGGGCTTATGCAATAAATTTTATAAAACCTAAACTTAAGATGTATAGTGATAAGTAAAGGTATCGTCCAAGGGAAGCTAGTAAGGAATCCAATTTGATGATCTGCTTGAGTAATTTAACCCTAACTAGAGTTAATTTGATCTTCAATGAAGATCAAATCAATCTAATTAGACAACGAAGTTAGAAAAGGGGGTAGAAGAGATGAGAGAAATAGAAGAAATAAGGGGCTCTAGATTGGCTTCTTTGATCCAAAGAGAAGGGTCAAAGGGGTCAATTAGAGAAGTTGAGAGGGAAATTTGATTTGGTTTGGTTGGTGTTGTAGGTTTGATAATTCAAAAATAACTACACTATTGGATCATAAGAAGGGAAATTTAATCTCCTAGAAATTGAAGTTTTTCATAGTTTTCTTAATGTGCACTTGGAGTAGCTAGGTAACTCTTTCAATTTCTCCTCTCAATCTCAGTAAGGGCTTGTACATTTTGCTCAAGCCTAGCGATTTAGAAGTTCAGACCCAGATCAAGAAGAACGAAGAAGAAATTTAACTAAAACGTCATCCAAAATGCACTAAAAGTTGAAATAGAAAGAAGAAAAAAGGTACCAAATAGGTTGATCCAAGCTGGAGCTCCTCTCTGTATTGCAGTTGTGAAATAGCACCATCCAGAATGAACTCCCCTTCTCGAAATTCAGCTTTTATACTTAAGTTACATGGTAAAAATTACCATTTTATCCCCATTTAGTAATTAATTTTTATCTATTAATATAGGCTTGATCTAAATGATCCAACAATACAGATAGAAAGAGGAGGTCAAGATGAGCAAATCCATAAAAAAATCATCTCAATTGGACTTTAGGATCAAAAGTTATGAATAAATCCTAGAAAATTCTTAAAATTAACAGAAAATTAGGGAAAAATTAGAAATCACTTAGAAACATTAATTACATGTAAACATATTATAAAAACCTCAATTTAATCTCGTTAAATGCATAAAGTTGTACTGAATAGCTTTCAATAAAGACATGATTTAGGGTGTTATCAGCCTCTAATCATGGGATTTAAATAAGTTATAGATTGGATATAGTAAGAAGTTACAGATGTAACACGTAATTGGCCGGGATTGTTCGGCACGTGTTACAACACAGGAATTAGTGATTTCGAGCTATTGATGTAATATTGATGAAATGCGGCGTTATAAAATCAATGTAAACATATGCAACAGCAACAAAAAATCTGACAATAGATCAAGTTGATGGAGTTTGATTGGGTCACAATCAGACTCCTCAACATCCCTTTGGACCAAATTAGACTCATACGACAGCGAAGGGTAAATGGAATTACAAGAAGGTGTCCAATCTTTCTCAATAAGAACTAGTGGTACCGCAAAGCAATTTCCTACCTCTCGCACAATGAATGGTGGCTAAATCCTATAAATTATCAATCTCTCGGAGGCTATCAGAAGCACACTTTCAACATCACTAAAGGAAATAAACAATTGTGAACGTAAGGGGAAGAGATAGAAACTGAGGGCAAAACTCGTTGTTTGGAGAATCGAGCACGTCTCGTACGCGTTGACGGGTGCATTAGGGCGTGGAGCGAGGTGTAGGCGTCTAGGGAGTGTTGGACGGGTCGGTGATGACAGGCTCGTGGCGCGGCATATGGTGGCGCAGGTGCGCAGCTAATGCAGGGCATGGGCGCGCAATAGTACGGCGGGTGCGGGCAGGGCGCGCAGCAACGCAGCCCATGTGAACGGCCCGTGGTGCAGGGCGTGGATAGGGCAAACGGCAGCGCGACAATGCGAGCATGAGGTGCACGGTGGGAGTGCGCAACGCACAATGTGTGCAAGGTGGGGCGCGCGGCAGTGCAGTGCGCGTGACGATGCGCACGACAATCAGGGCGTGCGACAGATGTTGGGCGGGGCATGCAGTAGGAGAGATGCACATGCGTGTGGCGAATGGCGGGGGACGTGCGCTGTAACGCGTCGCACGTAGGTGAGTGTGCAGGGCAGAGGACACAAGCACGCGGCAGGCAAGCGTGCGACGAGCTGTGATGGGGTGCGCAGCAGCGCGTGTCAACGGCGGTGGCAGCGGCGGCTAAAACAACTATAGCGGCGGCGGCGGCTACGGCGGAGGTGATGGCAATAGTGGTGCTCGCAAGATCTGGCCAAGAAGTTACCTTCTTGGCGCCTTCTTGGACGCAAACAATCCAAGGAAAGGTTTTCTCGAAGAGAGAGAGAGAGAGAGAGAGAGAGAGAGAGAGAGAGAGAGAGAGAGAGAGAGAGAGAGAGAGATGTGGGCCAATGCCCACTTACATAGCCCATGAAGGGCCTTCTCTTCTCACAGAAAAAGTTCACTGAATTTATCCATACAAATTCCTGAATGGTATTATACCAAACTGTTAATCAGGTTGATCCACGTCATAGTTGTGTAAGTGGTCCTTAGACCTGAGACACCCAAACGGTCTTAGTTCAGGAACATCTTGAAGATCACCAAGACAATTTAGCAGTCAAGATGGGATCATCCACCCTTAGTATAAGAGGTGACAGCTCAAGGAAAATGATGTGATGAAGTCCTTGGCAAAGGCAGTAAAATATCACAGAAGAGTTCTCAGATGATTTCCAAATGCACCAGTACTAACTTGGATGACCTATTTGGGTTTGATAGTTGACCATACTCTAAGTCATCCTAGGAGCGTCAAGTGGATGAGGGAGTATACAAACACATTAACCGATGACAAATATTTTTCATGAGTGAATACACACTCCTTTGTATCTTCTAAAGCACAAGGTGTAGCTTGGTACCCCACGTGTTGGAGACAACCTATCGATTGGGTTAGATCGATCCGATGTAAATTAATCTCTAAGATGATATAGGTAATCAATTTAGAAGGCTAATAAGGTTATTGAGCTGCTCGAATCGTTCACTAGATTGATACATGGGTGTAGGGGGCCACATGCAAATGATCTTTTGGACGTTGGAAGATATACTTAAAATTTGGGGGGTTTTGTGAAAAATACCCACTTCGTATAAATAGGGGAAGACCTTGAGCGAAATTCACCCAGGCCAGAATTGTTCAAGGCCTTCCTCTTCTTCTCCCCTCCCCCACACCTCGTCTCCACTCCCGATGCGATTGGAACGACCTAACAACGATGATGGAGCATGAACGGGGCTTGTTAATGAGAACGAAGATATCTGAAGTGCCAAGGACCACGTGGATATTTCTAGAGGCTGCACACTTAAGCAGCTTGAGTCATCTCACTGGGCCACCCAAGAAATCATGGATGCAATCCATGCCGATATACTTCATTTCAATGGTTTTATCGATGTCCTACGATTTCAGTGAAGTCTTCCACTATGGATCATTTTGATTTCTTCATCCAGATCTAGTCTTCTAGAACCCAACACCCTCCCCTTTAAAAAAATAAAACGATAATAATTTTCGTTGGACCAAGCCCTGAACCTATTGGGCCAAGATTAATTGGGCTCACACAATAATCAGCCCTACACTGGCCACACCAAACCCATTGACCCAATTCGCCGCCACTCCATTGTCTCTACTGTGCCATCACCACCGCCGCCGCTAGCGGGGATCGCCATAGCAAGTAATTTCTCCATTTTTAGCATTGAAAAATTATTAGAAATCAGAAAATCTGAAGAAAATAAGGAAAAAATAGGAAAATTATTTTCTGCACTTAAAAGTTTTGAAAAAATCAGGAAAAATCCCTAAATAACAAATTTCTAGTGATTTTAACATCTAAAAAAATTTGGAAAAAATACCTAGCTCTCGTTTTTAATATTTCTTGTGGTTCTTAATGTAAATTAAATTCCAGAAATTTGAAAAATATATATTTTTGATTTATGGTGTTAATTAAAATTGAGAAAATTACTATTAAAAAATATATTTTTTATTATTTTGTTTCAATATAAACCATAGAAAATTATATAAATTAACTAAAAATACATAAAATATCAGAAATTATATCTGGGATGTTTAAACTCATTTCCTTCATTTCAGGCTAAAGAAAAGTTTCAAAATTAAATTTCTGCCTCTTTGTGGATCAATCCCTTGTGGTATATTAATTACCAAGTAGTTAATGGGAAAAATTTCATAAATATTGTTGGTTAAGTCTGAATGAAAACAATGCCATAAAACCCCTAAATTTAGACTTATCAACTGGCACCGTTTCCAGGGAACTGTCTTTGGTTGAGTGGAGAAAGGGGGGGCTCCCAATTCTAGCTGACCTGGATGCTTAAAGTTGGTTATCATTCCCCTATTTATATTTTGCCTAATTTACCAATGCCCCAATGCTCTTATTGTGTGTTACCCTCGAGGCCCATGTATCATTCTAGTTAATAAATTTTGTGGCCCAATAACAATCATTGGCCACCCTTATTCATTAACTATATCAACATATATATTAATTTACTACGAATGGATTTAACCCAATCAATAGGTTAAGTTTCCAGCCCATGGGTTACCAAGATACACCATGTGCTCTAGAAGATACAGAGAAGTATGTGAACTCTCTGATGGAAACTTTACCATGATCGGTTACTGTATATTTATAATACTTCATCCTCATGAGGTTACTGAATGACTTTGGGTATGGTTGATCTCATTGAGTTATGACTTGTTTGAATCCCATGATTAAAGGCTCGTAAGTCGTAGTCAAAATGTAAGCTTCCATTTATGAAATGTCTCTAATGATGTAACACAACATGCTGTGATCGAGAATCTTGTGTCACACCACAGGGAACAAACAAGGATACGTGATCTAATGATGATAAAAATGTGTTCGTTTGAAAATTGATGAGAAGAACAACACCAAAAAACAAACTGATCTGGGACGTAAGCACAAGTAATGACATGAGAGGTCATGTCACTAAAAAGCTCCCAATGACCCGAGTAGTCGGATTGAAGGCCGACGGAGTGGGGCACATTCACCGTCCATGTGCATCCCAGCCCGTCGCCGCGAGTGATGCTGATCTGACACTCACGAAAGAATATCCCTAATACGTGTACGGTGGCTAACCCTACAAATGTATAAATTCTCTCGAGGCAACGGAACACATGAGAATGACACCAGAAAATGTAATAATACTACAAAATAAGGGGAAAATGAATGTGACCTGTGGGTTTGGATCTGGTCGTGCTGGGCAGAGCGCGCTTGTCGTAGAGGGGCATGGTCCCCGATGAAGAGAACCTTACAGATGAGAATATCATGGATGAGGACTGATGTCGGACATCGTCGGGGACATTGTCTAGTCGGCACCGAGTATGATGGCTCAGTGCCGAAAAAGGATAGTCGTATCGAACGTCGATGGTGTCATCGTCCAACAGCTGAAAACCCTAACGGGTATGTAACTACGACGTGATGAAATGCGTCCTACTTGTAGGCGCCGAGCTCCAAGCTTGGAAGAGGTCGTCGGGGACCATGATGGTGGCCTCTCGAACCTTGCACTGGAGCGACAAGGACGACTACGGCTGAATGGACTCTATCCGTAGGCTTGCACGCAATGGGCGGACTCGTCCGTACCGGTAAGACGCTCAAAGTTGTCGTAGTTCTCTCAATTATTCCTCTCTCACCTACCTAGTCGGAGAGCGGTGAAGTCAAGAAGAAATTACACTACAATTGGTAATTAAACGAGCGACGGGAGAAGATGGCATACCTCGTCGGCACGTGGCCTGTCGTGTAGGATTGTCGACGGTCGGCGGTGGTTAGAGAGGGTGTGGCGGAGAGGCGCCCGAGAGCTAACAGCCTCTCGACAGGCGATGTAGTGCTGGGGAAATGGGTAAAAGTCAGAGGAGGGGGTCGACGGCTAGAGGGCAAGGTGCGAGTGTTGTTGTCAACTGCGGTGAGAGCTGGGTAGAGCGACTACGGGTCGACAATTGCACTATCGGGATTAGGGAGGAGCCTAGTGACTCACTCAGAGTGTTGATGGCAAGGACAACGCCATCCACGAATGCACAGACGTCCCTTTGTTTCTTCTTTCTTCTTCCATCGGCTGTCCACAGAAGGTGACGCGGCGCTGGATATTAGCGACGATCCAAGAAAATATTGGGAGTCAGTCCCGTGGTCTTCCAGGTCATCAGGCTGCGCCGAAAGTCATGATTGATCCTGTTCTGGGGGCCCAAATTCACGGCTTCACGTTCTGGAGAAAAATTAGATGTGACAAGGAGAAATGGGCAATTGAAATAGGGGAGGGGAAAGGGGAAATTCATCAAGTGAAAATTTCCGGGATTAGCTGCAGGATGACTCCTGATCCCCCCCCCCCCAATCACGAATCGTAGACTCCCTAATCGATATCCTGCTTCCTCCTTCTTTGCTCTTCTCTTCCTTCGCCTCCTCTTCCCCCTCCCCCCTTTCTCACAATTTAGGGCGCCCCCCTCTTCCCGTATAAAGGGGGAAGAAGGTCAATTGTGCCCCTAAGGTGGGTCAACAAGGGGGGGGAAGGGTCCATTAAGAGGGCCCTTATATAATGGGCCCCCTCATTACAAAATAAAGGGGAGGGAAAATAAAAATAAGAAGAAGAAAGATAAAGACAAAGGGACAAGGAGGGGGATCCAAAAGACTAGGGTCCCCTCCCCGTGATGACGACGACGAAGGACGTACGGGACACGTCGCACAGGCGACGAAAACACAATGACGGGAATGAGAAAAAACACAAACACGAGAAAAGAACGATGAAAAACAAAATGCGATAATTGAGAAATTTCACCCGGCTTTCGATGACGGTGGCCAGTGGCACGGACGACATCGTTGGTGATCCTTGATGGCATGCACAATCAAGGACCCCATGCGTAGACTGGCCGAACTTATGATGGCACTATGAGAAGGCAGTGCGTAAGGTGGGACGTCGGCCACCACGTCGTGGTTAGGAGCGAGACGGGTTGTTGGGCGATAGTGGTGCAGTCGAGGCATGTTCAACGCGGTGAGCACGCAGGAATGTGGCGACGCGCATGCCCTCCTTCAAAGGGAGTGTTGTGATGGATAATTCTGTAAAGATCCTCCCACACTAGAAGGCAATGGTGCAGAGCAGCTCGCTGAAAGTGAAAAGGTTGCAGATGTTACACCCGACGCGTTGACCTGGAAGTAGTGACCGTGGTAACGAGAGTCGGCTGTCGATTGCAAGGAAGAAGACTGATACATACATAATGGGGCGATTGCTAGTGGTCACTGCAAGGAGGTCAGATTAATTGCTGAATCAACTACTGGCTGATGGTGTCTCACTTTGAGTGAGAGTAGATCACTTTAAATAACCAAAAACTAAATGCTCTAACAGATCAGGAGTGGACGAGGCCTGCAAGGACGAGGATGCTATGGTCTTTGATGGTTGTACGGAGGGCGCGACCGGCGCTGAAGATTCCATGGGCTGGGGGTGCAACTTGCCTACGTAAGACGTGAAAGGCTGATTCGTGCTAGCATAGGTCATCATACCCGCTTGGTGATAGTTCGGGACGTTGCTGGCAGAAGAAAAAAGTAGAGGTCAACCACCGTTGACCGCGGGAAGGATAATAGGATGTAAGCGATAGAGGCAGGGTTCCCGGCTGCTAGCAGGACTCCTGAGCTTCTGTAGGACAGAGATAACCTACGAGAAGACTATCTCCTCCCCAAGGGAGGGAAAAATGGGAAAACCCTAAAATAGCAAGTGAAATGTTCTCTTTTTCAAAGGAAGTGTCTAAACTTATCAATAACCCTACCCCTCCTTATATAGTGGGGGGTGGGGATTGCCCAAATGGGCTCCATTAGGAGAGATATCCAACAATGGATTCTCCCCCAATGGTCTAACCAAAACCGAACATAACACAAACAAAGCACAACATGGGGAGGCCCTTACAAACGCGGGAGGGGGCCTCCCTATAGTCAAAGGGAACAAACAAGAGAAGACCAAAATAGCGCAAAAACTCGTGTGGTCCTGAATAAGACCAAAATAACCAAAATGATGCGCAACGTGAAAACACGAAAACACGTATGTTGGCAAACCTGATAGCAAAAGTTAGGGTTCTTCACATCTGCTCGTGCTCCCCGTCATAGTTGATGACAAGTCTGGACTTGCTCTATTGGATGGTCCTCCATTACTTGGTGTCTCACAGTCAATGGATCACGTATAGGATTGACATAAATCAACCTGATTGACGTTTAGGTATAATACCATTCAGGAATTCTTTGGATCAACTTAGTGAACTCTTTCTCCAAAGGGCACCCACTATCTGTCTTTAATGATGCCACACTAATAGCCACATGATCAACTATACTTATCATATAAGTAGGATCAATTAGTGCTATTCTATCCAAATATTTTGATGTCCATCTCGACTATCCATCGATTAACAATATTTAGAATACATATTTAAAGACTACCGATCACTGTATTATGATCTCATCATAATTTACTAGGTCATTGCACATATTTATTGGCCTTCATTATAAACATCACACTAGACTAATAATGAACACAATGTTTATTCGATGAACTTAAATAAAACATGGTGGTGTGATTTGGCTTAATGGTCACATAGTATCTATCAAATATATCATATAATGGGAATAAATTTCACCTACTTTTCTATCATGAAATACTGTTGATATATCAACGCCCCTTCAAATTTATTAGTATAAGCTAAATTTGGTAAATAATGTTTTATTCTATGAAATAAATGCTATTTTATTTTGAAGGACTATTTTAAATCATTTCAGTATTTTTCTCAATCAAATAATTGAATAGATTTCATAGTTTATGTGTTATCAATTTATAAATAAGAAACCTGGGTAAACATTTCTTTTCACTATGTAATAGGTACCTAATGGTTTTCCAAATAGGAGAATGAGATTTCACCATTGACTTTGTGGGTAGACTGCTTAGACTCTCTATTCTGTATGGGGTATTTAAATTCAACAACAAACACTATATACCTCTACAGGTAGATCAATTCACCATACTATTTTCTTACCCTGCTTTTTAATATGCAGAACCAGAAATGACGAGATGAAATTGTATAAATAGAAATGCCACAATGACCATTCTACATTTTTTAACTTCTTAGACTCTCCATTCTGTATGTGGCATTTAAATTCAACAATATAGTCTATACACCTCTATAGGTAGATCAATTGACCATACAATTTTTTACACCGTTTTTAATATGCAGCACCTGAAATGATGAGATGAAATTGTACAAATAGAAATGCCACAATGACCATTCTATTTTTTTTAACTTCTTAGACCCTCTATTCTATATGGGGTATTTAAATTCAACAATAGACGCTATATACCTCTATAGGTAGATCAATTGACCATATTATTTTTTTACTCCACTTTTTAATATGCAGCACAAGAAATGACAAGATGAAAGTGTATAAATATGAAATGGTCTGTATTGTGGTGATGAATATGAGGTTAATAATTAGTGGTATTTTTATGCCCGTAGGAAATCTGAATACATCAAAATCTTTTGAAGAACAAAACTAGACGGACATGCCCAACAACCCTTTAAATGACAGTAGCAGAATCCATGATACCATTAAATGTTAGCATTATCAAATTTGGCAAGAGTAACAAATGAATACTCATTACAAGAAGATGTCCGTCTAACACAGCACAGGCCAACGATACCAGTGTATTATAGAATATAACTCTACCAAAAATATTTCAGTGGGAACGATATTCTGTGATAGAACAAACGGGACAGGATGCCAAACCAGTAGGAACTGCATAAAATGACACTATTCCAAATTGAAAGATATCCACTGGGATCATGACCTGACTTGAAACTTAAGGATATTATTCAAAATCCTCCATACGTATAATTTTCATAAAGCGCTGAAAACGTAAAGTTCCCATTTTTTTCAGGAAAAAATGCATACTTGCTCTTAATGACAGACGTTTTCGATGTAAATATGACGGACACTAATGAAGAAAGGATTTCACTGCCTGTATACAATAATTGAAATGGTAAACTGTTAGGTAGACGTTCTCTGATCAATATTAAACACCGTGGATGTATAACATTAAACGATACTAATCATTATGATTATCGATATACATCACATATACTATTATCTTGTTTTATAATTGGTATGAAAAGTGATGACACTATCTGACATCAGATACCCGTACCAATAAATGATTATCTACCAGATACATCTCCCCTGCCCAACGCCGCAGCCCTTTCATTCTCTCCTCTCCCTTTTGGTCGCAGCCTCAGCAAACGAGAATGTTATCGGCATAAATTAGGTTCATCACCATCATTGGCGTCATCTCTACCATTATCGTTTCCGCTAACCCCGTAACACTATCATCAACGTGATATATCTTATTGTATGCCCCTTCTGTATACCGCAATCTTGGACAGTATGGATATCATATGTAGGTACCATTATCAATATAAAACAATGACTGATTTACTGTTATCGTTGCCTGTTTTCCGGCCGACGGATACCGATTACCGAGTTTTTTGATGAGGTTCGGGGAGGGAAATCAAAGAAGCGGGGGAAGGCCCATTTCGTGTGCTCTATTATACTTCCGTATTGGAAATTGCACCGAAATCAGTAGCCTGATGGGATTAGCCTTGAACCACGGTGGGAAACAACGAGGCAAAAGATCGGTGTCGAAGAGGAACCCTTTAGCCAGGATGACAGTCGTTAAAGGGTCCTGCAATTCTCT